>NW_026606064.1:63357500-63957500 GCF_029834395.1 Sorex fumeus | reverse complement strand
GATAACTCAACCTCAAAAATCCTTTTCTATGAATCTGCATTCTAGAACCATTTTTTTTTGTTTTAGTTTTCTTGGTACAGTTTTCTCTAGAAAATATTCTATGGCAGGGGCTACAGAGAAAGTACAAGAGTCAAGGTGCTTGGCTTGTATGCAGCCAACCCACGATTTCATCCTGGCATATGATCCTCTGAGCACTGCCAGAAGTAATCCCTGGAATCAGAGCCAGGAGTCAGCCCTGAGAACTGGGTGTGGTCCCAAAAATGAACAAACAAAAGAAAAGAAAAAAAAAGAAGATATTCTGAGGCAAAGATGAAAAAATTTTCTGCTATATTCAGAGTATATTCTGAATATTTCTGTATATTTCTATTATATTCAGAGTAATAATAATAACAAAGAGAAGAAAAAGAAATGAAAAATAGAAATCAAGTCAAAATGGTGTATGAAGGATTTTATTAAATCAGTTAAAGATATGCATGTCTATCAATTTCATAGTGGATTAGCCGAGACCCTGAATATCACTTAATACATTCAGTGAATCTGTGTATCTATTTGGCATGCAGGATTCCACCTGTCTGTCTTGGATGGAGTGTAGTAGAAGCTATGACTTGCAGTAGTTTGCAGAAAAGAGAAAAGTAGAAGGATTTATATGCTTACTTCTTTCATATTTCCTTTTTCTCATTATTAAGGGCTGCCAAACTATCAATTACTGTTAACCAAAGGAGAATTATGCAAATGATTTGTTTCACAGGATTGGCTTTTGCAATTATGGGGGCTGGTTTAGCAGACTCCATAAAACTAACTCCATAGCTGAGTCCATGGCCCGTGGTCTGGAGGGAGGATCAATGAATGGATTGGTAGCTCATGAGGATGGACTATGGCCCATATCCCTTCTCGTTGCATCAATCCTCTGAAAAAAGTATGATATTGTTGATGCTGGGACTCTTTTTCTTGGAGCCAATCACACACACACACACACACACTGGACCCCGGAAGTATGAGAAGATAAAGGTAAATTGAGAAAGTAGGAAAATTGAAGGCACAGGGAAATTGGTTTCTCACCAAATGGGGTAAGCACTGTCTGTTATAAAACGTGACTACTTTCTCCTGCCTTCTAAGTCTCCCAAGAATGTCCCAGGGTTCTCCCCAAAGGCAGGACTTTTAGAATTCAGATAGTCCCCTTCTTCTCTTCCAAACAACCACATCCTGAGACCAGTTCTTGAAAACACAGTAAACTGGGCAACATCATCTGATTTCTTTAGTCTTGGGGTTGATCCAAGCTTGGGCATGCTGAGAGAAGCCAGAACCTTCAACCTCTGCTGACGGGTGCGAGCGTTTCCTCAGTCTTAGTGACTGCACACTTGCATGAGCAGCAGGTATACAGGAGGGCATCTCAGCACCTCAGAAAATAGAGCCATTTCAAATTTTATATAAAATAAAAATTTTTCAATAAAATCATTCATGGTATAGCATTTGAGTCTGAAAGGAAAACCTTTTAAAACTGGGCCAGGAGATTCTGTAAGGTTTATTTTTGTCAGTCAAAGAAACAGAAAATTTCAGAGACCTACCACCTAAAGGTTCTAGTTCTTATGTGCTGATTCCAACCCTTTTTGTATATTAGTGCTCATGCAGTCAGAGTGGATTTTAAGCACACATCATGCTGCTTCTGGTAAGACTCAGTGACTGCTCAGCAATTATCTAAGCTAGTTAGATTTTGTTCAATCTGTAAGACACACCACCATCCCAGATAGAAAGACTTCACAGTGGAGCAATTTCGAACATGACTCAGGGACTAACAAAGTTTGTCTCAGAAATAATGAAAAGCATGAGAACCACCAGATTATTACTGAAAACAAACCTTAAACAATTCCCCAGACTCCAGGCTTGATGAATTTATCCAAATAACCAACTTTGGCAGAATACTGTGACAACCAAGAGAAGCAGGAGTTAGAGCAAGAGTTTCTACTATGATAGCATTTCTGGAAAGAGGATTTCAGGTGACAACTCTAGGCCTGTGTAGTTTTATTTCCACCCCCTGTGATTCTCATTCTCAGTTACTCCCTGTGATAGATGATTTTCATATAAAGAAAATTCCCTATGGGTTGAGGCATGAGGAAGGTCTGTGATGTTTTATTCACTCCCAGTTCTTTGTGGTGATTCCCACAACTTCTATCTCAAAAACTCTGATCACAGGGCAAAGAAATAGTAAAGGGGTTAATAAAGTGTTTGCCTTGCATGTTGCCCTGAGGACAGAGCCAGAAGGAAGCCCTGAGCATTTTCAAGTGTTGAAAACAAAATAATTAGCAAAGTTTGGGTACTTTACCACTCAGGTCTTTTATATACCTACATGTCATTGCACATCACACTTGTTTATGACAGGGTTTGTTGCCATGTGAAAGTCTAGAGTTAGAGTTTTAAAAGCAGGTTTTGAAGGAGATTCTCTTGATCCAGCTTTTTCAAAGTCCTTATGAAATAAAGCTTAGTGATAACTTTTCTCCTGAGGATCTCAGTAAATATTTGTGTATGAGAGATGGGAGAGAGGGCTATTGAGCTTGGTATTCAGGGATTGTTCCTGGTGGTGCTCAGCAGTATCAGGAATTGAACCCAGGATCTTAGTATGCAAAACATGTGGGGCCGTTGAGCTATCTCCCTGGCCTTAAATGTAATGGGGCCACACATTATGGTGCTCAGGGCTTACTTATGTTCAGGGATCACTTCTGGCAGTGCCCAGAGTGTACCATATGGGGTACCTGATACCAAACCTAGGTGGGCTGCATGCAAGGCTAGCACCCTACATGAGTACTATCTCCCCAGCACCAGAAAGTATAAAATTTTTAAGCCATTATCTCAAAAGTATAAAATTGTTAGTCTGGTGTCATTACTAACTTATGCAGTATAGAGCAATTTAAATTAATATTTTAATTGAGGTAAAAATTAATTATTTTAAATAATTAAATAAAATAATTTAATTGAAACTTTAATAACATTGTATTAGTTTCAGGTATTTGTAATGCAGTGATTCAATATCTGCAAAACGATCAGTGCAATAAGTCTAGTTACCATCTGTCACTATTCCTAATTGCAAACTTTTTTTTTTTCTGGCCCTTTTGCTGTAAACATTTGGCTCTTTATTCTAATTGACTACCTTGAATTGGATCTTTCTCATGATTCTTTTTCCTTGTGAAGCTTCTATTTTAGATTAATCTCTGAAGTTAAACATTCAATGTGTTCCAAAAGTAATACTGAAGCATAGTATCTTTATTCATGTCCAATAATAGCACCTTAAATTTTTATTATCTCAAGGCTACTTGTTAGGGGAGGTCCAAGACACAAATGCCATTCAAAAGCTAGAAGTTTGGGTTTGCATTACATGAAAAGTCTTCATAGCTTATGTCTTTATCACCTTGGTTGCAAGGAACAAAAGATCTGAATGGGGTGACTTAAACAACATTTACTGGGTATTGTTCTGGAGACTACAAATCCAAGATCTAGGTGGCAGCAGAGAGCTCACTTTCCAACTGAGTCCTAGAATACAGCTTCTTTCCTAGAACACAGTGGACCAGCTGCGTGGGAAATCTGGGTAGAGTTGACAATTGTCCCTACCGGAAGCCTGCAAGACAAAGCTTGTCATTGGCTATGGCCAGACCTGAAAGACCCCAGACAGCATCTTGGCCTGGCCTCAGCCTTGTTGGGAACTTGGTCTGTTTGTTAATGTTGGCCACAAATTAGTGGTCAGTAAATAGCTGGTCTGGAGCGATAGCATAGTGGGTAGGGCGTTTGCCTTGCACGTGGCCAACCCGGCCAACCGGAGTTCGATTCCTCTGCCCCTCTCAGAGAGCCCGGCAAGCAACCGAGAGTATCTAGCCCGCACGGTAAAGCCTGGCAAGCTACCCACGACATATTCAGTATGCCAAAAAGAGTAACAACAAAGTTTAACAATGGAGTCCTTACTGGGTCTGCTCTAGCAAATCTATGAACAATGGGAGGACAGTGCTACAGTGCAAAATAGCTGATAAAAGATCTGTCAACTTTGGTGGTGGTGGTGACTGGGGGCTTGGAGGGAAAGACAGGCGGCAATGACACTGCAGATCCTCCAATGGCTCTCCCTCTGGGCCTAATGGTGCCAAATAGTAGAGCATCTGGCCCCAAGCCAGCAGTTCCAGCAATACCTCCAATGGCCAGTTTAACAAGGTGGCTCTCAGAGCCAACACAGAGGAAAGAGTGTGGTGTGGCCTCGTTGGGGAGCAGAAGAAAGGAGGCAGTCAAAGGAAACTTAAGTGAAGAAACACATGAAGGTTTGTGGAGATGTGAAGTGCTACCTTTTGCATTCTTTGAATGCAAATCAACCTTTAACGTTTTAATTGTTTGAAGATAGCAGAGGAGGTCTAAAATGCACCTGGGGCTGCAGCGATAGCACAGTGGGTAGGGCGTTTGCCTTGCACACTGCGACCGACCAACCAACCGACCGACCGGGGTTTGATTCCCAGCATCCCATATGGTCCCCTGAGCACCGCCAGGAGTAACCCCTGTGCATCACCAGGTGTGACCCAAAAAGCAATAAATAAATAAATAAATAAATGAATAAATAAAATGCACCTCTCCTTGCTCCTTTCACCGCTGCTTTTTGAGCTCATTCCCCATGTATTGGTCAATTTTCTTTAGGTAGACTGGCAGGCTTCAGTCTCTGCCAACAGAAAATTCTCAGTGAAGAGGAGTCTCATTGAGCTTAGCCTGTGCCTCCATGATCCCTTTGGTTTGCGCATTTGCTTAAATTCAACTCACTGTCCTGTTGGCCCCCCAAAGCCCCCAAAGCCCCAGGATCAGTTAACTCCCTGGAATTGAAGGACTTGAAGAGACCAAATTTTCCTAAACAAGAAAATCCTCTTATGGTGAATGCTTCTTGAACATTTGCATATTTTCATTTCATTGCTTATAAATTATTACCAGGAAGTTAAATCGTTGTAGACTATAAACAATATGATGAAGTGCAATTTTTTTTTCTTCTAAAGGATTTGTTTTTAAAGAAACAAAGCCTGGAATCTAATGCCTCAAAGATGTTTTCTATGATCCCGGGTTATTTAAAACTCATTCATTAAACATCTGATGAATAGGTCTATTACATTTCTTTAAGCTGATTAAATACTCATTTTGGAAGGACGGAATAAATTATCACACACTGATTCATTGCAATACATCTTTGTAGGTGTCCAGTATTAGAGGGAATTATGAGTCACAATTTTCTCTCCAGATCGACAGTCTAGCAATCATTATTTTTCATGTAAAAGCAGGGATCTATCTTTGATCTCATCATATTTTTCCATGGTAGAAGAGATGGAAGTGGTGAAGCATTATTATTTTTCCTGCTCGAAAAATTTTGCCACAAAATAAATCATGTACAAGGCTGTCAGAATGACCGCAATGGTTATGACAGAAAAAAAGAATAGTTACAGCCACCCTTCAGTACACAGTGAAATAGTGAACAATTTGTTAAATATCCCTGGAGTCAATTAAACTGGCATATGATCAGTTTGGTAGCTGCCAAGCCTTAGTGGAAGCTAATTAGAATTAACCCGAAATGAAAATGGATGAATCTGGATAAACAGTGTTAGATTTATGGGGGATATACATCACTGGGTCAGGAATCATCTTGGTGGGTTTTCTCTAAAAGAGGTTGGTAAATAGAGGGCTGTAGAACTGGACCATGTTCACAGTGCTTTCAATGTTTTTCTCTGCAATATTTTAAGCCATTACAGCAAAGGAATTAAATTAGTTGGATTTAGCCTGTACAACGTGAGGGAACCATTCTGTAAATTGCAGCCATTATTAATTTTGTTCCAGAAGCAGCCTTGCATGAAACAGGCAAGTGATTTTTCTTTTCTTTTTGCATTTAAACTACAAATAAACACTACAGATTGCTCCAGATAAGCAAGATGGAAATGCTAAAGATGGCACCACTATTCCTTGCTCACTGAGATATTCAACTCTGAAAGATGACTTGACAGTCTCCTGATGGATATTCATTAGCTCACCGGTGTTAAGATGACTTGCTACTCCTCATCTCAGATACTGATTGTGTTTTTGCAATCATGACTGAGTTGAGGAAAAAACAAAACAAAACAAAAAACACCGCAGCATTCTCTCAACTGTGTCCTAACCAGCACCAATTTGAATTAGCACTGGCTTATTCTGCAGCATCAAAGCCCACAAAGCAGACAGCTTAGATCCGTCCCAGAGATACCTCTACAGCAATAAGTGGGTTTGCCTGCTCTAGAGCAAGGAGTATAGTTCTCAGGCAATTGCACAAATTCCTTCCTATGGCAGATAAAGGAATTTACTTCCATGTGGTTGAAATTGCTGGTCATTCCATGAAAGCTATGTCTGAATAGTCAACTTCAAGGCATACGTTGCCTATTCTTCAATGAAATGTATTCACGATAAACTGTTGATAGCCAACTTTTTAAAAGTGGAGATAAAGTTCTTTCATTCTAGTAAAACTTGAGATAAAGTTTAAATGAAACAAGCCAGGTCCCATTTTTCCATGAAAGCACCTTTATCTCCTGCTTTTTGCTAGGGGACTCTTCTTAGATGCCAGATGTCTGGAAGCAGCAGACATTTCTTTGCTAGTTAACAATGAACTTTATTAAGGGAAAACTTCCAAGTGACAGAAGTCACCAGTGTATGTCTACATCTGTTTAATGTAATCATGGCTTTGACACAATTTTAATTCTAGTCCTGGACTGTTACAATCTGACAGGATGTAAGGATTTTTAGTTACCCATACAGGTATACACATGTCCTGCTGCTAAGCCCTCTCTTTCACTGGTTTCCAAAGATAATGTTGGAAACGCCTTCTTTTCAGAGATAGATATTTCATTCTATTCAGCATCTGGTTATATCAACGCTTTCAACTGATCACAGCATGTTGGTAATAAAATTGTACTTCAAGTAAAGACTTCAAATAAAGACTTTAGGACACAATAAGTACATTTATCATGAGAATATCATAAAAGTTCACTTTGACATTTCTTGAGAGACTGATTATATGTATTATTTCCACAAGATGCTGAAAATAAACACATATATCAATTATGCCCAGGGAACTACCAGATCTTGATGACTTTCCTGTCTTCAAAGTGAGACTACTGAATCTCAGGGCAGGGAAATTTCTAATTTGAAAAAAAAAGGCCATGTGGCTCACATGGTCCATACCTAACAGTGCTTAGTGGGATTGGTAGATATGTGGAATTAGTCATGGACCCAGGGCTCCCACATCAAGGCTCTACCACTTTGAGCCACATCCATGACCCTGACATTTCTACTTTGTAGCTTGCTATGGACTGAATTGTTGGGTTGACCTGGAATTCTTCTGCTAAAATCTCCCTCAGATGATGGTATTAAGGGTTCTGGTCTTGCAGCTGGAATAGAGAAGAGATCACTAAGTCAATTATGATTGGAGGGATTGTTCGGGATGGGAGATGTGTGCTGAAACTCAATAAAGGACCAAACCTGATAGTCTCTCAGTATCTGTATTGCAAACCATGATGCCTCAAAGTAGAGAGAGAGTTTGGGGAAAATTTTCTGCCATAAAGGCTGAGGGAGGGGTGGTATGGGGGGATAATTGGGACATTGGTGGTGGAAAATGTGCACTGGTGGAAGGATGAGTGTTCAATCATTGTATGACTGAAACTCAAACATGAAAGCTCTGTAACTGTATCTCATGGTGATTCAATTAAAAAAAAAAGAGTTCTGGCCTTGGAGGTGTGGGGGGAATCTTAAAGTCACAGTTCCCATGGATGGAATTTGTGTTCTTAGGAAGGAGTCCCAGAAAGTCCATTGCTCTTGCTATCATTTAAGGTTATGGGAAGAAAGAGCATCTATGAACCAGGTCGTGGCTTCTCCCAAGACATCATGGCCTGCTGCTTGTCAGCCTCCAGAACTGTGAGAAAGAAACATTGCTGTTTAAACGCCTCCCATTTGGTTGGGTATGTCTTCAAGTAGTAGAGCACACATCTTGTATGTAGGAACTGTGGGTCAATCTCTGGCATTGCTAGGCCCCCCATCACCAGCACCTCATGGAATATGGTCCAACTATGAGGAAAAAAAATCATTTAGTTTTCTTCTACTTGGGTGGAATTGGACAGTGTTATACTAAGCGAAGTGAGTCTGAAAAATCACTCGTATTACTTGCCATCCCATTGCTCATCAATTAGTTTGAGTGGGTGCCAGTAACGTCTCCATTCGTCCCTGTCACTTGCCAGTGTAGCACAGTGGCATCTTCTCACTCCAGAAGCATGAAGCACCTCAAACCATTTGTTCAGGTTCTTGATGAAGAAGTCTGACCATCTTGTAGGTGGGGGCCACACATTCTTTTGACATCCCGTGGAATCCAGTCAGTAACAACTCTAGTCCAGTGGTCATCTCTAAATTGCATTATGTGTCCGACCCATCTGATTTTTGACACCATGCAAACGAGGCAGCATCCCTGATTCTTGATCACAGTTGGGGGTCAGAACTCCAGATTCCTTTTCTCACTTCAGTGAAATGTGATATTCCAAGCATAACTCTTTCAACTCCTCTGTGGGATACCCAAATAGTGTTCTCATCCTGTTTTCATAGGGCCCAGGTCTTTGAGCATATGTTAATGCAGGAAGAATGGTGGAGTCAAAGAGATGTGCCCAGAGTCAGAGGTTCTTCATCCTCTTAGCTATTTCTTCAACACTCTTGAAGGCTTCCACGTGGCTCTCTTCCTCCTGAGCAGTTCAGGTGTTAGGTTATTTGTCATGTTGAGTTCTCAACCGGAGGTACACATAACTGCTGCATTTGGAGATGTTCATTCCATTGAGAGCAAATGGAATGTCAGGAACTAGTTCGTTTCTCATGAACATTGTCTTCGTGAGATTTAGCTGCAGTCCAACCTTTCCACATTCACGGTCAAAGCCAGCATTCGTGCAACTTGGCTGATATTTGATGTTATTAGAATGATGTCATCAGCGAAGCGGAGGTGGTATAGTTGTCCACCATCTACCTTCACTCTCATTCCTTCCCATTCACCTATATTAAGTGAAGTAAGTCTGAAGAATAAAAAGGACAAATGATGATCTTAGTCCTATGTGTAAAAAAACAAAACAAGGGATTCGACAATCCCCAGTGGAAACAAATTCTGAGAAACTTCACAGTCAATAGAACTATGAACTGAGGATGCTTAGATGGACCAGGATGGGGATGATGTGGGAAAGGGGCCTTGGGATAAAGGTGGAGAGATATTGACACTACTGGTGGCATGGTGTAGCAGTACCACAAATATAAATCAGCAATATCAATACTACTGATACTGTAAACTATGATACCTCAATAAAAACTGATCTGGGGGGCCAGAGTGGTAGTACAGTGGATAGGACATTTGCCTTGTATGTGGCTAACTGGGTTTAATCACTGTCATCTTGTATTGTCACTTGAGCACCTGAGCATCATGAATAATTCTTGAGCGCAGATCCAGGAATTGCCCCCTGAGTGCTGCCAGGTGTGGCCTCAAATATCCACCCTATTATCCCCCTCCAAAATAGTGTTCTGGGAGAGAAAAAGAATAGACTCACAAGACTAAAAGTCTATGCTTTAAGGGCTCAACTTTGGGCAGTGGTAACACATTAGTCAGAACTCTGCAACGATGCACTGATTTCTGGGACAGGACTCACTGGCAAGGAGCATGCTTTTGAAGAATAAGAATGGAAGACAGAGAATCAGAAAGAGAGAACAAGATAGGCATCATGAGTACTTGATAGATTGAGGCCACCCCTTTTCTCACTCCTGGTGTTCACCAGAGAGAGCAAAAGGGTAGAACCCCCACACCCAGTCTGACCATATATTGAAATGATTTGCAATTTGTGTCACTTATTTGGTTGGGAACAATAGGTCTCTTATTCTCAACCAAAACATGTTTGTTTTTATGTAGTTAAAGGAGATGTTCAGAAGAGGCAGATATATTGGGGGTTCGCATGGCACTAGGTGACGGCTACTCTATGGGCACAAGAGTGCTTTGGCACAATGCAAATTTCTATACCTATATTTTTTGTGATGGTAATTATAAATGTAATTAATAGGGGGCTGGAGCGATAGCACAGTGGGTAGGGCATTTGCCTTGCACGTGGCCGACCCGGGTTTGATTCCCAGCATCCCATATGGTTCCCTGAGCACCGCCAGAAGTAACTCCTGAGTGTAGAACCAGGAGTGATCCCTGTGCATTGCTGGGTGTGAACCAAAAAGCAAAAACAAAATGTAATTAATAGGTCTACATTTGTGAAAGGGCTGGATCAATAGCACAGCGGGTAGGGTGTTTGCCTTGCATGCAGCCAACCAGGGTTTGATTCCTCTGTCCCTCACCGAGAGCCCGGCAAGCCACTGAGAGTATCCCGCCTGCACAGCAGAGCCTGACAAGCTCCCTGTGGTGTATTCAGTCTGCCAAAAACAGTAACAACAAGTCTCACAATGGAGACATTACTGGTGCCTGCTTGAGCAAATCGATAAACAACGGAAGGACAGTGCTACAGTATTTAAAAAGTCACCATTATTATTATTATTATTATTTTTTTAGTATTTTGGATCTGGGAGTCATACCCAGTGATACAGACAAGGTAGAGTGGGGTAAGGGATTCCTCCCAGTTCTCAAGAGATATATGTGGTTCAGGGGTCTAACTGGGGTTAGCTACATGCAATACAAGTACTATAACCCCTGTACCATCTCTCCAGCCTCTTTAGTTTTTATTAAACAATATTGGAGCTAGCTGGACTTGACTAAAAAGGTGGACAGTCCCTCTGGATGCTGTTCTATGCTTGATCAGGTGAGAATCACTCTTACAAATTTCCTGGAATGGTGTGTGTGTATGTGTGTGTGTGTGTGTGGGGGGGGGTGGTGGTGGTGAGGGAGGATGAGGTTAAAGTTCCAAAGAGGCAACTCTTCTGCATTAAAATAACACACTCAAGATTATTTATATGACTTATCCTTACCACCCATAATCAACCAAATCATCACAAAATATGAGAATCAGACAACTTCCTTATTTGACTTTTCGACAGCCTTCACTGTGCCACTCCGGCCACTAAAAAGCCAATGTTTGTTTATATCTGTATACACCACTGTGTTCTCTCTCGCCCCCCCAACAATAGCATAATACTGCTGACAGCGCAAAACAGTCAATATTTATTCTGGGATTATAAAGCAATTCCTTCTGAACACATCCCCGCAAGTCAAGGAAAGCAAATCATCCGATAGGCTTCCTTTACGCAGCCATGGGAAAGGAAGTATTAAGGATGAAGCCTCTGGAATTTGTCAAAAGTTTCTGCTTGTTTCCATGGGGGAATCTGGCCAGTGTGTTGCATTGGCTTAGAATTTGTGTCTGTGCTCACTAAAAGGAGTTTCGGGGGTCATATAGTTTATCACCTGTCAAAGCAAGCACTGCTGGGATCGTATTTCCCTGGGAGGTTGGAAATAACAGCATCTACTGAAATAAACCAAGATCTTTTCAGCTTTCTTTTTCTAAGATTATTTCCTATTTTTTAAATTTTTTTCCTCAGATGATCTTATCGGAATAAAAATTCATCTCTACTATTTTAACAGTAAAAATCTTGGTGTCAAGATTCTAAAAATTATTTTAGCTTTGTTTTTGTTGTCTTTTCCTGGCAGGCTCCCATTCAGGTATTCCTATGAGAAGAAAAACAAAATGAGAAGCTTTTCTGAAAAACGGAAACATCAGAATCAGAGAGACATTCCCCCCACAAATTAGCTAGTGCTCTTTAAAAATCTCAAATACCTTTCACCTATTTTTCCTTTTCTTTAAAACAGCTCAGGCATGTTATGCTAAGAAAGCCTTCAGTTAGGAAGAAAGGAAATACAAAACTTGAGTGTGTCAGAGAACTCTGAGGGATGGCAGGGGCATAATCCCTTAGTAACTGGAGAAGGGCTGGGAAGAATTAGGTGTATCAGAATTCCCATTGAGTTTTTTCAAACTGTGTTTGCTTAGTGAGGATAAGACAGAATCTTGGGGACGTGAGGGTGATTGAGAGAGCAGCAATTCTTTCCTATGAAAACTGGATTGTGCTTATTTCACCATAATGACTGAGAGGTTCCCAAATAAGTGAACATTTGTCCAGGTTTCTTCCTCCCCTCATTGTTCCCCTTCCTCTTTTCTTCCTATCTCTTCCTTCTTCCCTCTCTCCTTCCCTTCCTTATTTTTTGGGGGGAGTAAGAGTGATGAGAAGATTTTTTCCTGAACCTACCAGGTTCACTTGCTTCTCTCCAAAGAAAAAAAACCTGGAGAGTTGTCCCCTCCTCACCCCTGCCAGAAAGTTCTAGATCATAATTCAACTTCACTCACCACATTAGAACTTTACAGTAGAAGCAAGAGATACACAGAAGCAGAATGGCCCCATTTCCCAAAAGCAGTGGTACCAGTGTTTATGCACAGTGACTAGAACTGGGAGAGGGGAAGCCCCAGCAAAGGAACCCAGGCACATATTTTGAGCCTGGTTCTCTGGCTATGATGACCAATGTTGGGAACAACTCACCATGCTTCCAGCACATTCTTTTTGCACTTCATCTGTTCAGAGGGGCTTTTCATGACTAGCAATAAGGATCTTCACTCAAACAGAGTCTTTCTAAAATTTGAACCTGCAGCTCTAGACTAACTCAGGATCCTACCACAACCACAGGAACATTCACTGGACGACCTCTCACCGGATTTCTTTCAAGATACTTTACCATTCTTTTTATTTCAACCCCTATCCCTCCTCCCTTCATTATTGTTATTGTTGTGGTAACAAAAGGCTGCGCTCATGCCTGGCTGTGCAGTGCACTCACATTTTTTTTAAAACTTTGGTGCTCTCTGAGGAACTGGGGAGGGTGGTTTTCACACTTCAGGTTGAGGTGCTCACACACTTGACCACAGTGCTTGCAGAGATTCCTGTTCTTTGCACTATGGTGCTTGCCTGGGACTGTGTTCTTAGTTGAGGTACATGAGCAGTAGTCGGGATGCTCCTGGGGAGTGTTTGTGAGTCTTCAAGAGTCACACCCCTCTATGTTGACCCCTCTATGTTGTGCTTACACGTCCCAGTGGCATGTGGCCAGAAATTGCTGCTGATTGCAAGAGGGCTGTCAGGTTCAAGTAACAGAGCTGCCAGAATAGCGCCCAACACATGTGGGACACTAAGTATTTGAACTCATGACCATATGCCTGGGAAGTAGGTAGTTTAATAGCCTGTGATAGTCCCCTGGGCCTTATGAAACTTTCTTTGCTCAAACCAAACTGGAGAGAAGAGGCATAATTTCAAGGTAAAGAGTAATGTTGCTCTTCCCAACTCTACTATCACTGATGTTTTTTGGAGGGAGGAGAAAAATTGTTTGGGTAAAAACTGGGAATATCTTGAACTATGGTGTTGTGTTCAGTTAGTTCAGATTTGCTAAAGAGGTAGCTTGCGTAACTGACTATTATCCTTTCCTGACCCTTTCTCACCTACCCCTTAAATCCATTTATGGGTCATGAAAAGTATCTACCGAGAGCAAGGGACGGTTATTACCTGCTAACACAGAATGAGATGAAGTCTCTGAAAATGAGAATATCATTTATCAACTTGAATGTGTTCAATGATTCAGAAAGATCCATATGTGCTTTTTGTTTTAGTCACTCTAATAAGAATGTGTCAACTCCAGTTATATTCTCCTATTATTAGGCTCTTTCCTGACTAACTCAGAGAGGCCTGGTCTCTCAGCAGAATGTGTTAGCTCAGCAGAAAGGTGGCCTTTCTTTATCTTCCCTAGACAAAGGTCCAGGACTGAGACCTCCTTCAACTGTTATAAGTCAATATCTTATTCCTACAAGGAATTTGACAACATTTCAGCCATGTTTTCAATCAATGATTTATTTAAGAGACAAGTGAAAGGTCTCAGGGCAAGATCTTAAGAGTGAGTGGATTAGGGGGAAACATGGTTATGGGGTGGCTGGAGCCTGAAGGCCATGCAAAACAGGATGTCACGTAGTTGAATGAACAAAAGAAAATTACTTTTCTTCTAATTCCCACTAAAATCAAGGTCAAGGCTTCTAGTTTGGAGACAACATATGTCCTATGGAGGAAGAATCTTTCACAGGGGACCTTGAAATATCTAAGAGGCCAAAGATTCAGATAAAGACCCACTGAAGGAAGAATCATAAATCCTGCCAGAGTCTAGGAAAAACCTTAAGCTTTATATAGAAAGATCAAGACTGAAGTCAAAAGTTAGAATTTAGTATGAAGCAAATCATCTTTTTCCCCATCCCCAACTCAGTATTTCCTCTGCCTAATGGGTTATAAAAGCATAAAAGGAGAATTTCAGTAGAAAGAAGGATTTTTTTTTCCTAAGAAGCTGAATATGTGCTATGCCAGGCAGAGTCCAAACCCACATTTGTGAGGATGATGGAGGAGGATAGGCGTATATAGAAACAGAAGAAAAAGTAGCCAGGAACCCTTCCTCAGAATTGATTTCTATGACATCGCTTTGGGAAGTGTCTAAAACCAAGTTTCTTTTCTTTAAGCTCTGGAGCGGAGAATTTCTGCCAATTCATTCATAGAAAAGTTACATTAGACAATTTGTATTTCAGGGACAAAGGTGCACAAATGTGCCTTGTTCCACTGTTGGGTGATTCCACGCCTTAATCAGTCTCTTAGGTGACTTAAACAAGGCAGTACAACTAACGGACAACTTTGAGTCTTCCCTAGAAAAGAAAAGTCATTTAATACTGGAATAAAAATTCCATCTTTAATTTCCTTCCTTCTTTCTTCTACTTTGAATGATTCCCTATTCCCATTAGTTCCTGGTGTTTGCTGCTGAGTAACAGTCCTAGGAAGTTTGAGGTTGTTGACAGCTTTAGCAAATGACTAGAAATTTGACAGCATCCTTTCACTCACTTTTACATGTTCCAATAAGTAGACAAAATACTGCTTGTTGCATGCCTGCCATATGCTTTGCACTAGACTAGGTGTTTTCCATAGATTATCTTTTTATTCCACTGAGGTGCTATCATCTTTATTGTAAGGATCCTGAGACTATGGCACAGAGATAAAGTAATTATGCTCCCTGTTTTCTTGTAGAAATGATATTTCTGTTTGGTAAAAAATTATATTCCTGTTTAGCATGTGGCAGGGAGAGTCTTCCTGGCTTTGTGGATTTATGAATATCCACTTTTAATAGTTCACTCTGCCCTGCACATTTCCCTGTCAGGTCAGGGAGTGGCACCACATTTGAGTCTGTAATTGTTTCTGATCCTTTTCCAGTTCAAGCCACTTCCCTCAGACTCCATTGAGGCATCAGAGTTGACTGCTGGCAGTTGATGGACGTTATCAGGGGCTGCAGATCGGAAGATGCTTCATCAAATACAGTTTTGGTGTTGAGAGAGCTAGCGACTTGGGTATTTCCTTTCATCATGGTGATGGACCGTTTTGTAAGAATGAACTAATTTGCTGTCCAAATGGATGTCTTTGACTCAAGCCTTAAAATGATGCTCAAGCTGCAAATTCTTTATCTGAAACTCTTGAAAATGTATTGTTGTCTTTGAATAAGAGGGTTGTCTCAAAAGGCTATTGAACACGCTTTGCATGCAGTAGACCCTGACGGGTACAGCATGATCCCCCAGCACTGCTGGGTGAAGGTCCTGAGTACCCACACTGGATGGGATGCAAGGGATCCCTGCCCCCATTAATCTTCACCCAAAAAAGTATATTACCTTTGAGGATACATGCTGTGTTTGTCCTAATGCTGGCTTAGCTAATATAGAATACCCAGCAAACTGGGTATTCTTTTTAATTGGATTAAATTCTGTTACTATTTGTCCAAGTATGGCCAAATCAAACATACACATGTGTTAAGAATCTCTAAATCACTTAATCACTTAATCACTTAATCCCCGTTATTCATCGATTTACTCGAGCGGGTGCCAGTAACGTCTCCATTCATCCCGGTTGCGTGCTAGCATAGCCCAATGGTATCTGTTCGTTCTAGGAACATGCAGAGCCTCAAACCAATCATTCAGGGTCTTGACGAAGAAGTCTGACCATCTTGTAGGTGGGCGTCCACGTGATCTTTTGATGTCCTGTGGAATCCAATCAGTAATGGCTCTAGTCCAGCGGTTGTCTGTAAACCTCATTACGTGTCCAGCCCATCTGATTTTTGATGCCTTGGCAAATGAGACAGCGTCCCTGATCCTTGAGCGTTGATGAAGATCAGAACTCCGGATTCTATCTCTCATTTGAGTGAATCGTGATATTCCAAGCATAGTTCTTTCGATTCCTCTTTGAGAGACCCGAATAACGTTCTCATCCTGTTTTCGTAGGGTCCAGGTCTCTGAGGCATATGTTAATGCAGGAAGAACAGTGGAATCAAAGAGATGTGATCGTAGCTGGAGTTTCTTTGTACTTTTAGTTATTTCTTCAACATTCTTGAAGGCATTCCAAGCCACTCTCTTCCTCCTACGCAACTCAGGTGCCAGGTCATTCATCATGTTGATTTCTCGGCCTAGGTATACATATAGGCAGAGTCTCCTACCCTGTGCCTGACTATCCTCGCCAGGGTCCAACAGCTGAAGACCTCCAGGCCCCAGCCAAGGCCATACTGAGACCACTCTCCACACACTTGGATAAGCCTCAGGCATAACAGAACTGGCAGAGGAACCCAGGTGTGTGGGACCCAGGGCTGAGATCTCCAAGCCTGCATGGTTTGGGACTGGACCTGTCAGTAGCTAGACAGTTACACCCTCCAATTGCCGTGTAACCCCAACAAAGGCCAGGATCCAGAGATTATCACAACAAGCTCCAGGGACTATTTATTTACTTTTCTCTAAGAATCTCTAAATATGGATACAAAAGAAGCAATTTAACAACTATAAAATTTTTTAAAATAAAAGTTCCAAAAGTGATAATGAAATCTTCCAAAATATATTCCTGTGGACATTAATTTCACAGATTGCTTCCAGACAGAATAAAGCAAGAGAGAAAGATCAGTGGTCAAATGAATTTGAGAGATAGTGAACTCACTTCTCATTTGGAGAGATGCAATACCCATGAGTAGCATGTGGTGTATTCTTTGCTTCTGCAGCAAAATGTGTGCCTGTTTCTGGGCTGGAGCGATAGTACAGTAGGTAGGGTGTTTATCTTGCACAGGGCCGATGTGGGTTTGATCCCCAGAATCCCATATGGTTCCCTGAGCAGCACCAGGAATAATTCCTGAGTGCAGAACCAGGTGTAACCCCTGTTCATCGTCAGGTGTGACCCGAAAGCCGGGAAAAAAATTGTGTGCCTGTTTCAAACCCACTGTTTCTTCAATGATCTTGGGCCCTAGGAATTTTCTTGGGTAGTACTTTTTAACAGTCCATATTCCATGGGAAATTCTGGACAGTAGAGATGAAAAGAAAGAGACAAACGTGAGTTTTCACACATGGAGTCTCTCTGGAAAGAATCTGATGTGAATTCTTTCTTGCAGGCAGGGTTACTAGTTTGTTCAAGTTCAAGTTTGTGTTTGTGACCAAAAGTTCAGAGTTCAAGTTTGTGACCAGAAGTGTGTGGTTTCTCAGCAGAGACAACTTGAACTGAGGCACTATGCCAACAGCCTGGTAGAGAATTGAGCTCCTCTCTCAAGCCCTCTGTAGTCAGAGGGGAGAATCTATTTTCCACTCCTCTCTCTGCCAAATGCAAGATAGAAAGAAGACTTGAAACACCTAGAGGAACTCTTACTCATTAGGTTTTATAAGAAATGCAGAGTTGTTTTCTACTTTTGAATATCCTATCAGCATTAAAACCAGTTTCTGCCTCTATGCATGGATATCTGTTGATCTTTTGAGCATGAAAGGAATTTGTATAGGTTAGCACCTATTTTATTATCTTGGCATGAATGTGCATATTGCATTTTATGTCCTAGATGGCTTTATTTTATTTTGGGACTCTATTCTGCAATAGGAGTTAATCCCCAGATCACTGCTAGGGATCCTTTTTTAAATTTATTTTTAAATTTTTTTATTGAATCACTGTGAGATAGACCCTTTCAAAGCTGTACCTAATTAGGTTTCAGTCATTAAGTGTTTTAACACCCATCCTAGCACTAGTGTCCCCAGTTTCCCACCCTCCCATCACCCTTCCCCGCCCCCCAACCCTCCTGCCTCTATGTCAGGCCAGGCCTCTTTCTCTCTCTCCTCTCTCTCTCTCTCTCTGTTTCTGTCTCTCTCTGTATCTCTATGTCTCTCACTGTCTCTCTCGGTCTCTCTCTCCTTTTGGATGTTGTGGTTTGCAATACAAATACTCTAAGTTATTCCATATATCCCTTTACCTTTACCTACTTAAAGCCCTCAGTTCTTGTCCAATGTGATCATTTCTAGCTATTATTGTCACACTAACCCTTCTTTCCTTACCTACCCTCCGCTCCACAAAATCTTGCCGTTGATTCTAACCATTGACCAGTCCTCCTAGCCCCAGTTTTCTGCTAGGGATCCTTTTGGTGATGCTCAGGGGACCGTGCAGTGCCAGGTATTGAGCAGGCGTCTCCTGCATGCAAAGCATACTCTCCAGCTCTTTGAGTAGATGAACTATAGTTTTTCAATAATTTTCATTGTTATTTAATGCTTAGGAATTGTTACAATGATATATTGACTTTTAATGCCAACCCTCTCTTCTCTTTGAGAGGGCGGAGTAGGGTTTTAATCGAATCTTGGTTATATAGGGCACTTCTCAATAGAAAAGGTGACATGACAGAATGTAGGAAAGTTCTTATGTCAGTTCATCAACAACCTGAATTAGAAAAAAGGTGCCTGTCTCTCCACTGACCTGACGAGAGAAACTGGTCAGACTTTCACCACGGAGGCCACCAAGAGCTTCTGGGCTCCCCAGCAGTGGGTCCTGAGGTGCTCCCTCTGACCTGGACCACAGCAGAGTTCCTTCGTTGGGATGGAGCCTGTGAGGGATGTCCAGTGGGCCTTGGGCAAGCTCGTTCAGCCTAATGCTCTTGGAAATGAATTTGCTTGTCAGAGAACAATTGACAAAGAAAGAAGGAAAAGAACTCGATTAAATTTTGGGTCTAAAAAAAGCTGCTCTTAATCATTTCTTAAAATAGCAGCTATCTCATCATTGAACTCACAAAAATGTGCAGGCCTGAAATATGGTCAGTTGGGTTTCAAAGACACCTAAGATGACATAAATCTCTTTCCTCCCTCCCTCTCTCCCTCTCTCCCTCTCCCTCTCTTTCTCTCTCTCATACACTTACACAGATTAACTAACAATACCCCCCAATCACACACATTACTTGGTATGCTTATTCCTATAATTCAGAATTAAATACTAAGTTGCTTTCCAGTGAAAATATTTTGTGATAATCTTCTAGCACAGTGGGGGGCATGGGACTACGGTATCTATGGTATCATGTCTGTGTTTCAGAGAACAGTAATCCTGCTTCTGTGTCATCTCTACCCTCTGGCATTATCTGCCAGCCCTTGGCAATGGTTTATGAAGAAGTTGAGGCCAGAAATCTGCTTGTGTTAGTCTTCCTGGAAGTGGAAGTGGAAGTACCAGGCAAATCAGTATTGTTCTAGCTCATGAAAAACCTGTGCTTCTGGAGAACATTCTCTGGACCAGAAATGCTGTGTACCTGGAGGCAGCAGCTGTAGATGTGAGTGACGCAGCAGGATGGGGACACACAGATTGTCCTTGGGAGGCTCTAAGGGGGTAGGGGTCTATCGCTGTCATCCCTGTTAGAGCCAGGTCATAGTCCCTTGGTAGCTCTGTGTTGACCTGACTTGGGACAGGGGCATGACTTGGGGTGGTGAGAGCTCTCCAGCTGAGGAAACCCCATTCGGGGGCAGGTAAGGCTAAGTCCTTGTCCCTCAGGGGAAACTCAGGAACCAAAGGTTGCACCACAGATTTCATCCAGGGTATTTCCTGTCTCAGAACGTTTGAGAAGCAGACCACAGTTAAGAATGACTTTAATCTTTTATCTTAGTTATTTCTACTCCTGATGGGACTCCGGGGCCATGAAGAGCGGGAGATGGAACTTAGATGTCCCACATACAAAATGTGTGCTCTGTAGCCCTTTGTGGGATCTCCCAGACTTTTAACAATTTTTTGTCAATGAAATCTTCATGACTCTGGAGGAGCTGTGAGGGCTGGCATCTAGTGAGACTTTTGATTCTAGGTTAAAGAGACACCTGAATGTAGCCAGCTTCTACTTGTGTGGAAGGTGGAAAAGTTAGTTTTGATTGTCCTGAGTATAGTTAAGGGCCCTCACTTTTACCTTGGTGCCTTCCTTTGCTGTTACCTCCCCAGTAGCCCATGCTTTGTTCATCAAGACTCTGTCTCTTCTCATCCTGCTACTTCCCCATCTTTTTTTGCACCATAGAACCCTTAAGGAACATCAGTGTGGCTGGGGATGGAGCAATAGCACACGGGGTAGGGCATTTGCCTTGCATGCAGCTGACCTGGGTTCAATTCCCAGCATCCCATATGGTCCCCTGAGCACCACCAGGGGTATTTCCTGAGTGTAGAACCAGGAGTAACCCCTGTGCATCGCCGGGTGTGAACCCCCCCACAAAAGGAACAACAGTGTGGGACATATTACACAATGGAATACTATGCAGCTGTTAGGAGAGACGAAATCATGAACTTTGTTTATAAATGAATAGACCTGGAGATTATCATGCTAAGTGAAATGAGTCAGAAGGAGAGGGACAGACACAGAAGGACTGCTTTCATTTGTGGAGTATAAAACAACATAACATGAGGCTTACACCTAAGGGTAGTAAATACATGGGACAGGAAGATTGCTCCGTACCTGGAGAAGCCTGCCTCATGAGCAAAGGGGAGAAGACAGCTGGAATAGAGAAGGGATCACTAAGAAAATGATGGCTTTAGGAACCAGTTGGGATGGGAGATGTGTGCTGAAAGCAGATATAGGACCAAACATGATAACCTCTCAGTCTGTATTGCAAACCATAAAGCTCAAAAGTAAAGAGTATGGGGAATATTGTCTTCCATGGAGGCAGGGCAAGGGTGGGAAAGGGGGAATATACTGGAGACACTGGTGGTGGGGAATGTGCACTGGTGGATGGGTGAGTGTTTGATCATTGTATGATTGTAACCCAAACATGAAAGCTTGTAACTGTCTCACAGTGATTCAATAAAATTAAAAAATAAAATTCATTTATAATAGTTTTACTATATGGATATCCTTTTAATGTCTTTTATATCACATTTTATCCCAGTAGTGAAATTTTGACCACAAAGAATGCTATTGCACATTTCTTTTGTCTCTATGAAGCAGAGTGTGTATAGAATTTCAGTGAAAAACCAGACAGTCTGGCCTCCTACTTGTATGCCAGATCTGTTGGACAAGCTGATAACTCTGTGCCTCAATTGCTTCATGTGTTAAAAGAAATAATAATAATACTTTTCATGGGTTGTTAAGAGAATTATAAATGTTAATATTTGTAAAGTATTTAAAATTATCCTTGGCATAGAGTAAGAAAGTATGAGCATAATTTTAATTAAAAAGTAAATGGAAATATTCCAGTTAGGTGATCTCTGCTTCTTTATCTTAAAAAGGAGAGGAGAAAAATAACTCCGTTGAATACCTACCAATGTGCCAGAAACTGCACTAAGTTACACACATTATTCTAGCTATTTCTCAGAAGAACCCCGGATGCAGGTATTAGTTCCCTTGTGCAGAAGAGACATGAAGATGAGCCCCAAGCACGGAGTTGGTGAGCTAGACCTCAGAGCTAGGATGAATGTCACATAGAGCTCTGTTGGTTCTGTCTGGGTTAGTTTTTTGTTTCTTGCCCCTTCCCACTTCTCAAAGTACTCTTCCATTTTCCAGAGAATGGAACTCCGGAGTGATCCAAACCCACATTCCTAATTCCTATGAGAATTCCTTCTGTACCAGTTAGTCTCATTTTGTTTCTGGTCTAACATAAAACAAAGAGTAATGACATGAAAAATATGACCTGACAGCATCATTTATATTATAATTTTCTCCCATCTTAGGAACTGCATCCCTAACACCAGATTTTTTATGGCAAGAAAAATTAGCTTGCTTTTGTTTTATTGTTAATTGTGAAAATGGTGCTTTCATTTTTAGGGTTTATTTGTGTTGTAATAATGCGTGAGCATATAATTCTACACAGAAGAAAACCCCAAACTGAGAAGATTAATTCATAAGAAGTCAAATTTTGATGCTAAAATAGTTTGATCTGAGATTAGCGTTGACTACAAATTGCCATCTGTGCTTACTCGTTAAAGTTGTCAACTGTAATTAATTCATTGGTCCCACCATTTGACAACCTCTGTTCATGAGCTTTGCAGAATACGCACTGGTATGTTAATTCCCCCGTTAAAATCTGCCAAGTGCTATTGGCTTTGGGAAGGAAGTTGCTTCACCATTTCACCATATTTGAAAGTCAAACATGGGGAAAAAAATGATCATTCTTAAAGATCATTTATTAATGATTACATGCTACCTAGTATGTTTATAGAACTCCATTAGCCTAATTCATCCTAAAAGGTTCCTGCAAGGGGACATGATTAGTTACTTCCATGAAATAAATAACAAAATGCCACAAACCCAGAAAGCTTTAGTTACCAATTCCGTGAATTGTAAGAACTTTTGCCTTTGTGTACAAGACTCTCCATTTACATCTATCTCTGTGTAGACCTGAACTACACTTATGAACAGAAAGAAAGCAAAGACTTTAGCTCTCTGTCAAGTCCCCATAGAACAACTCTGGGGAGCCATGAATCCTTAAGTAGGGATTAAGAGTAGACCTATCCTGTTCATACCTGATCAGACAAGGATGTCTTCTTGGCTTAAGCCAACAAGGAGAGATAAGAAAGAAGAGAGACTGGGGGATTAACAATTGTGAACACATTCAGAAACCATCAACAGAGCAAGGTAAAATCTTATCTAAGTTACCACATCAACCCATGGCCCCTATCCTGGACGCAGTCCCACTTCTTCCAAACTGCTGCTCCTTTTCTTCTTTTCTCACAACCCTGCCCTTAACCCTGCCCTTTGAACCTCTACATAGGCCTCCAGAAGGCCCTGGAAGTGTCCAATGTTGGAAAACTTGCCCTAAGGGGAGTTCAGAAAGTAGAAGTGTTATCAGAAAGAATGTCAAGTCCCTTATGCCATGGGGCCAGCATGCATTTCAGCTTGAAACCAGTCATATCCCATAATGAAATGGTCAGAAATGGCAGATTGACTCTGACATATATTTGCAGAGAAGCTCTAGTTAAGATTGGTGAAGAATTATTTCAGTTGTTTTTGTGAACTGGCCCAAGGACCTGAGAAGTATTATAACACAGTCTCTCTAAAAACAGTGTCTTCCTAATTGCCTAGAAATTTAATGTGTGTGTGTGTATGTGAGTGTGTGTGTGTGTGGTGTAACCTAAAACTTAAAATCAAAGAGGTTTATATAAATAGAAATATAAGTGACTCATACAAAGAGATTCTAAAATGATAAAAAGGAATGGGGAAAAAGTTTATCTTGAATCAATTAAATAATTTGCAAGATATATTGATCTCAGATCTACTACATTATTTGTGCTTATCTTTGCATGCATTTATTGTGTGATGAAATACATGTCTAATATAGTTTATTTATTTACTAATTTATTTTTATTTAAAGTTGTATGTATTTGTGCTAGACATATTCATATAAATGCATTTTTCTGAAGTAAATTTATGCTGTGTTAAATATTTTATCAAAGTTCTTAAATTAATAAAACAAATCAAGTCTTCTATCTTTTATGGTCTGACAATATCGTTATATTTTCACTTTGTCAGTTTTGGGCATTGTCTGAACCTATGCTAAAGGAGGCTTTTCTTCTCTCTCTTTATGGCTGGAGGTCTGCATTTTATTGGACCTTTAACTTATGTGGATTCAAGCTAAAAGAAAAACATTCTTACTTACTTTCTAGCTAGAGATGGTAGCTGCGGAAATGATTGCTGTTTCTTTAATATTTTCTTCATAATTGGATCTATTTTAGCAGTCTTAGCTATTGCAGCTATTATGAACTGAACAATGGAGGAAGACCAATTATTCCAAAGCTGTATTTAACGGCTGCTCACCTTGCACAGATAACTCTTCTTAAAATCAACTACACAGCAACATGCATTTTCTGAGGGATTTTAAGAGGTGGCAGTCAACACTATTAAACAGCATCATTTTATAGTCTAATATCACATATTAAGAAACTTGCATCTCAGAGTACTTGGCCAGTTCCATTTTAAATTATATTTTAAATACAGATTGACAGAAACTCTGTCAAAGAATGTCCACAAAATCTTTTGAGAGGTATGGTCTTATATGTCCTGTGTGCTAAAAAGATGCATTCTTCCAAAATGAGCTTCAAAATCAGTTTGAGCAGATAGCCAGCCATATGCATTAGTGGATACCTGCCAGGATTAAAATCCAAAACAAAGGCAACAGTTTAAAGAGACTGGAAAATTGGAGTAATAAAATAGCGTAAGAACAACAAGCAAAGAGGCCTGAGAGATAGCACAGGAGATAAGACAAGTACTTGCTTGCATGCAAACAATTCTACCTGTCAACACCATGTAACACCATATATGGTTCCCTTGAGCACCACCAGGGGTTACTCCTGAGCACAGTGATAGGACTGGCCCCTGACACTGGTTGACACAGCCCACCCTCCCACCCCCGCAAAAAAGAAAACAAGAGACATGCAAATAACGCAGTTACTAACATGGCTTCTGTGTGCTAACTCTGAAGAGTTCCTAGATCATCTGACCCATTTCTTGATGCTTCAAGAAAAATGGTGACTCAAGGAGTACTTGTTTTTGATATTTAGCACCTTTATGTAGGTATTTTTAAAATCTATTTACTTATTTTTATTGAACACCATGAGATACAGTTACGAAGCTTTCATGATTGAGTTTCAGTCATACAATGATAAAACACCCATCCCTCCATCAGTGTATATTTCTCACCAGCAATGTCTCCAGTATTCCTCCCGCCACTCCCACCCAACCCCACCCCCTGCCTTTATAGCAGGCAATTTCCTTGTTATTCCCTCTCTACTTTTGGACATTATGGTTTGCAATACAGATACTGAGAGGCCATCATGTTTGGTCCTCTATCTACTTTCAGCACACTTCTCCCATCCTGAGTGATCCCTCCAACCATCATTGACTTAGTGATCCTTTCTTTATTCTAACTGCCTTCTCCCCCAGCACTTGAGGCAGGCTTCCAACTGTGGACTATCTTCCTGGCCCTTGTCTTTACTGTCCTTGGATATTAGTCTCATACTATGTTATTTTATATTTCACAAATGAGTGCAGTCATTCTGTCTGTCCCTCTTTTTTTGATTGGTAATTGTTTTTAGTATCTACCACACTATGTTTCCCCACCTGAGAATTTTACTTCAATTTCCCTGAACTTCCTCCCACCTCACAGCTTTTGTGCTCAGGGCCTGGCGTTCCCTATCTCCTGCCTCATGGGCACACAGCCTTATCTAACAGGCATTTGTTTTTTGGATACATTGCCCTCAGAGGCAACAAAGCAGGATTGGGGATTTCATGGGCCATGCTCCAAATTCAGGCATCTTGGTAGAGCTTCAATTAGTAAGTACAATTGTGTTGGAAACCAGTTCACATTTTCCAATAAAATTGTAGTTATACTTACCTTTTGACTCAGCAGTCTCACTCCTGGGAATATCCCTAGAGAAATAAAAGCATTTGTGGGTCAGGAGATATGTATGCAACTTTTCTAAGGGAAATGTTGATACTAGTTTAAAACTGCAAATGAACCCATGGTTCATTAACAATATAAAGTCTATAAATACAAGTAGATGACTTAATTGTCACACAACATTTTTAAACAATAGCAAAGGAGAAATTAAAGATTTTAAAGAGAAACACAAACAAAAGTGACAATAAGATACCTTTCACACCACTAAAAAATTTGAAAAATAAACTAGCTGGAGACTTTGTTGTCAGGGATGAGGCAATAAAGGAATCCTCAGTCACTGTTAGTGGGAATGTAGTCTGGTTCAAACTCCATAGAAAAATAGCACAGAGAGTTTTCAAAACAGTAAGAATAGGGCTTCCATTGACCAGCATTCCACTTCCTGACATCTGTTCCCCAAACACAAAAATCTTTCATTTGACAATGTATATGGACACCTTTGTTCACTGCAACCTTAGTAGAATACCTGGGTATAGAAACAACTCAAATATTCAACAGCAGATGATGGATAAAGATGCTGTGGTATATAAACACAACAGAATACTATTCAGTCATGAAAATAGGAAATGGTGCAGTTCTGTTGCATTGTAGTTGGAACTGGAGAGTATTACATTAGGTGAAATAAATCAGAGGGAGAAGAAAAAATAGTGAATGAACTCTCTCACCTGTGGTGTTCAGAAGACCAGAACAAACACTAGTCAGCATCAAATGATTTAATCCACAGCCCTGGATTATATAGCTAAGAATACCAAGCAAGAAGCAGAGTAAGGTGGGGTGAAGAGGGGCATGGAATGAATGCAACAGGGTGACATTGGGGGAGGGTCTTGGCTCTTTGGTGGTGGAGAAGTCAGAAAGTGGTGTCCATCAGAACCACGAATGTTAACACTTTTACGAACATAGAACTTATGCTGTAATTTTACAACATACATTTCAACAACTGATACTCGTGTGAACCACCAGTGGCTCACATTTGGATATAGCTAATCAGCACAAATTGCTGCACTGGTGTTAACTTTTAAGAAGATTCTTACAAGGGGGTATGGTGCCATCAACAGGTTAATCTGTACCTGTGAGGTGAGTGCATCAGCAGCCTGATGGTACCATCAGACTTTCAGATACCCCAAAATTGCTGCTGTGCCTTTGGCCAGACCCCAACAACTTGGGGCAAAGTTTACCAAGAAAGTAAACGGCAAATAGTTAGGTATGTGGGAGACACACCCATAAATCACCTCCGGCTCAGCTATATAATTGGAAGCATGGCCTCTCTGGTTCCGAATCGAACTGGTTAATGGCCATGATCCCAGAGACTCAGAAACGAATCTCGGAACCTAAAGGCTTTTGGCAGAAATGTGTCCTGTTCCTGCAGTAGGTTACTGGCACTGGGCCACTCCAGGTGGAAATAGATTTCGAGCCTTGGCCTGTTCCCCCTGATGGCCCAGTGACCGCCATCCTCCAGAGGCCACTGGACAGTCAGGTTTGGGCCTGCAGTGACGAGACACGCAGGCCTCACCAGATGGTGGAACTGGCCTTTCCTCCCCATCCCAATGAGACCCCGAGTCGACGCCTACAAATGGCTTCTTTGGCTCCTGATCAAGCTGATTAATGGCCATGATCCCAGAGACTCAGAAACAAATCTCGAAACCCAGCGGCTTTTGTAAGAAATGCATCTGGACTGCATACAAGGTGTCCACTGCCTCAGAGCTTTTAGGAAAGCCAGGTATGAGCCAGCGGTGATGGGGCAACTGCAGTCTCATGGGAAGGGAGGCTGTACCGGCTCATCCTTCACACCCTACCGAGGTCATGAGCTTCCCCCCATGAGCTGCTCTCTGGCACGGCCATGGCTGCAGAGGTAAAAGGACTAAATCCAAAGCCTGGCAGCTTGTGGCAGAAAAGTGAATGGACCGTGTGTTAAACTACGACGCCATGCCTCCCTGGGAGGGAAAGGGTGTTGCTCCCTTCTGCCCCCCCCCACCCCCCGGCAGCAGGGTGGCTGCTGCCTCAGAGCTTATTGAAAAGCCAGGTATGAGCCAGCGGTGACGGGGCAACTGCAATTTCAAGGGAAGAGGGTCAGTACCGGCTTGTCCTTCACGCCCTACCGAGGTCACGAGTTGCCCCCCATGAGCGGCTCTCTGGCATGGCCATGGCTCCAGAGGCAAAAGGACTTAATCCAGAGCCCGGCAGCTTGTGGCAGAAAAGTGAATGGATCATGAGTTAAACTACAGTGCATGCCTCCCCGGGGGGGGAGGAGGAGGGTGTTGCTCCCTTCCGCCTCCCCCCCACGCCTGGCAGTAGGGTGGCCGCCGCCTTAGAGGTTGTAGGAAAGTCAGGTATGAGCCAGTG
The DNA here is from genome assembly GCF_029834395.1 of Sorex fumeus. NCBI lineage: Eukaryota > Metazoa > Chordata > Mammalia > Eulipotyphla > Soricidae > Sorex > Sorex fumeus. The sequence continues at coordinate 63,929,403 of NW_026606064.1, read as the reverse complement.
GTGACAGGGCAACTGCAGTCTCATGGGAAGGTAGCAGTACCAGCTTGTCCTTCATGCCCTACTGAGGTCACGAGTTGCCCCCCACGAGTGGCTCTATGGCACAGCCATAACACCAGACGCACAGAAACCAATTTCGTAATTATCTGGCTCTTTTCAGAAATTCAAAATCATTATATGATTCTCATAACCAGCTATGGAAAACAAAGTATTTCACAATGCCTTTACAGCAATTCTGATTGTTGTGGGGGAAAGTCTAAACAATAATGGTGCATCATTTGTCAAAATAATGAATATAATCAATGTAGAGAAAAGTTAAGTAGAAATCATCTGCCTCACAGGCATTGGGAGGGGTGGGAGGTGGAGTATATTGGGGTTCTTGGGGATGAAAAATGAGTACTGGTGAAGGGAGAGGTGTTTGATCATTGTATGACTGAGACTTAAACCTGAAAACTTTGTAACTTTTTTCCACAGTGATTCAATAAATAAACATAAGAAGAATAAATAAATAAGTAAATAAAATTATGGGGAAAAAAAGTAAGGTGGAGTTCACGCCCAATTCAATCAGCTAATCAGTGGCTTAATAAATAGCAGTACTCCTCCATAAAAAAAAAAATAAGAAGAAGATTCTTACAGAGAAGGAAAGTGCCTGCCATCGAGCCCTAGAGGCAGGCTGGGGGGCTGGGAACTGGGAAACTGGGGTCATTGGTGGTGGGAAATGGACACTGGTGGAGAGATGGGTGTTGGATCGTTGTACAACTGAAACCCTATCACGAACAGCTTTGTATGTATCTCACAGTCATTCAATAAAAAAATTTTAAAAACTCTTACAAATAGTAGAGCTCAAAAGAAAATAGATTCAGTATATTTTGATTTCTAAAAAATATTATAAAGTAGGAAAAACGATCACTTCATAGGTGATAAAATCATACAGAAAAGTGAAAACATGAGCCTGAGTAATAGGCTGGTGGTCACCTCTAGAGAGAGGGAAAAGGGCGTCCAAAGAACCCTAGTGGAGGGGGTATGGTGCCGTCAGAAGGTCAATCTGTACCGGTGAGGCGAGTGCATCAGCAGCCTGATGGCGCCTTCAGACTTCCAGATACCCCCAAATTGCTGCTGGGCCTTTAGCCAGACCCCAAAAACTTGGGGCAAAGTTTACCAAGAAAGTTAACGGCCAAAAGTTAGGTATGTGGGAGACACAACCACAAACCACCTCTGGCTCAGCTATATAATTGGAGACATGGCCTCTCTGGTTCCTGATTGAACTGCTTAATGGCCATGATCCCAGAGATTCAGAAACAAATCTCTAAACCCAACGGCTTTTGGCAGAAATGCGTCCAGTCTCTGCAGTAGGTTACTGGTGCTGGGCCAACCCAGGTGGTAATAGGTTTCGTTCCTTGGCCTATTCCCCCGGCGTCCTAGTGGCTGCCATCTGCCAGAGGCCACTGGACAGTCAGGTTTGGACCCGCAGTGACGAGACATGCAGGGCCACACGGGATGGAGGTGGAGCCGGTCCTGTCCTCCCCACCCCAACGAGACCCCAAGACATCGCCCACAAACGGTCTTTCTGGATCCTGATCAAGCTGATTAATGGCCATGAGCCCAGAGACTCAGGAGCAAATCTCTGAACCCAGAAGGTTTTGGCAGAAATCCCTCCAGATTTAAGTGTTAAAATTTTGGAATTTCAAAATCTCGCAGCCACTACTGCAGCTGCGTGACATCATATGTTATTCATAACCAGCAATAGAAAACAAATTGTCTACTGTTGCCTTTTCAGCAGATCTGAGTGTTGGGGTAAAATCTCAAATAATAATGGTGGGTTTGGTGTCAAAATATTGAATGTGATCAAAGTAGAGAGAGAGTAATGTGGAAATCATCTGCCCCACAGGTAGGGGGAGGGTGTGGGATAGGTGTATACTGGGGTTGTTGGGGGTGGAGAATGGGCACTGGTGAAGGTATGGGTGTTTCATTATATGACTAAGACTTAGACCCGAAAGCTTTGTAACTGCTCTCACGGTGATTCAATAAATAAAATTATAAACAATGAAAAAAAAAGGTAAGGTGGAGTTCATGCACAATTCAATCAGCTAATCGTTGGCTGAATAAATAGCAGTACTCCTACATAAAAAAGAAAAGAATCATAGTGGGGGCTTCAGTGGGGCCACCAGTATCTTATGTTATCACTTGCATTTGCTACTGAATAATACACTTCAGTTTATTATTTACGTGCTCATGTATTAACTGGTATGTGTACCATATGTCAAAATTACAAAGTTTTTGAAATTACACCTAGTAGTAAGAAAGTCCCATTACTGTCATTTTTTTTTTCTTTCTAAAGGAAATAAGTAAAGAGCTATTCCCCAGCCTGTGTGCTTTGAGCCCAAAGCTAGAGTCACCATGACACTGTTCCTAGTGTCTGTGGAAGTATTCCATGGACTTTATAATAAATAACTGGCCACCTTACAGAAATGAAGTCCTTGTCATGTCCCAGGCAACATGCTGCAGAGGCTGGCCTCATTTGCTGACTGGATCCCTACAACAGCACTGGGAAGGAAGTGCTTTTTTAGTTATTTCACAAGTGAGGGTGAAGCATGTTAGTCAAAAAAGACCTTGTATGAAGTCTGGTGCTGGGATCTAGGGACCTCCAGGTCAGTCTCTGGCACTGCATGCTCCCCTTGAGCAGCTCCAAGTCATCCTGCTGCTGTCTCTGGCAGCACAGGGCATGAGCACTACTGCATCCACATGCCTGAACATTGAACCACCAGCCTGGTTGTTCAGCCAGGAGGAACCCCTAGGCCCTCTGAGCATACCCAGGAGGACTTCCTCCGCAGAAACCCTGGTTCTGATTTCAGAAGGGTTTTCAGAGCTGGATGTAAACTTTGAGTGCACAGATGTGCTGAGCTACCTTCCTATCTGGCTCCTGTGTTATAAGTCAGAGCAGGCCACTAGCCTAACAACGTGTTACCTTGAACATCACAAGCTGGCCACTAAGACCAAGATGGTGCTTCCATCACACACTTGTCTATCTCACAGACACTCTGGGCTAAGCTTTGTGACCCTGAAATGGTGAAGGTCTGCAGCCCTGCTCGGGAGTGCCAGGTCTCCAGGGAGTCTGAGACAGAAGGCAAGAAAGTTCAGTTGGTTTAGGTTTTGTTACCTAGAATCAAACTCAGAGCCTCATACTTGTGCTCTACTATTGAACCATATCCCAGAACCATCTGTTTCTATATTTGTTTGTTTGTTTGTTTTGGGACCACATCTGCAGGGCTTACTCCTGGCTCTATACTCAGGGATCACCTAGTGGTGCTTGGGGGCCCATATATAGTACCAGGAATCGAACCAAGGTATGCATGAAGGCAGCACCCTAACTGCTGTACTATCACTCCAGTCCACAATCAAAATCTTTTAACCAACCACCCGATTCATTTCCATGTACCCTACAACTAACTCTTCCTCACTGCACCCTAAATGGCCTCTTCCTTATCTTGCTATTTCTCATAGAAAGTATCATTATTTTAAGTTCCTTTGGTCCATACTTCTCACTGCTTCCCATCTCTCTTCCCTCTTCTTCCCCCTCTCCTCTGTTCCTCCTCCTCCTCCGTGCCCCCTTTTTTTCCTCCTAAGTCTCTCTAATGTCTGGATCAAATGCCCTTTCTCAGTGTTTCACCTTCTGAAACACATACTGGAAGTGAGTGATTCCTGACTGCTATCCTTCGCATTTTATTCATGCTGTCTCTGCAGCTTCAGGCATCTCTAATCCTGTATTATAATTTCTTATGTGTGGGTTTTCTCTCTCCTGCTGGAGTATGAGATACTTCACAGAGACCACAATTAATTTCTCTCTGAGTTTCTGTGCAGAAGAGAAAGACATGGAACCAGAGTTGAATGAGGTTTTGCAAAAATCTAAGCAAATTTCTGGAGGTTGGATGAGTTTCTTTTTGGAGCATAAGCAACTTAAATTATGGGATAATCACTTACAGTGCTTTAATATCCCTAGACATTTTACTTAGAACAAATAGCATTGGCAAATAGAGAAGCTATGCATAGGCTAAAGAAGCTATTAAAGTTGTTTATGAAAATTTTCATCATCTTAGATAACTTCTTTCCTTTTCCAGGAAATATAATTTATAAATAAAGAGCTAGTTTTTCTTATGTACATGAGTTTTTTAGATTCAAAATTAAATAATGGCAATAAGTTGTCTGAGGCAATGTTCTTCCTGGTGTGATGGGCATGATGGGTATTTGTCCAGAATGTTGTGTGTACTTTCTCCAGACTCTGTGTACTGATGGTCAAGAAGACTTAGCTAACTATGAACCCCACACCTGTGTGAAGAAGTATAGATAGGAGCTGCTCATCTTCACAGAAGAACCTAAGTTAATCTTTGTACATTGCATCTCACTGGACATGGATTTCCTCATCTATAAAAATACACAAATAATAATACCTGCCATATAAGTTGGCTATCATAAAAATGCTTTAGCATAGAAATGCCTACTTTATTATTTTTTTATTGACTCACCATGAGATACAGCTACAAAGCTTTCTTGTTTGAGTTTCAATCATATAATGATTAAACACCCATTGCTCCACAAGTGCACATTCTTCATCACCAATGTCCCCAGTATCCCCCTCCATCCCACCCTTCCCCCTGCTTCTATGGCGGACAATTTCCCCCATACTCTCTCTCTACTTTTGGGCATTATGGTTTGCCATACAGATACTGAGAGGCTATCACATTTGGTCTTTTATCTACTTCCAGCACACATCTCCCATCTCAAATGATTCCTCCAACCAACATTGACTTAGTGATCCCTTCTCTATTTCAGTTGTCTTTCCCCCCAGATCATGAGACAGATTTCCAACTTTGGGACAATATTCCTGGCCCTTGTGTCTACTCCCCTTGAGTGTCAGTCTCATATTATGTTATTTTATATTCCACAAATGAGTGCAGTCCTTCTATGTCTATCCCTCTCTTTCTGACGTGAAATGTCTACTTCCTGAGCATTCAGCAGACCTGGGTGTTCTCATCATAAAGGAGCAGCAGACACTTTGTGATTCTTCCAACCTCTAGGGCTGATTCTGGCTACAGTGGACAGTGGGTTGTCTTTACCTCTGAATCACATGAGCAGAAAGCTTGCAGCTGTTCACAGCTCTACACCCTGTCTCTAGTGCAGTGTAGACATTCAATCACTATCAGTTATTGGTTTAGAAAGTGTGAGGAAATGAGAGAGGAAAGTGAGTACTCACAAAGGGATTTTTAGCAAGCTGTTATTTGCTGAAAGAAATGACATTGAAGTTTATGGGCTCTGGGAATGTGGGGAAGTGATCATTTCTGTTTATTGAATGTCCTGGCCAGATTCCTTCTGTAATCCTCATAAAATTCCCAAAGGGAGGTGCTGGTAATCCCATTGTGCAGATGGCGATCTGAGGCACAGAAAGATAATGACCTGCAGAAGGGCCATGGGCCTGAGGTGGTGAAAGGGGATTTGATTCAGGGCCACAGGGTCATGCTGGGATCTGTCATGCCAGCAATAAGCACGACTCTGAGCACTCCTGACTTCCAGAGCCCTGAAAGTGAGGAGACCCGTTGATGTCTTTGGACTTCTTAGTCTTTGGACTTCTTAGATGTGTCACTTACATCACTCATGATCCTTCACCTCAGAAACTGATAATCAGAAACCAGCATTCTATTGATTGAAATTAATAGGTCAACTTTATTATGGAATTGGTTGAGTCTATCATATAAGAAGGAGCAGGAACTTGAAGACTTATAGTGGCAGGCCAGAGATATTGCTCCAAGGGATAGAAACCATGGTTTGTAGGAGAGACAAAGGCAGATGTGAGACCCTGAGCTTGATCTCTGGCACCCCATACCGACCACTTCTCAATCCCAACACTTCTGTTTGTTGCTCTGATGGCTCTTGAGTGGTGCTGGGGCTGAGCCTGGAGCCATGAGGCCTGCACTGCAGGGTGTAACTGTCAGTGACCATGGTCCCCAGGTCTCACCCCCAGCAGCATTAGGCATTGTCCTGATCCAGAAAGTGTGCATTTAAAAGACTTGTACTGGGGATCCAGGAGAAAATTTGCAGAGTGTGGGACAGGTTTGTTCATTTCAAATTTTTATTAACATCTGCAAAATAAAACGCACCCAAACCCTACTTACTATCTAAACTTTAGGGAATTTGAAGGAAACATTCTTTAGTGCTTACAAAATAGGTTTTTAAATAATTAAGATAAGTGCTAAAAATAACTGGACAACAAACCTCCTTTAAATATTTTACATTATAGTTTTGCTAGCATGACTTATACCCAGACTTATGTGTCTTAATTTGAGTATTTCAAATTTCTACAGTTTCTTTTGTGGATCATGAATTCGCATTAAAGTGGCTATCCCTGATTACACTGATAATTTTCACAGACTTCAAAGGGAATGACAATCTTAGAAACAACTGCTTTTGTTCTGAATGAATTCTCTCTGAAATAATTTGTTGCTTAGATGAGTGATTGGTTGAGATGGTTATGATTAAAGAGGTCACAAACTAGAAGTAATGGGATGAAATAAAGCAGTGGAAAATTTGGGATGAATGTCAAGAGAATGTGAGATTTTTTACCCTTCCAGATTGGGAGAAAGAGTGTTCTTGGGGAATTAAGTAAAATATCTCATTATTTGAGATGATCAGCCAAGCCCTAATGTGCAGACAAGGTGGTTTGTTTAATGGGAAACATCCAAGAGCTTTCTAAGATCCGTTCATGAATATCATGAAAAGTGCTTTGAACACTCATCCTTCAGTCTTGAGTAGGAACTGATATCAGTGTGTAAACATTGAATTTTAACTGCCCTGTCAGTAACCATTTTCCAAAGTAATTTTCTGTGGTAGAATAAATTGTCTTATCCTATCTACTTGGAGAGAACGAGGAATTGTGTTTGTTTTCGTTTGGGGGCCACATGTTGCAGTGCTTAGGGCTTACTCCTGACTGTGCTCAGGAGACCATATACAATTTCAGAGGTGGAACCAAGGATGGCCATGTGCAAGGCAAGGCAAGTACCTTGACCCCTGTACTATCTCAAATCTAAAGGGAAGGAATTTTTTTTCTCAAAGAGATATGATCTGACCTGTCCTGGAACTGCAGCCTTAAGGCAGGTCACAACCTCTCTGTTGAATATAGTCGAGGTTCTGTTGGTGAGAATCCTTAAGTCACATCAACACCACCACTTTAGACCCAAATGACAATGCATGCTTACTCAGCCCATTTAGGCATTGTGTTGGAAATCAGGAGCTTTTGCAGTCTCGCTAGGTGGTTCTGAAATAGAGCGAAGATTGAGAACCACAACTAGAATGTCTGAGATTTCCCTCCCAACCAACCTCTCCTCTCCTGATGCTCTTAAGCCATCAAGTTTTACCTCTGCCTTTTTCTCCAAGCTCCAGAGAAATAGCCTGTCATTCCTGTCCCAAATTCATAACTGTGGTAGTTATTTTATGTATCAAATGGATTGGTTCACGGGCGCGCAGATGGGACATTCCTCCTGGGAGTTGAGGGTGCTTCAGGCTGAGTGCTCAGATCAATGGAGTCCGAAAGTGATTGCACAGTCCAGTGTGGGCTTACACCTACCAGTGTGTAGAGGACCTGACTAGAACATAGCAGAGGAAGAATTTGACTCCACCTTACCTGCTTCTCTGATGGAACTAGGATAACTCATCTCATCTCCGTCCCCTGAACTAGGATTTATATCATTGTCCTCCTGAGTCTCAGCCCCCCTGATTCAGAGTGAATTACAGCCCCAGATTTCTGGAGACTCCAGCTTTTAGAGGGTTGGCCCTGGGGCACCTCAACCTCCATAAGTATATGAACCAGTTGCTCATAATAAATCTGTGCATATAACTCTGGTGTTGAAATTAGGGAGGCACAGCACTCAGAAAAAGGACAGTTATAATTCACATAGATGCAAGTACATGGCAAAAATATTTAAAAACCAAATATTGTTAGTTTATATAAGAATGCAGGGTGACCATGTAGGTTTCATCTGAGAGCGGAAAAGTAAATACTCAACAGTATACTTATTAGTCTAATTCATTACATTAACAATTGAGAGGAGGGTCCAAATTCAGTCCTCAATCATCATAATTATTAAAAACATGCTTTGCACAGGAATAGATGGAAGCTCCTTTAAAAAATCCCCAAATAACCCTAATGATGATACATTAAGAGCTACTTCTACTATAATTGGCAAAAAGATGAGGGTAACCCCCATCATTGCTGCTATTCAATATTTTATGGAGATTCTAATTATTGGAATAAATCAAGAAAAAACTCAAGGAAATGATCTGGAAAACTACAAGTCCTATAAGAGAATGAATATATGTCATTGGAAACAAGAACAGACATTATTGTTGACATATGCAGTTACCAGTTAGAAAAAGTAGCAAATAAAACAAGGTTACTTACATTTACTAACTCATTAAAAAATACCTAATGGTTCAAGTGGTGGAGCAAGTGCCTTGTGTGTGAAAGGCCCTGGGTTCAAATCATGACACCTGGTCGACCTCCCTGGACATACCACAAAATGTGGTCCCACACAGTGGAGAGTGCCTAATATGAATTTTAGAAATATATAAACACTGTAGCACTTTAACATTGTCCTCACATTATTCATCGATTTGCTCAAGCAGGCCCAGTAATGTCTCCATCGTGAGACTTGTTGTTACTGTGTTTTGCGTATTGAATACATCACGGGGAGCTTGCCAGGCTTTGCCGTGCGGGCGAGATACTCTTGGTAGCTTGCTGGGCTCTCCGAGAGGGTGGAGGAATCGAACCAGGCTCGGCTGAGCTGGCTGCATGCAAGGCAAATGCCCTACTGCTGTGCTATCGCTCCACAAATATAAGAAAAATATACAGGACAAAAGCAAAACATAGACAGCTCCTGGATGGGACTATCCAACCTTACAAAGATATCAGCACTTCCTCAGATATGTTAATAAATACAACCTTTTTTGAAATTCCATTCAGATATATTTTTTTCCTTTTTTACAATTTTATTTATTTACTCACCGTGAGTGAGAGCAGTTACAAAGCTTTCAGGTTTAAGTCTCAGTCATACAATGAAACACCCGTCCCTTCACCAGTGCCCATTTTCCACCACCCAACCCCCCAGCATACCCCCCATCCCACACCCTCCCCTTAGCTGTGGAGCAGATGATTTCCACATTACTCTCTCTCTCTACTTTGATTACATTCAATATTTCGACACCAGACCCACCATTATTATTTGGGATTTTACCCCGACATCAGATCTGCCAAAAATGCAACTGTAGACAATTTGGTTTCTATTGCTGGTTATGAATAACATATGACATTGCATGGCCACATTAGTGGCCATGCAATTCTGGAATTTCAAAATTTTAACAATTAAATCTGGAGGCATTTCTGCCAAAACTTGCTAGGTTCCAACATTGTCCCTGAGTCTTTTGGATCATGGCCGTTAAGTAGCTTGATCAGGGGTCAGAGAGGCCATTCATGGGGATGACTTGGGATCTCACTGGGGCAGGGAGGAAAGGGTCAGTTCCATACCCATCTCGCAAGGCCCCATGTGTCTCATCACTGCGAGCCCAATCCTGACTTCCAATGACCTCTGGAGGATGACGGCCAGTGAGCCACCAAGGGGAAGCAGGTGGAGAGACAGCACCCTTTCTCCCCTGGAGTGGCCCGTGACAGTAACCTATTGTGGGGTCCGGACACATTTCTGCCAAAAGCTGCTGGGTTTTGAGATTTGTTTCTGAGTCTCTGAGATCATGGCTGTTAAGCAGCTTGATCAGGAGCCAGAGAGGTCGTTCGTGGGCGGCTACTCAGGGGTCTCGTTGGGGAGGGGAGGAAAGTGGCAGCTGCACCCCCATCCAGTGAGGCCCCACATGTCTCGTCACTGTGGGCCCAAACCTGACTGTCCAATGACCTCGATTCAGGTATATATTTTTTTTTTATTATTTATAATTTTATTTATTGAATGAGAGCAGTTACAAAGCTTTTGGGTCTAAGTCTCGGTCATACAATGAAACATCTGTACCTTCACCAGTGCCCATTCTCCACCCCAAAAAAACCCAGTATACCCCATCCCACACCCTCCCCCTACCTGTGGGGCAGATGATTTCCACATTACTCTCTCTCTCTACTTTGATCACATTCAATATTTTGACATCAGACCCACCATTAGTATTTGGGATTTTACCCCAACACTCAAATCTGCTGAAAAGGCAACAGTAGACAATTTGTGTTCTATTGCTGGTTATGAATAACATTATGATGTCGTATGGCTGCAATAGATGGTCGGCAATTACACCACCTCCGCTTTGCTGATGACATTGTTTTAATAACACCAAACATCAGCCAAGCAGCACAAATGCTGGCTGACTTTGACCGTGAGTGTGGAAAGGTAGAACTACAACTGAATCTTACGAAGACAATGTTTATGAGAAACAGTCTCGTTCCTGATGCCCCATTCGCTCTCAACGGAATGACCATCTCCGAATGCAATAGCTATGTGTACCTAGGTCAAGAAGTCAACATGACAAATGACCTGGCACCCGAGCTGCGCAGGAGGAAGAGAGCGGCTTGAAACACCTTCAAGAACGTCGAAGAAATAGCTAAGAGGACGAAGAACCTCCGGCTCCGGGCACATCTCTTTGATTCCACTGCTCTTCCTGCATTAACATATGCCTCAGAGACCTGGGCCCTACGCAAACAAGATGAGAACGCTATTCAGGTCTCCCAAAGAAGAATAGAAAGAGCTATGCTTGGAATATCACATTTCACTCAAATGAGAGAAAGAATCCGGAGTTCCGACCTCTGTCGATGATCAAGAATCAAGGACGCTGTCTCATTTGCCAAGGTGTCAAAAATCAGATGGGCTGGTCACGTAATGAGATTTAAAGATGACCGCTGGACTAGAGCTATTACTGACTGGATTCCACGGGATGTCAAAAGACCGCGTGGCCGCCCACCTACCAGATGGTCAGACTTCTTCGCCAAGATCATGAACGATCGGTTTGAGGCTCTTCATGTTCCCAGAGCGAACAGATGCCATTGGGCTACACTAGCACGTGACAGGGACAAATGGAGACGTTACTGGCGCCCGCTCGAGCAAATCGACGACTAACGGGAAGTTAAGTGATTAAGTGATAAGTCGCATGGCTGCAGTAGTGGCCACGTGATTTTGAAATTCCGAAATGTTAACACTTAAATCTGGAGGTATTTCTGCCAAAACCTGCTGGGTTCTGAGGTTTGCTCCTGTATCTCTGGGATCATGGCCATTAAGCAGCTTGATCAGGAGCCAGAAAGGCCGTTTGTGAGCAATGACTTGGGGTCTCGTTGGGGTGGGGAAGACAGGACCAGCTCCACCCCCATCCTGTGAGGCCCAAAATGTCACGTCACTGTGGCCCAAACCTGACTGTCCAATGGCCTCTGAACGATGACAGCCACCGAGCCGCCAGGGGGAAGCAGGCGGAGGGACAACACCCTTTCCCTGCTGGGGTGGCCTGGCAACAGTAACCTACTGTGGGGTTCGACGCATTTCTGCCAAAAGCCACTGGGTTTCAAGATTTGTTTCTGAGTCTCCGGGATCATGGCCTTTAAGCAGCTTGATCAGGAGCCAGAGAGGCCGTTCATGGACGATGACTTGGGGTCTCGTTGGGACAGGGAGGACAAAACCGGCTCCATCTCCATCCCGTGAGGCCCAACAAGTTTTATCACTGCGGGCCCAAGCCTGACTGTCCAATGGCCTCTGGAGGATGGCACCCACCAAGCCACAAAGGGGAAGCAGGTGGAGGGACAACACACTTTACCCCCTGGGGTGGCCTGGCGACAGTAACCTACTGCGAGGTCAAGACACATTTCTGCCAAAAGCCACTGGATTTTGAGATTTGTTTCTGAGTCTCTGAGATCATGGCCGTTAAGCAGCTTGATCAGGATCCAGAGAGGCCATTCGTGGGTGATGACTTGGGGTCTCGTTGGGGTGGGGAGGACAGGACCGGCTCCACCTCCATCCCGTGAGGCCCTGCGTGTCTCGTCACTGTGGGCCCAAACCTGACTGTCCAGTGGCCTCTGGAGGATGGCGGTCACCGGGCCACAAGGGGGAACAGGCCAAGGCACAAAACCTATTCCCACCTGGGTTAGCCGAGCACCGGTAACCTACTGCAGGGACCAGACGCATTTCTGCCAAAAGCCATTGGGTTTCGAGATTTGTTTCTGAGTCTCTGGGATCATGGCCATTAAGCAGTTCAATCAGGAACCAGAGAGGCCATGCCTCCAATTATATAGCTGAGCCGGAGGTGGTTTGTGGGTGTGTTTCCCACATACCTAACTTTTGGCTGTTAACTTTCTTGGTAAACTTTGCCCCAAGTTTTTGGGGTCTGACCAAAGGCCCAGCAGCAATTTGGGGGTATCTGGAAGTCTGAAGGCGCCATCAGGCTGCTGATGCACTCACCTCACAGGTACAGATTGACCTGCTGGCGGCACCATACCCCCTCGATTCAGATATTTTTGGTTAGAATTTTGAGACCTATTCTAAAGACCACATGAAAGAGGAGAATGTACAAGAGTAGCAGAGTTATTTATGTGAAAGAATAACTGAGTCCTTCCAGGAAGAAAAATACGCCACAAAGCTAAAATGAATAAAACAGGGAGGTTTAGAAATAGAGCAACCGGTGAGACAAAGGAAATCCAACACAGACCCCTGTAAATTTGGGGGTTTCTTTCTCATACCAGAGGCATTTCACATCAGAAAAAAGGATTGACAGTTTAATAGATTAAAGGATGATTTACCAGCACATTTGAAAAAAATATAAATGCAGAGTCAACAAAGAAGCCTCCACTTTCAAAAGTGATGGAAGTAGGAAGTATGGATGGGGGAACCTCTCAGAAGGCAATTTGTTACTGTGCACAAGTTAAATGAGAAAAATAAATTACAAAGCAAAATGACAAAATGATTATCAGGAAATATAGACAAATATTTTTACATTATTTTGGGGGATCATTCCTGGTAGTGCTTAGGGGATACTTAAGCCTCTGTGCTCAGATATCACTTAACAGATGGTACTCAGGGGACTATGTGTTTCTGTAGAGTGAATCCAGGTCCTGTGCATGCAAAACTGTGCTCTTCCCTTTGAACTATCTCTCTCGGCCCTACAAAAAAAATATTTATGATATCAATTGAGGTAGACTTTCCTAACTGAGGCAACAATCCTCAAAACATAAAGTTGAATCACATCACTTATTTTTACAACATAATATTTTAAAAAAAATCACAAAATGTCAAAGAGATATACAGGGGTTAAGACACTTGCCTTGCATGCAATCAAGCCATATTCAACCTCAGCATAGCATATGGTCCCCTGAGTACCTCTATAAGTCACTCATAAGTACAGAGCTAAGAACAGCTCCTAACCACTCCCAGAAGTGGCCTTCCAAAGCAAAAACAACAAAAAGAATTAAAATTATGAGCGATAACACTGAGAAAATATAATGTAATCAATATGCATAATAAATAAAAATTGCTGTCTATAATATGTAAGGAAAATAAACAAATAAGAAAAAATCTTAAATTAGCTCCAAGCTGTATATAAAAAATTCATGGGAGAACAATAAAAAGGGACCAATGAAAAGATTCTTAATGTCACTGGTAATCAAAAAAATTTAAATTAAAGTCTTAAATTCTATTTTAGTCATACAACTGTTAAAAAAACCCTTTTAATAGTTCATATCAATTATTGGTGAGAACATAGGGAAACATCTTTGCTTGAGGTTCAGGTGAAAATATCTGGAGGCAGAGTTTTTGAAACGCACTTGAACTCTCTCTAGGAACAGTGAACAATGTTCAATGTTCGGTGAACTTGGATTCTCTCTAGGAACAGAAACAATGAATGACTTGTTCCTGTCACTTGGTGCATGCACTGTACTTATAGAATTCAAGTCTGTGTGTATGTGTGTGTTAATTTGTATGCTAGGGATTTATCCGAGGACTTCATATATGTGAAGCATGCACTCTACTTCTGAGCCACATTCCTGGCCATAGTCTTAGTGTATAAATAAAGGCAGCTAGCCACGTGCAGTCTTGCATTTAAGTGTGCATAGAATTTTGGAAGCTTGGCTACTGTCCCTGCCTTCTCATTCAAAGGAACACTGAGATCTTATTTAGAGTGCCTTGCAGAGAAGTTTAGTCACTTACAGACCCTTGATCAAAGAAGAAGGGTTGTCTCTAGCCAGGAAGATCATTCCTTTGAGCAGTTTGAAGAGGAAGGCACAGAGAACCATGAGGGAGGTTGGGGATCCCTTTCTAGCTAGCCAGATCAACAAAAGGAATCTGGTGCTCACTAGGTGGCAGATATAGTAGCCAAATCACCCCTCAAATCCACGAACTTGTTCAGACATCTACAAACACAGATCAAAGATGTTCTAGAATTGCTTCTTTGAACATGAGAATGTTTCTATGACCAAGGGTGTCATCAGTTTATTAGCATTTTTCCTGTATTTGAAATTATCATATAATCCACCATTACAATCAACTGTTAACTAGGTTGTTATAATATTTTCTTCTTTCTGTCTTCCAGTCTTATAAATGATGAAGAGATATTTAAAATATGTCTCTACAGTGGTGGATTTGTTTGTCCTCTTTCTCTCTTATTATTTTGAAGTTCTGTTATGCTGACTGTAACTTTTGCTCCCCACTATACAGTAATGAATACTTTTGTAACACTTTCTATTAAGCACATATTTGTAACACTTTATGTTAAGGACATATTTCCTTCTTATTTCATGTAATAATTGTACTGATCTTCCATTTTTGGGGAGGGAATAATTTCAAACTTTTAAAAATTTGCAGGTGTGGGACAGAAGAATATCTCAATGGGTTAGAACTCATGCTTTGTATGCAAGAGGTCTTTGTATGTAAAGTTTGATTCTGAGCACTGAAACCCAGGCCCCCACCCAAAGCACTGCCAAGAAATCAGTGAAGGGAGCAGCTCCTGAACACTTTTGGGTGTGCTACACCCAAATAAAACAAAAAACAAATTTCAGAAGCAGAGCAAATGCTCTCATGTCCTGTTCACCTGATTTCTCCAAATTGTCAGGATTATGCCACATTTATTTTCTCTTTGAAATTTTCCCTTAAAGAAAGAAGATTTTGAAGGGAAATATGGAAGGGAATATGAAAGAAAGAAAAGGAATGATAAGACTACTATAGCACTGCCCTCCATTGTTTCATCTATTTGCTCAAGTGGGCACCAGTAACGTCTCCATTGTGAGACTTGTTGTTACTGTTTTTGACATATCAAATATGGCACGGGGAGCTTGACAGGCTCTGCCGTGTGGGTGGGATACTCTTGGTAGCTTGCTGGGCTCTCTGAGAGGACCAGAGGAATCAAATCCAGATCGGCCGTATGCAAGGCAAATGCCCTACCCCTGTGCTATTGCTCCGGCCCAGATAAGACTACTAGATAAATAATTATGAGTTTTCTTTTGGTTATTATTTTTTGGTTATTATTTTTGTCTGGTATGCATATCATTAATTTTTTTAGCAATCCTATTTCAGTAGATTCTTATAATTCCATTGAATTTCTGTTAACCCAGCCCAGTAATCCTTGCGTGTAATATACAGTTCATCACACTTTTGCTCTGATTTTGATATATTTTGCTTTATAGCTTCCCTCTTGCCTCCTCGTGCTCCCTATTTGTGTAGTTCTTAGTCTTTGCTTTCCTTGCCTACCTCTAAATTACTGCTTTGCAAGTTAAATGTTTTGTCTCTCATTGTTACTCTAGAAATGTAATGTACTCCATAAAGTCTAAAGTTAATCCTATCTTTGACATCCATTCATACAAGTATAGTCCTTAGGACTTTCACACTGGCCACAGCCTTCTCTGACATCACACTATTGCTTGTTTTTTTTTTCTTTTGCGGTGCCCCACCCAGCAGTGCTCAAGGCTTACTCCTGACTTTGTGCTCAGAGATCATGCCTGTAAGGTTTGGGGGACAATATAGGGTACCAGAAATTAAATTCAGATTCACCATGTTCAAGGCAACTGCCTTACCAACTGTACTATGGCCCCAGCCTTTCTTGGTGGTGTAAATAAGGACCACAAATCTTCACCAGTGGCTGGCTAGTGGGAATTACTAGCAGACACCTTTTCCCTGCTTATAATTTTAATGCAATCAGGCTCCTTTGGGGTTCCTTTTAGCAGGCCATGTTTATTTGCATGGCATCTTCACAATGACTTCGTGACATTCTGGAATCCTGCTTTGTCTGAGTGCCACTATTAGTATCCTCACCTGAGTCCTCTCATTTTTGCTATTTTAAAATATTGAAATGGTTTTTAGACAAAGATGTGTGATGAATCTTTGTGGAGAGCAATGCAATGATCATACAGTTCTCTCCATTACTTTTCAAACCGATGCCTGGGGGAATGAGACAGCAAATGATGAAGAGTGCATGCTTATTCCAAAGCATTCCAAGCAGTTTCTATGCAGGATCCTGGTTTCAGAATAGCTAGACACCTGTTCTGATTTTTCCTGAAATAATAAGAAGAATAGGATGTTTATTTGGGAAGAGGGAAAATATGTCCAAATTTTTTAATGTGTAAATGTTTATCTATTTTGTTTTCAAACCACTCTATACACTAAAAAAACAAACAAACAAACAAAAAAAAACAACTGAGTCTCTTCCACCCAGCTTGTGAACTGACTTTTGGCTGTCTTCTGGTGACATTCTTCTTGGTCTCTTTTCTGGGATTAAGTAATTATAAGAGATTTCTTTATTCAAGTGCTTATTTAAAACACCTTTGTTAGTAGTTACTTCACAGTAATATATAATTAATAAAATTCAATAGTAAGACTTTTAGTTCAGTAAAGGTGACATAGAATGAGCAGGAAATCCATTTGTCTGGGAACTTAATTCACTGGGAAGCAGAGTGATATTCTTTCTTTGTGAATAGTTATAACAAAAATACAATATATTCTCAGAAGCATTACTGGTAAGTGAAATAGAGGATCACAAAGAATAATAAGGTAGGCGTGCATCAAAAATAAAAGCACACAAAAAGGGAATTAAGAAAGATATAGGTCCAATGATAGAATGTCAGACCTGTGAAAAGCATATGCATATACAGATTTCTGAAGGCAGCAATATAGGAACTCTTTAGAATTTTTTCACTGATTTCATCCAAAAGTATTAGTTTTCTTTAACGTAGATTATGCTTTCAATCAGTGTGTGCAAATACATAAAATCTTGGCAGTGACAATATATCACGTAGGTTAGAATTTACCACCTTGTAAAGTGAAAACTTCTTCAGGGTCACATATCAGGGATGTGATTGAACCTCTGGAAAAACAGAAGCCTCTGAGATAAAGCTGGGATTGACTTTTACTGAGTTTGAGGCTGAACAAAGCTTGTAGGTGCTAAAGAAGAAGGTTCTTAAATGAGAGAAACTGGGAACATAGTGGTGTGCTGATCACTAGGCTGATAAATCTTACTTTTATATAAAGGAAGGGGTCACTGCTTGTGATATACAAAACATCCAGAGAAGAAGAAATTATTAGGTCTCACTCAATATGAGTGACTATAAGTGATTAGTTATAGTATTTTCACTTACAGTCACTCATATTGTGTGAATAGTGACTATAAGCACTATGACTCATGAGGTTCTGCATGTTTCCCTGTAAATAAAATTGTATGACCTCAGTGACTGAGTTTAATTCTCTTGGGCCACCTTGACAAAGTACCATAAACACTGTGGTTTAAAGTACAATAATCTATTAGCCCATAGGTCTGGAGACTAGAATCTGAAACCAAAGTGTCAACAGGGCATTATTCTGAAGGCTCTGGGGAAAAGTCTTTCCTCACCTTTGACTTGGAGCTTCAAGACTTCGATTTCTGGATCCATCTGCGTTGACTTTTCCCCCTTGTGACTATAGTTCTGCATCTTCATCTCTCTCCCTCTAAGAACATCAGTCATTGAAGTTAGGGCCCACCCTAATTCAGTGTGACTTTATCTTATTATGTATTATTACTTGCAAATGTCGCATTTCCAAATTAAAAGCAAAGATATCCAGGATTATAACTTCAAGGTTTTGGGAGTGGAGGTGGAGGGCATAATTCAACCAATAACAGTGATCCCAGCTTGTTTAAGCACACAGAAGGCACACAAGAGTGAAATTCAAATCTTGCCTTAATGGAGCTTACATTCAATGAAATATGAAACCCAGTTGTGAGCACAATTTAAGTACAACTGTGGGCACAATATGCAAAGAATCAGCATTTCTAAGCTTGAAGAGATCTCAAATTTACTTCTCCAAAAACCTTATATTCCTTATGAAGTCCGTAATCTAAGTTTTCCTCTTTTTTTTGCTATATTCAGCAAGGCATTATCATTCCAGAATTTATAACATACTGCTCTTTATTTGTTAATATCTATTATGCTGTTCTTCATTTTTAAAATTAGCCAATGCAACTTCATAAAGTTAACTGGCGGACATTCCAATTTTTCTATCTTTTGTAATTGCAGACTACTGATAAAAGGATTTAATCAGAGTTTCAACAGACAGAGAATTGTTTGTACACCCCATGGTTCTATTATTTCTGCTTTTCTTTCCATTATTGTTATTATTTTTTAACCTTTTTTTTTTATTTCTCTATAGCATGCTATGAAATCTTGCTATGCTTCAGAGTCAATTTTGGTATTCTATCCTTTCTTTAAAAACTACCTATTTATTATGTGTATTCTAGCTACTTTAATTCCCTTTGTGTTTTTGCTGTATTGATCAAGATTTCTTTGATGCTTTTCTGGTTAGACTTACATAAAAAAATTGTTCCCTGTATTCTCCAGAATATTGCCTATAAAATCCCTCCTTCTCTGTCTCTCATTCCTACCTAAGGAAGATCAATAATTAGCATGTTTGAATGCTTGTTCTCTAGTCCTCTCCTAGATTTTGTTTTTAAATAATGTCATTTTAAAATAATATTCCATTTTTATATTAAAATGTTCATTTAATTTACACTTCAAAATCATAATTTTTACTTCTTTTTGCATTCAATTTTATTTTGTAAACTTATGTTTATCTCTTTTAATTATCAAGAAATATAGGATATATTAAAGTTGTAAAAATTCAGTCATTAAACTAAAACCTTTATCACTACTGACAATGCCAGAACCTCTCCATGAAGTTACTATTCTTATGAATTTAATGTACATGCTTTGAAATATATGCTCATGCATAACATGTATATGCAAACATTAACTGCATATGTAATATTTATAATAGTTTAACATAGCGTAAATTATTATGTAGATTCCTATTTTTCTCTGACTGACATGTCTTAGGACTTTTTTCATGGCACTATGAATATATTTTCTTTATTATTCTTAGCTGCTGCATCTCTTAGTACAAAAGAAATGTAGAGTTAATAGAATTGACACAGCTATTTTGTTACTACTCATAACAGGGTAATTGCTTGGGAGGAACTACAAGCAATGTTGAGATCAGCACCCTTTACCATGTTTCATTCTGCCTACATACATGTCTAATCCTAGGTATAGAGCTGGGCTTTAATTCAGGCATTTTTGTGTAGCTTCATGTTTTACAAACATAATACTGGAGTATTATGTATGAGCTTGTGTTATAAAAGTTAGAAAAAAATTTTAATGCAATCCCAGTATTAGATGATAGGTGCTGTCACTGTCCCTGGGGATTATGCCATTGTGGTCGCCCCAACCATGCAGCCACCAACTGAATTATGATTTAATATCACCTCGCCCTTTAGGACTTGCTTGTCTGTCTGCACTTTGCACAAAGATGGTTTAACATTGTGAATTCTCACCAAATACATCTAATTGGCAGATCCAATTTCCCTCCAGAATATTGCCAATGAGAGTAAGAGGGATATAATTTTAGTTTTCTAATATATAGAAATAGGGAAAAGTGAACAAGGACTTGAGATAGTCAAACCAACTGATCACTGTCTAAAACTCTGCATCTTCAATATCCACTAACAAGTTGTTATGCACAGGGAATCTGCCTAGTAATCTCAATGGCAGAAACTCACTTCCACCAAGCATTAAGAAGTAATTCTTTATATAAAGAAAGCAACACCTTTCACCCCTCCCCATTTTTCCTCCCACATATCTTTATGTATTGAAAACATAAATATGAAGAGATATTCTGAGCGATTATCTGGGTTATAAATATTCCTTCTTGTTCTTGACATGTACCAGCAACTCTATTTGATAATCAAGGTCAGTGATTTCTCTTTCTATGATACTTGTTGACATCAGTTTTGTATACAAGTCTACACATGATGTAATAATAGTTTACTAGTGTGTTCACTAAGCAAAATACAAGAATACATTTCAGTTAACATTTTTTGGATAACACGTTTATTTATCTTTGACAGATGATTAATTCATCTCATGCCTTTGAACAATGATGTAGTTAATACTCTGTGACTGGTATAATTTATTTAATTAATGCAGTGTGAATGGCTATTTAGTAGGATAATTAGCCATTTTGATTTTTTAGTATCAATGCCTATATGCTAATAATTTAAAGAGGTAAAAATTGTACCTTTTACTTTTTTGGATCTCGAACTCTTTACAAAAGAGAACAAAGTATAGAAGCTGTGGAATCTACATAAATTGTGTTTAGAAAACTAGATTTGCTTGGGGATATTAATTCAGAATCTTTTCGAAGCAAAGCAGGAATCTTTATTTTTGACTGGAGTGTATTGTGTTGGTGAGGATAGTCGATGTATAATTGTTTCTTAACTAAATGTATGCAGAAGATGCTAAAGTATGTAGGTGTTTATCGGGTACATTAAAAATAACACTTTCTTTTGCCTTCATAATCGTAAAAATAATTTGTGCAATGATATTTTAACTACTCACATACACACCAATGGTTGTAACTGCTTAGAGATATTTTTATATTCTATTTGCAATAACTTTAGATTTTTTTAGTCACTGAACCATTGTATCATCAATTTTCATTTGTTTTTCTTTTACTTTGAGGTGGACTGGTTCCAAGTTGACTAAGTCACACATTTAAAATAATTAAAAGTTTCATAGTGCAGAAGAAGAACAGACTCCTTCTTTAACCTTGGAGTGTGTCCTTTAGTTCATTCATTTATCACCATAATACTGAAAAATAGTAAACCAGAGCAGCGTTTCACATCCAGCCTTCTTGCCTTAAACACACAAGATGGAACTTGGAAGTACAGATGAATGCCTGCCTGTGGGGCCTATATTCTCCACAAAGGCATTAAAACCACCAGGGTTTTACAACTAAGTTTACAAATAATGCTTTGAATTTTAAAATATAATAATATTTTTAATAGAGGATTTTATGCCACAGACTCAATTGCGTGCAGCAGAAACCAAGAAGAACCAAAAGAACTTTGGCACATGCAGCTTTTTGAAGACAGAAAGTGATACTGATGGGTATCCTTGAAATGTACATTCTCTTTCTCCACCCTTCCTCTTCCCCGTGCCATACATTTCCCTGGTACATAAATTGTATTCCTATCTGCTTCTCTAACTTGAGGGCATTGGGGACTCCCAAATTTCTATGCCCAAGGAATTGAATGCTGACAACTAGATGAGGCTTCTTTTTTCTATAAAACAAAGAGATGGTTGATGGTGTGAAGTAACACACTCCCTCCAACCCCCCCACCCCTTAACCCCCCACCCCTCCCCCGCTATAGCACTGCTGAAAGTGCAAAGTGAACTTGGTGAGAGCTGGTGGGATTCTGTGTCTTGCAGGAGATAGAGACCCAAAAGTAGAAGAGAATTTCCCTGTGTAATGCATGGTCCCTCGCTCAACTCCCCCTCTAGTACTAATATTTATGGAACACGTTCCAAATGTAAATAGTTTCCGCAAACCTGTTACTGGATTTTAGAACATTTCTTATTTATATTTAACTGGAGCTATATTTGGCCTTTGGGGAATTCGCTTTTAATAAAATAACCAAGTCAGACAATAAAGTCTAATTTAGGGGAATACAAAGTTGGAAAATTCACTTTTTTGCTCTTCCTCACAGCAGCTGCTCTTGGATATCTTCTGATATAGTGTTGAGGTTGAATTTTCATGGATTTTCTTTGCTGCAGGGTGAGTTAATTGCTGGGATATACCTTAAGCAAAGGTTTGATAAAGATAATTGGGTCATTTCTAGCAGGTTCTCTTTTTAAAATGTTGAAAAGGATTGTCTATGGTGAAGCTGTATTAAGCTTTAAGTCATGATGACTGTTTATTCTATGACAGTTTAATTTTTGATTACGTGGAGATTTGGAAAGACTGGCACAAGGTAGTCACAAAAAAGTTACTTGGAAGTAGAACTTTCCACCTTCCTGTTAGTATAGCTTGTAAGCCTGTACTTTTACCCAGAAGGAAAATCATGTGTGATTCTAGGAGGCAGAAACCTCCACAATGTCAACTTCAGAGGAGTCGTCAATGATTCAGCTTTATTGACAAAGAAAACTAAAGAAAAAGATCAACAAATGCAACTCCAGCAGAGCAAAAATGTTTTTGCACTGCAAAAGAAAACATGGCTAAAATATTTTCACACCATGCATCTTATAATATCCAAAATATATAAAATATATTTATACTAACTTTATATATTTTATAAATATATTTATATGAAATATAAAAGAACTTAAAACTCAACAACAAAAAGGTAAATGACATGGTAAAAAATATGGGGAAAATTTGAACACACACTTTTCAAAGGAAAAAACTATATATGAACTAAAGAGATAGTACAGGGGTTAAAGCACATGTCTTGCATGTTGCTGAACATCTCTGGATGCAGCCCTGGAGGCCCCGAGCTCTGAACTCTGTGGGGGGTGGTTCTGGAAGACCCCAAGAACTGCCAGGGTAGTCAGGGTATCCCCAACACCACAAAGCCTGAGCAGCATTTTATCCTTACACCCTCACACTGAACAACCAGCTCAGTTTGCAAAGAATCATTAGGAGTTTTCCCCAGGACCCCCTGAAGACTGCTTGGGAGCACCCCTCCCCCCATCCTCCCCCCCAAAAAGAAGAAAAAGAATATATACAAATGGCTAAGAGGCATATTAAAACACCTTTTATTACTAGGGCAATACAAATCAAAATAAAATGAGATAGTACTTTATGCCAGTGAGAATGGCATACATTCAAAAGACCAGAGCCACAAGTGCCAGCGGGAAATGGTAAAAAAAGGAAGCCACTTTTGGTGGTGTCTAATTCATCTCTAAGGAAAACAGTATGTCAATTTCTCCAAAGGTTAAAAATAGAACTTCCAGTGATTTTAGTCCTTGGCATCAATTCCAAGAACACAAAAAACATTAATTCAAAAATATGCAGTAGCACAGCGGTAGGGCGTTTGCCTTGCACGCAGCCAACATGGCTGACCCGAGTTCGATTCCTCCGCCCCTCTCGGAGAGCCCGGCAAGCTACCGAGAGTATCTCCCCCGCACGGCAAAGCCTGGCAAGCTCACCATGATGTATTCGATATGCCAGACACAGTAACAACAAAGTCTCCAATGGAGACGTTACTGGGCCCGCTGGAGCAAATCGGTGAACAACAGGAGGGCCTTTACTTACTTATGTGCACATGTATGCTCATTGCAGCACTATATGCAAGCGCCAAGATCTGGAAAAAACCTGAGACCTGGTCTACAGAACTGAGATGTCCTCCTTGGATGGACATTGTCTTGGGTCACTGATAGGCACTTGGGAAAAAAATGCTAGTGGAGCTGAGTAACTGAATCGTCATTTACATCACTTTAAATTTAAATAGCCTCAAGTGGTTAGCGGATGCCATGTTCATTAGCATAGTTATAGAGTACAAAGGTGCTAAAGAGAGTAAGAGAAGATGAGTATAGAGTGGGCTGGAGCGATAGCACAGCGTTAGGGCATTTGCGATAGCACAGCGTTAGGGCATTTGCCTTGCAGGAAGCCAACATGACAGACCTGAGTTCGATTCCTCTGCCCCTTTTGGAGAGCCCGGCAAGCTACGGAGAGTATCTCGCCCGCATGGCAAAGCCTGGCAAGCTACCTGTGACATATTCATTATGCCAAACACAATAACAACAAGTCTCAAAATGGGGACTTTACTGGGCCCTATCGAGCAAATCAATGAACAACGGGAGGACAGTGTTTTCAATGTGTGTGTGAGTGTAGAGTAAGCTGTGGTGGGAAGGTGAGATTGCGAAATTGCCCTATAGCAGTAGAAACTGGTGGAAGCTGAGCACAATTGCCTTAACTTGGCATTTAAAGAAAAAATCAAGAAAACAAGATTAAGGGCTAAAGAGAGAGGTTCACTATAAAATATAGATCACTGCCTGAGATCTAAGGAAATGAGGTAAGCATGGAAGTGTGAGAAACTGTAATTTATAGAGGGAAAAGAAGAAATGTAACATATCAGAAAGTCAGTGCTATCCAACTAAGCGACCGGTAAGTCCAGTGAACAAAGGAATGAAAGATGAGTTGAGTCCTTGGAAGAACTGAAGAGGAGAGTTGGGTGGGTCTGATTTGATGGTGTGTAAGCAATACGCTATAAAATTTCCTAGTGAGGACTGAGAGACCAGAGTTGAAGTTGAAGATAGTGCCTTTGAAATGCGTTTAACTTTGGAAACTGCAGTATGGGGTGCTGGAGGTGTCCTGTACTAGGAACTCAAGGTGATAACTGAAGCAAGGGTTGTCAAAGGTGTTGGGGTACAAGGACACTAGCTAGGCTGGGGTGGGAACATTTTCAGTAACCTGTAACTTAAAATCATGAATGACATAGATGAGAAAGAGAAGCCAGAGAATAGGAAGCTGGAGTTGAAGACTTTCAAGACTTCTTTTAGACGACGTTGATCCATGACTTAGCCTGGCAGTTGGAAAGGATTAGAAGGGAAGATTCCTGTTGTTGGGAGCTGAATGATCCATCTGCATAAAGGATGAATAGTATGACCCAGAAAGAAGGGAACTGTGTCAGAGTTTGGTAACAAATTAAAGAGGTGATTTGGACCTCAGATATTAGTACAAGAGGAGAGGGAGGAAGGGGGCCTGGAAAGATGACAGGAGCATTCAAAGGAGCACATTTTTACATGAAAAGGAAGGAATCATGCTAAATCTATCTGCTGGTCCTAGAACAACTTTCTTGGTACAAGGTGAGCAGCGTCTTTGTGTCCCAGAGAATGAAGGAAGTAAGTTAAAGAGTGGTCTTGCTGGTTTGAGTGTTTCTGGCCATTTGCCTTAGGTATTGTTCATATATTAGTCTCCAGATGAGCATAACATTGGGGCAGAATTTTAAATTTTATGATGGACAATTGTTAATTCTATGTTTATTAGAAATTCATTAGAAATTTTATGATGGATAATTGTTAACTCTGTTTATTAGGAATTTACAATACTAAAAAATGTAGGATAGGGGCAGTATAAAACTGCTCATGTCAGCTGGCAAGGATAAACTGAGGCTTCCTCTTTCACTATCACTGGTGTTCTGCAGGCAAACAACTCTTACCACAGTTATAGGACAACAAAACCTTGAACTTAATTCTTTTTTTCACAACCAGAACATGATTGTGGATTTAAATTTTTTTAATTGAATGATAGTGAGATACACAGTTACGAAGTTGTTCTTTGTTGGGTTTCAGTCATAATAATGTTCCAACAACCATCTCTTTATCAGTGTACATCTCCCACCACCAATATTCCCAGTTTGATCTGTTTTTCTGACTAGAAATAGGATTAAATTCTCATTAGTCAGGGATGATTCAAATGTGAAACCCACCTGAAAGAAAGGAGAAATTCTATTACCTTACAAGTGCTTTTGTATTCCACTGATTTTGTGAATTTACGCTCAATTAGCTCAGATCCCTGAGTGCAGTGTAAATGCAGTGTGAACACCACTCCATCATTTTTTGAATGCACCTGGTGACTTTATTTGATAAACTTAAAGTCAGTGCATGGGGTTCAGAAATAGATGTTTCTAATCTCTAAATTTAATAATGTGGAATCGCATTTGTTCAAACATCAAACATGCTGCCTCTGTAGAAAAGAATCAAATGCTTTATATTGGAAAGACCAAAAATGCCCACTGTTTTCATAAGTGACAATAATCTGGAGGTGAATATTTCAGTAAGGATACCTTTTCGGATATAGTATAACAAAATCTAATCTAGGGCATAGAATGGCCCCATGAAGAGCAGTAGAGTTGTGCAAATTCAGGAAACCTTGTGGAATAACTTTCTATTCAACTTTAAGGCATTTTTGTCCTTCTGGCTTATCTAAATATTCACACCTTGAGCAGGCAGGCTCCTTGTTTCCCTCAATTGCTCAGAAACACATTATCTCACTTAAGATGAGGAAGTCAGTAAGAATAAGTTGGCTCTGTTATCAGTGCAGTAACTCAAGGAAAGCTCCTTGTGCAAATGATAAAGAATTCTCAGCATGTTTAGCCACAGCTAATCCTATTCCATTGGGTGCAGTGTGGCACCGTGCATAGGAATGTTCTTAAGAGCATTATCCAGCTAGGCAATAAGCATGCTTTTAAGGTTTTATCAGTAATATACTGACTCAAAGTAGAAATAATATCATTTTGACTTGCCCCATCCTCCTTCGTTCTTTCTAAAGTCCCTTATAGGCTTTTCACGATCTCCCTTTCCCATGACAGTTTGCCTTTGGAAGAGGGCCATCTCAGAATTCAGTTTGTTTTTGATCTTAAAAACAAAACAGAACCAAAGACCAGAAACAGCCAACCAAAAAAAATCTAAATTTTTATTTGGAATTTCATGAGGTATTGACTTCTCATGAAGGGATCAAGCCTAGTCCATTCTCTGAGTGTATTTGGAGCCACCTCTAAGTTCTATCCAAGACCGGTCCACACCAAACACACTGTTTGCTTATTTTTGGGGGGGAAGAAATGAACTTTTGGAGACTGTAGGTGAAGAATAATACAGGAAGTGGGAGTGGAATGGGAGAAAAGAAACCCTACTCAAAGAAGAAAAGAAAGATGGAGTTATAGGTAAGGAAGCTGAAAATGATTTTTCATAAAGTTTGGAATCTGAGGACAAGAAATGCTTGAAACACATGGAGGCTTTTTTTTTTCTTAAATTTTTTTAAGTTACATTAGGACTGGAAATTAGGAGCAATGGCCCAGAGATTTTGTCATTGTTTTGGGATGTCATTTGGCTGTTTTCAGGGCTTTCTGCTGGCTCCGTGCTCAGGGAGCTATCCTAGTGGTTCTTGGAGGACCAAATGTGGTGCTAAAATATGTAAGGCAAGTGCCTTACCCCTGTACTAGCTCTTTGGCTCCTCACCCAGAGATCTTGACTAAAAGCACATTGTCATATTTCCCGAACCTGTTTAATATGCTCCCAGTTATTGTTTTATAGTACCTCTTTCTGAAAGGGATACCAAAAGTTCTTCTGAAAGTGAATGGTTTGTGTCTGCATTTTGAGAGCAATAGGGAAGTGGCAACCTGGAGAAAGAGTCTCTCCTGTTGCCAAATTTTTAGGATGAAGGAGCAGAAGAACTGAGTCATCTCAAACAGGTAAAGAAGAATGGAAAGTGTATCTCTCCGTGTGTGCGTGTGCATATGTGTATGTGTGTGTGCATGTGTGTGCATGTGCATGTATGTGCATGTGTGTGTGTGTGTGTGAGTGTGCAATGTGGCCTCAGAGGGTTTCTTCACAGGAAAGCAGCCAAGAACACCTTTGAGGCTACCATCTTGGTCCCAGGGAAATGGGAATTTTAGCTGAGGCAGTCCTTGAGCTAGCAGGAGCTCTTTGAATTTGAAAAGCTTATGGAAAGGGGATGTTTAATTATTCACTCTCCAGTCTTTTGTCTCAAAGTACTCGTTAGGATGCCAGTATCAATAACAATAAAAATCAATTAACCCTACCTATGACTCTCTATTACCCACCAAGCACCAGTCACCTTGACAATGCATTCATGACAAACTTTCACCATTTGCAACTTCCTGGAATTGTACCACCTACTCTGGACATTACAACACTGTTTCAGTTGTTCTCTGCTAGATCCAGGCTTCATGGCCATGATTCTATCTGAGTCTATCTGGGCTGTGAGACTTTTCTTGTTTTGAAGAAAGTCACTGGTTTAGTTCGCATTGCCTATCTAACTTGCTCTCTACCAAACCAAATAATTTTAGTGTTTTGTGTATGTATATAGGAGGGTAGAATGGAGTCTTGGAGGGAATGGGAGGCAGTGCATAACCCCCGTAATGGCCTGTTACCATCACAAGTCTTTCACTTTTATATATATCCTTTGACCTGGGAACACATCCTCCTTTATGTTCTCGCAGTTGTTTGTTCTCCATTCTTAGATAGTTTATTCATAGCATTTCTTGTATTGTAGCTTAGTGGTATTGTTATTTTACTATCCTGATGTACCCTGGAGGCAGATATTGAAAAGAATTTGCCACTCCAGAATCAAGTGTCATGCCTAGAACTCAATGAATATTTATTACATGTGTAAATTAGAAAAAATGTTTTCATATCTCTGTAATACATGACAAGTTGTTGCAGAGTGAAATTTGTCATTGAGTATTCATCAGAAGTTTGCAAGTTGACACTGGCTAATGCCAAATGGTTATTTACAGGCATCCTTGATCTCATAGTGGGTTTGGTCCTAGAAGAAATGGAATCTCATAAGACACATCAGAGGATATTGATGCAGCTGCTACTTTGTTCATAAGAAGTTAAGCACTTATTTCCCTCTGACCTCCTTCGTACCAAGGGGCGGAGGGATTATCATGTGACACAGGTACCAAAGGCTTCTGTGTGGGATGGGTACAGTGTACCTTATGGGGAATCAAGGTCTTCTTTTAGCCTTCCTCACATCATGAAGACATGAAGGGTTATTCTCAGGAATAGGTCTAATGGAGAACACCCGAGTTTCCAGTTAAACACTAAATGACTCCAAGCTTTCTACTGGCACAAACCTCTTTCTGAGCTTTCCATAGACCTGGTACAAAGAGCAGGCACCAACTGTCACTCCACTTGCGTAGAAATATTGTCATGGTGCTCCCCTCATGACTGGGCCTCAGACCTGTCCTGTTTGCAGCTTTTCCCATTTCTCTATGTAACTGAGTCAAGCCTCAGTTAGTATCATCCTGCCTGGCACACATTCAAACCTTGGACTTGCCTCTTGGTACGCTGCGCCCTCTCCCAGGTGCTGAAATGATGGAGCATAGGTTGGTCCTAGTGGGCAGGATGTAGAACCTGGGCAAGTCATCCCAGGGAGTTGAACTTCACCCTTTTCTTGGAGGTGAAACCAGGTAAAACATCAATAGCAGTACAAAGTAGAGATGTCCCAGAACATTAATCTCACTCCATTTATACATAACACTTGAACTTCTCTGACACAGTTTTCTTTCTATGGACTCAGGAAGGGCTATGAATATGTCTATGGTGAGCACGGGGAGTGAATGTTCCTCCTTCTGGGAACTTAGTCAAGGGGACTTGCACCAGCTACTGAAAGTTACCTTTCAGGGGTTACTTCAACTACAGAGAGATTATCCTGGCCTGACTCAACTGGTCCATCAGCAATATCTAATAAAGTGACTGAGTATAAGACCCGAAGAAGATCACTGAGAGGATGGAGAACATCCTGAAGAGAGGACGTTGCTACCAACAACCTGCAATGTGATTTTCAGACTCTTTCCAGGTATCCTTCCTTTCCCTTTTCTTCCAGACAGGTGATCTCTTTTGCTTTTTAATTTTTTAAAGGGGGAGCCTCCCAGTGTTCAGAGGAATCATGGGGTCACCCCACCTACTTAAAATGTCATGTTTCTCAATGGAGAGTTGCTTCCATTTACTACACAGTAATGCTTTGAAAATTTCAAATAACCAAATTAACTCATGGATCAAGAGTACATTCAAAGAGAAATTCATAAAGACTAAAAACAAAATGATAATGGGGTTGTACATTGAAACTTGGAGACGGGCAATCAAAGAGACACTTCAGGGGAATTTACACCCATAAATCATACATTGAAAACGGAGAAGGCTGAATCCTAATGAAATTTAAACTTATAAAAAAAAACAGCAACAAATTGTAAAAGTATGAGCATGAATCAAAGAGAAAGAAAAACAAAGGTACAGCACAAAGAATCAAAGAAGCCAAATGTTGGTTTAAGATTGAAAATGGACACATTTCTGTCAACACATCAAAGAAAAATGACAGAAATAACAAATGAAATAATGAGTAAAAAAGTGGCATAACTCAAGAGACAAAAATGAGAGAAGACAGGAAAATATTGTCAGTAACATTTTCTCCTGACACATTTTGAAAACTTGCATGAAATTTGGAAAATCTAGAAAAATATAACGTTAAACAAGTACTGAAAAAAAAATTAAAGTTATATCTAAATATCTTCTCAGAGCTACCAAGCCTTGCAGGTGAGTTGTCAAATTTTACAGAAGAGATAAATCATTCCAGTCTGTGAATAAGTTTCTGAGATACTAGGGGAAGAACAGACAGTACTTCCGAATCCTTCCTGATAAGTGAGTTTAACTCTGCATGCAAAACAGATGCCCGGCAGCTTAGACTTACAGAACCATATCTGCTCATTAATGTCAACATTTTAAATCATTTTTTAGAGTTTGTATATTCTCCTTCTAAGATGCATTTTAATATTTTAAAATTTTAAGATATTCCTTTTTGTTAACCTCCTCAACCCCTAAGATACTGTTTTAAAATCTGTTTTCATTATTATTTTAGGTAAGACAGTTTGAACAGATTGAGAGACAACTGAAAAGGTAGTTTGGGATCATAGATGTGTCTGTCACCAGGTCACACCAGCTCATAGGTCAGTTGGGAGGAACATAAAGGGGAAACTGAAGGTGAGAGACTGTGTTGTTTTTCCAGTGGATGGGGGAGGGGGTGGGGTAAACCTCCCTCTTTTTGGGCAGCTGGAGTGTCTAGGGCTGTACCACCCTGAACTTGCCCATTCTCATCTGATCTTGGAAGCTAAGCAGGGTCAGGCCTGGTTAGTACTTAGATGGTAGAAAGCTGGAATAATTTCTGGAGTGCAAGGGCTGTTTTGTGGGGTACGGAGGTGAAGAGAGGCAGTGGAATGTGGCCCAGAAGATGGAGTCTGAGCACTCCTGGGAGCAGGGGTCAGCGGCCTGTAGCCAGGGGTCAGGAGCGGTTTCCATATGCAGAGAGGTTTGCATATGGAAGTGTGCATCCAGGCAAGTTGGGTGTTAATCTAAAGAAGGCATTAGCTAAGCCAGGGAGAGAATAGTGAAGGCCCATACTGCAAAGCATCCAAATAAGGGGGAAAAAACTGTGACTAATACAAATTCTTTAGCATTTGAAAGTGACCTCCAGAGGTATTACACATTTTCAACTTTAAAATCTGAATAAAATGTAGATAAATATATGTCCTGAGTGTGGAAAGATGAGTAAAACTAAGAAAATATGAAAAGAAGATCATTTCCATGACATTTAAATTTAACTTATGTTTATGAAAGGACAACTTAGAGAGAAAATAAAATGATTAACTACCAACTGGGAGAAGTTATTTGCAATATCACGATCCTCCCGTTGCTCATCGATTTGTTTGAACGAGCCCAGTAACATCTCCATTGTGACACTTGTTACTGTGTTTGGCATATCGAATACGTCACGGGGAGCTTGCCAGGCTTTGCCGTGCGGGCGAGATACTCTCGGTAGCTTGCTGGGCTCTCCGAGAGGGGCAGAGGAATCGAACTCGGGTCGGCCATATTGGCTGCCTGCAAGGCAAATGCCCTACCGCTGTGCTATCGCTCCAGCCCTATTTGCAATATATATGAATAAAAACAACAACAAATAAAGAAGGCAAAAGATAAAAATAGGCATTTTATAGAAAAGTAAATGTGTATGGTTAATAAATATTTAAAAATTTCAAGTCAGTGCATAGTATAAAAAGAAGTCAAGACCACAGGGGGGGATATTATTTTTATAGAAATTGTTTAATAATAATGACCAAATCTGACAAAACCAAGTGCCATGACACCTAGGAAAAATCTCCCTTACATGAGAATGCAAATTGATAAAGCTCTTTGAAAGATTAAAATTTGGCATTTTGGAAAGTTGAATTCATTCAGCAGTTCCACTCCCGTATCTCATTCTTATATTCCAAATGTTCATTACAGAAGTGTTTGTGATAGCAAAAATCTAAAGTAATCTCGTGTTAGTCTGGGGCCTCTGAAAAGCAGATGCTAAGACAGATTTAGAAGTGTGAGGGATTTATGGGGGTGAGGGGGAGGGAACACTTATGATGTACAAGGAGGAGGAAGATGTGGAGTGAGAATACAAAATGGAAAGTTTCCACCTAACTGCTCAGGAGCTGGGGTGACATGCTTGGGACAGAAATGACCTGGTTCTGTGCCCCATCCCACCCCCTTTCGCCATGCTCAGCTATTTTTTGAAAGCATCCCCAAGGAGATGTGAATCTCTGTGGAAATAATGTAGTAAATCCTTTGCCCCTGGAGGTCATCACCTAACTCCAATCATCACATTTTCTTGAAGAGAAACATAAGCTAACTCTTCTGAATGCACCAGAGTTGGCTCAATTCAAATGCTCATTGGTAGACATATGGACAAATAAATCATGGAAGTTCATACAGTGAAATACTATGGAAAAGGGAAAAATAATCTTGAGTTCAACAACAAATAGAAATACCTCTTAATTTAAAAAGCTAGTTACAAATGACTACCTATGGAATTACTTATGAATCCTCACAACTAAATAATATATTTTAAAGAAGACACATACAAAGAAGATAGTACTGAAGTAAAAACTAAAGTTAAAAATTCATATAATAATTAGGATAATACTGGACCAGAGAGATATTACAGAGGTAATATTGCTTGCCTTGTGTGTGACCCAGTTGGATCCCTGATATGGCATATGGTTCCCTGAGCACTGCCTGGAGTGGTCCCTGAGGACAGAGCAAGGAGTAGCCCAGAACACCGCAGGTGTGACCCAATTCCAAGCTCCCCCCACAACCCTGCCAAAAAAAAAATCAGGGTAGTTGTCACCTTTGGAGATGAAGCCAAATCAGATAGGACAACAGAGGAAAGAAGTTCATGGGTGTATACAGAAATATTGGTAATATCCTTGTTCTTATTTTGGAGATTCATTAAAATAAACAATATTTGTAACTAAAACAATTTATACATAATAGAATTGAAAAAGCTATACGACAATGAAATGTTAGCTCTATAAGGGCTGGGGATGATTGGATTGAAGTATTCTAAGCTTTTAGACTATTTGATAGATAGGTAAAGATAAAAATTACTATTAGAGTTTTAAATGGAAGTGGGTTAAAATTTCAAGGACAACTGCCTGAAGACTGGAAACAAAAATTTCTCTCTTCTAAATAAGCATAAAGGAGAAAAACTTGGAATGCAAATAAAATCCATTCCAGATGACTAGGACAAAGAAAGATAAGAATCAGAAAGTTGCATGAAAGAAGTAATATCAATTATAGGAAAAATCACAGTATTAAAGGCATATATTGATTGTTTTTTCATTTCTGTTCTGTTTGAAAGTAAAAGCTGATGGAAATTTCAGTCACATGGCTTACCTGTGAGAAACTGTTCTGACGATGCCATTGTCTCTGTGTAATAAGGTGCTTAATTCAATAAAAATTCACAGATGTCTGTGCTAACAAACGTCACGAAAGTCAGAATGAATTCGCTTCAAGGTTTTGAAGATGCTTAGAAGTATGTCTTGATCCTGGCAGTCACTGTCTGGAGGTTGGGAGGTATTTTAGGCCAGCCCTGGACCTTGGTGCCTTTTCAGCCCAATCCTTGTACAAAGCTGCTCACTCTAGAGCATCAGGGATGCCGGCGTGGAACTTCACTCTCAGTGTGCTCTTCTTCTCTGAGGACAAGATTCTTTCTTGCAGAGCTGAACGGCTGCCTCTACTCAAATTCGATTCTACATTTTCCTGTCTCTGTGACATTTAGTGATGTCAATTTCATAATGTCAGGGCCAGTCTTATTAGATAAGCTGCTTGGCAGCTGTCTCGGCAGCAAAATATGACTGGCATTAAGGGGATGCTGGACTCTGTTGCTGGGAAAAAAAATAATTCATTTTCAAAAAACTCACAGAACTGGAAGTAATACAGGGGCATTGATGGAGAGTCTTAGGCCCCTTGGCGGTGGGGACATGAGGTAACCAACTACACCAAAACATAAATGTCAACACTGTTATAAACATATGATCTAGACTAGAATAATTCAATTTCCATCTTCCTTCCTTCCTTCCTTCCTTCCTTCCTTCCTTCCTTCCTTCCTTCCTTCCTTCCCACCCTCCTTCCCTCCTCCCCTCCCTCCCTCCTTCCTTCCTTCCTTCCCTCCCTCTCTCCCTCCTTTATTTTTTCCTCCCTCCCTTCTTTCCCTCCCTCCTCCCTCCTCCTTCCTCCCTCCCTCCCTCCCTCCCTCCCTCCCTCTTTCTTTCTTTCTTTCTTTCTTTCTTTCTTTCTTTCTTTCTCTCTCTTTTTCTTTCTCTCTTTCTTTCTATTTTTGTGCCACACATGGCCATGCTCAGGGGTTACTCCTGGCTCTGTATTAGGAATCACCCTGGCATACTTGGGAAGCCATATGGGGTGCCAGGGATTGAACCCAAGTCAGCCACATATAAGCCAAGCACGTTCCCTGCTGTACTATTTCTCCAACTCCCTAATAATTAAATTGAAATAATTAAAAAAACTAAATTTAAAACGACAACAACATTGGTAGAGAGTCATGAGCCCTTGGGTGGTGATGTAATGACTTTGAATGTCAGGATTTAAAACATTAACACCATTATAATCATGTCACCTAGATTGTAATAAATTTTTGATTTAATTAGATAAACAATAATCGTAATAAAACAAACAACCACAGAGGGCTGTAGAGAGAGTTCAGTGATCTGGAGCACTGGCTTTCATGCAGCAGTCTTTGATCCCTGTCACTGCATATGGTCCTCTTCACACTACCAGGAGCAACCTCTGAGCACCAAGCCAGGAATAGCCCCTGAGATCATTGCTGATTGTGACTCCAAAACAAATAGACTAAAAAAAAATTTTTTTAAAGAAGAGAAAAGGGAGTTGAAAATAGAACTTCAGGGGCTGGACAGATACAGAGGGTAGGGTGCTTGCCTTGCATGTTGTTGACCCAAGTTTGAAAGTTTGGTCCCAAGTACCCCGTATGATCCCTTGAGTACCCCACTGCCTCTCCAGGAGTGGTCCCTGAGCATGGTTCCAGGAAAAATCCCCAAGCACTGTCAGGTGTTGTCCCAAACCAAAAAAAGTAAAGAACATTAGAAAATGTAAGTGTTAATGTTTCTTTGCTGCCTTAAAAATCTTGATCACTTGATCACTTGACATCCCATTACTCATCGTTTTCCTCAAGCGGGCGCCAGTAATGTCTTCATTCGTCCCTGTCATGTACTAATGTAGCCCAATGGCATCTGCTCGTTCTAGGAACATGAAGAGCCTCAAACGGATTATTCAGATCTTGATGAAGAAGTCTGACCATCTCATAGGTGGGCAGCCATGCGATCTTTTGAAGTCCCATGGAATCCAGTCGGTAATAGCTCTAGTTCAGCGGTCGTCTCCAAATCTCATTATGTGTCCAGCCCATCTGATTTTTGATGCCTTGGCAAATGAGACAGTGTCCCTGATTCTTGACCTTTGACAGAGGTCAGAACTCCGGATTCTTTCTCTCATTTGAGTGAAGCGTGACACTTCAAGCATAGCTCTTTCGATTCCTCTTTGGGGGACCCAAATAGCGTTCTCCTGTTTTTGTAGGCCCAGGTGGATGTAGTGGAGGTAGTGGAGGTAGTGGAGGTCTGCCAGGCTACTAGGCTGCCTTAAAAATAAATACAACATGATGTGTCACTATTAAAAATTTTAAAAAATTTAAAAAATAAATAAATACAACAAAACAATGGTATTAGAAGAAGGTCTGAAACTTCAGACTCATCCTGTATATCCCAGCTCCCTTAGAAATTAAAAGGACAAATTTTACACCAAGGCAGAGTTAAAAAAAAAAAAAAGCACAGAACAAAAAATGCTCATCTTTTCTCCAGAAACATTATCTTGCTCTTTCTGACTGACATTCTTACACTAGGCAATTGCAAAATTGGTTAGATTCTATTTTTAGCTTAGAGTTTTAAAAAATTAAAAACAGTACACCAGGGAGAGCTCAGTGGCAGAGCGCCAGTCTTGTAGTGTGAGATCACTGGTTCAGACCCTACACTGCACAATCCCTATAATACCATTTCTTAATCTTCTCTCCTGGGTCCCCTGCAGCAAAATTAGGTGTGAAATCTCTGGTGCACCACAATTAAGCACCTACAAGCACCCTAACTAAAGGTGTGTAAGACTAGTGAGCACGCCAAAGAGTGTGATCCTGAAACCAAGTGTGTCTGAGTCCCAGTCATTGCAACAATGACAGCAAAAAGGGAAGAAGAAAAACCAAATAAAACTCAAACCCCAACCAAACCAAGAACACAGGACTTCCTTACTCCTAAATCTGGGTTGATTCCTCTGAAGCTTCCTCTTGATTTCTGCTAATTGGGTTTTTGTTTTTTATTTTCTATAGTTATCTTTATTATTTTTTAAATTTTTTAAAATTTATTTATTAATTGAAACACTGTGGGAAAAGTTACAGAGCTTTCAGGTTTAGGTCTCAGTCATGTAAATATCAAACACATTTCCCTTTACCAATACTTATTTTTTACCGCGAACCCCAATAGAACCCCACCTCCCACCCCTCCCAATTCCTGTGAGGCAGAAGAGTTCTAGTTAACACTCTATCTACTTTTATTAGATTCATTGTTTCTATAAAAGATGCACCATTATTATTTAGAGTTTACGACCCCCCCCCCCAAATCAGACATGCTGAAAAAGCGTTGTGAAATGATTTGCTTTCTACAGCTGGGTTTAAGAATTAAATGATGTCAGCGGCCGCGCGGTTTTGGATTTCTGCTATTTTACTTATTAACCCTGGAAGTATTTCTATTAAAAGTTAGATAATTAAGAGATTGGTTTCTGTGCTCTGGAGTCGTGGCCGTGCCGGAGAGCTGCTCGTGGGGGGCAACTGGTGACCTCGGTAGGGCGTGAAGGACGGACCGGAACGCCCCCCTTCCCATTAGGTTTTTGCCGCCCCCGATCCCTGGCTCAAACCTGCTGTCCACAAGGCTCCCATGCGGCCGCCATCTTTCTTTCCAGAGAGGAGAGGGCAAATGGGGCAACATCCTTTCCCCTCCGGGCAGGCATGATGGCACAGTTTAACACATGGTCCATTCGCTTTTCTGCTCCAAGCTGCTGGTTTTCTGTGTTAAGTCCTTGTGCTTCTGGGGCCGTGGCCGTGCCTATTATTTTTTTTTTTATGTAGGAGTACTGCTATTTATTCAGCCACTGATTGGGCTGATTAAATTGTGCATGAACTCCACCTTACTTTTTTTCCCCATTTTTTATAATTTTATTTATTGAATCACTGTGAGAGCAGTTACAAAACTTTCGAGTTTAAGTCTAGGTCATACAATGAAACACCAGTACCTTCACCAGTGCCCATTCTCCACCATCAAAAACCCCAGTATGCCCCCTATCCCACACCCTCCCCCTTACCTGTGGGGCAGATGATTTCCAAATTATTCTCTATTTTGATTCCATCCAATATTTTGACACCAGACCCACCATTATTATTTGGGATTTTACCCCAACACTCAGATCTGCTGAAAAGGCAACAGTAGACAATTTGTTTTCTATTGCTGGTTATGAATAACATATGATGTAGCGTGGCTGCAGTAGTGGCCGTGATTTTGAAATTCTGAAATTTTAACAATTAAATATGGAGGTATTTCTTGCCAAAACCTGCTGTGTTCCAAGAAATGTTCCTGAATCTCTGGGATCATGGCCATTAAGCAGCTTGATCAGGGGTCAGAGAGGCCATTCGTGGGCCACAACTCAGGGTCTCTTTGGGACAGGGAGAAAAGGGCCGGCTCCACCCCCATCCTGTGAGGCCCTGCATGTCTCGTCACTGCGGGCCCAAACCTGACTGTCCAGTGGCCTCTGGCAGATGGCGGCCACTGAACAGCCAAGGGGGAGCAAGCGGAGGGAGAGCACCCTTCCCCCCCTGGGGTGGCCTGGTGACAGTAAGCTACTGCGTGGTCTGGATGCATTTCTGCCAAAAGCCACTGGGTTTCGAGATTTGTTTCTGAGTCTCTGGGATCATGGCTGTTAAGCAGCTTGATCAGGAGCCAGAGAGGCCGTTCATGGGCAGCAACTCGGGGTCTCGTTGGGACCGGGAGGAAAGGGCCGGCTCCACCCCCATCATGTGAGGCCCCATGTGTCTCGTCACTGAGGGCCCCAACCTGACTGTCCAGTGGCTTCTGGAGGATGATGGCCACCGGGATGCCAGGGGGAACAGGCCATGGCACAAAACCTATTCCCACCTTGGGTGGCCCAGTGCCGGTAACCTACTGCAGGGACCAGACGCATTTCTGCCAAAAGCCGTTGGATTTCGAGATTTGTTTCTGACTCTCTGGGATCATGGCTGTTAAGCAGTTTGATCAGGAACCAGAGAGGTCGTGCTTCCAATTATATAGTTGAGCTGGAGGTGGTTTGTGGGTGTGTTTCCCATATACCTAACTTTTGGCCGTTTACTTTCTTGGTAAGCTTTGCCCCAAGTTTTTGGGGTCTGGCCAAAGGCACAGCAGCAATTTTGAGGTATCTGGAAGTCTGAAGACGCCATGAGGCTACTAATGCACTCGCCGCACAGGTACAGAATGACTTGCTGGCGGTACCATAACCCCATATCTTTACAATTTGAAATAGTACTCTCACTTTGAATTTTTCAGTATTTGATGTTATCTGTGACTTTCTATCATGAAAGATGAGCATTTGGAACTCTCATGGGACCACCTCATTCCTTCCTCTATCCTTCTTATGTATTTATGTGGCACGATGTAATAAAATTAATCATCAATATTATATTTTATGACAAGGAAAGTATTATTCACTGCTGAGTGAAATCCTGGCCTATGATTACATTTTATTTCTTATGAAACTCTCTATGTTCTTGGAGTTGACAATTGCCTCCTTTTCATTTGCTAGATCTGTTTTTAATGTTGACCTCACAAATTCTTCTGAAATACTTCACAAGAACCTGTGACATTATTGTAAATCTCTTTCTACACAGAGAAGTGCAGTAGTTTATCAAGTCCATTTTTTTAATCCTGAAGACATGTTTCTTAAAAATTTACCCCTCCTGTTCTAATCTAGAGGGTGTAATTTGACCAGTTGTAGACCCCTGGGACTCTCTTTTCCCCCTTGTATTAGATAGTCTCTGCCTAAGATTTACCCTGTTGTTCTTCTTTATAGTCTTCTTTTGCTTTTGATGTAATTTTCTGAAAAGTAGACCATGAGAATTGGCAAGTAATTTATCAGAGAACTTGAATGTCTAAAAGTGTGTTTATTATATCATCGTTGTACTTTTGATAGTTTGACTGGATACATATTTTCTTTTTTCCTACCCTTGACTCCCAATTTTCTCAATGAAAATCTCCATTGCTTGGGGCTCAGCCGACCCAAGTTCAATTCCCAGCATCTCATATGGTCTCCTAAGTATAGCCAGGAGTAATTCCGGAGTGCAGAGCCAGGAGTAAGCCCTGTGCCTTGCCAGGTGTGATCCAAAAAGAAAAAAAAGAAAATCTCCGTTGCTTTCTAGGTTTCAATATCTCCAAACAGAAATCTAACATCAATATTCTCACTCTTCATTATTTAACTATAACTAGTATTTTCCCATAGAAGCTATTTGACTATTTTTAAACTGCCATTTAAAAATTTTTAAAAAGACATTCTTTGCTTGGGTAATTCTTAGTTCAATTTGTTGGATTCATCATTTTGATTTTAGAAAACAGTCTTTTGCATAATTGACCAACTCTTTTCTTCTTTCTTCTCTTTCTCCTATTCTATTTGTTCTCCTTTTCTCTATTACCTTTTGGTAATTTAGATATGAATAATTAATTATGAAAATTTCCAGATTCTTTGTGTTTGTTTTCTATCTCTTTAACTTCTATTTCTGGGAAATAGTCTCGAATTTATCTTCTAGTCCCCATGATATGGGTTTTTCAAAATACTTTATTCTGTTTACCCTGTATAAATTTCTAAAAATTCTTTATTAATTTACATATCTTTGATTATTTTGTATGGAGTCAGTATTTTTCTCAGCTCTTCCATGATATTAAATGCAAATTTAAATCTTGTAAAATTTTCTGCATTATCTCATTCCCTTTGGATGCCTATAGCTCCTGGGACATCTGTTTATATTAAAAAGCTATTGGGGATATGTGTGTGTGCAGGCTGCAGGGAATATCTACTAGGGTTTCATCAGCACTTCCTAACAGAGGCCCAGCTGTTTCCGTGAGTATTATCAAATGTCAGTATATGCAAATCTTTCCCCTCTTCCTCTACTGAGTCTTTTTATATCTCATGAGAAGAGAATTCTCCAGTATCCAGCCTTAGGGAATATGCCTGATTGCCTGAGCTGAGTCATAGAAAAGTGGTGGGTGTCCCAATATTCAGCATATAGATTTCTTAAAGTTTTATTTTTTTCATTTACAGACAGTAGCATGCACACTTTTTGGTTTGGATTTTTATGAATTTTGACAAATAAACCATCATCACAACAGAGAAATAGAATGGTTCTGTTGTCCTCCCAATTATCCTAATCAGGGTCTTTGTACTCTCTCTTTCCTCCAGGTTCTAGCAATCTCTGATTCTTTACCTTCCTATGGCTTTGATTTTCCAGAATGTCATCTAAATGGAATAATTTGTCCTTTCCCTTTTTTTGTGGTTATATCAGTTGGTATAATGCAGGTGAGAGTTATCCAATATATATATATATATATATATATATATATATATATATGCAGTCTCTTCCAAAGCTCTTCTTTTGCTGATTAGAATTCTGTTGTATGAACCTAGCATATATTGCTCATCTATTCTTATGACGAATAACATTTGGATTTTGGGTGATTGTGACTAAGGCTATGTAGTTTTGTTCATTATATAAACTTTGTTATGAAAAAAAATAGGTTTTCATTTCAATCCCACTACCTGGAGTGAAATTGCTAAATTATATGGTAAATGTACATTTAAGTCTATAAGAAAAATTGCAGTGGCTGTACCATTTTGCATTCTCATCAGCAGTGTATATAGTCAGTAATAAAACTACCAGTAGAGCAACCTCATAGGATCAATTTTATTAGGATTTATTTATCAATTCTAGTAAGTAGTGGCATCACAGGGATGCAAGTTTTAGTTTGCACTTAGCTGGTAATGATAGATAATGTTGATAATATTTTCTCATGTCATTCATAATCTTAATGGGGTATTGCTTAAATCATTCTTCCCATTTTCCTCTAAAGGGTTGTATGTATTCTTATTGTGGACTTCAAGAATGTTTTTATATTCTGGATAAATTAGTACTTTTGCTGATGACCAATTTGCAAATTTATTTTTAATTTCATTTTCTATTATTATATACATATTACACAACATTTATGCAGAAGTCATTATTTCTTCTATATTTTCTTACACAAGTTTTATTCTATCTGAGTTCGATTCTTACGCCCCTCTTGGAGAGCCCGACAAGCTACCAAGAGTATTCTGCTTGCATAGCAAAGTAACTGCAAAAATTATTAATGAAATTATTATATCTCCATCACATAAAATTTTACTAAACTTAATTAGATAGAAATTTAGCAACTTTACATAGAAACTGTAAAATGAAAAGGAAGCTAAATAAAGATTTTTTTTTAAGTACAAGAAAGTCTTGGGGGCTGGAGTGATTGTACAGCAGGTAGGGCATTTGCCTTGCACGTGGC
This sequence comes from Sorex fumeus, assembly GCF_029834395.1. Classification (NCBI taxonomy): domain Eukaryota; kingdom Metazoa; phylum Chordata; class Mammalia; order Eulipotyphla; family Soricidae; genus Sorex; species Sorex fumeus. The sequence continues at coordinate 63,887,511 of NW_026606064.1, read as the reverse complement.
TGACCCGGGTTCGATTCGCAGCATCCCATATGGTCCCCCGAGTACCGCCAGGAGTAATTCCTGAGTGCAGAGTGAGGAGTAACTCCAGAGCACTGCCAGGTGTGCAAAAAAAAAATTCTGGGATTGTGGCTCAAATGTTAGAATACTTGTGTGCACTTTATCCAGATTTTGATCTCTGTTATCTTGATATCCTTCAGGTGTAGCCCCAGGCACCACCACTACCAAAACAAACAAACAAACAAACAAACACAATAAATTAGAGTAAAGAGAAGGAAGAAGGAGCTGGGGGAAATGGATTTGTAGGAAATGGAGGAGGAGGAAGCTAATGCTGACATGTGGTTCCATTGCAATGACCTCTTATATGTGAACTTGAAGTCTACAGAAGAAAAGACAAAGAAATAGAATAAAAAATATTTTTAAAAGTACTCATTGAAAATTTTTCAGATTTGATGAAAATTAAAAACCTATATATCAAAGATGAATGATGGACCTCAAGCAAAAAGTTATTTAATGACAAAATAGCATAATGAAAACTATAACAAGACAATTCACAATCAAATCCTCCAAATCATGATAAAAAGAAAATTTCAAAAGGATTCAGAGAAAAGAGACAGATTAAGTTGAAGAAACAAAGATAAGGATTGCAAGATTTTTCAGCAGGAACGAGAGAAGAGGGAAATGAAGCCTTATCTCAAAAGCACTGAATAAAAAATTGCCAAGTGAAAATTCTATACTCAGTAAAAATAACTTTTACATAGCAACCTGAAGAATGAGTGATTGTTCAGGTAGCTAAAAGCAGAAAGAATTTATTATCAACAGAGACACACTGCAAAAAACATCAAAAGAAAGACCTTTAGACAGAATTAAAAATATCAGATTTGGGGGGAGGGCATCGAAGAATAACTCAATGGACTGAGCACATTATTTGCATGAGGAGACTCATAGATTCAAATTATCAAGAACAACTGTAATGTCGAAAACATTATCTAAAGTGATTTTTACAGCATGAGATATTTAAAATATTAGATAATGAGGGTTCTCAAATCATTGACCTCACTATTTTAAGAAATTAGTAAAAGAAACAATCATGTTCAGTCTATAGTCTACTTTCAGCATCCATCTCCCATCCTGGGAGGATCCTCCCAACACCCTTTACTTGGTGCTCCCTTCTCTATCTGAGCTGCCTTTTCCCCTAGCATGTGCAGCCGGCCTCCAAGCCATGGAGTAAACCTCCTGGTACTATCTCGGCTATTCTTAGGTGTTAGTCTCCTATTTTGTTACTTTATGTTCCCCAGATGAATGCAATCTTTCTATGTCTGTCCCTCTCTTTCTGACTCATTTCGCTTAACATGATACTTTCCATGTAGTACCACTTGTATGTAAATTTCATGACTTCATCTTTTCTAACAGCTACATAGTACTCCATTGTGTAGACTATCAAAGTTTCAAAGTTTCTTTAACCAGTCATCTGTTCTCAGGCACTCAGGCTTTTTCCAGATTCTAGTTATTGTAAAGAGTGCTGCAGTGAACAAACAAGTGCAGATGTTTTTGCCTCTCCGGGATATATTCCCAGGAGTGGTATTGCTGGGAACTCAATTTCTAATTTTTTGAGAATCGTCCATACTGTTTTCCAAAAGGGCTGAACCAGTCGCCATTCCCACCAGCAGTGAAGGAAGGTCCCTTTCTCGCCACATCCGCGCCAACACCAGTTGCTTTTGTTCTTTTGGATGTGGGCCAGTCTTTGTGGTGTGAAATGATATCTCATTGTTGTTTTGATTTGCATCTCCCTGATGATTAATGATGTAGAGCATTTTCTCATGTCCTTTTAGCCATTCTGATTTATTCTTTGAGGAATTTTCTGTTCATTTTGTTGCCCCATTTTTTGATGGAGTTAGAAGTTTTCTTCTTGTGGAGTTCAACCAGTACTTTGTATATCCTTGATATCAACCCCTTGTTGGATGTGTATTGGGCGAATATCCTTTCCCATTCTGTACACTCTCTCTGTATTTTAGTCTCTATTTCTTTAGAGGTGCAGAAGCTCCTTAGTTTAAGATAGTCCCATTTGTCTATCTCTGTTTTCACTTGATTGTTCAGTGGCATGACATCTTTGAAGATACTATTAGTTCAATGTCATGGAGCAGTTTGCCAACTTTGTCTTCAATGTACCTTATGGATTCTGGTCTGATATTGAGGTCTTTAATACATTTTGATCTTACTTTTGTACATGGTATTAGGCAGAGATCTGAACCCATTTTTTTGCATGTAGCTGTCCAGTTTAGATGCAAAAATCTTAACCAAGGTAGTCAAGCGAATCCAACAATGTGTACTAAGAAATAAAATATTTTACTACCAACTGAGTCTTAGCCTAGGAGAGCAGAGTTAGTTTAACATTGGCAATCTATTAGCATGATTTCTCAAAAAGTACTATGTGACTATATCAATACTCATATAAAAAGTATTTGACAAAATCAACATTCCATTCACGGTTAATCTTTCTCTCATCTTGTTTAGGGGTATATGTGAAAAAGTTTCTGGCTGGCATCACACTTAATGGTGAAGGACATACTTTCCCTCTAAGATAATTAATTAGGTAACGATTCACTCTTAACCACTTCTATTCATCATTATGGAGTTTCAATCAGGTCAGGAAAAGAAATAAGGGCATTGAGATTAGAAAGAAAAAAGTAAGACTTTCTTTTTCATACATGACATATTGCATATGGGGGAAATCTGATGAAAATATATAAAATTAATGAATTTAGAGAAGTTGCAGTATACAACATCATTATACAAAAATTCAACAGCTTTTTATATAGCTACAATCAGCTATGAGACATTGAAATAATATCATTTACTGTAACATTTAAATGATGAAATATTTGCCGTAAGTCTGGCAAGTAAGTGGTTGTTCTGTTTATTTCAAAACTACAAGCCATTCATCTTATCAGGACATCTTTTATGACATCTTATCATCTCATTCCTACTTTGGACAAACTTGCAGGCTCTCGAATGTAGCCTGCCCACAGGGCAGAGTCTGGCAAACTCCCCATGGCGTACCAAATATGCCAAATACCAGTAACAATGATGGGTCTCATTCTCCTAAAGAGCCTTGAATATAATCTCAGGGTTAGGATGAAAGAGACGTTACTAGGGCCTGCTCGAGGCAATCGACGAATAACAGGATGATGAAATGAAAAATGAAATGAAATGAAGCCATTCTGAGAACTTTGAAGAGATTTAAATAAGAAAAGAGAGATTATATTACTGAGTTCAAAGACTCAAAACGTTGCTTTTTAATATACTTTTAATTTTAAAATTTTTTTTATTTTTGGGTCACACCAGGCGATGCACAGGGTTTATTCCTAGCTCTGCACTCAGGAATTACTCCTGCCCGTGCTCAAGGGACCATATGGAATGCTGGGAATTGAATCCGGGTTGGCTGCATGCAAGGCAAATGCCCTACTCACTGTGCTATCACTCCAGCCCCCTAATATACTTTTTATTGGTGTTTATAGCAACCTGGCAGGCTACCAAATGTAGCCTGCCCACACAGCAGAGTCTGGCAAACTCCCCGTGGTGTACCCGATATGCAAAATACCAGTAACAATGATGGGTCTCATTATCCTAACCCTGAAAGAGCCTTGAATATGGCACTTTTTAAAATCTCAGGGCTAGGGCGAAGGAGACGTTACTGTTGCCTGCTCGAGGCAATCGACGAACAACAGGATGATCGTGATCGTGATAGCAACATGACATTATATAAATTGCAGGTGTAAATCTTTATAAGTTGACATCTGTATATGCTATATTCAGTTCACCACAAAAAATTCAATTCTGAAATTAAGATGGTAGTTCTTTCCAATTTGGTCCACATTGTATAGGTAATCCCAGTATAGAAAGTAAACTTAGGGCTTCCTTTCCACTAACACTTCTAAACCATAGTAAAGAATTGACTGGAAAAAAATCATGGCAATTGCTATTACTGCACTAGATCCTTGACTAAACTGTAGTTGCCCACAACTCAACTTCTCACATTATTCCCTCTGAATTTAACACAACATTGATGCCAACTACTTGCCTGTGCTCCAGCTGCTGAGGAGGTAGACCAAGTGGATATCCATTTTTTTTAATCTTGAAAAGGTAGAATCTACAAAGTAGAACATTTGCCAAAATTAGAATTCTGTTTGAGAATGTTGGGCAGCCAGAAACATGACATATGTTCCATAAATAGGGCAACTACTAAAAATAATCAACATAAAATAATTGGACTTTTTGCTGTATTTTAAAAGGAACTTCCTAAATTAGAAGTATGCGAATTCTTTTGTTCATTGTCAAGACAAGAACAACCTGTGCTTTTAATCCAGGATGTTCCTCCATCTCCATTTGCCTCAGATTCACTTAAAAGAGTTCCCATAACGTGTGCGCAGGTGGCAATCAGGAGGACAAAATACGTTTTCCAAAAAAAAGTGGCTTAAGAGATGCAGAGAGTCTTCATTAGAATTCCAAGAAGTGACTGTACAGATCTGCATTGTTTCCCTCAGCCATGGATCAGGTCCTTGGATGTTTCCCAGGAATGTTCGTGCATGGATCTCAGAGACTTTTTCTCCCTCCCCTGAATTTCTGTTGTTTTCTCTATTTCGGAAGTTCTGGGCAATATTAGCAGCAACAAATCAGAGATGAGGGCCATTTTTGAAGACTGCTATCATCATTTAAGGTATTACTGGGATGAGCAAGGGAGCTTGAAAAGACTAGCACATTTCCTCGTAGGGGTCTCAGGGCTTAGAAAGAATGTCTCATAGAATGTGTTATGGGTCATCATCTTAAGGCTCAGTCATCTGTTTCTCCAAGCCACCACAAGCGCCCGCTGTGTGCGTTTGTATACATACACAGATGGTACTTAGTAAATTCCACCCACACATTCTATTAGAGACTTTTAATCCTGCACCTAAAGAGTGTTCCATCCAGGAGCCCAGGAATCCAGCTCTGGGCCACTGTGCTCTGCAGGCAGGAGCTTTTCAAGCCAATCCTCAGTAATCATAAAGGTTCTGCCAGGCAGTCCCTATGGTGGTGGTCTCGGGTGGGGAGATGCTCTCCCTTGCACTGTGCTTTTGTGGAGGGAATTGCAGCCAAGGGTTGGGGCTCCAGGGTCTGTGTATCTATCTGTATTCCTTGCCTAGAAACTTACACGTCCGGGTCTCCTGAAGCATTTACTGATTCCTGATTCCAGAAACAGCTACAGAGAGGAGAACTTATTTTTGAACCTGAGCTCCGGAGGTGTCCTCTTCAGTTATGGTTCACCTGGAGGCTCAGTCTGTATTTTTTATGTGTCATGTCTAAAGGCTTCAGATTCTGGGCTGAACTGTTTCCTCTGGATCTTCCAGTGATTTGGTAGAGTCCCTAAATCCAGACATTGACTCACTGCTTTCTTAAAAGATCCTGAGTCATCTCTGCTTCTTTCCTTCAGATCTTGTCTGGCACGCCCCTCTTATGAGCATGCCTCTGGAGTGCAAGCTTAAACTCAAACTGGGGGAGCAGAGAGACAGTACAGGGCACTAACCTCACAGGCAGTTTGATTCTGGGTACCAAACGGTCCCCTGAGCATCGCTGGGGACAGCTCTAGAGGCCCCCAAGCATACGTTGGTGTGGCTTTGGAGGAACGCCCAAGAACCAGCATGTAACCGAGGTAATCCCAGTTACAGCTGGGTCGAAGCAGACCCACACACTGGGCCCTTGCACTCACCTCCTACTTGGATGCCCAGAATCCTGGGGAGGGGGCCTGAGGCCTCCTGAGCACATCCTGGGGGCTCCCCCAGCCCCCACCACCAAAACAAAACAAAACTCAAACTGGACTATGTCCTCTCTTTCCACCAGCCCTAACCTCTATAAATATTCTTTCTTTCACATATATTTTTATTTCCTGCCCGGTGCTGGATAGTGCATGTCTTCTGATGATGTTTTAACTAAAGTGTGCCATTTTAAACTTCAGGAATAGTTCAACACGATCCATTTGTTTAGTGCTCTGACCTGATCAGGCCATGCTTGCTATTCAGGGGTTGCAGGGGAACCTTAGCAGGGCTGGGATAATGATGGGGGAGTGGTGTCTGGACTAGAATCCAGGACCGCTCCCGTGCAAGGCTTGTGAAGTCTTAAAAGCCATCTCTCAGTCGCCTTCCTTTGTCATTTAAATGGAATGTCCTGGGAAGGAGTTTGACTTGCAGTTATCATTTGCCAAAGTCTTTTACTCCATAGATCTGAGAATTTAGGTCAAGACAGTTATTTTGAAGTGGGGGAGGTGCTGTTGGGGAAGGAAGCTTAGGGTCACATTCAAGGATGCTCAGAACTTTGTCCTGGCTCTGTGCTCAGGGATCAATCCTGGCTGGGCTCAGGGGATCATATTGGGTGCTGGGGATGGAACCCACATTGACCATGAGCAAAGCGAGCACCTAACCTGCTGTACAATCTCTCTAGTCCCCACCCCCTTTTTAAAATAAGCTGAACAAGTGAAGACATACATTCCTAATGATTATTTTGGTGGGTTGGATAATGTTTCAAATGAACACATCCTCCCAAGTAAGCTCCGTGTACCGCACAAATCAATGAACTTTGCTCTGCCGGAGAGAAGCCGGATTCAGGATTGCTGAAGTCTGCATTTGGTCCCCTGGCCAGCTCTGAGCATTGTGACTAGTCAGTGGGTACCTTCTGGGAATGCCTTAGGTACTTCTGCGGCACTGTCAAAAGGGTTTCTTACTAGGCAGTGCTAACTCCAATTAATTCAGAAGACTAAAAAGGCAGCCCAAGACACTGGAATGTTTGACTGTAATGCTCTGGCCAAGCTTTCCATTCCTGCACATTAAAATAACATTACTGCATCAGAAGCAGACCCCTGGGCCAAAAAAGCAAAGAGGCATGGAGCTCCCCGTTCATTGGCAGTGGAATGGCGTGAGGCTTTCAGCTTTATGTAGCACTGCTCTTTCAACACTATATGTTTTCAAATGTCGTGGGTATTTTGAGAGTATAACCTGTCTGCTTAATGATGTGAGCTGCAGTACTAACTTAATTACCTCAACCTGGCAAGTTTGTGGCAGGAAGAGATCTGCAGCACTGCTTATGACAAGCCAAGAGGCATTTATCGACTGCGTTTTCAGCAATTCCTTTGTTCTTTCTTCTGAATTGGAAAATGAGAGGCAGTTCACTGTTTTTGCAGCAAAGTCCGGTCTAATTTTATGATGGCTGTTTAACCAGACAATGAAATCTCAAGCAGATTACAAGTGAGTTCCTCCTCATGAATGAATCTGTGTTTCTCACATGGTTCTTTAGGAGGGGCAAAAGATAGCTTCCCTGCTTCTCGTGAACTTGCTCTTTCCAGAAACATCTATCTTAGCCCCACTTAACTCTGGCTGACTTTGGGGGCAGAAAAGGTTGAAAAGGAGATTACTTTCAATAGTTTTCAGCATGAATACAACTTAACTATCATCCTGCCATTTCTGGATCTTTAGAGGTGGGTGGGAGGGTTGGTGGTGGTGGGAAACCGCAGGTGCATGTCCCAGAATCGATAGTAACATATTTTTGGAAGATTGTATAATATAGTGCCCATTATACCATTGGTTTCATGAGATAATTGCGAAGCACTAAAGCAAATCAGCATTCTAGACTAGTTGAATATGCGAACATTCTAATTTTGTATAGAGGGTGATTACTGTTATTATTATTTATAGAGTGCAGTAAGTGTACATAATGCTTTATACTTTCCTAGGCAGAAAGGGCTCCGTCCAGAGGTGCCTATATTCTAATTGCCTGAATTAGACAATGTAAATAAAAAAAACCCCCTATACTGTGCAAAAGTGGGAGACCAAGCAGAAAATGGGGTTAAAGAAATAAATATTTTAGATGGACCCAAGTAAATGTTTGCTTAAAGCTGCAGTTGTTCCACTCAATTCAGAAAGAATCAAAGGACTGGAATGAAATTCACCTTAAATATATTTCCAAAAGGTTTAGAGTATATTCTAGATGGTCCCCATAAATTTGGTCCTCCCCTACGTGCTCAGCTCTAAGTGTCTGTGACTTTATATTTCAAACTACAACTAACATGAAACTCTTAAGGAAGGGAATAAAAGAGAAAAAAAATTGTATGCTCTTTGGAGCTGGAAATGAACTTGATGCGTACTTAATCTTCTAAACTCATTCTCTTGGCTTGACTCTTACTTACCTTGATACAGGGATGAAAAACTGAAAACTTTGCAACTGGTAGAATTGTTTTCATATACAAACCAATTTATATCAATCACCCCTATAAAATGCCTCCTCCCTGAGATCTACCATTTGAGAAAATACTTGCCCAAATCTGACTTGAAAAATAATTGTCTCTTTCTTCTTGTTTATTAAGTTTTATAATGTCACAAAAATTTTTGTTGGTGTGAATATAATTCATTAAGGGAAACTACTGTGTAAATCATGAAAAAGCAGATCAGAAAATGGTCTTTTATAAATTAGATTTGAAAAACTTACGTAAGTATATTTTCCATTGGAAAACCTAGAAAGTGTAATTACATCATAGGAACACATGTAAAAGTACAATGTTGTCAGTTTTAATAAACTACAGGTAAATCAAATTTCATTATTGGATACTGCTAATCTGTAATAATACTTTTGAGAACTACCTATAAATGTATTATGCCAACACTTGTATTGATTATAACTGTTTTCATGTTAGGACTCTAGCTTCTTAAAAGAAATTGGACACTTAGATTTTGTCTTTAGGGTTAACTCTACTAGACGAGAGGGCACTATTCAAGCAGTTCAAATATAAAGCTATTAATATATGATGAAGCATAAAATATTAAAAGCAAATCCAAATCCTAAGAGAAGTTGCAGGAAAATGCCAGTGTCTTATATCCAATTATTGTGCTCAGAAAACAAGTGTTTTAAATTTTTTGTTTTTATCATGAACTATTTTAGACTGTTTAAAAAAATTCTCAAAGGGTATCATGTTGAGTGAAATGAGTCAGAAGCAAAGAGACAAGTAAAGAATGACTGCATATATATATAATTATATATTTTATAGAAATATACGCTAATATAATACTAGCATAGATTAGCATTGTATATATTAATATATAATATATGTAATATATATTTGCTCGAGCGGGCCCAGTAACATCTCCATTGGAGACTTTGTTGTTACTGTGTCTGGCATATCGAATACTCTCGGTAGCTTGCCGGGCTCTCCGAGAGAGGCAGAGGAATCGAACTCGGGTCGGCCATGTTGGCCGCTTGTAAGGCGAACGCCCTACCCGCTGTGGGAATAATATCCAAGGGGAGGGTAAACAGGGGCCAGGTAGATAGGTCAATGGTTGGAAGCTTGCCACAAGAGTGTGTGGGTGAAGCGCACAGGTAAAGGGATTTACTTGATAACCTTTCATTATCTGTATTGCAAACCATAAGGCCCCGAAAGGAGGGGAGAGCGAGAGAGAGAGAGAGAGAGAGAGAGAGAGAGAGAGAGAGAGAGAGAGAGAGAGAGAGAGAGAAGAAAAGTAGAAAAGTGCTAGCGATAGTGGCAGGTGGTGGGATGGGGAGGGGAGATGAGGGGTGGGAGGGAAACTGGGACCATTGCTGGTGGAAAAAGTTCACTGGTGAAGGGACAGGTGTTGGAACACTATATGACCAAAATCCAATTATGAACAATTTTGTAAATGTGTATGTCACTGTGATTCAATTAAAAAGCTTAAAAAACGGAAAAATAATTAAAAATAAAAATAATTAAAACCTGACGTTTGTATGCAAAAAAATTCTCAAGAAACCTATGTAACTGGATAATTTATTAAAATACACTTGACCACAATATATTAGCAGTGTATATACACATATAAATCTATAAATACACATATAATGTTAGAATATATATATGTGTGTGTGTTAACTGGGTTTTAGTACTCTAGACAAGAACTAATTTTATTATTATTATACTTGCCCCATTTTTGCAGAAAATGAGCTCTATGAAGGAGCTTGTTTCGCTCAGGAAAATACTTCTGGAGAGGCAGAACTATCAGTTTCCATAGTTTTGCCTATATGTACTTGCTAAAGGGTTGATTTACAGGTATTGCTTGCTATATGTGTGTGAAGAAAAGCTATGACTATGTTAAAATACAGGCCCCAGGAATGCCCGCTACTACAGCTGTTCTTTGTGAACAGGATGTTGGGCTCTGTGAACTAATGCCTGTGCATATCTAATTGAGCAAATGCTCAATTTATTTATTTATTTATTTATTATTTTTTTTATTAAAAATTTTTTAATAGTGAGACATCATGAGGTACAGTTGCAGACTTACACATTTTTGTGCTTGGGTTTCAATTATACAATGATCAAATACCCATCCCTCCACCAGTGCCCATTTCCCACCACCACCGATACCGGTATCCCTCCCGCCCCCCAATCCCCCCATCCCATCCTGTCTCTGTGGCAGGGCATTCCCCTCTGTTCTCTCTCTCCTTTTGGGTGTTGTGGTTTGCAAAAGAGACATTGAGTGGCAATTGTGGCAAACGCTCAATTTAAAGGAAAACTTTTTTGTGTTGCACATTGCACAGTGCTTCTGTGTTCCAAACTCTTAAAACAGTTCTCCTGGTAAACTTAGAAGACAGACATGTGGCCAACCAACTTAGAGTGTGGAAAACATCATTCTGGAAGTGTGAACAGAATCCCAGAGGAAGTCAAAAAAGACTGTGTAGGATGGCCATATTCAATAGCCATTGTCTCCTATGGCCTTCCTGCTGCTAAGGTAACCAGTAACAATTGACTTTGCATGCTTGAAAGCAAATTGTGACCCCACTTAGAAGGCGCAGATGTACCAAGTAGACAGCACCTCACAATCTTGTTTTCAAACCATTCTTTTGTCAATGACTTGCTTACTCCCACACTATTAATCCAAAGGAACATTTTTCAGGAACAGTGATTCCTACTGCAGAATTACTGTTTCTGAAACATGCATAACTAGCATCTAGTTATGTAATTCCCTCAAGATGACAAAGTGTTTTCAAGTTTATAAATTAAAAACCAGGAGAGTGAGCAGAACCAGGTATGAGCACTGATTTCTGACATCTCTGAAATGTTCTTGTTCTTGACATCTTGTTCTATGTTCAAAATAGGACTATGCCATTTTTTAAATAATTTTAATTATACTGTTTGTTAAATGCGAGCCATAGTTAACATAGCCACAACTGCTTAAGAAGCCAGCAATACGATTGCCCGCTGTGGGAATTCCTACAGTAAACCAAAGAATCAAGATTCTTTTACTAAACCGAGGGGCCCAAGATTCCAAACTTGTGGAGTTCATGCACAATTCAATCAGCTAATCAGTGGCTGAATAAATAGCAGTACTCCTACAAAAAAAAAAAATTCCAAACTTGCTTTTATTTTGTTAAAGCTTCTCTTGGTGCCTCGTTAACCAGGGTAGAGCCCATTGTTAGTGACTTAAGAAGTCAAAGTGAAAAAGTGTTGATGCACACAGGAGGGTCTGTGCCCTTCCGCGTCCCGCCCCCCACCCCCATCGTTTTTTCCAATTCAAGGATTTTCATGAATCACGGGAATTGCAGATAACAGCGTTTTGCATTCGGGAAGGAAGATACGTGCAGATTGACCACCACGGCCAGCCACTCGACCCGGACAAAACTGCTGAGTTCTCCTGCGGTCACGGCGGCGCACGCCCGACGCCTTGCGTGTGACCTGAGACTGCGAAGCGGCCGAGCGCCGCTGACCCTCCCGTCGCACGCTCCAAGCCAGAGATGGGTGGGTCGCCACGCTCCAGAAACAACCGATCGCCGACTCAGAACCTCTTCCAGACCCTTCATTTGGTGGCTCTACAGAAAGTCGATTTTAGCAACCCCAGGACAATTTCAGTGAACGAGCAAGCTCGAGTGGCTCCTTAGTGTCTGGACAATCGGGCCGGGCGTGGGTTCAGACTCGGGCGCACTCAGACGCTGGCCTCGGCCGGCTAATCTCAAGGAACTCTGCTCGGAGTTGGAGGCCCCGAAACCGCTACGCAAGGGCGTGGTGGGGCGCGTCTGAAGTCCCGCTCCGGCCGTGACCTCTTGCTCGTTTCGGGGAGGTGGGTGGGGAGACTTTTGCCCAGCTTCTGGCAGACACTCTCCCAGGTTCGCGCAGGGCAGACTTGGGTGTAGAAGGTCCAGCCCCTCCCATCCCTTTGCAGTGACTTCCCGTAGTCACGGAAGGGTGCCCTTGGGCGCACTGCCGCGCCTCTGCTCCCGGGACCTTGCGGCGAGAGTGGAAGCCCGGAGTTCCCCGAGAGCGCCCCATCCTCACTCCCCGCAGGCGCATGCAAACCATTCGACCGCGCCGGCTGTTCCACCTTCCTCCGACGCCACGTGGGTAGCGGCTTCAAAGCACTGAGGGCACTCTCCAACTTTGGGGCGCGTACCCAACTCCTGCTCTCAACCATCCCCACTGAGCCGAATCAGGCTCGGGGTCGCCACCAAACTCGGCGTCCCGCCCCGATCGAGAGGCGAGCGCCCCCGGCTGTTGGCGGCAGCCACCCCTGGACGCTCGTCGTTCCTGAGAGCTCGCTGGCCGGCTCGCGGCAGCAGCCAGCTGCGGTGGCGACGGGTACGCAGCCCGGCGGGGCCCCTGCGCGCCCGTGCACACACGCACACACGCGCGCGCGCGCTTGCACGCCCGCTCACACCCCCACCTCCCGGCGTCCCGCACCCCACCCTCCGCGGGGTGGGGGTGGGGGGCGGGGTGACGTCAGGACTGCAGTCCCGAGGAGAGCGGCTGGAGAAGGCTGCGCGCTCCTCGCCCGGGAAGCTGGAGGCGCACTCGGGCCGCCGCGGCGGGCGCGCTCCTCCCTCGGCTCTGCACCCGCTGTCACGCTGCGCGCCCGCGGGGGCGCCGCGCGAGCCTCCAGGTGAATTGAAAGTCGTTTTCGGGGGAGGACTGAGCGGGCGCTGCAGTCCTGGCTGGCAACTGAAACTGCAACTCGGACGCCGAGGAGCGGGCGGCGGAGCGGGGCGCGCGGCGACCGACGCAGCATCCCGGGAGGCGGCCCGACCTCGGCCCCGGGACTCCGGCCGCGGGCGCGCTCGGCCCGGAGCCCCCAGCTCTGGCGCAGTTAACAGCCGAGCGCTTTTGGGGGATGCCAGCGCCCAACCCCCGGGTCGCCGCGGAGCTGCCGCTTCAGGGACAGCGAGGAGAGGCGAGGGGGCGGCAGCCTCGGCCCAAAGTAAGTGCAGCAGAAGTTTGCGTGGCTTTCCTGGGCGCTCCCCCGGAGCGAGTGGGAGGCACCTCTGCTCCCCGGCTTCTCGAAGGGTACCTAGGGCTGACTTTCGAGGGAGCCTCGGCCCAGAGAAAAAGTGAGCGTTCCCAGAGGGGAGGTGCAAGGACCGGCCGGGCGGGGCACAACGCCGGGAGGGGTCCTGATGAGGTGAAGAGGTACCCAAAGGAGGAGACCCCCCTCCCGCCCCCCAATTGGACTGAGGGCGCAGGGAGAAGCTGGTCCCTGGAGTGTTATTAAGGGAGGGTTCTGGGGAGACTGAAGGTGGGGACCGTCCGGTCTGTTCAGGTGACCTTGGAGTGCACCCCTACCCCCACCCCGGGAGGGGTGAGCCTGGAAACGGGTGGCAGAGGTAGGAAAGGGGGTGCAAAAGAATGCTCTAGGCTGGTTTCGTACTCGGGGCTGTGCTCTGTGTGTGGGGTGGGGGGGGGGATGTCGCGCTCTTGGTCGGGCTGGTACACAGCGGGCCAGTGGAGAGGGTGGGCGACCTAAGGCGGCGATGCTGGATGGTGCTTAGAATTCGGACCCCGGGGCTGGGAAAGGGAAGCTGGGGTCCTCCGAGATGTTCCCCTCGACGATCCCAGGTGGGGGCGGGTGGGACGCTCCGGGGCGCCACCGTGGCTGTCTCGGGAGGGTCATGGGTGTCTTGGGGCGCTTCTCCGATGGCGATCGAGTGGTCCCCGCGCCGCCGCGGGTGCTCGGAGTCGCCAGGTGGTGTCGCGGGGGCCGGGCGACACCGGGATTGCTCTCTGGTTCTCCCGGCTTCTCTGCTCTCTTCCCTGGCTCCCCAAGGAGCTTTTTCTTCTCGAGCTGCCCAAACTTCTGCTGGGGAAGGAGAAAAGTTCCTGGAAGCCTCGCTCCGCGCGCAGCAGCGCCCCGCAGAGGGCAGCGGGGGCGCAGCGGGTCAGCCCCACCTCTGCTCGCCTGCGGCGGTTCTCGGGGAATTTGAGAGGAAAGGATGGGATTTTTAGATCCTCTTTTCCAGAGCAGCGTTGTCTGTGCTTAAGGAAGTGGAAACCCGCTCAGCCTCTGGTACTAAAGGCCACCTTTGCGGAGGACAGGTAGATAGCTCGTTAAATTTCATTGGACTTACTACTATTTTAAAAGCCATTCACCAAGTGCGTGCACACTTGATTATTCAATTATTTTTCTTTCTTTGGCTACACTTGGCGATGCTGAGAGACTCCTCCCGGCCCTATACTTAGGTGGTGCTGTGGACCACGTGGTGCTACGAGTGCAGAACTCGTGCTCAGCCCATTGAACTGGATCCAGCTTCTGATTATTGCATTTTATTTACCTAAATTCATTCATGCCAAATACGATTTTGTGCCAGGCATTGTGTTAGATGATGGTTCAGTCCGAAAGGTTGGTATGTGGTCTCCGACCCAAGCTTTCTAGAAGCAGACGGTTGGTAAAAGAACTGATCTGGAGACAAGGTGGGGAAAATGGGTATTTGACAGCAAAGGGCTGGTTTTCTTCATTTCTCCCAGAGGCCTCACTCCTGATTCACCCCCCTTTATGTAGTGCTCGCTGAAGGAAGGACATTATCATCCATCCTCCATGCCCAGAGTCCAGCATTATGTCAGGCACACAGTAGGTCAGCAACTGGGGTGTTATATGAACGAAGAAATGAATGAATGGATTATTCATCAAGGTAAAGTTTCTTGAAGGGCATTGTAATACTGTGTTTGGGAAATGTATAAAGAAGAACTAATGACATGGGAGGAAAAGAAAAAGAGGAAGCTTGAGAAGACAAGAGAGAAAAGAAGGTTGGATATATAAAAATTTGAAACTATGTGTTATTTGCAAGCATATCTTGGCCTTCCATTTCTGTGCTATGGACATCATCACCCAACTCAGTTCTCTGTGTCTGAAATATCTGTGGGTAGTTAGATCACAAGTTTTGAAAAGTAGACACTGTTAATTTATGGTGGAGGTCATAATGACACGCTCATTAGGTACATTGATAGTATGATAATTTGCATGTGTCTAGAGTAGTACAGCAGTGTGGAGAAAGGATCACTGTATCACTGTAACTGTCATCCCGTTGTTCATTGATTACCTCGAGCAGGCACCAGTAACATCTCCTAGCCGTGAGATTTTAGCAAGTGCCACATTGGAGGCTCCTCCAGGGCCAGGGGAGTGAGACTCATTATTGTGGAGAAAGGATACGCTACAATAAAAATCAATTTCTTCAACATCCAATTGTAGTGAGTTAATCAACATGTGTGCACATTTATATCCCTTAGAAACATTTAAACATGTAATTAAAACATTATAGGAATATTTTGATTTAGTATTCACATATTTAATCACTGAAGAACAAACATGTATAACTCACCTTAGCTTAATGAATTGAGTTCAAGTTCACTGCATTCAAAGTAGTAAAATGCAAGAATACAACTCACTTAATTGATATGTTTTGTTATTTTTGCCAGATATAAAATATATATATTTTATATATTTGCCAGATATAAAATAAACATTCATGTTGTTCTTATGTGTACAATGGAACTGCTTACTTTGCTTGGCCTCCTTGGTGTTTATCCCAATGATAATAATTTGATATCACATTTGGGTTTATAGGCACTGATTCTAGATTTAAGTTATTAGCAGTTTCTTAGTGCCATTGGACTTGGAATTATTCTAGAATTTATGTAAAACTCATTTTTCCCCCTAATTACAAAATAAGGTTATTTACAATGCAGAAGTGATTAAATAGGCTTTAAAACATCTGATTATGTCGATGCACAATACTGTTTTATTTTGGGTGTTGTACTCAGTTGGTTAAGGTCACTACTTTAGTATGTAATTTGCAATTAATGAATAGGGGGAATGAACCCTTAATTTTAATTCTTGGGCATTTTGAAGATGTGTCAGGGCCATTATCACAGTCTTAGGAAGAGTATTGTGATTTTGGGCTATGTATGATGGCTTAAAAATTGTATCTTTTAAGTACCTGTAAATCAGCACTAAAAACAAAAGTAGCTAAATGTAGAAATCCTTTAGGCAAACACTAAAATGCTTCTTCTGCTGTGGGTATTTGATTTGGGTTGTTACTGAAATTTCTATTACATAAAATGACCCAAAATGAATCTTGCAGATTTGACAAGTTACTTCTGGGAGACTAAACTTTAATTTGGAAATGAAGAATACAGAAATAATGAGATTATAGGTGTGCAGGATTATCAATAAATAAGTTTAAGAATGATATATCTGTCTTTTTTTCAGGTGTGGGGGCCAAAGAGAAAATTGGGGCCTAGATGGAGGGTTGCTATTTCCCAGAATCGCTTCAAAGGCCAGCCCCATTCCAGACTGGGTAGGAAAGCATGTGCCTAGGACATCTAAACTTAGTGGATCTGCTAACCTGGGATTTCCAGTCCTCTCTCATTCTTGGTGTCTCTGACCCCACCGGCCCTGTCTCAGGGTAGGGTCCCACTGGCCATGGCCCTGCTCGCCTGGCTCCTTCGACCTTCTCATATCACTTCAGAGGACAGGGCAGCCATGGACAGGGTTCTGCATTTCCCAGCCTGAGTTTGGGTAGACTGTGGAATAAGATAAGTTTGGATTTGGTCTTATATCTTACATCTTGGATTCTTACATCTTTCCTCCATGTGCTATGCATGAACATCATAGAATCAACATTGTAGAGTCAGAGAAGGCTGTAGAGATCATTTGGCCCAAAACCTGTTTCATAGAACTGAGAGATTGTTCCTGAATCAGGACTTCCTGAACCAAGTTTTCGTGCTCACTGGCTCCTTGTGTTCTGTATCTATTGACTAGTGCAGCTTGTCTTGACCATTCCATTGACAATAAGTGTGTGGATTCAGGATGGAGGCAACTTGTGTTTGTGTTCCTACCTGATCTCTCCCCAGTTTTTCAACTGTGGAGAAGTCACTTTAGTTTCCCAACACTTCTCTTTATGGAATGGTCATTGTTTTGCTTTATTGTATCTATACAGGTGTGGATGAATTAGCATAATCAGGGATTCATTGCTTCCCCTCTAGGTTGTAAATATGGGACCAAAATTTCTTGCTGTCCCTGTGTCCTTGCACTACCATATTTGGTGCACTTTGGACCCTCAATAAAAATTTATGACATGAACATGTGAAATAGTAATATACGAAGGAAAAGAAAAATAGTGATTGGAATGGGTTCTACTTAGATCAAACTGAAAGTCTTGCTAGGCAAGCCATATCCTTCTAAAGATTTCAAGGCTAGGGTGCTGTTGTTGGCTGCCATCCTCTCTCAATAGAGGAGTCCCTGTATAACTTCTGCAATGGCCCTTGCCCACACCTACTTTACTCAGTTTCTCCTTCTCTCAGCAAGAGGCCACTGAAGTGCTCAGACCTTAATTCTTTCTTTCTCATCCGCATCCTTCACCCCACTCAAAAAATCCAAAAAAGTTGTGCTTTTATCTCTCCCAATCTGACCAGCCCAGATCAAGGCTCTACCCTTTCTCCCCAGGACCATTCCTGTACCTCTTAGTGCCTTGCTCTGCTTCCCAAATCCTTGCCTCCCTCCTGAATTTGGCTCCTATACTGGCCGAAGGAATACTACCAAGATGTAAGACAGGTCCTACTGCTCCTCATGGAAAAGTTTCACAGTAAAGGAAAAAATTCTTACCATGAGCTCCGTGAAATCAACGTCCTTCCACACTAAGGTAGTACCTTCTGATTTCTTCCTCTTCGCTCTCCACTGACACTCTACCCCTATTGCTGTGTAATCACCATACTGACTTCTGTCCTGTTCCATCAGTGTGCCATGCATTTCCTCCTAAGCCATGCCAAATATAAGGCACCTTTTATTTAGCATGTTCTTCCCTAAACAACACTTTCCTCTCTTCTTTTTTCCCTTACCATCTTCTTGCCAATGTCTCTCTCTCAGCATTGCCTCTCTTGGCTGTCCTATTTAAGGTCCTAAACTTCTCCTTCCCTTAGCTCGCATGACTCTAAATACCATGCCACCATGCCATCTACTCTGCTCACTGGCACACGTGTGACAGCACCGAATGGGTGTTCAGTAATTATTTGCTGCATGGATGGAAGGGGATAAAATAGTGTCTATCACAGGAAGTCTTAATAAGGTGAAGTGAGAATGCATGCCAAAGACAAACACAAACAAATCCAGAGCTGAGATTATTGGGGTGAGGAGGGGTGCTCCCAAAGGTGGGAAGGGTACAGTGGGTGGTCAGGGAGGACTTTGCTGCTGGGTGTGGTATGGTATCATGTTTTGGAAAAGTTGGCTTATTGTACTCCTAAACATATACAGTCTTCTAAGCCAATGTTACTTTCCTAAACATTTTAAAAGAGAAAGAAAATGCCTGCCAAGTGCTAATCAGAGTTTCTGACACACAGTGCATGTTTAATTAGCAGTAGGAGACATTATTTCTGGGGGCTCCCTTCTGGCCTTCTGGCCTTTTTCTGGCCCCTTGAATAAGCATTATGGTCAGAAGCAAAATTCTTCAGGATTCTTGGTGGTTATTTTTGTAAATGACCTTGAGGGAGCCCTGGTGTTTGTTTACATCTGCTGCTGTAAATAATTAGGAAATAAATGCAGTTATCTCTCCCAGGTAGTGCCTAATCCTCTTCATGAATACCCTCAAGCCTGGGGCTTCTGGAGGGTTGCTGCTCTAAGTTGCAGGCTTCAAGTGAGTCCCACTGTCAGGCTGTCCTTGATAGTCCTTCTCCATCCATGAGGGCAGGGGGTCTGGGGCAGGACTGGGGAACCTGGCTTCTGCCAAGGGCCACTTGGATGTTTGTAACGGGCCATACAATATAGGCTAATTAGAAGCATATGTGAATATACTGTCACGGACCAGGGCTAGCCCTCCCTACCCCCTTTTTGATTTTATGGACCTTATATGAAATGCCTGTGGGTCAGGCATCCTGCCACTGCAGGGGGGGTGTGTTTCTCATAAGGTGGTAGCAATGGAAGACAGAGCAGAGTGGTACTCCCAGGGATGGAAAGTGGAGAGAAGGAACTAGAGAGCTGGTACAGAGATTATAAGGCACCTGCCTTGCGTGTGGTTTATCTGGTTCAATCCCTGGCAACATGGTCCCCCAAGCACTGCCAGGTGCCTTGCAAAACTCCCCTTCTCAAATCAATCAGCCGTCAATCAATCAATCAATCAGTCAATCAATCAATATTTTCTGCACATTAAAAACAAGAGGAGATTGTGACCAAACTGGGAGCTATAGCTATTTCTAAAACACTTTCCCCCTCCCTGTAGTCCCCTTGTCAAATCAAGACCAAGAACAGGAACGTGGGATGGCATTGAGGGGTCTGGCAGGTCAGCTGGTTGGCTCCCCAAGGTCATGTTTTCACAGCCTTTTGAATCCTCTTCAAGCAGTTTTGCTTCTTGCTTGCGTTAATGTACTATTCTCCTTTGATACTCCTGACCCAACAGACTCATTTTGACTGAGGAGGAATGAGGAAGCAACATCAATTAATCAGTGAAGGGATATATGAAAACAAAAAGTACTTAAAAGGACCCCTCTTAAAGCCATCTCAGCACTCCTTAGTTGCTGAAGAATAGACCATCCTTGTTTGCATGCACTGTTGGCTGAGCTGATGGGCTGTTTCTCGGTTCTACCGGATATTGTAAGCAGACATTGTGCCTGCGTGTGAAGTTGGGCACAAGATTACATTTCTATGCAAATCACCGTGCTAAACTCTACAGCTGGTAATTCCTGCTATCACAGAGCTGTCGTGCTTTACAAGTTGACTCAACAGATAATATTTCCAGTCCTGAGTATTCATAATTTATTTTTTTGCCTTAACAGGGAAAAATCTTAACTTGTGCCCATAGTTTGCTCTAGAAACCGAAAGAGAGCTTCCGGTTTAGTGCTTGTTTGGTGCAGTTCTGTTCTTAGCATGCTGTGACTTTGCCCAATTTAAATTACTTTAGAGTTGCTTTTCAAGAGAGCCAGAAGTTCCCACAGCAGCAAAAATGGGTTCAGTAACCTTGAAGTAGAGCTGTGAAAAATCCATGAGGGAGGATGGGTGAGGCAGAGACAGAGATAGACAGAGACAGAGACTGGGAGGCTAGGGAAGATGAGATAGAGACTATACATTTGGGGGAGGGGTAAATGGACCACAGGTTAGAAATCCAAACTATCATAAAATAAAAATAGACAGGAAGGGCAACTTAACTTTTCCAACAAATGGCATACATATGTTTTTTTTGTCTAGTTTACAAAAATATTTCATTTAAATTATTTTTTTTTCTTTTTTATTAGTGAAACGACATGAGGTACAGTTGTAGATTTACAAATTTTTGTGCTTGGATCTCGGTCATACCCCGATCAAATACCCATCCCTCCACCAGTGCCCATTTTCCACCACCAGGATAATATCCCTCCCCCCCCATCCTCCCGTCCCCCATCCCCCCCTGCCACTGTGGCAGGGCATTCCCCCCTGTTCTCTCTCTCCTCCTGGGCGCTGTGATCAGCCAAAGAGGCATTGAGTGGCGAACATGTTCAGTCCAGTCTACTTTCAACCTGCATCTCCCCTCCTGGGAGGATCCTCCAAATACCCTCCACTTGGTGTTCCCCTTTCTATCTGAATTGTCCTTTCCCCTAGAATACCCAGCTGGCCTCTAAGTTATGGAGTAATTCTCCTGGTGTTGCTCTCAGCTATTCTTGGGTATTAATCTCATATTTTATTGTTTTATATCCCCCAGATGAATGCTATCTTTCTATGTCTATCCCTCTCTTTCTGACTCATTTCGCTTAGCATGATACTTTCCATATTGTACCACTTGTATGTAAAGTTCATGACTTCATTTTTTCTAAGAGCCACATAGTACTCCATTGTGTAGATGTACCAAAGTTTCTTTAACCAGTCATCTGTTCTTGGGCACTCAGGTCTCTTCCAGTTTCTGGCTACTGTAAAGAGTGCTGCAATGAACAAACAAGTGCAGATGTCACTTCGGCTACACGTTTTTGCCTCTCTGGGATATATTCCCAGGAGTGGTATCGCTGGGTCAAATGGGAGCTCAATTTCTAATTTTTTGAGGAACGTCCATACTGTTTTCCAGAAGGGCTGAACCAGTGGACATTCCCACCAACAGTGAAGGAGTGTCCCTTTCTCGCCACATCCGCGCCAGCAACGGTTGCTTTTGTTCTTTTGAATGTGGGCCAGTCTCTGAGGTGTGAGATGGTATCTCATTGTGGTTTTGATCTGCATCTCCCTGATGATTAATGATGTAGAGCATTTTCTCATGTGCTTTTTTGCCATTCGGATTTCTTCTTTGAGAAAGTTTCTGTTCATTTCATTGCCCCATTTTTTGATGGGGTTGGATGTTTTCTTCTTGTGGAGTTCAACCAGTATTTTGTATATCCTTGATATCAATCCCTTGTCAGATGTGTATTCGGCGAATATTCTTTCCCATTCTGTAGGCCGTCTTTGTATTTTGGTCACTGTTTCTTTGGAGGTACAGAAGCTTCTTAGTTTAAGATAGTCCCATTTATCTATCTCTGTTTTCACTTGCTCAGCCAGTGGCGTGTCATCTTTGAACATACCATTAGCCTCAATGTCATGGAGGGTTTTGCCAACTTTGTCTTCAATGTATCTTATGGTTTCTGGTCTGATGTTGAGGTCTTTAATCCATTTTGATCTTACCTTTGTACATGGTGTTAGGCAGAGTTCTGAGCCCATTTTTTTGCATGTAGCCGTCCAGTGATGCCAGCACAATTTGTTAAAGAGGCTTTCCTTACTCCACTTCACATTTCTTGCACCTTTATCAAAGATTAGATGATCATATGATTGGGGGGTGATGTCAGTGTATTCAACTCTGTTCCATTGGTCTGCAGTTCTGCCTTTGTTCCAGTACCATGCTGTTTTGATTATTACCGCTTTGTAGTAAAGTTTGAAGTTCGGGAGGTTGATTCCTCCCATTTTCTTTTTCCCCAGAATTGCTTTAGCTATTCGTGGGGGTTTATTGTTCCATATAAATTTCAGGAGTGTTTTCTCCATTTCTTTGAAGAACGACATGGGTATCCTTATAGGGATTGCATTGAATTTGTACAGTGCTTTCGGTAGTATTGCCATTTTGACAATGTTCAGTCTTCCGACCCATGAGCAGGGGATGTCTTTCCATTTCCTCATGTCCTCTTTTATTTCCTGAAGTAGCGTTTTGTAGTTTTCTTTGTACAGGTCCTTTACTTCCTTAGTTAGGCTGATTCCTAGGTACTTGATTTTCTGGGGCACAATTGTGAACGGGATTGATTTTTTCATGTAGCTTTCCTCTCTCTCACTGTTTGCATATAGGAAAGCCATGGACTTTTGGGTATTGATTTTATAACCTGCAACTTTACTATACAAGTCTATTGTTTCTAGGAGTTTTTTGGTGGAGGTTATTGGATTCTCTAAGTATAGTATCATATCATCTGCGAATAGTGAGAGCTTTATTTCTTCCTTTCCTACCTGAATGCCCTTAATGTCTTTTTCTTGCCTAATTGCTATTGCAAGTACTTCCAGTACTATATTGAACAGCAGTGGAGAGAGTGGGCATCCTTGTCTCGTCCCTGATCTTAGAGGGAAGGCTCTCAGTTTTTCCCCATTGAGGATGATGCTTGCTGTAGGCTTGTGGTAGATGGCTTTAACTATGTTGAGGAAAGTCCCCTCTATGCCCATTTTGGCTAGGGTTTTCATCATAAAGGGGTGCTGGATCTTGTCAAATGCTTTCTCTGCATCTATTGATATGATCATATGCTTTTTATCTTTTCTTTTGTTGATATGATGGATTATGTTGATTGATTTCCGAATGTTGAACCATCCTTGCATCCCTGGGATGAATCCTACTTGGTCATGGTGTATGATCTTTTTGATGAGTAGTTGGATTCTATTTGCTAGTAGTTTGTTGAGGATCTTTGCATCTGTGTTCATCAGGGATATCGGCCTGTAGTTCTCTTTCTTTGTGTTATCTCTGTCTGCTTTTGGTATCAGTGTGATATTTGCTTCATAGAAACTGTTCGGAAGTGTGTTTGATATTTCAATTTCATGGAAAAGCTTAAAGAGGATTGGGAGTAAGTCTTCTTTAAAAATTTGGAAGAATTCACTGGTGAATCCATCCGGGCCAGGGCTTTTGTGCTTGGGGAGACTTTTTATTACCATTTCAATTTCCTTGATGGTGATAGGTCTGTTCAGGTATTCCAGGTCTTCTTGGTTCAGCCTTGGGAGTCTATAGGAGTCTAGGAATTTATCCATTTCCTCGAGGTTTTGATGTTCTGTGGCATAAAGCTTTTCAAAGTACTCCCTGAGGATCCTTTGAATTTCTGTAGTTTCTGTTGTAATGACCCCCTTTTCATTTCTGATTCGGTTTATTAGGGTTTTCTCTCTCCCTTTCTTTGTGAGTTTTGCTAGGGGCTTATCGATTTTGTTAATTTTCTCAAAGAACCAGCTCTTGGTTTCATTGATCTTTCGGATTGTTTTCTGGGTTTCCATCTCGTTAATCTCTGCTCTGAGTTTTATTATTTCCTTCCTCCTGTTAGGGTTGTGCTCCTTTTGTTGGTCCTTCTCCAAGTTCTTAAGCTGTGAGGTTAGTTTATTTATGTGGGCTCTCTCCTCCTTCCTGAGGAATGCTTGTAGAGCTATAAACTTTCCTCTTAAGACTGCTTTTGCTGTGTCCCATAGGTTTTGGTAACTCGTGTCCTCATTTTCATTCGTTTCTAGGAATCTTTTGATTTCCTCTTTAATTTCCTGTCTAAGCCACTCGTTGTTTAATAGCGCACTGTTTAATTTCCATGTGTTTAATTTAGTTTTCTGTTTTTGTGTGTGATTTACTTCTAATTTCAGCGAATTATGGTCTGAGAAGATTGTTGATATAATCTCTATCTTCTTAATTTTATGGAGGCATGTTTTGTGGCTCAGCATGTGGTCTATCTTGGAGAACGTTCCATGTACGCTTGAGAAGAATGTGTATTGAGCTTTTTGTGGATGAAGTGTCCTGTATATATCTACTAAGCCCCTTTCTTCCATTGTTTCCCTCAGATGAAGTATGTCCTTGCTAAGCTTGAGTCTGGTTGATCTATCAAGAGGTGACAAAGCGGTGTTGAGGTCTCCCACTAGTATTGTGTTGCTATCGATGTCTTTTTCCAAATCTATGAGTAATTGTTTTAAGTACTTTGCTGGTCTCTCATTAGGTGCATATACATTTATTATTGTAAGTTCTTCCTGTTGTACATATCCTTTGGTCAATAGGAAATGGCCTTCACTGTCTCTTATGACCTTCTTCACTCTGAAATCGATGTGGTCTGATATTAGGATAGCTACCCCAGCTTTTTTCTGGGAGCTGTTTGCCTGTAGGATTGTTTTCCAGCCTTTGACTCTGAGTCTGTGTTTGCTTTGACTATTGAGATGCGTTTCTTGCAGGCAGCAGAATGTTGGGTTCAATTTTCTAATCCATCCTGCCACTCTATGTCTTTTAATTGGTGCGTTTAGCCCATTGACATTGAGAGAGATTATTGTTATGGGATTTTGTCCCATTGTTCTGTTGAAATTTGGTGTATTTGAGAGGTCTGTCTTGCCTTAAAGTAGCCCATTTAGTTGTACTTGTAACCATGGTTTTGAGTCTATGAAGTTCCTGAGCTGTTGTTTGTCCGTGAAACTGTGTGTTGTTCCTTCTATTATGAATGAGAGTCTCGCTGGGTAAAGTATTTTTGGAGAAGCATTTATTTCATTGAGTTTTTTCACTATGTCCCACCACTGTTTTCGGGCCCTGAGGGTTTCATCAGAAAAATCAGCAGTGAATTTTAAGGATGCTCCTTTGTAAGGGATTTCTTTCTTCGATCTTGCTGCTTTCAGAATTTTGTCTCTGTCTAAAGTTTTGGTCATTTTGATCAGGATGTGTCTTGGGGTATTTTTATTCGGATTTCTTCTAGCCGGTACCCTTCGGGCCTCCTGGATGTGGTCACAAGTTTTCTTCAGCTCTGGAAACGCTGTAGCAATGATTTCTTTGACAGTTTCTTCTTCATCAAGGTTTTCTTCCCGTCCCTCTGGGACTCCAATAATTCTTATGTTACCCCTCTTGGCTTCATCACGATCTTCTCTTGCCATCTGTTCTCGAACTGTGAGTCTCTTTTCCATTTTCTGCTCTTTTCTGACAAGACTCTGAACTTGATCTTCGAGCTCACTGATTCTGTTCTCAGCCGCTGTTACTCTGCTGCTGAGGCCTTCCACTGAGGTTTTCAATTCGGCTACCAGGTTTTTCAGGTCCGACATTTCCGATTGCATTTTCCTCATTTCTGCCTTCAAATCCTCTTGTCTTTTATTGGCATTGGTTTCCATTGTTTCTTTTAGTTCCCTAAGCATCCTGAGTAGCTCCATTCTGAATTCCTTGTCAGAGAGGTTGTCTATCGCTATAGTACTGTTGGTGTCGTCTGGGCTAGCCTCGTGAATAAGAAAGTTTGGTGGGCTTTTGCGTTGCTTTACCATTGTGACCAGTGTGGTTTGGTCCGTCACACTCGCTGCTACTGTTCTAGTTGAGTGAGGAGAGGCTGCCAGGAGCCGTCCAGCTTTGTTGCTGCTAGATGTGCCTTTTTACCTTTCTGAGTCTGATCTTCTTCTCAATCAGGCGTTATTCTTTGTTTTATAACTGACATTGAGTGAAACTTTTGGAGGCGTTACTATTTATTACTGAACTTGTATAGCTGTTTTCGAACTGAACTTTTGTTGGAAATGGAGTAGGCGAGTGGGATTTTGTTGAATTGTAGTAGAAGAGGTGAGAAATTTTGTTTGGTATTAGGTAACAAGTTGATGTAAAGGATGAAAGGATGCAGGTCCAAGGTGATTGAAGTAAGTGATATACCTGCAGCCGTGTAAGCGGCCGCCCGCCCGGAAGTAGGCCACGCCCACTTTTAGGCCACGCCCCCTTCTTAGAGGCCACGCCCCTAGACCATCCCAGGCCACTCCCTCCCAGGATCCTGGGATCCGCGCTGTTCTCCGGCTGGGCTCGCTCCGCGGGCCGCGCGTCCGGGTTCAGGGGCGGGGCTCCGCTGGGGTCCTCCAACCCACCTGGATGGGAGGGGCCGGTGTGCTGCCGCGCGCTGCTCCGCCTCTGGACGCGCGCTGTGGCTTGGGCTCGCTGGGGGTCCTCGCTCTCCTCCCTCTAAATTATTTTTTAATAATTAAGCTGTTTAGGAATTTTTTTCTCCTAGAAACAATAACACAAGTGGAATTTAGTTTCACAGTCACCTTGGGAAGATCCTGTTTAATTTATTGCTGAGCATTGGAAGAAAGAGCGACCATATATGTACATATACATATATATACAGATTATTTTTTTGGATGGGAGGTGGGGGTGGGGGATTGAGGGGGCAGGAGGAGCTTAAACTGAAATAAGTAGTGCTTGGAGCTTACTCCTGGCTCTGTGCTTTGGCATCACTCCTGGTGGGACTTGCAGAAACAAATAGATGCCAGGATCAAACCATGCAAGGCAAAAGCCTCAACCTTGCACTCTCTTTCTGGACCCATATTTGTTTTTATATATGGGAAAATGACTATTTATAATTCATGAAATTTTAATGTTCTCATGTTACACTATAAGGATCTAGGTTGACGTTTTTGTAATGACTTTCTCTATGGACTCTCTAGGGGTATATTAAGCAGGGTACTCTATTTTATTCTACTAAATAGGCAATATTGGATCTCCTTTATTTACCAGCTTTTATAAATGATTGTATAGGTAAAGGTAAAGGCCCTCCCGTTGATCGTTGATTTGCTCGAGCGGGCCCAGTAACGTCTCCATTGGAGACTTTGTTGTTACTGTGTCTGGCATATCGAATACTCTCGGTAGCTTGCCAGGCTCTCCGAGAGGGGCAGAGGAATCAAACTCGGGTCGGCCATGTTGGCCACGTGTAAGGCGAACGCCCTACCCGCTGTGCTTAAAATCCCAATTAATTAATTAATCAATTAAATGTATATACAGAAAATGAATCACAGATTAAGTTCATATATATGGTTGAGAATTCAGTTTTTTTTAGTTTTTAATTGAGTCACAGAGAGATACACAGTTGCAAAGTTATTGATGATTGGGTTTCAGTCATATAATATTTCAACATCCATCCCTTCATCATTGTCCATTTGCCATCATCAATGTCTCCAGTTCCCCTATTGCCTCTATGGCAGGCACTTTTCTTGTCTCTCTCTCTCTCTCTCTCTCTCTCTCTCTCTCTCTCTCTCTCTCTCTGTTCCCCTCCCTCTCTTTTTCCTTTTGGGCATTATGGTTTGCAATACAGAAATACAGATACCAAAATGTTATCATTTATATTTCTTTACCTTTCAACACTCATTTCTTTTTTTTTCTTTTAATTTTTATTAGTGAAACACCATGAGGTACTGTTGTAAACTTACAAATTTTTGTGCTTGGGTTTCAATTATCCAATGATCGAGTACCCATCCCTCCACCAGTGCCCATTCTCCACCATCATTAATCCCAGGATCCCTCCCACCCCCCATTTCCCCCATCCCACTCTGCCTCCGTGGCAGGGCATTCTCTTTTGTTCTCTCTCTCCTTTTGGGTCAACACTCAATTCTTGTTCAGAGTGATCATTTTATTTTTCTGTTAAAAACAGCAATTTTATTTATTTTTAACTTTTTATTGAATATCCACGAGATAGACCATCATAAAGCTGTTCAGGATTGGGTTTCACTCATACAATGATCCAATACCCATCCCTCCACCAGTGTACATTTCCCATCACCAGTGTTCCCTGTTTCCCTCCTACCATCCCCCAACACCCCCTCCCCCCGGCTCAGCCTACCTCTAAGGCAGACAAATTTCTTTTTTCTTTCTCTCCTTTTGTGCATTATAGTTTGCAATACCTCATCAATATACTAAGAGATCATCCAGTTTGTTCAGGGCGTTCAGCATTTTTATGGAGAAGGTAAGGCTGGAGTAGCTTTTTTTTAACTGGTGGCAGCTTTGAGGGTGCGGATATGACTGCTTTCAAAAGTTCAGGGAAGTGGGGAGAGGGTAGCCAATCCCAATTCTGAGAAGTCCTGGAGAGTTCTGTCACAAAATCTGCATATCTGAATTTTCAACAGGTTAACATCTCAGTGAGGTCCATCCTGTGATGGTGGGATCTGGCTGGGGGCATCGCCATGATTTTGGATTGTAGGAGTAAGAGGCTGCCAGGAGCTTAGCTTGGGCAGGCATCAGGCTGACCCATCTCCCTCCGATTTACCCTGGTCTGCTCAGCCTTGTGTGATCTCAGATTAATTGCGGTTTTTGATCTCTGAAGCAAAGCCAATTGGCATCTGAAGCAAAGCCAATAAATGAGCTTGTATTGCTGGGCCAGAGGTGGTTTGTTGGCATGGCTCCCACATACCTAACTTTTGGCCATTTAATTTCTGGGGAAACTTGGTACCGAATTGTTGGAGACCAGCAGGAGTCAGAGTCCCAGGGATAATTTTGGGTATCAGGAAGCCTGAAGGCACCATCAGGCTGCTGATGCACTCACCCTGCAGGTACAGGTTGACCTGCTGGCAGCACCACACCCCCCCAGAGTGATCATTTCTAACAATTATTGTCATACTGGTTCCTTCTCTATCCTAATAGTGACATGGATGAAAATTTAGACTCCTGCCTGGGAAACCATGTTATGGTGTATCCTTCTGTGTCAGTCTGGGCTCAGAGGGATGAGATGCTCTCCAGCCTCCCCACCGGAGAACTCTGCTGTGATGCTCTATTTTACAGGACTAGGGTGCTTACTGAGCTTTTTGGAAACTCAAGGACCGCTCTGACCCTGCTTTTCTCTCTCATACCTCTATCCTTTCTCACCTGATCTTTAAGAATGAACGTAGCATCTAGCACTCCTTTGTAGCAGAGGCAAAAACAATGACCTTTTGCTTTTAGTAGCACTCCTCCTGGTCTTCAACTCTTCTTCCTTTTGGCCTCCTTTTCCCTTAAAGGTCTCCATTCTGCTCCTCTGTGTCTTTGTGCAGAGTGAGCCCTGCCCTCCCTCTAGTGGTGGTCAGAGGATCTACCCCTCCATTGCCTCCACTCACTTCCCCAGGCTATTTGTCCCTGCTGGAATATATCAACCTGTTGATATGGTGCTTGTTTCTATTATAAAATTATGACCACCATTACTTTAGATAACCCTGGAATCACCTTATTTAATGACTGTTTTTCTTTCCTTTTTTTGTCGTATGAACATTTAAGATCTACTTTCATCCTTCATTGCCTTGGTGAGTGTAGGAGCTTGTTTTCCCCTGGAACAGTGGAGCAGTGGGCTTCGCCCTGTCTCTCACTGTGCTCCCCAGTGACCTGGGAGGAGGGACTGTCAGTCACTCATGCATAGAGTGGAGGTCCCAGCTGAGTGGGCCTAGGGAAGGGGAGATCAGAGACAGTTGTGGGAGATTCTGCAGGTTCTTTTCTATGGAGCACCCCAGACACAACCTAATGTATACCCCATGATACAGCTTTGTACCATGGTATCCCACCTACTTATTTCCCATCCACCCAAAGGCTGGCTCAAGGCTTCTTTCCAGTCCTGTGATTTCTGCAAAGTTGAGCGGTAAGAGAATTTTCCAAAGGCTTATCCTCAACCAGAGCATAGTCCTGCTTTATAGAGTCTGCTGATTTCTGGATATGGAGAGAAGAAAGAGAGAAAGGGAAAAAAGAAAAATTCATTTAATAGTAGAAAATGATGGAAGCTGGAAGGATATGATGACACATTTGGCTCAATGCCTGAATTTTCCAGATGGACATATAGGTCTAGAAACACAACATAGATTTTCTGATCATTAGGTACTCACCTGAGGTACAAGATGCAGATCCAGAGTGCATGACCCACCTTCCTACCTCTGCTTGAGGGTCCTTCCATTGAAATATAGGTTTCAGGTTGAAGGGGAGGAGATCTAGAGCCTTGAGGCAGAAGAGAGTTTATACCCAGACTGCCTCAGTGAGTGAGTGATGAGAAGGTGGTGAGAAGTGAGAAGAGTGAGGTGAGGGCTTCATCATCAAGAGCATTCTGGGTTAGTGAGACTTGTAAGTCTAATCTTTGTGCAGTGACAGTAGTTTCAAGGAGTAGAATAACACAGAAAGATCTGAGTATTATGAAGATGAACTGCAGCTTTCTGGAGAAGAGATTCCAGGTGGCCAGAATAGAGATGGAGAGTTCAGGTTTGATTCCACAGAAGGTGAGATGGGTGAGTAGAAGTAGACAAGCAGTTTGGTTTGGAGCTGGAGTGACGGGATTTGCAGATGTTGCCTTTGACACACAGGTGATAATTCTAAGAGGATGTTGGGCATGCTTAGGCTAGAGAGAAAAGGGCAATGCCAGTCTCTCTTGGCCCTTTCTGAAGCTTCTGGAAATTACAAAGTTTTGGGTCATGGTGCTCATGACTTATCCCGTAAGAGTTTTAAGTGGCTGGCGAATGGTGGGTAGGTGTGGGTAGCAAGGAATACTCAAGAGAAAAAGAAACTTCCACCTGGGATGCCCATCTCTATGGTCCAACTGTTCTTTATATTCTGTCTCAAATATGTTTCTGTGATATTTTATAATTTTTGAATACAGCATTTAGCATGCTTAGTCTTCTTTACTGGAATTTCCATAGTCCCATTCTGCCTAAAACACTCTGTTATCTCTGTTCTTGTGATCACAGAGCTGTATGAAGAATAGTGACTCAGTCACTGAAGGGAACTCTGGTTCCTCATTCCACAGGCTGAGCCATTACACCATTTCACACTCGCCAAGAACTCTCTTGAGTCAATTCCTGACTCCCTCTCTCTACTTACCTGACTTCTTTTATAAAACTTTTCATATTGTCTGGTGTGCCCTGTTTGAAGCCTTTTGTGGTAGAGAAATAGCAAATTGAGGGCAGAGATTCTGTTAATTTTTTTTAACTTCCATGTTGGATCCCTAAAGAGCTGCAGAATGAGTGAACGAAGATCAATAAATAAGAAGGTACCAAGAGCAGTCAAGAGATTTGTAAAAGTGTGGGAAATAGAATGGGACCTTCTGCAACCTGATGCAGTCTGTACTTTTTCTAGACCAGAAGGTCCTTGAGCTGCATTACAATTCAGGCCAGTGTAATTTGTGACTTTGCCATCACTAATCCTCCTATGTGTACTAATCAAATGATGCTATTCACAGTTAAACAGATGAAGAAGCTCCTGCATTGTCAGTATTATATTCGTTAAGCCTAGTGGTTCTGTTGTCACCAAGGACATTTCTGTATCTGATATTGATTCAAATATTCAGCTATGAATGCCATAAAGATGACTTTATTTATAGCTAATGAGGATTGTATTGGCTGCTGAAACTGCAGTGGGAACGGGAGAGTACATGCTTGTTACCCTAATGTGAACGAATGCAGTAGCTTCATTGATTAGCATTCATGAGGTTTTTCATTCAGTACTGATAGAAAGTTGAAAATATTGGGTGTTATGATTACAATTTTACTCTGTCTCATATTGAATGGTAAAATTATATCTGGAAAATTCATTTTATTTTGCAGATGTTTCAAGTTGTGTTGAACTTTTACTCAAACCCAGTTTTGTACAGGTGTGCCTTGATTTGGGAAAACGTGTTTGACAAAGTCCAGAGAGCAGAATATGCACATTAAGAATCAAGTCCTTCACAAAGGACTCCACAGACGGTCTGTGAGATTTCTTTTGGGTGGGCTGAATGTGTCCAGGGGACTGGGTCACTGTCTCCTGCTCATTCATTCTCTGGGGATCTGATCACTGAGGCAGATCAATCAAGTGAGACTGGAAAATTGGAAAATATAGTGAATTTTTCTTTATAATCAGAGTTATAAGAAATTTGTACTAAAGTATATGCTTTAGACTTTGCCCCAGGTTTGGACTTTTTTAAATGTATAATTGGACCTTACAAGCTCCTGTGTGCTTAGAGAGAGAAGGGACCAGTTCTTCAGAGCAGACCCCAATACTGGGTGCTTTTAGAGGAAAGGTGTGCTTGGCAGAATACTGACCACTTCCCCACCTGACTAATATCTCATCCTAATTCTTAAAAGCTGTGAATGTACAAAAGTGGACTTTGCAATGCAGTTATGCCAAAAATCCTGTGTGTTTTTTTTTTAATAGGCAACACTGCCATTAAAACATAGGAAAATTTGTGCCTTGAGTCTCTAGAAGGAACACAACTTTTCTGAGACCTTGATATTTGCCCACTGGTACAATATATTCCTCAGTCAGAGACCGTATTGCCCCTGTGGATTCAAAAATATTTGGAGGGGGGCCACAAGTGAAAATCATGTCAATAAGAGACTTGGAGACATAGGACTTGGAGGCTATCCAGAAAGACTGGAGGACCACAGGAAGAAAATAAGGTGGGAAGGGTGCCTGCGTTCGAAAAAAATTGAGAAACACTAATTATAGAATTCTGAGATAACCAAATTGTGCTGTTTTGTATCACACATTCTGTGGTAATTTGCTATGATAGAGAATGAAAACAAATACGGAAGGTTTGGGGACCCACCCAGATGCGCTTAATTCAAGGGAACAAGGAACAAAGGAGATTCTTCTGGGTCTGATTCCAGAAAGTGAAAGATGAAGCACTATTGCCCACTAGCAAAAGCATTGTCTAGTCAACGACAAGTGTCATTGATCAAACCAACTCCTCTCCTCTCCTGGGAAAGAGCAAGTGAGAGAAAACAGAAGCTGATTAAGGTCTCAGAGGGGAGGAATTTAATTCCAGGAAGTTGAGTTTTAGGCATCTACTGGAAGCTACAAAAGCCAGACTGGGCCAGGTTGATTTCAGGACATCAACAAAAGTGGAGTCTCAGGAGGGAGGGAGTCATGTCCCGAAGTCGAATCTCACTACCTATATTGGGGGGCGGGGAGCTGTCAGCCTGCCAGCTGCCGCCATCACACAATAATGATATTCCCCCACCAGATATCACCTTTTTGCTGATGGACACTAACAGGGACCTACAAGCCAGGACCTGGAAATGATTGGCTGGTATTGGCGACCAGCAATAAATACTTGTTATGAAGAGGAAACATGGCAGAACTTTGCTTCTCAGTAGTTTGAGGTTTGCTAAAATAGTATCAACCTGCAGCCCCATCTATTTCCTTGACCCACTGGGATTAGAGCAGCCATTCAGTGATGGTCCCCTGTCTACAAATAATTTGACCAGTGACTGAAATTGCCACAGAGCTATGCAGTGATCTCAATACTGAAGAGAGAGACAGGGACACAGAATTGAATGTTAATAGGTGCATTTAAAATGATTGTGCAATAATTTAACTACAGCTTACCAGGCATCTATTTTGAACTCACATTATTTCAAGGGCATTTCTCTTTGAAGCATTTTAACAAATAATTTAAGCCAAATTAATATTCACTGTGAACGTCAGGAGGAACTAGATTTTATTCTTGCAGGGCCTTTGAACTTCTGTGTTCACCATGATAGATCAAATGGTATCTATCCCATCTCTGTTTCCACTTTTTAAAATTTGATGACGTTGCACATGTAGCAGTTAACTAATTATTAATAGTTGTAAGTGCCGTTTAATTAAAGAATGTGGCAGTAAACTCAGCATGCCTTATTTCTTCTTGCTCTCAATCAAGTCCTTTGAGAAGATTTGCCTATTACTACTAGCTCAATCTTTAATTACCTCTGAAGAGTAGAGAATCTCCTCAGGGATGGTTATGATGGGGGGCAGTAGACAGGCGTTTGGTTCTGTTTGTATCCTGAGGTTCAAGTTGAAGAGGGGTTAAAGGAACAGGAGGTGAGTCACAGGAATCTCTAGAATTGAACGGGAAGGGAAGTCAAGTTAAATAATCCAATAATCCAATAAATAATTCTCTTTTTTTGAGGAGGACAGAGCACACCAGGCTGTACTCAGGGGCTACTCTTGGCTCTGTGCTTAGGAGTGAGCCTGGTAGTGCTCAGGGGAGCATGTGTGGTGCTGGGGGTCGAATCATAGTGGACTTCAGTGCAAGGTGAGCATTGTAACCCCTGTACTATTTTTCTGTTCCAAACCAAGAGTTTCAGTTTTGATCAAAGAGTTTGAGAGGGAGTGAGGGAGAGATGTGTCAGGGATAGGTTGAGGTAGCAGGAGCTAGGAATGCAGGGAAGTTGCTGGACCCTTAATGAGTAGAACTGGTAAAGTTTGTCATAGTAGGAGCAGCTTGACATGCTTAGGGCCCTGGGTGGTGGTGGCAGCTCCATCTGGTCTGTGAAATGGTTTTCACTGGACTTTTTACCCCTGGCTATAGGACTGACTCATTTCTCCATGTCTAAGACCGGAGGGACTCTTAGTTTCATTCACAGTCATGAATCATTTTAGTGTTATTTTTTTCCATCAGACATTTGGTTTTTTTTTATCCTTCCAAAAGATCAGACTGAAGAACTTGATCCTGAAGGTAGCTCCAAATATCCTTTTTCTATGAAAAAATGCACCAATCAGCAGACAGTAGAGTAGTTCTTTTCATATTGATTAGTGTCACACAAAATGAGGATTTCTATTGTGGTGTCCATGCTACCAATCATGTTTTTAGTTAGAATGAAAGTTCTGCTCTTAGATGAAGGTTCTGTCTGAGACTCTGTTGCTGATGTTATTAATATCATTATCTTTGTTGTTGTTGTGAGCCTTACATAAGATGCCCCATAACACTTTGCAGTATCTCTAATGAAGTTTAGCTTTCATTCTCACTAGAATATATGATGTGATTCTGCAGTTGAAGGCATTCTAAAAAATAGTCGATTTAGATTACTCTTTCCCCAGCAAAATGAATGCTTCATGATCTTCTATTTCTCGCACCTCTAGGCAATTTCATTTATATCTGAGACTTCAGCCTACTCTCAATGCTATTCAGTTCAGAACTCTCTTCTGAATTCAGACTGACCAAACACTGATTATTAGGTACCCCACCCAGCTGCTTCCACAGGAACATGAAGCTTAATGTGTACAAAGCTGAACTAGTCAGCCTTTCCCTCACACCTCTGTACCTACTGCCCCTTCTGGATTTCCTAACTCAGAGAGACCCCAAGTAGTTGTCCACATTGGCTGAACTTAGGTCTATTCTTTGACATTATTCCCTTCAATTAAGACTTTGGATGGTCCTTCAACCTCAAAGGCACTTTCTCCCATAAGTCTTCACTATAGAGTACCTCCTTCTGCTGTAAGGAATTTCATTGTTGTGTGATTGCTGTTTGCATGTTTGTCTTTCCTTTCTGGTGGTGAAGGAGAGAGATGTTTCATCTCTGTGGTATTTATGGGGTGATACTTGCTGAATCAATGAAGTGAGGGAATAGTAAATACACGTGATTGAAACACTATGACCAGTGTCTACATCTGGTGTCCTAAATAATTTATATACAAGGAGCCTGGGGTTCCTTGTTTTATCTTCTTTTCACTATAACCAAATGATCAAAGCCATATCAATAGTCTCTTGAATGTGGTTAAAAGATTTTGCATTTATTTTATGATTCAGTGTGAAGTTTCAAATATATATCAGGTTTAAAGTGAGCAGTAAGCAGATGATTAGCATATAGCTTGGAGAATTTCCGTGTCAAAGCATATATGCTCATTTTCTCTTTCCTATAAACATACCATCTTAAAAATAAGACAGCACTCACACTATCATATAACTTGTGTGCCTTCACTAAGGGTGTAAGTCCAGAGAGCATGTGGGTGGGTGTAGGAAAACATTGGTTTGTCCTTTCTGCCTTGCCGCAGGGAGCTCAGATTTATTAGGTTGCTCCCATCGCAGTGCTCCCATTCCTCTGTGTTTATTTGTAACCTTTTTCTTTGTGCTCTGTTAATAATGCTTTTCCTCCTTAAGTCTTTTGCATAGTTAATTCAGAGCAAAGTCCCTTTTGTATTGACACAAGAAGACAGTTAATGCTATGCTTTTGTAACTTGGGAGTTAATTGACTCTGAATGATATTTTCCTCCTGGACATCTGTTCTCTCAACCTAACCCTCAGTTGCCCTTCCTTCCTAGCACCCCAAAAGCAGGGTCCTGATGAGGGACTGGATGGACCCAGGGCAAACTGTGAGCTATGTGCTACCCTGGTATCGAAATGGACATAGCCAAAGTGCCATAATACTTAACTATAAGTTAAGAGCATGATCATGGACAATGCTGTCATGATCCAAAAAGCAATAACTAGATTCTTAACCCTGCTAGGGTTAAGAATGACTAATCTGGCCTGAACACTGTAGTCTGAGTCTGTGTCGAGATGTACCCAGGAGAGCCACCCTACAAGCTCTTATTGTGTCCATACAAAATAACTAATATTAATATGTTAATTAAGATGTTAATTAAGTCATTGGACTAAGGAAAGGAGAAAAACACCTTAAGTGGTATTTTGCCCTTGAGAAAGAAGGGCTTTTGATATGTTGATTTTGCTGAGGGGGGTGTCTACCCCCAATGCGGGGAGCTGGAGAGATGAGAGAGACCAGGGCAGCAAGATGGACCATGGAGAGTCTACCAAGGGGGCCAGAGTGAGAAGAATGTAGGGGAAGAATATAGGAGCAGGCGCTTGGAGAGACGAGAGACCAGGATGCAAGATGGAGCTCAGAGAGATGAACAGGAGAGACAGGAGGAGACAGAATGAGGGGGTAGTGTGAGACTAGAATGGGGGGATTAGAGAGACTAGAACAGGCATGTGGGGAGAATGGAATAAATGGCAACTGATCAACCAACTGGCTTGGCCCTGTTTCCTCCTCCAAGTGGGAGAGTGGCCCGAGTCCACCAAAAGAAGGGAGGGGGTTGAGGAGAGGGAGAGGGATGGGGGAGGGGAAGAGAGAGAGAGAGAGAGAGAGAGAGAGAGAGAGAGAGAGAGAGAGAGAGAGAGAGAGAGAGCGCTGTTGGGGCTCTCCCTAGCCGCTCTGGAAATTACACAGATGGGTACTGCAACCACATGAGAGCAAAGCCCAATGAGCAGTGCAGTTGAGAGTATAGGTATCACAGTCTGATGTCCACCCTCTGTCAATGCCACAGCCAGACATGCATGCTGCCCTGGTCATTGCAACAGCACCAGGACAATGATGAAGGGAAGGTGAAGAGCAGGAATAAAAAAATCAGTTGACCGCATTGCTGGGTATAGCCAACTCCTCCACTCCCTTCCCCCCAATTAATTTATTGAAAAGGATAGAAAAGAAACAAAGGGAAGGAATCACACTGGCACATATTAATAATTAGACCACTGCATGAAGAGAAAGCAAAGCTTGGATGTCACTAACTTTTACAACATTTTATTTGGAGAATAAATGCCATTACTCAGTTCACCAACATGACCTTTAAAAGCCATGATCTTTAAAAAAGAATTGGTTTTGTTTTAAAGTGAAACACTTTGCCTTGATTTGCAAGCTAATGGTTGTATATTTGCCTTAATCATGAAAAGAAAGCAGAAATGGTCACACCATTGATATAAATGGTATGATTCCATTTTGAAAGGGATTAGTGTACTTTTTATCTCTTAAATAAAGCATTCTCATACTTCCATTAGGTAAGGATATGTCATTGAAACATGAATATGATAGACTGTGCACACAGACTGAAGCACAAACATACTTAGGGCATTTAGAAAGTTTCTCCTTGGGAAATAAATGAACTGTGCTTTCATGGAAATCCATCTAAAACAAAACTCTGATTTATAATTTTCAGGCTTAGTTTTGGGTCATTGCACTCCCTTTGTATTGGATCCTGGTGCTTACATTTTGTAGTTATAAAAATAAAAACTACATCCGTTTGTGCTAGGGATCCCTTGAGCAAATTAAATGCAAGAGATAAAATTGGGGATTACAAGCTTAAGTGATAGCACAGAGGTAGGGCATTTGCCTTGGCTAAGCAGAGTTTGATTCCTCCGCCCCTCTTGTAGAGCCGGCAAGCTACCGAGAGTATCTCACCCACACGGCAAAGCCTGGCAAGCTCCCCGTGACGTATTCAATATGCCAAACACAGTAACAAGTTTGTTTGATAAGCCAAACACAGTAACAAGTCTCACAACGGAGACATCACTGGGCCCTGCTCGAGCAAATCAATGAGCAACTGGAGGACAGTGCTACAGTGCTACAAATTAAAAGTGAAGATAAGTATATGCAATTCAGTCTTCCTGCACCCACAGGGAGACCTTGCCCTATCTTTCTCTGAAGTGAAACTTGGAGCGTCTTTCCAATTACAACACTGACAAGCAACTTCTTCATTTGGAGATTCCCTCTCCTCCCTTCCCCCTCCCCCATCAAAAGCCTGGACCAGCACAGGCTAGACTTGATTGTTTAATGGGAAAAGCTGATCCAGTTCAGAGGAATAGATTTTTAGGTCTGCATCCATTATGTATATTAAGAGATATTTATAGATGCATAACAACAAAGAGGCATTTATGGGGTGCTATTTATTAAGGCCTCTTTAAAGAAAAATAGATTGTGAGTGATTGCTTTCTAAAGTAGACCTCAATTTACTACATAGTATTTTAGGTTTGGCTTCGTCCATTCTTCTTGTCGGTCTTGATTTTTCATTTTCACCACATTTTTCAACTTCTTATATATAAGGTTTGTTTATACTTATTTGTCATCATCTTATGCCTGTCTGTGTATATGTATGACAGAGGCATGCTTGTACAAACATTTTTTTTTAACAAATCACACACAAAAATCAAATCCTCCTTTATCCAGTCCCCCAGCCCCCATCGCACCCCCACCCTTGGTGATTTGTGCCTTTTCTTTGGTATGTCTTTTTGAAGATGTTGTCTGACTTGCTGTCTTCCTTTCTCCTAATCTTCATCTCTATATTTCTGGAGAGATCTGGAGAGGTAGGGTAAGAGTTAAGGCATATACCTGGTATGAAGCCAATGTCCATTCAATCTTGACACCACATAGTCTTTGGGCCATGGCTGGTGCAGTCTTGGAGGATCCAGAGCACCATTGAGAGTGAGCCTGGGTGTTCCAGGCACTGGTAGGGTAGCCTGGGTAATCCCTGACACTGCAGTGCTGAGCCCTGTGTTTTAATGCTTGAAAATCACAATGAGTGACCCCTGGCCTCCTGAGCACTGCTTGTGAACTCCCCCCAATTCCATTTTAGATATTTCTCTATTTTTTTCTTTTTGCTCTCAATTAAGCTCATAGAGCACTTGTTCACACATAGTTCCTAACAAGAGCTGATTTTTATGTAGCACTTATTATGGGACAGGCATAAACTATTTACATGGATTGAATTAATTATGTATTCCAACCGTAGCAGAAGATAGCAGTTTTGCCCACTGGGTAACAGAGGAAAATGAGGCACAGTAAACTATGCCCAGGCTCAAATACAATAGTACAGTTCTTCCTAGGATTCCCAGCATCCCTCATTGTTGAATATTGATGTCATTTTCTGGGAATGAACTAACTAGGGTGTAAGTCAGATTCTTATTGGGACTGGGATGGTTAGAGAGATTGATGTCTTTATGTTCTTGAATTTTAATAGATTTTGCACCAGAGCAATACAGATATACACAATGCAAGTATAACTAGATTAAAGGGAAAACTGTGAACCTATGATGATGTTTTTACTTTTAAAAGTGTATACTGCAGAGTCTTCTACCCGTTGCATGGGAAAATGGACTTTGCTCTCACCAGCAGCCAATGAAAAAGTGAAAAAATGAGATGCGTCACTGGGTCTGCACTCTGAAGACAGATAGTTGGACAGGAAAACTGCAGCTAATTCTGATACTGCAAATCAGATCTTCACAGCAATGGAGCATGATGGATTACATGGAAATCACTTTAAAATAGATATTTCATGCACACACAAATGTGTATATATATATATATATATTTTCCCTTTCCCTCTCTTATAATGGGGTTTGGACACGTGTCAGTGATAGCACTCACCAGGAAGTTGCAGGCTGGTAGTTACCATGCAGGCACACATGCTCGTTGGGGCTCACACTCTTTAGTGATGTTTTTCTCATATACCTGGCTGTCGTGTTGCCAGAAATTGTGTGTGGCTCCAGCAATCTGGCCAGCAATGCTGCTAGAGCTGCAGTTGGTGCATCTGGGTGAACTGTGGCCTTTCTCTCACAAATCCATGGAGCCATAGCCCAGTCTAAAACCTATATATTGTAAAATGTGTTTTTATATGGTTTTCCTGACTTATGGAGCTGTGTTTTAGTATCCAAACCACCGTGGCCAGGATTTCCTATATGTTAGCCCAGGTCTTCTTTATTTCTGTTTTAGTCTACTCCGCATATGATTTAGTGGATACAGAATAAATGTGCGTTTTCTTTCTCCCAGCCTTTTTTTTCCCCCGTAGGAAAGCATGGCATCAGTAGTTAAATGAAGAACCTCCTATGAAATGGCCCTTCATTTACTAAATTTCATAATTCTTCTCCTATCAGTTTTAGTCCCCATATTTTTTTCTTTTTTGGAAGTATTTCAACATGGTTTGTAGAAGAGCAGAAATATAGCACTTATTTATAACTTTTGTGTTGTAAGGGAAATATGTCATGATTCGAGGTTTGTCACCAGTTTGTTTTCTCCACGTTTAAATCATTCTTTGTGCTTTCTTTGTTATTCATCACAAGCTTAAAACAGTTTTAAACTTGTATTATGCTTTAGTTGCTGATAAAACTTTTATCTGGGCAGAAGCATATGTTGGTAGAGACACGTCAAGAGTTGTCTGATATGGAATAAATTGGCAGAGATGGAGAGCAAGGGAAATGTAGCCTTTTATAAAGATAGCAAAGATCTGTATAGTGAAAGAAGATAAATGTTTGGGCTTCTCTTTGTTAGAGAAAATATATATATGTGTACATATATATGTATGTATGTACATACAGACTTTGTTGTTATTGTCTGTATGTACATACATACATATATATGCAACAAAGTCTCCAATGGAGACGTTACTGGGCCCGCTCCAGCAAATCGATGATCAACGGGAGGGCCTTTACTTACTTACTTTACTATGTACATACAGATTATATATATGCACACTCATAAGCTTTGCACACCATGGATTGAACCTAAGATTTCATAGGTGCTAAGCATGTACTCTACCACTGGGCCACACCCCCAGCTACAGTCTTTTTTTAATAGAAATTTTAGGCTTATATAAACGAAGTAAGTATCTATTAAATAATTTGGAACATCTAGGAGCAATATACCTTAGCAGTGGTAGAGGGAATAAGGAAAGGGAAGGGGAGGAGGGAGGAAGGGCAAAAAGGGGAGGGGGGAAGAAGGAGAGGGGAGAGGACAGGCATATAAAATGCATTTGAGGGGATATTTAAATCTTTAAATATTTAAGGAAATGACATTCCTTAAAAAAACATAATAGGACAAAATGTTCACATGAAATAGGTTGGTTTTGATGGTTCCTAAAAAAAATTTAACATAGAGTTGCCATATCACCCTGCAATTCTTTTTCTAGGATATACCCCACAAAAGTCAAAGATATTTTTTAAAAAATTTTTATTAGTGAAACACCATGAGATACAGTTGTAGACTTACAAATTTTGTGCTTGGGTTTCAGTTATACAATGATCAAATACCCATCCCTCCACTAGTGCCCATTCTCCACCACCACGGATCCCAGTATCCCTCCCACCCCCCATCCCCCCATCCCACCCTGCCTCTGTGGCAGGGCATTCGCTTTTGTTCTCTCTCTCCTTTTGGGTGCTGTGGTTTGCAAAAGAGACATTGAGTGGCAATCATGTTCAGTCTATAGTCTACTCTCAGCATGCATCTCCCATCCTGGAAGGATCCTCCCAATACCCTTTATTTGGTTCTCCCTTCTCTATCTGAGCTGCCTTTTCCCCTTTGCATGTGCCGCTGGCCTCCAAACCATGGAGTAAACCTCCTGGTACTTATCTCGGCTATTCTTAGGTGTTAGTCTCCGATTTTGTTACTTTATGTTCCCCAGATGAATACAATCTTTCTATGTCTGTCCCTCTCTTTCTGACTCATTTCGCTTAGCATGATACTTTCCATGTAGTACCACTTGTATGTAAATTTCATGACCTCATCTTTTCTAACAGCTACATAGTACTCCATTGTGTAAATGTACCAAAGTTTCTTTAACCAGTCATCTGTTCTCAGGAACTCAGGATTTTTCCAGATTCTGGCTATTGTAAAGAGTGCTGCAATGAACAAACAAGTGCAGATGTCACTTAAAAGTTGAAGACATTTAAATAGCAAATATAGACACATTGTATGTGAGCAAGCAGATATATATGGGGA
The DNA here is from genome assembly GCF_029834395.1 of Sorex fumeus. Classification (NCBI taxonomy): domain Eukaryota; kingdom Metazoa; phylum Chordata; class Mammalia; order Eulipotyphla; family Soricidae; genus Sorex; species Sorex fumeus. The sequence continues at coordinate 63,845,086 of NW_026606064.1, read as the reverse complement.
TCTCTAGAAGTATTATTAATAATGGCCCAAAGATGAAAAATAACCCAAATATACATGGGTGGATGAATGGATTAGCAGAGAATAGTGCAATCAAACAATGGGCTGCTTGTTCAGCCATAATAATGAGTGATGCATATTGCAATATGGATGAACCTCCAAACCATTAGGGTGACTGAAAGAAGCCAGGCACAAAAGATTACATATTGTATGATTTCATTTAAAGGAAATCTTAAGGATAAATCATATAGATTCAGTGCATATTTGTGGTTCTTAGGGACTGGATGAAGGGGGAGTGGGGAGGAATTTGCTTAATGAGCCTGAAGTTGTACTTTGGAATGACAGACATAATTTTCAACTAGATAGCAGTGGTGGTTGCACATGTACTAAACTTCGAGAAATTATCCCTATTAAAATGCCTAATTTTATGGTATGTGAAGTTCTCCTCAAACGGCTTAAGAAATAATGATGTATACATATATTGTAGAAATTCAAAAGTATTAAATGCCAGGTTGCAGGCTGCAAGAATTTGAAGTGTTCATCTTCAGGACAGAGGAGAAGGATTCTCTAGAGGATTGTGACAGAGTTGTAATACTTTTACTTTAACATTTGTACGTTATTTAACTTTTTAAGCTATGTGTGTCATTTTTCAAAATGAAATTAATTGAAAATTTTAAGTGCTCACAAAATAGGATTTTATAGTTAGCAAAACAATAGTGAAATGTCTAAGTTCTGGAGTAAAAAATGCGATAAAAATTCTATGAACTCATTGAGGGTTGTTTAAAGGAGTCTTTTTGTTAGAATGAGTTTTGAGTTGGATTTTGAGTTTGATGGAATAGGTAGATGACATGAACTGGAGGGGCCATAGAACGGGGGGAATTTGGTAGAAGGAGTGAGCTGAAAAGTCGCAGCATCATAGGAAGGATGTTTCCAAAGGTGAAAGTAGATATTATCAGAGACCATAGAGTTAATGCAGAGGTTAAGGCACTTTCCTCCCATACAGTTGGCCTGATTTGATCCCTGGCACCACTTATGGTTCCTTGAGGACCACTAGGAGTGATGCTTGAGCACAAAACCAGGAGCAAGCCCTGAGCACTGCAAGGTGTTGCCCCATAATGGAAGAAATAAAACTAAAACTAATCAGTTCAGAAATTGGTTACCCTTCAATTTGTCTCTTTGCCAGCTCCTAACACAGTTGTAATATATATATATATATTATATTACAGATATATTGCATACACACACACACACATATATATATATATATATATAACTACTAACTCTGTTCTCAGGGCTTACTCCTGGTGGGATTTAGGCGGCCATATGGGGTGCTGAGGACAGAATCTGGGTCTGCTGCATACAAGGCAAGAATACTACCTGCTGTACTATTGCTCCAGTCCCATGAATTTTGGATTCTTGGAGTTGAACTGTTAAAGTACTCCAAGAAAAGTCTGCTCTGTGATAGAAAACCCTTCCTATATTTTAATAGACAAAAATTAAGTGTAACTGTTGTAAATTTACACCAGTTGTAAGTGCTTTAAGCCTAGGATTTTTCCAATAATATTCACAGGTCACCTGCAAGGAGTTGGTTCATGTTCTCTAAAGAATGAATGATCCATGTGTCTGGGTTTTGCTTAGAAAATTAAAATGGAAAGGTCTTAATTCCACAGACACCTTTTTTTTTCAAACTTGTCGAAACCCTAAGAATATATATAAGGCATTGAAGGGAGTAATTGTTTCTACCACCAAGTTCTGTGTAGGCGATTTTCCTATTTTCAGGCCCGTTAAAATTCGGTTTTAGAATGAAATATGTGTGGACTTTATACAACATTTGGGAAATTAGCTAGGTTCCCTGAGCGAGTGCCCTTGAAAAGTTATTGACCTGGGACCTCCAAATTGTCCCAGAACTCTTTCCTAACCACTTCTTTCCAAAAAGTGCAAGTGTCATGCAAACTGGAAAGTGGATTAGGTTCCCTGTTCCCAGCATTGTTTTCATTTAATGCCTTAGAGCTACACCTTTCACCTGATGGACTCCAACAAACCCCAAGACTGCAGAGAATGAGAATAAAATAATAGGTAAAGCATTATCTATAGAAGAAGTCAGGAATACTGATATAAATAATATCTTTTGTTCCCTTTTCATTGGATGAACTTCTGCAGTTGCTATTACTATTACTGTATGTTACTCTCTTCTCTTTTATCTTTTTTCGCTTTCTTTCTTTCTTTTTTGGCCACATGCATCAGTGCTCAGGGATCATTCCTGACTCAGTGCTCAGGGATCACTCCTGGTGGTGCTCAAGGGACCATATGGTGTGCTGGGGATCGAACCCATATCGGTTGCATGTAAGGTAAACATCCTGCCTGATGTATTATTGCTCAGGCCCCTCGTTTTCATTTCTTATGAAAGTATAAATGAGCACATAATCCAGGTTCCTGGTTATCTAAATCATTTCAGACCAACACAAGTGATTAACATTATCTAGGTATGTTTACCTTCACTGTAAATGAGTTGTAAACGTTTTCTAAAAAAATTACCCTCATTTATGAGCAAGATTATTTGTTTACTTGCAGATTGTGTGTAAACCACCAATTTAGAGTTTGAAAGAAATCAACCCTAATGCCTGAAACATACACATCCAGTGCTTCTAATAGGAATTTTAGAATTTCATTTCTTTCTTAAATCACATACACTGAATCTTCTGTATTGTACTGTCTTGTTTCTATCCAGAGGTCCCTATTTTGCTCTTCACATATTTTGATGTTGCAACACAACTTTCCACTGAATGCTGAATAGATAAAATGTGGTATAAACATACAATGACATGTTATTCAGCCATAAGAAAGAAGGAAATTCATGGAGTCAGAGTGATAGTATAGTGGATGAGGTATTTGCCTTGCATTTGGTCAACCCGACACCCCATATGGTCCCACAAATCTACCAGGAGTGATCCCTGAGCACAGTACCAGGAATAAATCCTGACCACAGTTGGGTATGGCTCAAAAACAAGAAAAAAAAAACAAAAAGAATGAATAATGATACATCTATAACCTACAATCCTTGAGGATATTATGCTGAGTGAAAGACAGTAATTACAGAAAATACTGTATGATTACACTTCTGCATGATTCCAATTCTATGAGGTATTGAGAGTAGTTAAATTTATAAACAAAAGTAGAATGTTGGTCCCATGCTGCAGAGAAGTAAGACAGATAGTGTGTATTGGTGGTGGTGAGGTTGGGGGGGGCGGTAAATTAAGGGGCTAAAGTAAGGGGGAGGAACACAGAGAAGATGGAGCAGAAGTAAAGATTCCAGCTTTGCAAGAATAAAAGAGGTTTGGAAATGGATAGTGGTGATTACATTGTGAAAGTACTTAATGCATCTTAACTGTATGTTTCTCAACAAAGTTATTGCCAAAGTGGTCATTTTATGTGAAATGTATCTTACCACAACTGAAATAATTAAAAATTATATAGAGGCTTGGGATACGGCACAAATGGTAATGCACATGCTTGACATGTGTGAGGCTCAGAGTTCAGTCCCTGGCATCATATGCCCCACATACATGCCAGTGCTGAATATAACTCTGCTAGCACCAAGTACTGCCAGGCTGATCAGCACCAGGTGAGGGAATAGACCTTACTCCCAGAACCATTGGGTATGGCTCCTATTGGGAATATATATATTATATGTATATGAAATTATTTTACTCTTTATCATTATCTACTTTTAGCTCTTGAATTAGGACACATATTTGTTGTAATGTTAAAATTTGTTATTAAAAATTCAAATTATTAGAGATACAAAGTGTTTCCCATATGTAACTAGTTTCTGAAACATTGTCTATTTATAGTTTTGGTTTGGGGCCTGTGTGTCCATTTGGAGCTGCAGACCACATGTGGTACAATATGCTTTGGTTCTGTCTCCTCATTTGTTGTTGAAGAACCTTGTACCGGTGAGGACAGAGAAGCTCCAAAAGACTCAGGACTTGAGTCAGTCAGCCTGCAGTCAGGACTTGACTCTGCCTATGTCTTACCGCATGTAATAGAAATCCCACTTGCAACTGATTTTGACAAGGGAGATAATATCATTTAGGGTAAAATCATTTCAGTGGCTGGAGGGCCAGTTTGGGCTCTTCAATCTTCAGTCTAACTTTTCTTCTTTTCCTTCCTTTGTTATGCCCGACTTACTGGGATGGCCTCATGTTCAGGCTGGTAGCCAAATGCCAAAGGAATTCTTGATCTCTCTCATAGGAGAAAAAGATATGTAAAGAATGAATGAATGAAATAACGAATGGCCAATGGCAACAGATCCCAATAGTCAACCTACAAAATGGAGTCAGTCAGGCTGCATGAATGAGTTGGGAGGGAACCTTAGAGACATTGGTGAATAACGGGACTCCAATGATGGGTGTGATGTTGAAATGTTGTTTTCCCCACACGTTATTATGGACAGGATAGTAAATCATGGTGTTTAAATAAAACACTTTTCAAAAGAAAGAAACAAAGGAACTTTTTAGTATCTCCAGCCACTAAAACTAGCCCTTCAGTCCATTTCATCACATATCTCACTGGCTTTGCTTTCTGAGAGATGAACTTTAATTATAATTCAAGGACAGGTTGTTACAGAGGAGTCCACTATTGTGATCAGTTTAGCTCATCTAATTCATTGCCCTTCCAGTTTCTCAGGGCTGTTGAGGTTTTTAATCTGTTTCTGCTCTGAGTGATTCCGTGCTTCTGTGTCTGTCTGTTGTTTTATTTTCTTCCCATTATTGTGTCTGTCTGAGCACTGTTGCTAACACTTGCTGTTACTGTGAACTGCTATTTCCCACTTTCTATTAGCATGCTTGTTCCTAGCACTTTTTGCGTTTTCCCTCTGATTATTTAATTATCTTCTTCTTAGCTGCTGTGCCCAGGGAAAAATGAAGAAAAAAAACACCTTATTAGGGTTTGTATAAAAAAATTTTAAAATAGGCTAATAATAATGACATGCTGGTTTTTCCTAAGGGAAAACAAATATGCTTCGATGCCTGCGATTGTACACCACTTCATGTTGTTCAGATTCTGTTGTGTCCATTATGTAATTAGTAGAACTGGAATATTTAGAGATATTAAATATGTTGCCCAAGCTATTTTATACAAAGTATCAAAAGTGGAAGAGAAGGTGAAAAGGTGATTGTAGATTATTTCAATAGTTGAGCTCAATAATTTAGCAGACCCGCTCCAATTTTATCCTTAAAGACAAAAGAGAACATAGTCATGATCCCATGGTTAGCCCTAAGCGGTTCCCCAAACCTCACACAATTTATTTGAGCCCTGGGTTTCAACTTAAAAAGTTCATGTAAATTTTAAGGATGTCCAACTCAATATTTTAATATGAGTTGTACCTGGGTTACTTGTAATTTCGTTCATTGAACTATCAGGAAAACACATAATGTTTACATGATGAGTTTGTCTTCAGACAGTCCAATATCCATGAAGACTAGCATCGCATCTTTGACCACATTTGTTCAGGGTAGGTCCTGGGCCTTGGGGGAAAGTGAACTCTTCACCTTGCCAGCAGCTGGAAGCCTCTAGTCACCCCCAGTTGTGCACAGTGAAAGCCTTTATACTACAATCTTGAACACTAATCTTTAACCCCCAAGTAACTGCCCTTCTTTCTGCTTACTGTACTCTGGTGTTACCTTACGTCTGTCCTCAATTCTTTGTTTCTGGCATTTTCCTTCATTTTAGACTCAACTTTGCCGACAGTCCCTGCTCATCTCATTCTATGGCACAGGACTGGAATCTGAAGATTTTCATAAAATTGTGTGACTGATCTATTTGGAAACTTGACCTTAGAATGATCAGTTAAAATTAAGGGCAGATAAGGCAATTTCAGTAATTTTCAAATGACATGATTTGATGTGAAATTAAAGTACTCTAGAGACCATAAACAAAGTCTTGAATGATCATTTTCCCCTTTTAGATGAAAAATGTTCAATGAGTGAAGTGTTGACTTATGTGAAATATCTAGATATTTCCCTTAGCTGAACTTTATGATTGTGGTCATATGTCAGATCTATGATAATAAGACACAATTAAATATAACACAGCAAGTGAGCTAGTATTTCCTTTATTCCAAGTGGAATAAAATTCAGAACACTATAGTTAATGGAATAATTAATGTTCACAAATGATTAGATTGAATTCATCAGTTAGAACAGCACATGTCATTCTGCTTACATACTGGGTTTGTTTACTCATTGAACTTTTGACTTACGGAAACTAACATTTCACTGTAATAAACACTTGGTCACATCTGTTATCAATTGAACACAATTGGTTTTTCCAAGAACAGTGATCCAACTGGAAACCAAAATTATAAGCAGCTGTCCACTAATAGATATGCGCACCAATTTCCCACCTTTGGGTTCTGTTGAAAAAAAAGTCTCCATTTCCAAAGTCAAGTTCAAGTTGGTGTCATTTCTCATTTGAAAATTAGAAAATATGTCACTATTGTATCCACTGTTCCAACTAAGTTTATCTTTCATTCTTAAAAAAATTTTTATAAGTGTGAGTCAGGGAAAAAAGCTGGGCATAGCTCATATATTAGCTTGTTTGCTTGCTTGTCTTCCTTCCTTCCTTTCCCTCCCTTCCTTCCTTTCTTTCTTTCTTTCTTTCTTTCTTTCTTTCTTTCTTTCTTTCTTTCTTTCTTTCTTTCATTTCTCCTTTGGTGCTTGCTCTTCTTTAGTACCAGCCTGGAAAATGTTCCTAAGCTTATGGTAAGGATAGAGATATTCTGTTTATCAGATAAAAGTCTAATATGTGAAGAATCATTTTTCAATTTTGGTTAACTTTTTAAAAAATCATAATCTAGGTATCATATTGTTAACTTTTTTTAAATCACTTAATCACTTGACATCTCATTACTCATTGATTTGCTCGAGTGGGCTCCAGTAACGTTTCTACTCATCCCTGTTGTGTGCTAGTGTAGCCCAATGGCGTCTACTCACTCCAGGAACACGAAGAGCCTCAAACTGGATTGTTCAGGGTCTTGACGAAGAAGTCTGACCATCTCAAAGGTGGGCGGCCACTTGATCTTTTGACATCCTGTGGAATCCAGTTGGTAACAGATGTAGTCCAGTGGTCGTCTCCAAATCACATTATGTGTTCAGCCCATCTGATTTTCGACACCTTGGCAGACGAAACAGCAGTCCCTGATTCTCGATCATTGACGAAGCTGGAACTCTGGATTCTTTTTCTCACTTGAGTGAAGCGTGATACTCCAAGCATAGCTCTTTCAATTCTTCTTTGGGAGACCCAAATAGCATTCTCATCCTGTTTTCATAGGGCCTAGGTCTCTGAGGCGTATGCTAATGCAGGAAGAACAGTGGAATCGAAGAGATGTGCCCAGAGCCAGAGGTTCTGCGTTCTCATAGCTATTTCTTCGATGCTCTTGAAGGCATTCCAAGCCGCTCTCTTCCTCCTCAGGTGAAACTTGGGTGCCAGGTCATTTGTTATGTTGAGTTCTCAACCTAGGTACACATAACTGTTGCATTCGGAGATGTTCATTCCATCGAGAGTGAATGGAATGTCAGGAACAAGACCGTTTCTCATAAACTTTGTCTTAATGAGATTCAGCTGTAGTCAGACCATTCCACACTCAGGGTCGGCCAGCATTTGTGCCGCTTGGCTAATGTTTGGTGTTATTAGAACGATGTTATCAGTGAAGCAAAGGTGGTGTAGTTGCCAACCATCTATCTTCAATCCCATTCCTTCCCATTCCAGTCATCGCATGATGTTCTCGAGGGTGGCACTGAAGAGTTCGGGTAAAATGGTATCACCCTGCTGAACCCCTCTCTTGACATCCATGATCACTTCTTTGTAGAATGGTGAGATCCTGGTAGTGAATCTGTAATACAGTTCATGGAGGGTTCTGATGTATTGAGTTTGAACGCACTATTTGGCTAGGGCTTTGATGACCGCTTTTGTCTCAACAGAATCAAAGAACCTTCTTTAAATCAATGAACGTTAGACAAAGCGGCATCTTGATCTCCCGAGAAACCTCAATGAGCTTGGTTATCATGTGAGTATGGTCAATCGTGCTGAATCCTTTGTGGAACCTGGCTTGCTCGCATGGTTATCCTTCATCAAGTGTACTGCCAATCCTATTCAGGATGATTCAAGTGAACAGCTTGTAGACGACTGACAACAGGCAGATTGGGCGATAGTTGCCAATGTTGTGGATGTCTCCCTTCTTGTACAGTAGTACAGTCCTGCTGGTTTTCCATTGAGATGGAACCTTGCATTCAGACAGGTAGTGTGTGAAGAGCCAAGCCAGTGTATTCATGAGTACTGACAGGGGATTCTTCAGGTGTTCAGGTCTGACCTTGTCTGGGTCGGGTGCTGTTCGCTTCTTTACTGACGAAATGGTGTGTTGGATTTCGGAAGGGAGATTGTTGTGAATGACATATCCATCTTGTGGAATTTGTATGTGGGCAGGTGGATTTAGCTATAGAAAAGATCTGAGTAGAAGTCATGGATAATCTTCTCCATTGTCCTTTTGGAAGATGTGATAGATCCATCAGGACACTGAGGGCAGTCATCTTGGTCTTGTAGTTGGCGAAGGACAGGTGGGTGTTGTTAATGCTTTTCCAGGCTTTTGCTGCATCGGCCAGCACTGCTGCTTTTCTCTCTTTGAGGTCTTCACTTCTCTGCACTGTTTTGCAGGTCAGACGTTCGCTTGTAGTTGCCTGAGGCTCTTTTTTAAATAATAAAAGAAATAAAGTTCACATATAGAAATTCTTAAACTAGACAGAAAAGTAAAGAATTACTTTTAGTTTTGTCACCCAATAAAGCCACCATTATTACTTTGGAGGGCTTTTTGTGGGGGAGGAATGGGATTAATCCACACTTGAAGGTGGTGTTTAGGGATTATTATGGTTATGTGCTCACCAGTGACCCTTAGTGGTGTCACTGTGGAGGGACCATATGTGATGCCTGGGACTGAACTAGGCTTGGCTGTGTGCTAGGCAAGCATCTTACCTTCTCAACTATCTCTCTGGCTCTAATTCTGGAAGTTTTTGTTTTGTTTTATTTTGGGGCCACACCTGGCTATGATCAAAGCTACTTTGGCATCTGCTCTCAGGGATCACTCCTAATGAGCTTGAGACCACATGGGGTGCTGGGGATTAAACCTGGCTAAGTGATGTACAAGGCAGGTACCCTACCTGCTGTACTGTCTTTTTCCCCAATGGTGGTTGGTTGAGCACATCAAGTGGTGCTCTGAGCCTACTTTTGACTTTGTGCTCGTGTATCATGCCTGGCAGTACTTGGGAGACTGTATGTGGTGATGGATTTGAATCAGGGTTGGCAGTGTGCAAGAAAAGCACCTTAAAACCTGTACTTTTCTTTGGCCCCAGTCCTGTAGTTTTAAAATCCTTTTTTACAGGTGTGTTTCTTTTAAAAAATACAGTTCTATCATGAGCACTGTAGCACCGCCCTCCTGTTGTTCGTCGATTTGCTCGAGCAGGCCCAGTGACTTTTGCCATGTGGGCGAGATACTCTCGGTAGCTTGCCGGGCTCTCCGAGAGGGGCGGAGGAATTGAACTCAGGTCGGCCAAGTTGGCTGCGTGCAAGGCAAAAGCCCTACCTCTGTGATATCGCTCCATCCCTATCATGAGATCCATTTTAAAAAGTTTCTAAAGCCTATTGACCTCTTTTGTTGTTATATATTCGTTAAAAACATCAGATTTAATATATTGGGTGGATATAGGAGCAGAATTTAGGAACCAAGCAGTGAAATGATAGTGTGTGTTAGATGTATTTTTAAATTTCAGGAGATGGCTTGCTGGTTTTCTGAAGTGATTGCACACTCCAGCTAGCCACGGGTGAGATTCTTCATTGTATCTTTTCATGAAAAGAAATTCTTAAGATTAGGTCATTTCCACAACACCCTAAAGGAGAGAGAGAGAGTAAAAGGGAATTCACCTGCCACAGAGGCAGGGTGGTGGTGGGGAGAATGCGGGGGCGGGGAGAGGGAATGAGGGGGATACTGAGAAAGAACATCAGTGGTGGAGAACGGGCACTGGTGGAGGGATGGGTACTCGATCATTGTATGACTGAAATGTAAGCATGAAAGTTTGTAAGTCTGTAACTATACCTCATGGTGATTCACGGTCACTATCATGATCATCCTGTTGATCATCGATTTCCTCGAGCAGGCACCAGTAATGTCTCCTTCATCCTAGCCCTTGAGATTTTAGAAAGTGCCATATTCAAGGCTCTTTCAGGGTCAGGAGAGTGAGACCCATCATTGTTACTGGTTTTTGGCATATTGAGTACGCCACGGGGAGTTTGCCATACTCTGCTGTGCAGGCAGGATGCTCTCGGTAGCCTGCCAGGTTCTCCAGAGTAAGAACTAGATAATAAGATGTCGCCCGGCCACAAATGCGGCCGCGCGCTTCTGGGAGCTGGGTTTTATAGTCTCTGGGTCTTGGCCGTTGATGGGATTACCTGGCAGCAGGGGCAGTTGGTAGGTGTGACACCTACCTACTGGATGATGGAGGATCTGGGTGGAGGAGGCCCAGTCCTGATCCAAGCAGGCTTGGAGATCTCAGCCCTCGGACCCGCATGCCTGTGTTCCTCTGCCGGTTCCTTCATGCCTGTGGAGAGTGGTCTCAGCATGGCTGTGGCTGGTTCCGGAGGTCTTCGGCTGCTGGGGTTCTGCTCGGGGTAGGGAGGGAAACTCAACCCGCCCCCCTCCAAGGGGCCCCAGTGAGGACAGCCAGGCTCGGGGGAAGGAGACTCATTAAAAAAAAAATTTGGTCATTGAATATGTTCAAGTCTTCTTTCATTGTCTCCCCCTTTTTTGTTATTTAAGAATTTCTTCCTTATCAAAAACTGTAATGATATATTTCATGTATTTTTTTTTTGGGTTTGGACCTTCATCTTTAATTCTTTGGTATGATGTGTTTAGGGGGTGGTTATGGTATTCTATGAAATCCAGGTAAATTTTTCATTATGTATTTACAGTTGTCTCAGCAGCATCCAGAGAACAGAGAACATCTCTCTCTCTCTCTCTCTCTCTCTCTCTCTCTCTCTCTCTCTCTCTCTCTTTCTCTGATTTTCAGTGTCATCTCCACTGTGCACTGATTTACACATATGAGACACTGAAGGTGCTGTTTCCATGCTGTTTCATTTGCTTAACTTACTGCCACCAGTCACTATAGTTTTATAATAGTACACAATTCCTGTGCCTTTTTTCACTTTTATATTCCTGTGCCCTTTTTTTTTCAAGAGTTTCTTGGTTCTTCTTGTCTTTTGCCATTCCATATACAGGTCTAATCAACTTGCCAGTTTCCATTAAGAAAAACGCTGGTGAGATTTTGATGGAGCTGCATTCAATTCCGAAGGTCAATTTGAGAAGAGTTGATATCTTTACAAAATGGAACATAGCATTTCTTTCTCTTTATGTGAATTTTTCATGTCTTTTAGATTTGGTGTGTCTTTTAGAATTCATATTTCCCCCATGCATGTCGTGCAAACCCTTTATTATAAGACTGTATATATTAAAAGGTGATAATTTCATTTGAACTCCACTAGTACTTACATAAATATTTTTATTAGATTATAGTCTTGCTTTTCCAGTTGCTCTTCCATCATTCCTCCCTTGGGGTATGCAAAATTTTAACAGTTTTACATCAATTTAATCTGTAAGTTAACATAAATGTATAAATGTTTTGAAGCAAAATGTCTTCTCTTTCAATAAAAGATGTTTTGCATTCTGTTTGCTACTATGATTATAATTTTGTTAATCTGTATTATTTTTCTCTGAACAATTGATGCATACATTGAAATATCGCCACAAAACTGGCCAGTTTTAATGTCTACTGACACTTATTTTCCATGAACTTCCACTACTGTTTGACTTTGTCATTTTATTAACCTCATAGTGATATGCAATATATCGTCAATCTATTTTGGTAGGAATTTGTTTTTTATCTTCTAGCTCATAATTCTCCCTTTGCAGGTGTGGTTATGTCACATGTGTTGAAAAATGAGTAGCAAATCAATATTTATAAAATTTTTGAATTATAAACATTCCCCTTCTTGCACTATTAACCTCATGTCTGGAATTTATTTTTAATAAAAAAGGAGAAAACAAAACCATTCCATACCTACTTCCAAGATAGTCTTTTTTATTTTTTCTTTTCAAATAAGTCTAAGTTGAGCACATGCTATGTGCTTAAATAAGTCTGAGGTAGTTAAGCTTCTCTGGTATTTAAATGGGTTTGATATGAGCTGGTTAAAAAACTTCCCAGCAAGAGGGACATTGTATTAAGACATTCCACTGGAATAAATTGGTAGTTTCTTGGACAGTTTTCAAGACAGTACAATTCCATTTGCTCATGGAGATAAAAGAGCTAAAGAATAGAAGTAATGAGTGTGGTTATAGTACTAACAGTTATAATTATGGAACTTATACCCTGCTATGTTGAAATAAAAAATGACCAGCATCCGCCTCACAAACACTTGCAGTTCTTGTATTGTAAAGTCCTTATATTTGAGGATTATATCTGATGTATAAGTTAAGGGATCTCAGAAAAGCAGCCTACCCAGTGCTAAGCTCTCTAGTACTAACTTCTGTTTGCAAATTGCATTTATAAGAATTGGTACTGAAAGAGGTTTACAGTCTAAGGACTAAAGTTTTCACCTACTCTTATGCAGTTTGGTTTTCTAGAACAGCTTCTATAGGACTGATGTTTGAATATTTGATTCATATATGTGTCCTTACCTGCAGGAGAAATATAAATGACTCCGAGAACGTAGTCAGAGGATAATTAATTTTTCCTGGCAGGAGTCAGGAGACGTCAGGAAAAAATATGAAATATTTGAGACTAGGGTGGAAAGGTTAATATTTTTCTGGTAGAAGATGAAAGAAAGTGAGTGGCCCTGATACACACCAGGGGTAGCCCCCACCACAGTTTAAAAGAAATGGCAGGAAGCATTCATTGTAGAGAGAAAGTACGAGCAACACAATGCCAATTGGAAATACCTGACATTGTTGGGCCCAGGACAAGTCCAACGGTGATGGCTCTATGGGGAGAAAGGACTTTTGAGACAAGTTCCGGCTTTGTGGTATTTGTGGTTTTCAGTCATCAAGTCCTTGAGTCTCCATGAGCCTGTTGTCCCTAAGGCAGGGTAGAATGGCCTTTTCCTATGGTTGCCCTTTTTTTTTTTTCATTTAAAAAAATTAATGAATCACCGTGAGATATAGTTACAGATTTACAAACTTTCGTGATTTACATTTCACTCATAAAATGATTGAGTACCCATCCCTCCACCAGTGCCCATTCTCCACCACCATTGTTCTCAGTATCCCTCCCACCACTCCCCCTACCACGCCTGTTTCTGTGATATGGTGGCTCTTTTCCACTTCTTGTCATATGTATGTGACTGCAGCCAAGGATCCCAGTTGGTGTGCTGCCTAAAGATTGATTTTGGTTCCTGGAAAGCTTCACAGGTGGCCTCTGGAGCCAGCTGAACAGGGTGATTCAGATGAATGAATGAGGTTGAGGAAGTGTCTGTATAAAGTGGCGAAGGAGGATTTCCAAAGTTTCAGGAATACACTGATGACTGTTCTCTCGAGTGGATCTTGAAGGCCATTAGGGGGAAATGGTCATAATTAATCCTGCACACTTAGCTCCAGGCAAAATGAAGACTACTGCCATGGAAATGAGCATGGACATGGGAATGTGAGCAAGGGATCATTTTCTCCCTAACTCAGTGGCTAACAGCATCTATCCCCATATTAGTCAAAATTCTTCAGAGAAACAGAATCAATCAATTATGACTATAAAGAGATTTATTTTGAGGAACTGATTATGAAAGTTAGTAGGTCCAAAATCTGCAAGGTGAGCCTGCAGTTTGAGGTCTTAGAGAACAGCCCATTCTGCAATTGAAGGCATTTCTGCTGGATGGAATTTTTCTAGCTCTGAGGAGGTCATTATGGCCTTGAACTGACTGGGTGAGTTCTCTCACATTATGCACTGTAACAAGGTAGCACTGTCTTCCCATTGTTCATCGATTTGCTCCAGTGGGCACCAGTAACGTCTCCTTTGTGAGACTTGTTGTTACTGTTTTTGCATATTGAATAACCCATGGGGAGCTTGCCAGCTTCTGCCATGCAGGTGGGATACTCTCGGTAGCTTGCCAGGCTCTCCAAGAGGGCCGGAGGAATCGAACATAGGTTGACCACATCAAGGCAAATGTCCTACTCGCTGTGCTATCGCTCCAGCGATACATCTCTCACATTATAAATACACATTATAAATTATTAATGCGTGTATGAAGTCCATAGATTTAAATATGAATATTATCCCAAAACATCTTTACAGAAACACCCGTAATAATGTTTGATCAATGATATCGGTGCCAGGGTTCCTATGACAAGTCCCAGATATTTCACATGTGATTTATGTGGAAATTTTATTTATTTTTGTTTCGGGGTCACACCTGGCAGTGCTCAGGGCTTATTTCTGGCTCTGTACTCCTGGCTGCTCGGGAGACTGTATGTTATGTTGGGAATGGAACCCAGGTCAGCCACATATAAAGCAAGTGAAATATCTGCTGTACTATTGCTTTGGCCCCTTAATATCTTTTAAGTCAAATATCCCTGATTTATTTTTGGAGGAGGTAGGGTTTGGGGGCCATGCCCATTGGTGCTTAGAATTTACTCATGGTTCTGTGCTCAGGGTTCTTTTAGAGTTGTGCTCAGGGGACCATAGGCAGTGCTGCGGGTTGGATTCAGTTGCATGCAAGGCAAGCATCTTAATTTCATAATATCTCTCTGCATCGGGGATTTTTGATGATTTGGTTCACTTTGCTTTATCCCAGCACCAGTAATATTACCTTGAACCTAGCAGGTGCTCCAGATGAATGACTCAATGAATTGCTAAGAGAATTAAAGTATGAGTTCTGTTCTGGGAAAGAACATTTTTCAACACTCTTGAGTTTCTGTGCTGAGGTCCAACTGGTTCCTGCTCACATAATATGATTGTTTCTAGTTCCTTAGGGTGTCTGGTTTGAGCCTCTGCACTTTTCCACATGTTAATTAAGCATCTTTCGAAATTGCCTGTGACTTTTCCCCATTGCTGATCACCACAGAGAGACACTAGGAGTAGACAGTAGGCACACTGCTCTCGAGCGCTTCTCACCCTACTGAGAAGCACTAATAAGCAACCTGAGCGACTCTAGTTGTTATAGCTGCACATACATTCCAGTGCTTTGGAAGAGTGTTACCTATTTTCTTTGGCAGTAAAGCTTCTGTTGACTATTTGTAACCATACTGGGCCCACAGATAATTTGTAGCCTGGGAAAAATAGACCGACAAGAGTGGAGAGCCCAAGGTCCAGTGAGTGATAAGGGGCTGCCTAGTGAAGGAATGTGTGGTGAGCCCCGGGAGGCAGGCCTGTTAGAGGAAGTTCATCTGGTGGTGGGTACAAATGAGAGAGCAGTGAATACAAACATTTGCTTCTGGTGTCATCCTTGGGTGAATTGTGAGAAGACTGGTCCTTACTGGTATTTCCCTCATGCTCAAGCTTTCCTTGTTATTTCACTTGAGTCATTAATACCAGCATTCTGTTTTCTTGATTGAGATAACATTGGTTAATGTCACTGCATGTGTTTGGGAGTACCGTTCCTGTGTGCCCACCATACCCACCAACGTTCTAATTACCCTGCCCTATGCTGAGTGGGACTCTGCTTCCACACAGCCTTCTGGTGAGCTCACTTCTACAAGCCCAAAGCCGAGGCTTTGTTTTGATCTGTTCCTTTGTTCTGTTTCTATATATTCCACATGAGTAAAATCAGCTGGTATTTGTCTTTTTCTTTTTACTCATTTCACTAAGCACTATTCCCTCAAGTTCCATTCATGTTATTACAAATGGCAGGTTTCATCTTTTGTAAAATGGATGATCAGAATTCCATTGTGCATAAATCACATCAATGTTGTGTATTTATATTATTTACATATTTTGGCTGGTGCACATAGTGCATATTTTTTGAATTAGATATTTTTTAATATTCTTTGGAAGTGGAACTGCTGGATCACACAATAGATCTATTTTTAATATTCATTTTTTGTTTTGAGGTCATATGCAGAGTTGCCCAAGGGTTACTCTCCACATAGTTCTCAGGGATCTCACCCAGCTTTAATTAGCAGATGGTGCTATTCCGGACATTGAACCTGGCTTTGCATTGAGGGATCACTCCTAGTGAAGCTGGGGAACCATAAGGGGTACCAGAAATTAATTCTGAGTTGGCTGCATGCCAGTTAAGCATTTTATCTGCTATTTTATCTCCTTGGTCTTTGATCTTTTAAATATAGATAGTTATCATAGCTGTGAGGTAATATTTTTTTATTTTGATTTGTAGTTTTCTAAAAATGATTGATGACTAACATTTTTAAATGTACCTAATAGTTATCTGTTTGCTTTCCTGTTAAAGTGTCTATTTAGATCTTTCATGTTCCCATAGGGCTTATTGGTGTGGTTGTTGAGGGTTTTGGAGGGAAGGGCAGTGCTTGAGGGATCGTGCAGTGCCAGGGATCATCTCTGTTGCCTGAATAGACATTAAAAACAAAAGCCTGCTTTTTAACTCTAGAATTCAAAGCATGTGCTTCAGCTTTTGAAACATCTCCTAGCCCTGTTATTTATGTATCTTTGATACTAATTTCTTTTCAGGTGTCCGAGATATAAATATATCCTCTAATTTGGTTGTATAGTTTTTTATTTGGATGATAGTTTCTTTGTCTGTGCAGGATGCATTTTGATTTGACATCATCTGTTTATTTTGCATTTATTTTACTTGCTATTAGAATTGAGTCTCAGAAAAAATATCTGAGTCCATCACCATGGAGTAGATTTCTTTTTATGTTTTATTCAATGAGTCTTACAGCTTCACGTATTGTATCTTAGTATTTTTGAACATTTTTTTGAACATTTTTTTGTATTGTATGAGATTGTTTTGCACTTGTCTGTCTAGTTTTCTCAACACCATTGGTTGAAAAGACTTTCTTCCATCTTATGCTCTTAGCTTCTCTTCTGTAAGTCAGCTGTCCATATATGGATAAATTTATTTCTGTTCTCCTAATTATGTTCCATTGATTTGTGCGTTTGTTTGTATTCCAATACCATAGAGTCTTCAATATTGTAGCATTGCAGTATAGTTTGAAGTCAAGTCATGAGATACCTCCAAAGTCCTTATTTTTGTTTACAGGCTTGCCTTAGCAGTTTGAAGTCTTTTGTGGTTCTGTACAAATTTTAGTAATGTTTGTCCTACTTTCGCTTAGCACATACATTAGCATCCATTAATTTATGTCCCAGATAGATATTTGATGCAGAGGAACTTCTTCACCTTTCCTGCTTGGTGTGGCAGAATTATTTGAGCAACAAATAATGAACAACTTGTGTGGAAAACAGGGCCCATGGAATCATTGGGAGGGCGTGGGAATCAATATCTGCAAGCTGTGGTGAGGAAAGAGATGTGAACACAAGACAAAGTACTGAATAAGGTTAGCAAATAGAAAATTTGATGGGAGTGTGCAAAAGTGAAAGACCGGGGGAGGTGAAGAGAGAATCATGAAAATGGGCAGAAAGTTCTGAAACCATCAGGAAGTAGTACAGGGCCCAGTGGATCATCTTGATGCATAAGAATATTTCATTTGAAAAGTACTTTATAATGTGCAGAGTGCTCAGCTCACAAGAATGTGATATGATCCATGCATTTGGCAAGGAATAAAAAGCCTCTGTGTCTCTGGAGAAGAAACTAGCTCAAACCAAGAAAGCTCAGGAAGAGATCACAGTATTCAGTGCTTTGTCTTGAGGAATAAAAGATAAATGAAGGTAATGAAGATGTTGGAAGAAGCATCAGAATTTTGTATCTTCTAGAATTTGGGTGAAAATGGAGATGCAAATTTATAACCTAGTTTTCTGACTCCAGGGCTCAGAGAAGCTTGATAAAGACGAACATTATGCTGGGGTGTTTTGGAAGAAGCAGGCTTTTGTTTTTAATGTCTGTTCAGGCAACAGAGATGAATTCGGGAAAATATATTGTCAACACAATTGTAAGTGAGTATCTCTGGTAGAGCAGTCAGGATGGGGTGACCATCAAGATTGTGGTTGCCAAGTTAATTAAGAGAGTATTTTCCTTATTAGGAAGAGACTAGATCCCAAAGGACCATTCACATGCAGCAGGAAAATGATAATGATCAGCATTCAAATGAGATACAAAGGTTAAAAAGATACAGAGAAGGAGCTAGTGCAGCAGGTAGGGCATTTGCTTTGCATGTGTCCAACTTGGGTTTTATCCTTGGCACCCCATGTGGTCCCCTGAGCACTGCCAGGTGCAGAGCCAGGAATAAGCACTGGACATTACTGGGTGTGTCTCCAAAACTGAAAGGGAAGGAAGAAAGGGAGAAAGGGAGAGAGGGAAAGGAAAGAGGAAGAGAAATACAGAAAAGAAAGGAAGAGGAAAGAAGGAAGGAAGGAAGGAAGGAAGGAAGGAAGGAAGGAAGGAAGGAAGGAAGGAAGGAAGAGAGGGCTCTGTTCATGGATTCCTTTAGTCTTTCCACAGACTTCTTTAAGAGCACAATCTAGATAGAACTGGTTTGATCGTTTGCAAAAGACCCAGTTTCCACATTAGAGCCTCAGGGATTGCTTCTATAATTGCCATTGGGGAACATACCTTCATGCTCTCTTATGACAGACTCTTAGATTCCCTGGACCCATGGTCTCACCAGACTTAGGCAGGTTTTGCTATGAGAAGTAGGTCTTCTCTTCCCTCACCCCAGGAGTTACTGCTGTGACCTAGATATGGATTCCCTAAGAAACCCAATTAATCAAGACCTGCCCATCTGGGACTCATTCTACTGGAAACCTCAAGGCCAGTTAGCCAATTCCTCCAGGCCACACACCCTGACATTTTTAGTTGCTTCTCAAAATTGATGTCCCTCCATGCTAAACTATCTCTTTTGAACAGCTTAACCTGCTATGTCTGTTCACCCTGATCCAGATTCCATCACGCCCACCTTCTCTAACCAGGTTCTGTGTGTTATAGAGTACTGGTCTCCTTGTGAACAAACTTATTTTGTTTTCCCTTTTACCGGACCTCTTTTTTCCTCTGGGTCTTCACTGATCCTCACCTCTACATCAGGGTTTCCATTCTTCCAGCAACATCCCCACTACAGTTGGTTTGAAAGTAGGAACTATACATGGTTTGTTTATCAAGAACCTTCCCAGAATCTGGCATGCCTCCTGCATGAACAGGTATTTAGGAAATACTTCTTGCATGATTGAATACTCACACGTGTGCATGTTTTTGCTATTGCCTACATTTTTATGGTCAGGGAATTGGAATTCAGCTCCTTTTACTCCCTCTGACCAGTATACAGTCAATGATTTTTTTCACTTATAATGTCTAATGCCCTTTTGAGACTCTTGCTGCCTGATTATGAAACCTGCTATGCTGTCTTTGTCAATAGCTGTGCTAACTTCTGTCCCCTATGTCATAACAGTTTTGTTCTTTGGCTTTTGCCTCTCCTCTACTCCAACTCTGGAATAACATTAGTGTCCATAAAAACTATCCACCCATCACCATAACTTCCTGATTCCTTGGCCTTCTTACCACAACTGAACCTCATCCTCACTTCTATGCATTCATCAGTCCTATGAACTTCTATAGCTCACTCATTTAAAATTATACATCTGACCCCTCAACACACACAGTGTCCATATATGAACATTCAGAATTCATGACAATGTTATTTATGGTGTTATCTCTGGTTCCTTAGCTCTCTTGTGCATCCAGATATAATCCAGTCGAGGTGTACAATCAAGGATCCTAAACCATTCATTGTCTATCTCTGCCCCTCCTTTCCTTTTAGCTAAATCAATTGCTTTTTCAAAGTCTTATTTTCGTTGACAGCTTGGCAGTATTTGCCAAATTTGACTCTGACTACCTCTTGAAATGTTTGTCCTTGACTTCATCAAAGCTCTTTAAGCTTCCTCCTTCCTCTCTAAATCCCTCTTTATCTTCTATCTAGTCTCATTTCTAAGATGTTGATATTCTTGGTGTTTCAACTTTATCCTCTTAACTCTGCACTTTCTGCCTGGGCAGCCTTCTCTTCTCGAATAGTCATGTCAGAGATGTCTTCCAAATTTAGATCTGCCTGAGACCAGCTTGTGAGCCCCAAACAAGCACCTCACTGCTTGCGTTTATTAGTCCTAAGAGACCAATATTGGTCTCAAATCCAACCAAATGTAAATTGAATACATCATATCCTACCATCTCTCCAAATTTTCTTTGTTCACTACATTCTTCCCCTCCCAGTTTATTTGCTTTTTGGGGTACCATCCCTTATAGGTCTTGATTTTGTTTTTTCTCCTACTTTCTGTAGCCTTCTTCTGGCCACCATAATTTATTGCTTGGATTATTGCAATCCTTTCTTAAACCATTTTTAGCTTTCTACTCCTAACTCCATCCAATTTAATATCTAAACTGTCACTTTTCTAAAATGAAAATCTGATCACATCGGTCCTCTTAATGCCTTCAATTTCCATGAATTGCCCTTTATAGTATTATGCCTCTTTTTTTTTTGCATACACAATTCTTCTCATTGTAACCCTCATTGACCACTTCTGCTTTATCTCTTTCCACTTCTCTTTCCTCTCTGACCATAACTAATAGCCTTGCTTACCTTTTGTTAATAAGCATATCATGTTTTTTTGTGTTTGTTTCACCAGGCTTTCTTGACAGCCTTTCTCTTACCTCCTTTTCAACTATATTTTCCTCATTCTGCTTGCTGACTTCTCCTAAATATCCTTGGTGCCCCTTCTGTGTGTATGCTCACACCCTTCTTTCCCTCTTTCTCTGCATTGTCCCTGCAGGTTGTATTTGCCTATTTACTTGCTAATAGCAGGTACTCAAATAGCAGTCAATGAATGATCGCTGCTCACCAGGACCCTGTGTGGCTCAAACTTTACTTACTGAATTAATCAGTGACTAATTGAAGGGTTCAAGTAAAAGGCATTGGGTATTTGGTGGCATAAACATAGGAAAATTCTGGTAGCAGCATCTTGGTGGAATGAAATTGTTGGTGCTATGTTTTTGTACTGTCATCAGTAAGTTTAAGTGCCATTTTAACTTGGAAATGTGAAGTTTTGTGGCTCATCACTGGTTCATTCTTGTCTCTCTTGCTCTTAATAGTCTCTGCTATAAAGGGCAGTGTTTTGGAGGACGTTTATTCACACATATTTTAATAATTAAAACCCATGAGAATAATCTTTGTTGAATGTATGCAGAAATCATGTCTTCTAATTTTTATTCCCCACATTATGAATCATAAGGTCTTTCCAGGAGCTAAAATTTCTTCTGGATAAGACCATTTCTATAACTCTTCCCTAGTGCCTCTGAACTTAAGTTCAGTATAAAATAAAATTAAACTGTATCTCATTTTATTGTGATTGATACAATAAATTTGTGAGTATAACTAGTGGTCGTGCAAATCAAAAGTTTCTTTGATTAAGTAAATTTAGTTGAAGAAATATGTGAAGGGAAAATTTTGAACCTCATAGCTTCCTTCACTAAATCCAAGTCAACTCCAAGGGTCTCTTCAGGTTATGTGTCTTGAAAATGTTTGTGGGACGTGAAACCTGGCAGAGAGACTTTTCAGAATCTGATTTTGAAAACTGTTGAGATGAAGCAATAAGGTATCTTAACAGATGCCATTTTTATGTTTCTGGCTTTGTTTGGTGGACACAACCAGCAGTGCTCAGATTCTATCTCCTGCTCAGTGCTCAGAGTTGCTCCTGGTGGTGCTAAGAAGCAATGCACTATTAGGGGTGGAACTACATGCACAGCCTGCTCTCAGCCCTTTGAGCTCTCTATGGTCCCTGGCAGATAGCTTCATTACGTCTACTTAGAAAATTTTCTGGAAAATTGGTAGACAGTAAAATATGGGGATGACTGGGTCTGTACTACTTGTAACACTAATTGCTTTAAGAGCGATTTCATCCGTTACTTTCCCCCAAATACTGCCTCAGTTTAGAGGGAGACAGAGGTGGCTTGTGGGTATTTGTGAGCCCCTGGGAGAGAGCCAGCTGGACACCAGTTGCTATCATTCAATTATCCTCTGGTGCACATTAAGCCCCAAATAGGTTTACTAAAGAAACAGATTGAATTTCACTGTGAACATTTCCATCAATTCCTGAGTCTCCGAATGTCATTAATTAGCAGTTGGAAGTGTTGTGTTAGGTGTCAGGAGCCTTTTAATGAATTGAAATACTGTTATCTGCATTTCTCTCTCTCTCTCTGTTTCTAGGACATTTGCATTTTATTTAATCCATAAAGGTTGACTTAAGAAAGCCTTTTTAATAAAGTGAAATTTATTGAATATAATTTTGTTTGCTCCAAAGATATATTGATCTAGAGGCCAGCATGATGATACAATGGGTAGGACTTTTG
The DNA here is from genome assembly GCF_029834395.1 of Sorex fumeus. Lineage (NCBI taxonomy): Eukaryota > Metazoa > Chordata > Mammalia > Eulipotyphla > Soricidae > Sorex > Sorex fumeus. Next base: position 63,822,586 of record NW_026606064.1, on the reverse strand, counting down.
CCTTGCATGCATTGGACCCTGGTTTGATCCTTGGCATCCCAATTGGTGCTTTGAGCACAGCTAGGAGTAATTCCTGAGTGAAGAGCTAGGAATAATCCCTGAGCATTGCCAGGTGTGACCTGAAAAGCCAAAAATTAAAAAAAGATAGATGAATTTTTTATTGCCTTGAACTTTGAAGGCAGGGATGAGGATTGATTGTACTTTGATCGCAGTACTAATTAAGTTCTGAAGAAAATTTTATTTAATTATCTTGATATGGGCTTCAATGAAAAGAACCATATGATATTCCCTTTTATTTTCTTTAACTCACATATAAAAAGAATGTTAGGAATATAATTTTCTACCATTCATGCAATATTGAGCTTTCTCCACTTCCCTTAGGTATTATATGCTTGATGGTGTTTATTTTGAAATGATTGTTCCCCATTGGTATCAGAAGCATTATTTATGACATGTTACTAATGAATGTGGCCCTAAAGGAAAGACACTCTTATTAAACCCATTAGATTAAACCCATTCAGTGTTTGTATATTGCTGACTTATAAAAAAATTGTCATGAGCCAAAATAAATAGCCATTTACAGAGTTCTTTCTATTTGCTAAGCTATATTTGATACATATCTTAGTGCCCTGCAGAAGTCCTGCAAAGTACTGTAATCTCCTGTTTACATGGAAACAACCTGAGGCATAAAAAGACTGAGTACCCAACCCAGGGTTCACATATGGATGAACTGCGCACTTGTCCTCCAGTCTAATGACTTTATTTATTATGGATGCTCAAGTATGTATATACCAAATATTTTGAACTTCATTGAAAAAAATAAATGTGCTAAGAAGTGGTGATGAGACTGAGTTCTAATGATAATATAGGGAAAGTAATCTAACATCAGTGACTGTTTATACTTAGTGTCATGGTCTTTACACCAAAACCCTAAATAAAGAAAAGATAGCATCTTCAGTATAAGAATTAAGAGACCATTTCAATCCAAGGAACATGACCTCAAAGCTTATGGTTATTAATAGAAACAATTTGAGGGCTTTGGATTTAACTTGCTCTAGCTGTTATTCTGTTATCCCTGCTTCAGCTCTGTCCTTGCTTGAGAATCTAGAGAACTATCTAAATGTTTATTTGTTGAAGTGACTCTAAGACTTTTAGAAAATTTGGGATGCATAGATATAAATTAGATATGGAGCTACATTTTATCCTTCATAGCTGCGTTTACCCAATTCTCTCCAGTATATTCTCAAAACATTCAGGAATAGGAACCTCAGCGACTGAAGCAAGAATTATCTAGACTTGGAATTTCTAAAAGTTTGCTGAAAAGCACAATTGAAGCTGTCCCATAATAAGCAAATTAATCTTTTTGAGAGTTTGAAAACATTATATATACAAAAATCCAAATTAATTTATTAGTGACACATAATTAAAAGCTCTTGATGTGCCTATCTATCTAATTTGAGTTTCAGACCATCTGTTTTTCCATTAAGGAAATCATAGACCTGAAAATGTTCTGCTTCTCACTTTCAACTTTTCTTTTACATCTTATTCAAAATCCACCCTCCTGAAGTCTCCTGAGAAGTTCCTGCTTACCTGAAAGACCCAGCTCAGAAGTGTCCTTTCCTAGGAACTCTCCCATAAGTACTCTCACATGGTTCCCTCCTTTGTGAACTGTGTTAAGTTCTCCGTAAAGACCCTAGACAGAGAGCAATGACCAGCATTCCAGGTGTCTCCTCTGCTGAGAAAAGAGAACTGACAGAGGATGTTAGGTCATTCATCTCAGAAAACCCAGGATCGGGTACCAGTCTGGCACCTTCAAGGCACTCAAATGTTTGTCAGATAAATGAATGAGCAACATAGGGTCGACAGTGTATGTTTGCCCTAGGAATAATTGTGCCAGGAAAGAAAGAATATGGGGCTGGAGCAATAGTACAGTGGGTAGGGCATTTGCCTTGCATGCAGCCAACCTGGGTTCGATTCCCAGGATTTCATATGGTCCCCCGAGCACCGCCAGGAGTAATCCCTGAGTGCAGAGTCAGGAGTAATCCCCGAGAATTGCTGGGTGTGACCCAAAAAACAAAATAAATAAATAAATAAAAATAAAAAAGATGAAGGGAGCTTCAGAGAAAGAAGAATCCCATCTCTGAGTAGTCTGTCCTCCACAGAAATAAGGCAGAGGCTCACCTTGGCCTTCCTGCTACCACATGAGCCTTGTCAGAGGTTGCTTTCATCTGAGGTTTTGCCAGAATTCAGTTTCTGCTCAGGGGCCTTCCTAGTCTTTTCCCAGGTGATCTAACAGACTAACCCTCCCTCTTTTTTGTTGCATGAGCTTTCAAAAGTTTTCCATTGGCTATTCTGAACCTGACAGCCTTTCCTAGCCAGCCGATGGAGGCCCTGGGGGGGGGGGGGGGGCAAACATCAGACATGCTGCTTCTGTGTCATTGCTCCCTGACACTCTCTACCCCTTTCATCATTAACATCCTTGAGTTTCAAGGATAAAGGGTCCCTCTTCTCTTCTGATTCTGTCCTCAAGCTTCTCTTGGGGAGTTGTGGGGGGTTGGGGGGAGGAATCTTTGAATCCTGACATTTGTTAGTTCAGCTTGTTAACTTTCTAAATATGCCTTTTAATTTTCTTTTTTTATGTTCCCTTAATCTCTGGGCATCCTCAGAGAGAGAAGGAGCTATTAGGTTCATTGTACCATCTCCTGCGATTTCTTTTTTAAGTGAGTGTTGCTATTTTTTCCCATTTGCCACCCTTAATCAGTGGTATTTAATTGCTACATTAAGAGGAAGAAGAAAATCAAAGCAAAGGAAATTTTAAAATACCATTGATAAATTATTTTGAATCACCAAATTATCAAAACAATAATTAAATACAAACTGGATTTTATTCTCATTGTACAAGTCCACAGGAAAATCACAGAGTGTGTAGCTGTCAGAGCTGACACTCAGGACCTAGAGATCTGCATCTGTACCACCCTCAGATCATCTCTTCTCGGCTCAGCCTCCTTCTCAGCCTGTGGACCAGCATTTTTCCTGAGCTGCAGAGCAAACAAAAAAGGTTTGGAGGAGAAGACAGCTTAGCTGCTTGGAGCTTCCTGATAGAAATGAAAATCCTGAAGAAATCCTAGAAGCCTAACACCATGGATAGAGGAAAAAAATAATAGAATAAATATATTATATTATGTTATATTATATTATATTGTAGCACTGCATTGCACTCTCCTCCCGTTTTTCATCGATTTGCTCGATTGGGTACCAGTAACGTCTCACAAAAAATTGTGAGACTTGTTGTTACTATTTTTGGCATATAGAATACATCACGGGTAGATTGCCTGGTTTTGCCATATGGACGAGATACTCTTGGTAGCTTGTCAGGCTCTCCAAGAGGGGCAGAGGAATCAAATCCAGGTAGGCCATGTGCAAGGCAAATGCCCTACCCACTGTGCTATCGCTCCAGCCCATATTCTATTGTATATTCTATATCTTATGTAATATAATATTATATATATGTTCTTAGCCACACTCTTGAAATTATCCAGGGAATCAAATCTGCTGCTTAATTCAGTCACCAACTGGCCATATAATCTTGTTTAAATCTTTTCATCTCTGTCACTGTTAATGATCACAAAAGTTCCAAATAGCACAAAAACTCAATACTTCTGTGATCCTATTGGTAAGAACATACAGAATATGTATGTAGAGATGAATGTAGATAATCTTTTCTCCCCAGTAGCCTCAAGTGAGGAGTGAAATACATATAGCTATGTGAATGCAAAGCAAAAACAAATGAGGAATAAAAAGAGCAGGAAGCAGAAAATAAGAAGCCTAGAGGGAGAAGATTTAATAGGTTATTGTGGGAGTAGCAGTAATCGCAGAAAAATAAAAGGAAAAGTCAATAGTCAAAACAAGAAGCTTGGCCATGCTGTGTCTGACCACATGCTTAATGAATTGATTGTGAGCTAATGAATACAAGAAAACCCTGTCAGCCTCAAGAAGTTACCTATGCCTCATGCATAACGTATAATCCAATGGATGATCCTGATACTGCATCACATTCGTGAATTATTCATGCATATTAAGTTAAAATTGGTTTTTATGGATTCTGAGGCTTACTTTAATGAAGGATAAGGTTAGAACTAGAGAGATTGTATGAGCATTAAGTACCACATATGTTTCCCTGAGCACTGGCAGGAGTAGCTCTGAGCACCACTCAGTGTGTCGGGACCCTCAAAAAAGTTTTTATGAGTGACACAAATATGTTGGTGAGTCCATATATCTAATCATAAGGGAGAATGAGAAGTGCATGGTGGTCAAACTTGCTCCTTTTTGGTTCCTTTCAAGTTAGGTGTGAAGAGTATGAAGTCAAGAGCATCTACCATGTTTTTTGCTAAATTCATGCATGTAACACAAGGGAAGAAATTTTTATCTCAATCTGACTGACTCAGACTAGTTTTTAACATCCTCTGATATACTCTAAATAGGATAGAAAGTGAATTTAATCAAGAATTTATGTCATTTGTCATCTGCAGTTGTCTATTTATTGCAGCACTGTTTACAATAGCCAGAATCCGGAAAAATCCTGAGTGCCCAAGAACAGATGACTGGCTAAAGAAGCTTTGGTACATCTACACAATGGAATACTATGTAGCTGTCAGAAAGGATGAAGTCATGAAATTTACATACAAGTGGTACTACATGGAAAGTATCATGCTAAGTGAAATGAGTCAGAAAGAGAGGGATAGACATAGAAAGATTGCATTCATCTGGGGAACATAAAGTAACAAAATAGGAGACTAACACCCAAGAATAGCCGAGATAAGTGCCAGGAGGATTACTCCATGGCCTTAAGGACAGCCGCACATGCTAGGGGAAAAGGCAGCTCAGATAGAGAAGGGAGCACCAAATAAAGGGTGTTGGGAGGTTCCTCTCAGGATGGAAAATGCGTGATGAGAGTAGACTATAGTCCGAACAAGATTGCCACTCAATGTCTCTTTTGCAAACCACAGCACTCAAAAGGAGAGAGATAACGGAGGGGAATGCCCTGCCACAGTGGTAGGGTGGGATGGGAGGATAGGGGGTGTGAGGGATACTGGGATCCGTGGTGGTGGGAAATGGGCACTGGTGGAGGGATGGGTATTCGATCATTATATAACTGAAACCCAAGCACAAAAATGTGTAAGTCTACAACTGTACCTCATGGTGTTTCACTAATAAAATTTTTTTAAAAAAAGAATTTATGTCATTTGAAGGATGCCTGAGAATGAGATTCAGGCTGCACACTGAGATGCAAATTGAAATGCAAATTCTAGAATGAGTGAAGTCAGGGGGACTGGATGGATGTGGAGGCAAAACTGAATTCTACCACTAACAACAGGGTGTCTGTATTGGCATCTGAAGATTTTTCTTTCCCTTTTGTCAACATTACTAAGAAGACTATCAGCTAGGGAAAAAAAAAACAGAAAAAAGAAAGAAAAAAGGGTAGCACATATAAAAGGGTGAAAAAGAAACTAAATCAAAAGGTCAGACCAATATCCTGTACATGCTTCCCACTTGGCAAAGAAAAAGAAGTCCAGAGAAGTCAACACATATCCATAGTCAAGCAGCCTTGAATCAAGTCACTAAATCTTCAATATTGACTTTTAAAAGTCTATAATTCATTCATTGCTTTATTTAAGCCTTCTTGTTTATATATTGCAGTGTTTGTTATACCAAACCCTCTAAGGCAGCTGGATAGAAAACTTTCACTTTTGTTTTTTCTCCACCTTCTCCTTGTAACCTTTTTCTTCTTCTAGTAACATGTATTACAAATCAGAACAAAAAGTGTTCATTTTCTCATGTTTGCTACTTTCAAATTTCCAAGTCTTATCAGGGTTACTCAGTAATTTTAATTTTTCCAAATTATCACAGTAAGGGAGAATTTGAAGGTAGCTTTCAGAAGAAAAAGTGACTAATAAGGTAGAGAGTAGCTAAATTTTTTTAATTAGCAGTGATTTCAGTATTCTTTGACTCTGTAGGAGATTTGAGTCAGATAACAAGTGGAAAATCATGAAGTGCTAAAAAGAAATTGGGCCCTGCCCCAAGAGATTCTTGTGGCTTCCCAATAAAGTGGGGTTCCTGGCCCTGTAGTTATCACCAGGGGTGTGAATACAGCACATGTTGATTTTTGCTTTTATGAAAAAGCTAAAAGAAATGCTGCTTTTGTAATAAGATAAGAAGATTTTTTAATTTATGGGCTTGGCCTTAAAATTCAGTTAAACAGTTAATAGTGTGATCATGTTTATAATTATATGATTTCCTTGAGGTGTGCTAACTAATAAGGAAAATAGTTTATTTCTCAATCCCCATGTTAACTTCAAGTTTATTCAAAAGATGTTTCAGTCCACAGAAGTCTTTTGCCTCCATACTCTTGGTTACCATTATGTACTCGTCTTGCTTCTTTGGCAACATGTTCATATTTTCATGCATTCATAATTGGACAAAGAGGGCAATGGGTACAATGGTGGAGGGTCATGATCTTTTGGGAAGTGTCCCCCAAAGATTACATCCAACGGAGGAGGATGTCTGTGTCCTATGTGCTTCTCATTGCAGACCTTGGGGAGACAGAAATATTTCAAGTAGGAGAGTGAGAGGAGCAAGTTTGCTTGTAGAGACAAGTACAGTGATAAATCTAAATAAATTTCAGAAGTGCCCATGGAGGTTTGCAAAGAGGGACTACTGAGAGCTTGTATAGAGTCAGTGAACAGTTGCAGGGAAGACTTCAGATTCTCTGGGCATAGATAGAGAGGAGAGAAGAGAATTCTAAAAATGTAGAGGTCAGGATAGTAGAAAAGTTCAAGGTCAGAAAGGTGGGGAAAGGAAAGAGGCAGCCAGAGCCCAGGGGACCAGCCAGCTGTACTTCTGCCAGCTCCTCGTCATCTTATCTTTGCTTCCTAGACACCTCATTCAACATCAAATACCTCTCCTTTAGGCTTTCATCACATCCTACATCAGTTCTTGAATTTTGGAGCATTTATCCCTTTTCCTGATGACACTTTTCTTTGTGCTTATTTAGTTAAGGCTCTTTTCTCCTATTAGACTAAAAACTCAAGATTATAGGAATCTTGTTTGGTTTTGCTTACGGTGTGTTCTGGTGCTTAGCTTGGCATCAGCACAAAGTGCTTAGTAAATTTTTATTGAATCTGTTGGAACAGTTTTTTTTTTTTAATTTTTATTTATTTATTTATTGAATCACTGTGGGAAAAGTTACAAAGCTTTCAGGTTTAGGTCTCGGTCATGCAAATATCAATCACATTTCCCTTTACCAATACTTATTTTTCACCACGAAGAGCTCCAATAAACCCCCCCTCCCAACCCCCCCCCCCCAATGTCTGTGGGGTAGATGAATTCTAGTTAACACTCTGTCTACTTTGACTAGCTTCATTGTTTTTATAAAAGTTGCACCATTATTATTTAGACTCCCCCCCCCCCAAATCAGCCATGCTGAAAAAGTATTGTGAAATGATTTGCTTTCTACAGTTCGGTTTAAGAATTAAATGATGTCGCACGGCCACAATAGCGGCCGCACAGTTTTGGATTTCTGCGATTTTGTTTATTAACCCTGCAAGTATTTCTACTGAGAGTCAGATAATTAAGAGATTGGTCTCTGTGCTTCTGGGGCCCTGGCCGTGCCGGAGAGCCGCTCGTGGGGGGCAACTGGTGACTTCGGGAGGGCATGAAGGACGGGCCGGAACGCCCCCCGTCCCATGAGGTATCCATCGCACCCCCACCCCCGGCTCAGACCTGCTCTCCACAAGGCTCCCATGCGGCCTCCATCTTTCTTTCCAGAGTGGAGAGGGCAGAAGGGAGCAACATCCTTTCCCCTCCGGGCAGGCAAGATGGCATGGATTAATGCGTAGTCTGTTCGCTTTTCTGCTCCAAGCTGCTGGTTTTCTGTGTTAAATCCTTGTGCTTCTGGGGCCGTGGCTGTGCTGGAGAGCCGCTCGTGGGGGGCAACTGGTGACCTCGGTAGGGCGTGAAGGACGGGCCGGAACGCCCCCCCGTCCCATGAGTATCCATCACATCCCCACCCCCTGCTCAGACCTGCTCTCCACAAGGCTCCCATGCGGCCGTTATCTTTCTTTCCAGAGAGCTGGAACAGTTTTTTAGTTTGCTTTTGTCAACTGAAAGTCATGTAAATTTCCATTTTTACAGTTCAAGAACAGAAATGTATTTGTAAATGCTTCAAGTAAAAAGTATGTACTCCCATTTTAAGCACATAGGGAAATCAGTCCTGAATTTTTAACACAATCGGTGAGATTTATTGTGTTCTGGTTGAGAAAAAGCCTGGTTTTTCTCTTTACTAGCTAATGTGGCCCAGAGATGTGTTTGTTTAAGGAACATTGACATATTCCTGGGAAGTTCTGGCTGAAGTTGTCTTGTCTGAGTCCTTGGAGGTGAGAGTGATTGAAGTATACCTGGATATTCTGCAGTCACCTAGATCATAGGCAGTGACTTCCTCGAGCAAAGTCAGGGAGGCGAGTGAGCACCAATTCCTATAATATGCTCTTTGCAATGGCAGGAGTTGTGTGTCTGCAGTCTAATAATGCTCACTCCCATTCCCACAGATTTCAAGTCTAGTGTAGACTTAAGATGATGGAGAAAGAGGCAAGAAAGAACCAATATACTTATCACAGAACTCGAATTAATTGCTGCTACTTTGTTCTTTCATCCCAACTCTCATAGGTTTTAGTTTAATGACATCAGAGTAAGACAATCTGTTCAGAACACCCAGAACACATTTGCTTTTGCCATGCACAATCAGTGCTTGCCATGAGAACTCAGCTTCTTTTTTTAAAAAATATATTTATTTATTGATCACTGTGGGGAAAGTTACAAAGCTTTCAGGTTTAAGTATCAGTCATACAATGATAAAACACCTTTCCCTTCACCAGTACTTATTTTTTACCACCAAGAACCCCAATATACCTCCCCTCCCACCCTCCCAATGCCTGTGAGGCAGGTGATTTCTACTTAACTCTCTATCTACTTTGATTACATTCAATATTTCGACAAAAGATGCACCATTATTGTTTAGAGTTTACGCCCAACAATCAGAACTGCTGAAAAGGCATTGTGAAATAATTTGTTTTCTATAGCTGGTTATGAGAATCATATGATGTCCTGATTTTGAATTTCTGATATTTTACTTATTAAGTCTGGAGGGATTTCTACCAAGACCCAGATAATTACGAGATTGTTTTCTGTGGCTCTGGAGCCATGGCCATGCTGGAGAGCCGCTCGTGGGGGCAATTCATGACCTAGGTAGGGCGTGAAGGACGAGGCAGTAATGCCCCCCTTCCCATGAAGTTGCAGTTGCCCCGTCACCGCTAGCTCATACCTGGTTTTCCAATAAGCTCTGAGGCGGCGGTTACCTTGCTGCGGGGGGGGGGGGGGGTGGGTCGGTGGTGGGGGGGGGGAGGGCAGAAGGGAGCGCCACCCTTTCCCTCCCGGGGAGGCATGGTACTGTAGATTAACTCATAGTTCATTCACTTTTCTGCCGCAAGTTGTTGGGCTCTGCATTAAGTTCTTGTGCCTCTGGAGCCATGGCCATGCCGGAGAGCCGCTCGTGGGGGGCAACTTGTGACCTCTGTAGGGCATGAAGGATGAGCCTGTAACATCCCCCTTCCCATGGGGAACTCAGCTTTTTTTAACTCAAATTTAATTCTAGACATTTATAGTTTCAGGGACCAAATGGCTAATCAGAACTACTTAACTGGTGTTTGTCAATGCTTCTTGTCCCTTGTGGTTCCCCATGTAAAAATGGTGGATAATTGAATATAGCTTTGATTTTGAGATTTAGAATCTCTTTGAAGGCTGATAGGAATCATTTGAACACCATGCTTGGGTTTTTTCATGTGTACAATCTATGGCTATTAATGATGTCTGATGGGTACATAGCTAGCCATCTTTCTCACTGTATTCTGAACTCTTTCCTGCCTAGTGGTTTTCAAATCTTCTGTGCCAGAGGCTTAACTAAAATTCGAAAAACCCATTTCTCAAGTGGTTACACACTGGATGAGTCTTGGCTTTTTATTTCTGTAGTTTAGGCTTCAGTTGAGTTGAGTTACACATTGTTTCTGTTTGTTCAAAAAATCTTACTCTTAAGTTCAATTTCACCAACTATTAATGGTAGGTATATGTCAGTTTAGCGGTGGGTGGAGGGAGAGGAGGGGGAAGGAGTTAATGATATAATGCTTTGAAGGAAGTATCAAAGTGTTGCTACATTGATCCCCAAGAATGGAGACCCCCTGAGAAGAAAGTTATTGTATTCAGCTTAATCTGAAACATTCCCGAGTATATCTTTTACTTCATTTAAATTTTTTATAGCAGAGCATAAATCAAATTTACTTTAGACACTGTGGTTTATAGAACTGTTATTTGTAGGGTTTCATACCTAAAACATTCCAGCACCACATCCTCCACCAGACTGCTGCCCTCCACAGCTATCCCAGTGTTCCCAACCGCTGTAAGTGTCCTACTGAAAAACAGTTTGCAGCTTCTGTTGCCTTTGGGCGTTTGTTATTCCTCTACAATGTTTCTTCATACCCCACTCCTGAGAATATCTTAGCAGTTGTTATCACAGAAACAATTGTAACTGTTTTTAAAATAAAATGAAATAATTTGTTTCCAAATGTCTTTTTGGAGGATTGACAGGATTGACAGTCCCACCACCATCACACCTTCCCACCACCATATTTCCTACGTTTCCGTCCAGAACCCCAATCCCTGCCCCAAAGCAGAACAGAAATAATATATTTGTATTCTTTGTTAGGTTGAAAATGCTACAAAACAGTTTCCTGAGTGGAAAGAGTGTGAAGGTTGTTGTATTTCACCAAGGGGCCATTAAACCCTTCCATAAGAGATCACTATCAAGTTGAGCCTTGTGTGTTTATATATAAATAAAGGCCCTCCCATTGATCATCTATTTGCTCAGTAAGGTCTCCATTGGAGACTTTGTTGTTACTGTGTTTGGCTTATCAAATCTCTCGGTAGCTTGCCGGGCATTCCGAGAGGGGTGGAGGAATCGAACTCGGTCGGCCATGTTGGCCGCTTGTAAGGCGAACGCCCTACCGCTGTGCTATCGCTCCAGCCCATTTTACTTTACGTGTTTATATATGTGTATATATAGATATATATATATAGATATATATAAAATATTTCCTGGTGTTGGAGTGATAGTAAAGCAAGTAGGGCATTTGCCTTACACACGGCTGACCCAGGTTTGATCCCCAGCATCCCATGTGTTCCCCCAAGCACTGCTAAGAGTAGTTCCTGAGTGCAGAACCAGGAGTTACTCCTGAGCATCGCTGGGTGTGACCCAAAAAGAAAAGAAAATTCCTTCTAAGATTGGTTGCCTCCTACTTTGAACCCCATAAAATGTGGTGTGGTACTCTTGAAGTATGGGTAGAGTGTGTGGTATGAAGTGCCCAGGAATAGGTTCACTTTTGGGTGAGGCTCAGCCCGAGCATGTGGGGAGTGACCTTGAGCGTGACAGTGATTGAGTTCTGGGGATTTTCAGCTTCCCAAGGCTGGGGCCCTTGGGGCAGGGAGAATTCTCACCCAACCCCCTCCAGGGCGCCCTGAGTGAAACAGCCTGGCCTCAGTGGACCCCAGTTACTTAAATTTTTACAATCCCAGGAGCGCATGGCCGATATCCCATACTATTTTTTTTCTTTTTTGTTGAATCACTGTGAGATAGACCCTTACAGACATCCCATACTATTCATTACAAGCAATTCAGAATAAATTGTTTAGCATCTGCCTGTGGGGCAGACTTGAGTGGTGGTGAGAAACTTCGAAATAATGGTGATGGAAAGGTATAATGGTGGTGGGGTTGGTGTTGAAATATTGAATGTAATAAATTATTGTGAACAACTTTATGAAAATAAAATTTAAAAAACTGAAAATAAAATAATTAATTTTTTTTTAAATTTTGGCAATCCTTTAATGTGTCAACATAAATTAGCATATTATCCACCTGACACACTTTCAGTGATTAGCCTTTCTCTCCTACTAGCACCTTCTAGGATCCTCAAGTGCCTGTAAGTGCTAAAGAGAAGTACTTGTAAAAGCAAAAGTGTTACTATAATGATGTCACTACGTAGAGGTCTGATATTTCTTAGGACAATGTTAGATATACTTCAGGTATGGTTTCTAAAGATATAGCTTAACCTCCTATGAAGTAAGGTTGACTAAAGCTCTATCCTAATATGACATTCTAAATTTATAGCATTTTCTGCTGAATATTAGAACATGATTGTTTTTCCCTATATAGCTTACGTTTGATCATTTCCTTGTGCCATAGGTTTTGATTCAGTACATGAACGCGATCACTTAATATTTGTATGAGTAATATAGAATTGTAAAAGTAAGTGGTTTACTAGCATGTCCACCAAATCGTAATGCTCCAATCCTGGCTATTCATTTGTCTATCAAGGGTAGTCATGTTTCTTGATAATTTTATGCCATTCTTATTGTATGTGGTAGCACATCCCTCTCACAACAGAGAAATCTGGAAATTTCAGGAGTTGAATACAATAGAAGTTTAATTCTTCTTGGGGCTGGGGCCATAGTATAGCGGGGAGGGCATTTGCCTTGCATGCGATCGATCCAGGTTCGATTTCCAGCATCCCATATGGTCCCCTGAGCACCGCCAGAAGTAATTCCTGAGTGCAGAGCCAGGAGTAACCCCTGTGCATCGCCAGGTGTGACCCAAAAAGCAAAAATAAATAAATAAATAATTCTTGGTTACATGATGGATGTTTCTAATTGATGAGTGGCACCTTTCCAAGTGATGAGTTAGAAACTCATCTTTCTTTCATCTTGTGGCTTTGCACTTTTGTATTTTATAAAACTTTCATATTGCCATGAAAGAGAAAAGGGTATAAAGGATTACATGCATTTAAGGGCCAGGCTCAGAAATGGCATGCATCAGACATGACTCACTCCTTTGGCCAGAATTTGGTCAGCTTTGAAGGAACCAGTTCTGGATTCCAGCTGTACCCAAAGGGAGAAGACACAGCTGCAGCCCGTGGCTGCCCCACTCTGTCACAGCTGTTTCCTCTCTTTCCGTTCTCTCCATTCCTTTGAAATTTATCTTTTTTTTTTTCCACTGGCACTGTATAACACTTGGTGGTACAGCCCATTTGAAAATTTAAGAAGGCTTCTAAAAATACACAATCCTGTCACATTTATGAATTTTAAACTATGCGAATTTTAAAAAGTGTGATTTAAACACTAGTAAACATTAGCAGTCTTATTTTATGTGAAACACTGAAAATAGTAAATATACCAAATTTTAAAATAATCTAAATTATGTAATATTAATGATGGCTGGCAAGTCCAGTTGCAAAGTATTGATTCCTGTGCCACTTGTTTGCTCCACGTCTCTGATAACAGAAATACATACACTCTGCAGAGATAATGAGAATCATGAAATTATTTCAGTACATGGAATATCTGAGGATGGTTGTTAACAAACTGGTATACATTCATCTTAAGCCTCATGATTGGTGTAATTAAATTTTTTTATTTGAAAACAATGTTAAACAAGCTAATATAAATATAAAAATATCAGTGCCAGTCTTGCTGAGAGACCAATATAGTTAGAAATGGACGGTCAATAAAAATGAGGAAGTGGGTAAGAGAGAAGAAAGGGAAAGCAGAAAGAGATGATAAAGCTAGAGTTTGTAATCACTGAACGTTGTTATATCAGATTGCTTTAGATCTCTTTTTAATCACCTGGCACTCCCAATGATGCTTAGGTGCGAGGAGATGTGGGGGATCAAACTCAAGACTTTCCATATGTAAGGTATGTGCTCTACCACTTGAACAATCTCCTTGGTCCTATAGCGATCCAATTAATCCTCACATGAGCCCTTCTAGGTAGAAAAGAATGTACTATGAACACTCTCTTTTTATTAATGCTGATACTGGATTCTATGGGAAGAAGACTTTATGCCACTCTATTTCCTCATGCCATGAGATAATTTAGAATTAATGTTTGACAAAATACTAGGGATATTGAATGGAAAATTTCAAAGAACAAGCATTTATCCTGCCCCATTCTAAAACTAATCCTGCAGGATCATTAAGGACTATATAATGTGAACAATACTTTATCAGTAACATATCCCTGGTACACAGACAACATCCCTTAACTTTATAGACAACTAAGAAGAGACATACTTGTGGTCTTTTCATATAGAACCCTAATTTACTGTTTGTAATTCCCTTTCTCTATGTTAGCATAAAGAACCAATTTTGCTCCAGTCTCTGAAACCCAGTTTTACATTTTTCTTCCCTCGAAATTCCTGATGGATTTAAGTTGGTCATAGCAACACAGGGGTAGGCTGGAGATAAGGATCTAATTGATTGATTCATTCATTTTCTAATTTATTAATTAGCTTGACACCCAGGGTACCATGAATCAGGCATTGTAATAGATTTGGAGATTAAAAGAGGGAATAACTCCCCTCTATGGAATGATGACTGCTAGGAATTAAAAAAAAAATAGAAGAGGAACTCCAAGGATCTGTCTGATGACCTGAAATATTCCAGGAACCAAAAGGCCTTTGAATTGCTGGTGTGGGGTGTGTTGAAGAACAGCATTACCCTTAAGCTTGGGCAACAGGCAGCCTTGTTCTCTGTCCTTCACATGGGACACTCTTACCATGGTTAGACTGGTTCCATGGAGCCCAAGAACGCCCAGCCTGAGTCTATGCTTCTGTGCTCCAGGCACTGTAGACTACCACATGCCCCCTTAGATGCTTCCAAGTTCATGTTCCAGTTGGTTCATTCTCTGCTGGCAGTTATCTGAGGGTTGGAAACATAATGGATCTTAGGATTCCTAGACTGAGGGTTGCTGTAGGCAGGGGGTGTGATGAGTTCTGACATTATTCAGGACTGTCTGTGGCCTACCTCACCCCCAATATTCATGGCACCAACCCAGAAGCAGAAGAAAGGAGAGTTGATTGGGGTAGAGAGTTGCTGGGGACCCAGAGATTTTCTATGTGTTTGTTTCTATAAAAGATTCTGAAGAGTCCAAGAATTCTAAATTAATACCTGATATGCATATTTAGTAGATAGAAGCCTTGAGCAATTAACCATTGATGGGATAGATTTGTAAGACCTTTGTCTTTCTATATACAGTATATGGACCTTTATTTCTGTTTGTGATGGGCTCTACAAATTAATAGGCTTTACAAATTTACAGTGCTTATGCTCTGCCTGAAGCTCATGAAGATTGTGGTCAAAGGATGAAGATCTTGATATTTTGTACCAAGTAGCAATGGGGAGCTTATAACTGTGTTTAGGAAGAAGATTCCTAGGGAGAGAGGAACTTTTACCAGCTTTTAACATCTCTGAAGGCAAGGTTGGGCATGAATTGGGGAGCCCTTGCCATGAGTTGCCATGAAGCTTTTGCAGAGGATCATCTTTTGCTGATGAGGAATTGAGTGAGGCTGTGGAGGGGGCAGCAGTTAATATGAAGATGGTGTGTTTGTAGGTTCTGAATTCAAGGAAGTTTTATGAGCTCCAGTTTAGGAGTTCTGCTCATCAAAGCAGTGGATTCATGGGTGGAATGGCACAAGGGGAAATGGGGAGTTCAATGGAGGAATTGAAGGAGTTGATAAGGGATTGTATAGGAGACTGTAAGGATGCAGCGTGATTGCTAGAGATGGATAGCAGAGAGGGCTTGGGGAGAGATCAAGAGCTCAGGTTCAGGTACCCTAAGTTGCAGGTGTCTCCAAGATATCCTGGGGCACGTGTACAGCATGAGGTATGGTGGTTTTTTGGAGAATGGTGTGGAGAGACTTGTCAAACACACACCTGGAAATTCTTCCTCATCCCCCAAATCACACCTACATTGTAGCAGATGAGAGTTAATCAGTATTTCATACAAAATAAATGACTAATGAAAATGATCACTGAATTAACTGCATGCTTTTATTTAAAAAGTATTATTAAAATAAGATGGTGCCTAGCGTTCATGTTCTTTAGGTATATATACAGTGTTTACATACCACATTGACTACCAAAATAATCCAAGAACTTAGTGTATCATGCACCCAACATTTTATGTCATACCAGCATGTCACATCATATGGAGATTCAGGGTGATTAACTGTCTAGAAATATGGCATTAAAATAGAATAAATCTACATTACACCTTTGATGTAATTGATTTGTGGTCACATTTTCATCTCATTGGACAGTTCTTATCGGTTAGTGACTTCTCTCTATATTTTATGGTCTTAAGTCATTTTGTTTGTACCCTGTTAACTTCCATAACTTCAGTAACTATAAAATATAATTATCACTCAGACCTATCAGATAACATTATGAAAGTAGCATTGAATCAAAATGATCTTCAGTGAGTCAGGTAAAGAACTCTAATGATTTCTTTTTAAAGCTGTAGGGCAGGTCATGTTCAGAGAAGAATCAAATATTAAGTAGAGGAATTACATTGGATCAGTGCCCAGATTCTTAACGGACACTACTGAAGGTGATAACCTGGTTTCCTCTGAGCTAGAATCCCAATCATGTATCTTTGATAGAACAGCTCCTGACAGTAGCCTGAGGATGAGTCTAGTGTTTCCAGATTTCTCTCTAAAGGACACTAGTAACTATGATTTATAACTTGATCCTGTAAGGAATTTAGTTGATACTGAAAGTATGAGTTTTTTTTAATAAATATTGGTAATATGTACATACATAAATGCATATATTCATGTAAATTTTTCATGCATGAAAATATATGTGCTATATTTATATTTTACTCATTACTTTAGTCACATTACTTTCATATATCTATTTATAATATTCTCATTTCAGATACTTCCTTAATACCCTATATATCTCATATATCATATAGGATATGTTAAGCTATAGATATTATCTGATGCGCATGTCTCAGTAAATATTAATGCTATTAAAGTATAAATTATTTAAATAAAGTGTAAAAATAAAATTACTGGAGAATGCATCAGAATTACTAGTATGTATACAAATAGAATGGAGTGGCTAATATACTTTTTCTTTCTTTATGCATGTTTCATATTGTCCAAATTTTCTTCAGTGTACAGACTATTATTACATTTGGAAAAAAGTTATCCAGTCATTTGGGAAATCTCCCTAGCTGTACTTAGGGAATCTAGTGTTACTCTGGATAAACTGTGCCTGGAGGTGGGATCTGGCAGCCATTCTTGGAGTCTTGAGAAGGTTTGAGGAGGCAGGTAGTAGCATACAGTGCTGGGAACAAACCTGTGGTTTGGGGTATATAAAGCATGTGTACTGTCCCTTTAAGAAGGATAAAAAATATGTGAGGACATATATGGTTGAGAAACAGTGGTGAACTTCTAAGAGAACACTTGACTATGTATGTCTTATATGAAGATGAAGATACATGTGCATTTTTTATAATCCACTGAAAGGAAATAATAAGGCCAAGAAAAAAGCAAAAGAGAGAACAGCTCTTGCTATCCTGAGATAGAAAGGAAGAAGATGAATTACAGAGGATGGTTTCTTTTTCTGTCTCTTTAAAAGTCAGAGACTTTCACTCTTAACTAAGTATAGTAGATAGGTTTAATTTTCAGTAAGTAAAAGTAAAGGCCCTCCCGTTGATCATCGATTTGCTCGAGCAGGCCCAGTAACGTCTCCATTGGAGACTTTGTTGTTACTGTGTCTGGCATATCGAAAACATCACAGGGAGCTTGCCAGGCTCTGCCGTGTGGGCGAGATACTCTCAGTAGCTTGCCGGGCTCTCCGAGAGGGGCGGAGGAATCGAACTCAGGTCGGCCATGTTGGCTGTGTGCAAGGCAAACGCCCTACCGCTGTGCTATCGCTCTAGCCCAATTTTCAGTAGGTTTAATTTAATTTTCTTATGCACCGTGATGATTCATAATACTGTGAACAGAAGGATTTTGTGCATAAAACATTCCAACGTACTCCCTCCACTAGAATGTCCACTTCCCTCCAATGGACACTTCATCTTATCCCCAATCCCTCCAAATCCCCTTGCCGTGGCAAGTTTCTTTTTTTGTTTGTTGTTTGCTTTTTTTTTTTGTATTTTTGTTTTTATGGCCACACCTGGCAGTGCTCAGGGGTTACTCCTGGCTCTGCACTCAGGAATTACTTCTAGTGTTGCTCAGGGGACCATATGGAATGCTGGGGATTAAACAGGGTCAGTCAGGGACAAGGAAAACTGCCTACTTGCTGAGCTATGGCTCTGAAATGCCCATCCCCCTATATCTTTTTTGTTAACCATGGTAAGTTTCATGCTGTAGACCAGTTCTGAGTTTGTTGCCTGTGGGCATTTGTTATTTCCATATTATGCTTCTTTATATTCCACACATGAGGGGAATCATTCTAGGTTTGTCCCTCTCCTCTACTTCACACAGCGTGATACTCTCCAGATCCATCCACACAGTAGCAGATTTCATTAGAAATCGCCTCCATGCTGCTTACTCAGTGCATATCAGCACATAAAGCTCACTCAGTGTGAATGTTTTCGGTCAAGCCAGGTATTTAAGGGGAAGCTAAATTGACCACAAGTTCTAAGATAAACCCTTGCTATTGAATAATAGTCAGCATTCTCAGGTTACCCTCACCCTTTAAAGTTCTATGGTGTATTGAATATTAATATTGCGACACAGCCTTTCACACCTATATACTTTCCAGACAGACGCCATTGGGCTACACTAGCATGTGACAGGGACGAATGGAGATGTTACTGGCGCCCGCTCAAGCAAATCGATGAGTAACGGTATGTCAAGTGATCAAGTGATACTTTCCAAAATGTTCATCCCTTCTCTCTTCACTCCAGTTAATTATTTAGTGTCTACTCATGTGAAATATTTGTGCACTTTGAAGTTTATTTCAGGGAATTGTTGAAGAGAAATAAAACAAATGCAATATGTTAGAAAAATGATACAGTGGTGAGCCTTATATATGTGACCAAAATTTAAAACTCCAGTCTCACAAACACAGTTGCTTTTGTCTATTCCACTATCTCCATAATTTCTGGCTTAAATTTTTTTAAAAAAAGCACAAAAAATTATTTTCTAGCAAATCTTGGTGTCTCTGGGCTTTCCCTTTTTCAGTCTTTTTTCCCAGCTGTAGTCAGAGTCATCTAATTTTCAACCATGCTTAAATCCGTGAAGGCTTCCTAACATCTTTAGGAGAAAGCAACAGCTACTTCTGATATGAAATGCTTTGATGATATGAAAACTTTGTGGAGTTTCCACGTGCTACACTACAGCACAGTGACACTCTTCACCTTGGCCCTACTCTTCACCCTGCCCCTCCCCACACACAGGCTAGTGCTAGTCTTACATGTGTTCTATTACATGATATGATAAAGAGTTGTTGATAGGAGCATGTTTTTAATTTATTTTTAATTATTTTTTAATTAAGTCACCAGGAGATACACAGCTACATAACTGTTTTTGATCGGGTTTCAATCATACAATGATTCAATACCCATCCCTCCACTAGTGTCCATTTCCCACCACCAATGTCCACAGTTTCCCTCCTGCCCTCCTCTAGCCTGACTTGATGGTTCTATGACAGGAACTTTCCCCACAATTCTTTATTGTAGAATATGAACTTTCCTTCTCCTCTCTCTCTCTCTCTCTCTCTCTCTCTCTCTCTCTCTCTCTCTCTCAGAGAATGATGTTTGATAATTTACCTCCTCTCTGCCTCTTGCTTTCTGAACTTGGGCATGTTATTTAAACTCACCTTTTAGTGTTTCCATAAGTTATTTAGTTTTATGGAACTTGAAGAGGTCATTGAAAAGTCATTGAAGAGTCATTGAAAATCTTAACCAAAGATGGGTTGGAGGAGAAGCAGAATTGAAGGAAAAGATATGAAGAGAAGGACTGAAAGTGACATGAAGACATTGGTGAAGGATCATGGGTAGAGCACATTGGTGGTAGTGATTAAGGCAGTAACTGGATACAACAAAACCATAAATGTTATCACTACTATAACCTGTGATAGATGATAAACTGAAGATGGCCAAGGTTAGTGTAATTTTTCCAAACTGTCTTTTCTCCTTAGAACCCAGGAACATACCCATTTCACTAAATGTTTGTTGAATAGCCTGGAAGAATAAAGGTGTAAATAGGGAGGAAAGTGAGGAGGGAAGACGGAAGTTCCAAAAGGAAGGAGGGAAAGAGTGAAGGAAGGGAACATGCAAGATGGGGGTGAGATTGGGTGATTTCTTAACTTTTCTGTGGGGAAGAGGAGCAACCCAAACAACTTTGTAATTATTAGAGAAGAGGAAACTGGAGACAAGCAGCAAATAGTGGCCACACCAAAAATGTAATTGTAGGATATGAAAATAAATCAGACAGGAAACTTGCCCTCAAGGGCCTTTCTCTCTAGGAAGGGAAATCAAAATATGTGTTTAAAGAAAATCATAAAGCCAGGGTGAGAATTAATCTGGCTTAATGGACTTAATATAAAAGTCCACTGAGTGAATAAATCAGTGAGCTAACAGCAGTGCAGATGAGTTCTTATGGGACTTGTGAGTAGGAATAAGTTCCATCTAGCTGAAAGTTGTTCAGGGAAGGAGAAAGCATACCTAACCTCTTGGTGGTCTAGGAGGATGTGAATAATATGAATAAGGGGCCAGGGTCTTGAGTGATGGGGAGGAGAATATTCCAGGTTGGGTGAAGAGTGAATGGGAACTGGGATTAATTAAATTGGGCCAACCTACTCCGTTTTGATTGCTCATACTAAGGTTGACAATGCCCTGTCACTACAAGTTCTCACTATTTAGACATGCATTATTTTCTTCTCTTGGCTTTTCTACTGTTGTGACAACCGTTAAATGCCATTTCTACCTCATGAAACGCTAGAAATGTCTTAAGAAGTCTCAGAGTATTAGTCAAAATAGTGACAATTGAGTATGACAAATACAACTTTGTGTCATGCAACAAACAAAATTAGAAAGTAAACTGAAGCACTGAGGCATGTGGTAGGTGAGTTTTCCTAGCCATATTTCTTGGGGAAGGAGTGGAAAAGTCCTAAGCCAGGGTAAGCCAAAGGCTAAATGAGGTGCTAAGACCAACAGGCACAGTGAACCCAGAAGAGTACTCTGAAAGGTTACTGTGTCTTCTCCGATGGATTTGTCCTTTTTGCTTGTACTGCCCAGAGGTCTAAATTCCTCCAAAGTAGAACCATTTTCTAATCGTCAGACTTGACCTTTAGTAGCTATGACAGCTATCTTGGTATGCTACACTCAGGTCCTCGGTAGAGGAGGTTAAGTCTGATGACAAAAAGGGAAAAAATGTTTTCCTTTTAATAGACATTTTAAAGGTGAAAGTTTAACAACATGAACTTTTTTCCCTAATAATATTAAAATTTTTAAAGTGGCTATCAGAATCACTTTTTGTATTAAAAGTTACTCTATAAAGGTAAAGGTAAAGGTAAAGGCCCTCCCGTTGATCGTCGATTTGCTGGAGCGGGCCCAGTAACGTCTCCATTGGAGACTTTGTTGTTACTGTGTCTGGCATATCGAATACTCTCGGTAGCTTGCCGGGCTCTCCGAGAGGGGCGGAGGAATCGAACTCGGGTCAGCATCAAAATGAAGTTTAATATAATTTTTAGATACAATGAAAAGACGAATTTCCTGATCTTAATAAATTATGCCATATTTTCAGATGTTCACCAATCACACTGGTTCTGTGGGGCAATTTAAATATAGAGTTTGATAAGTGGAAAGCTCTCCAGTTTGACAATAGAAGGAATATATATGAGACTCTAAGAGATCATGTCATTCAGCTGTCAAGAATGACTGGTTACCTATGTCTGGCACTAGGCTCGGGCTTGGGCATAAAGTGATACAGAAATATTCCTGAGAGCAGTAGAGAAGGATCAGGAGAAGCATGCAGTGTCTCATTGCTCAGATCCACGCAGGTCAGAGTGACAAACACAGTTTTTTTCCAGAATTTATGGGGAGGCACCCCAACCAATCTTAAGGGTCAAGGAGGAATTCTAGGAGACAGACCATGGAGGTTGAGGAAATCAAAGGGAATGGTTGAAGGTAATGTTCTGAACTGATGTTTAGAAATGTAAGAAAGCAAATCCAAGAGACACTGCCAGCAGTTGTGAGAAAACCAGACCAAGCTAATCTCAATCTTGCCTCCCTCCCAAGTTCTAAAATCAATGTTGTGTGATTATTATATATGTATTACATATTTATTATAGGGTAGCACTGTAGCACTGTCCTCCTGTTGTTCATCGATTTGCCCTAGCAGGCACCAGTAACATCTCCACTGTGAGACTTGTTGTTACTGTTTTTGGCATATCAAACATGCCACAGGGAGCTTGCCAAGCTCTGCAGTGTGGGCGGGGTACTCTCGGTAGCTTGCTAGGCTCTCCGAGAGGGGCAGAGGAATCAAATCTGGTTCGGTCATGTGCAAGGCAAATGCCCTAGTCGCTGTGCTCCATGGATGTGTATCCTTCTAAATTTTAAAATGCATACATATATTTTAAACAAAGATGGGATCATTCTTCTGTTCTATAATCTCTTTTTCTTGTAACTATGAATTTTTCCTAAGTGACTATGCATTCATCGTCTTTTAATGGAAACATAATAGTATCTCATGTAATAATTACTCTATTTTTGCTTCTAAGTTTTGGCTACTACAGTTTACATTCTTAAAACTCTTGCTGTTATTTCTAAAAGTGAGCCTGATGCTTCAAATATGAGCATTTGAGAAGCTTTTGGATGCATATAGTCCAATTCTTCAGTTTGGCTATGCTATTTCCAACTTCCCACTCCCCACCACCACTACCCCCGGCCTTGCATTGCCAGTTTTTCTCCTTTCCCTTGTCCAAAATGGGCATGCCTTTTGTCTTTATTTCCTGTCTATCTTGCAATAAAAGAATTGTAGGATCATTTTAATGGGAATGTATCATTTATCTGAGAACGTGTTGTAAAGTTTAGCGTACTGTGTGATTAATCACCTTCCTTGACTAAGTATTTCTTTACTAAGCTGATGGTGAAAGTATTCAATTTAAAAATATTAATTCACTGTAATTCTGTTAGAAGTTTGTGAAAAGTCTGTGAAAATAGTGTTCAGCATAATGTTATTAAATCATAATTATAATAGGTTATTTGAGAAAACTTAAGATCTTTTTTGTGGATAGTCCAGTGAGAGACACGCGGAAGTTCATGTTGGAATTCTGAGTTTATCATTTTTCCACTGAGAAGACCAGAGAATTTCAGATGAAAGTACTCTTGATCACTCAGCCTCTGAGTCCGGGGTGAGAGCTACAGCTCAGGTTTTAATTTTTAATTTTTTTTTATTTTCTATTGGGTCACACCTGGTGATGCTCAGGTCTTACACCAGCTCAGGTTTTTAAATTTCCATTCAGTTCCATGGCTCTGAAAGCTTAGTACTAAAAATCATGCATCTAACGTTTTGGAGGGACCACCAATTCTTTTGTTAAGTGTCTCCAACATATTCATTCTCTGGTTCTGCCCCCCCCCCCCATGCCCTGCCTTTTTTTCCTTTTGTGTAACTTTCACTGAAGTAATGAAAGTTTAGCTGATGGAATTTGAAAGAGTTGTTGGATGTGATTTTGTGTGCAGGTTTGGGGTGGGAAGGGGATAGCTGTTTCCTTCCAATGCTCTTTGATTTGTCTAAAGAACATGAGCCATACTGTGAACCAGCTCTGTTGGGTGGGGACAGGACTGGGACAGACAGAAGCCATCAATGTTGGAGCAAAAAACACACCAGTCATGATCCTTCTTGACTCAACGAACAGGCCTGCTTTAGGTAAAGCCAAGTGACTTGTTTTTGCACCTCTCAAGATCTTTTAATTTGAGTGTTTAGATGGCCACAGAACTCAATGGCATTCAAGAGATCAGGGAACTGAAGGTCACAGGTTGACGCTTTTTGATAATAATTTTTTTTCTTACAGTGTGAGGGGATAAACAAACTCCCAATTACTAATAACATAACAAACTTGTTGGAGCTAATTATTAACAAAAGTGAAGATAAGGATACTTTCTTATCTCTGTTTTTCTTCATTTCAAATAAATTTATAAAAGAAAAGGAATAACTTCTATTTCAAGTGTTGTTTTTCCCCCCCACTTCTGTTACCCTGGACATATTAAGTCATCAAGATTAGAGACATGATTCTTGATAACATTGCTGACATTTATTTTCAATCTTTGGTGATTCAGTTTTTGTATCTTGATTTCTGAAATAGACCGCCATATGAGTAATCTTGTGAGTAATCTGGAATTTATACAGTACTCTAACCATCTGTAACAGGAAACTGCCATTTCTCTGCTTCTCCGTTTTCTTTTGACATATGGTAGAGAGCCTCCATTGAACAGAAGCTCTGGAATCAGACATTTTTGTATTCATGTCCCAAAATGTAAAATGTTTTGAATGCAGTTTAGCCTCAAAGCATGTAAAAGACATTGGTAAAGTTTATCTGTATTTTCCAAGATTCAGTTTTTCATCTGTAGTTGAGATGATGCTTCATGCATTCTGACTGGAGAATTTAGTTCATTTACATTTCTTACACAATTAGAAATAATTAATTTCATATTTTAAACTGTGTTTAAAGGCTGTTTTGTATTTCCCTGTTTTCCTTCTTCCTTTTTGGTGCCTTAGTGAATTTGAGGCCTTTATTGAGGTATATTTTTAATACTTTGACCCCTCTTTATCTAATATCATAAAATACGGGAGGTGTTGTTTTGTAGTTGCCATAATACTTGCGTAAACATCCTAAATATCCAATGGTATAGTATTCTGTAACAAATTTAACTTTAAACAAAAATGCCACCTTTCTGATTTCTACCTCTCATTTTTGTTTTTGTTTTTTGTTTGTTTGTTTGCTTTTTGGGTTACACCCAGTGATGCAAGGGGTTACTCCTGGCTCTACACTTAGGAATTACCCCTGGCGGTGCTCAGGGTACCATATGGAATGCTGGGAATTGAACCCAGGTTGGCTGTGTGCAAGGCAAACACCCTACCCGCTGTGCTATTGCTCCAGCCCCACATTTTTGTTTTTGACGTCATATTTTATCTCTTTTAATGCTGTGTATCCATTGACATATTATTTAACAGTAGCTATTTTAAATATTTTTATTCTTAACTTTTATTTAAGAGATCAATACATCACATTATAGTATAAGAGTATTCAGAATTGGACTCTGTTTACTATTATCAGTAGGTTTAGAAATTTTCCTGTTTCTAGTTGTCTGTTCATTTGAGATTAAAGAGTTGCACTCAGCATTTCTTATTAGACTGATCTAGTGGAAAAAACACAAGCTTTTGTTTGTTTGTGAAACAGAAAAACTATCTATCTCTCCTTCATTTCTGGACAGCTTTGCCAAGTAAAGTGTTCTTGGTTGGCAATTGTTTTCCTTCAGCACTTTTTTTTTCCTTCAGCACTTTTACTGTATCATTCCACTCTCTCTTGGCCTGCAAAGTCTCATGGGAAATCTACCAAAAGACTTGAGAGGATGTGTTTTGTAAATGTGACTCAAAAATTCTCCCCCTTGTCTTTTTTATTTTGTCTGCTTTAAAAATAATATGTTTCTTTGCATCATATCATGTAGGTTTAAGGTGCATGACATAATGCAATTAAATATTTTTTAAAAAATCAAAATTAAAAGTATACTATTTTTAATAAATCATCACTAGATGCACTATATCATGTATGGTGTCTTTGAGAGGATTATTTGGTTGAAAGTTGGGGATGACCAATAAATAAGCTTAATAAATGTGGAGTATTTGGAAATTTTTTAATTTTATGTTTTGGTGCCCACACCCAGCAGTGCTCACACATTAATGCTGTGATTTTCAGGGGAACCATAAGTAGTGTCTGGGCTTGAATTCAGGCATGCGTTCAGTCCATCGAACTCCCTCTCCAACCCGAACAATTATTTCTTTACATAAGTTTTCCCCCTTTCTTTTTTATTTTCTTTCTGGGATTCCAATAATATATATCTTATTTCTTTAAATGATATTCCATGACTCTTATGTGCTTTCTTCCTCCTTTCCTCCATGCAATGATTTAAATAATCAGTCTTCTATCTTATTGCATTTTTCTACTTGTTTAACTTCTTGTTTAGGCTCACTACAAATTTTTTTATTAGTGAATCACCGTGGGGTACAGTTACAAACTTACAAACTTTCATGTTTGCATTACAGTCATACAAAGATCATTTACCCATCCCTCCAGCAGTGCCCATTCTCTACCACCAATGTTCCCAGCATCCCTCCCACCACCCCACCCCATCTCCTACCACCCCACCCCATCTCAGCGGCAGGGCATTCCCTTTTATTCTCTCTCCTTTTCACTACAAAATTCGTATTTATTTATTTTTCTATTTATTTATTTTTTAAATTATTATTTTTATTAGTGAAACACCATGTGGTACAGCTGTAGATTTACAATTTTTTGTGCTTGGGTTTCAGTTATACAATGATTGAGCACTCATCCCTCCACCAGTGCCCATTCTCCATTCTCTACAAAATTCTTATTCATCATGTTCATCTTTAGGATTTCTCTCTCTCTCACTCTGTGTGTGTGCTATCTCTTTTAACTGAACTTCTCATTTATTTCTATTTTTGTTTTATGTTGATTTTGGATTTGGAGGCCACCTCTGATAGTGCTTCTAGTTCTGTATGCAGGAATCATTTCTGAAGTGCTCCGGGGTCTATAAACAGCTCCAGAGATCAAACCTGGGTAGGTAGCACTCAAAACTAGTGACTTACCCCTATGTTATCTCCCTAGCTCTAGCATTATTTTTCCAGTTTCTTTTAGTTGTTTCTGTGTTTCATTCCCTTAGTCTTCTTAAGAGGCTTAGTTGTCATTTTTTTGTCATGTAGATCATAGATCTCCATTTCTTTAGTCAGTTACTGAAACTGCCTCAGTTTCCTTTGGTGGTGTCATGTTTCTGTGATTATTTATGATCTTTATGTCTTGTCTTGTGCTCATTTTGGGGAATGGGCACCTTTTCTGTTTATTGCAGACTGAATTTTATACAAAAAGTCCTTTCACCAGTGAACCTGACCAGAGATTCTGGGGTGGTCTGTCTTGTGTCTGTGGGAAGACTTGCAATTGGAGACCTCAGGCATGCAGTTTTTCCATCTACAAGAGCCTACCTGGAACCTAGATTAACTGGTTGACCTTGAGTTAGGGTGGGCAGAGAGTCAGTCCAGAGCCAGGGACATCAGGGACTCACTTGAGTTTCCTCTCCACATGGGAAAAGCATTTCCCTCCATGCTGTGTTGACTTGGAAGCACTGTGATAGGAATATTGCAAAATTTCCTTTGCTACCCTCATCAATGCTTTTCTGTTTAAGTGCACCAATCAGGTGTGAGCTAATACCTCACCTGGATTCCTGAGATATGCACCCATAGAAGTTAGAAAGGTATTTATGTCTGGGTGATGATATCATCATTTCTAGAAGTGGGGAGAGATGGAAATTCCTAGACTACCACTAATAGCAGTCCTTTTAGCATTTCATTAAAATCCATATAGTTATCTCCTGCCATATTATGCTGGGTTATTTTGAGACACATGCCAGACCTGTCATTTCATTCCTAACTACTTAGGTATGTATCACTAGAGAATAAAGACTTTTTGATCTTAATATGACTATAATACCATTATCATAGCTAAACTTTTTTTTTAATTTCTTGACATTATCAACTGTCCAGCAACTTCTCAGATTTCTCCAGATTTTTCTGGTAATCACATTTCAATAAGGGAAAGTAAAAATTTTTTTAAAAATGTTACTGTTTTTGTGTTCATGTGAGATATTGGAACAATTTCTGGCAATGGCCTCTCTGGGAGTCAAATTATACAACCCAAAGTATTGAAAAATATATCTTAGTACTTGAATTTTACAAGGCAATTGCTGGATGCATCTTGATCCCAGTGATGTTATCAAAGGTGAGTATCACACTGGGAGTTAGCAATATGGGAACATTGTCTTCAACTTCTCCCTAAGAAGAAGTGATCTTTCCCTCTCTGTTCTATAGACACTGTCAGTGAGGCCCAATGCTGGATAATTTATATTTTCAATTTTGTATTCACGAAGCCTATTGCAAGATCTTCCTTTCTTTTGCAATTTGAACTCCATCTGTACCACAGTCTGTCTGGAAAAATATTGATATGTATAGAAAGTTTCATGACCTTCATCTCTGGGAATGATGAGTACTTTAGAAATGAATAAAATAGAAATTTTCTCTTGGGTGATCACTTTATGATACATTTTATCTTTGCCAGCCAGGACACTGGAGGGCAAAGCAAACATTTGAACAGCCCCATGGGGTCAGGAAAAGGGTAAACCTTTCCACTTTCCATCAGAGCTGTTCTAGAATGGTTGCAGGCAAACCAGACTTTAGTGTGAAGTCATGCTTTAGAGATCTGCAGAAACTGGCTTTTTAAGGAGAACTGTGGTTTGTTTTTGTTTTGTGCAGAAAAAACAAACATAACATTTTACTGAGAAACCTTTAGTAAAGTGAAGAATGCAATGAACCTTGAATGAATATTACTAATCTAAGTTCTCTTGGAGAAAGCCTTCATGATCCTTAACAAATGGTTTGCCTGGTTTTTTGTCTTTTTATTTATTTATTTTTTGCTTTTTGGGTCATGCCCAGCGATGCACAGGGGTTACTCCTGGCTTTGCAATCAGGAATTACTCCTGGCGGTTCTCGGGGGGACCATATGGGATTCTGGGACTCGAACCCGGGTCGGCTGCATGCAAGGCAAGTGCCCTAGTCACTGTACTATTGTTCCAGCCTTGCCATTAGTCTTTAATTATTATCCCAATTTTAATAGTTTTGTCTTAATTTAAGAGTTGGATGTGGGTTAAAATTCAAAGGCCTGTGGTCTTATAAATGCTCAGGTCTACAAAATTGCATTTCCCTGAGACCTGTTTGCATTTCTTTCCTCTGAGACAGTGTTGAATTGAGCAGGAGCCAGTGAGCATTCCTTTGCTTTGATTCCTGCTGCTTTCCACTTGTGGACTGAGGAATTATGCAGAAACCACCGCCTTCCAAGTGGCATAAAGAAGACAGTGAGTTTGCATGTCCTGTAAGCTTCAGCTGATATCACAGCAGAAGTGAGTGGAACTTCATGTTCACTAATAATTGAATATATTACATTTCCATTGCCTTGCAGAATAGGCCATTGGGATGAGACCTCAGATCCCTAAATTGCCCCCTGGGGCTGCAGGAGGCCCTCACCAGAGAACACAGCAGCACAGGAACCCATTTCCCTTCATGGAAAAGCAGCTCTATGTTCTGAATGAGCACTGGCATCCCCCAGAGTTCTTGTGCCAGGGAAGTGGGTATTCATTTTGTACTTTTGATCGCTGGTGCTTTTTACTCCCTAGCTAAGAGGCAGAGGTTAGTGTAGGCCAGAAATCATTCCTGGTCAAGCCTCTTCTATCTCTCTTGCCTCATCCTTCCAGTTGCAGTAGTTTCCCTTCTGCACAGCTTGCACTGCATCTTGTGGGGAAATTCAATCAACCCACTAAGGAATTGATCACTTGACATCCCGTTACTCATCGATTTGCTCGAGTGGGCACCAGTAACATCTCCATTTGTCCCTATCGCGTGCTAGTGTAGCCCAATGGCGTATGCTTGCTCCAGGAACACGAAGAGCCTCTAACCAATCATTCAGGGTCTCGATGAAGAAGTCAGACCATCTCATAGGTGGGCGGCCACGCAATATTTCAATGTCCCATGGAATCCAGTCAGTAATGGCTCTAGTCCAGTGGACGTCTCCAAATCTCATTACGTGTCCAGCCCATCTGATATTCGATGCCTTAGCAAACGAGACAGCGTCCCTGATTCTTGACTGTTGACGGAGATCGGAACTCTGGATTCTTTCTCTCATTTGAGTGATGCGTGATACTCCAAGCATAGCTCTTTCGATTCCTCTTTGGGAGACCTGAATGGCGTTCTCATCCTGTTTTTGTAAGGTCCAGGTCTCTGAGGCGTATGTTAATGCAGGAAGAACAGTGGAATCGAAGAGATGTGTTTGGAGTTGGAGGTTCTTTGTCCTCTTAGCTATTTCTTCAACACTCTTGAAGGTGTTCCAAGCTGCTCTCTTCCTCCTGCACAACCCAGGTGCCTGGTCATTCGTTATGTTGACTTCTCAACCCAGGTACACGTAACTGTTGCATTCAGAGATGTTCATTCCATTGAGAGTGAATGGAATGTCAGGAATAAGACTGTTTCTCATAAACATTGTCTTCATGAGATTCCACACTCATGGTCGAAGTCAGCTAGCATTTGTGCCGCTTGGCTAATGTTTGTTGTTATTAGAACAATGTCATCAGTGAAGTGGAGATGGTGTAGTTGCCGACCGTCTATCTTCACTCCCATTCCTTCCTATTCCATTCGTCGCTTGATGTTCTCAAGGGTGGCACTGAAGAGTTTCAGTGAAATGGTATCACCCTGCCAAACCCTTCTCTTGATGTCAATGATCACCTTCCTGTAGAATGGTGAGATCCTGGTAGTGAATCCGCAATACAGCTCATGAAAGATACTGATGTCTTGAGTTTGAACACCCTGTTTGGCTAGGGCTTAGATGACTGTTTCAGTCTCAATAGAATCAAAGGCCTTCTTTAAATCAATGAATGTTAGACAGAGCGGCATCTTGAACTCCCGAGAAACCTCAGTGAGCTTGGTTATCATGTGGATATGGTGCATCGTGCTGAAAACTTTTTGGAACCCGACTTGCTTGCATGGTTGTCCTTAATCTAGCGTTCTGCCAATCCTATTCAGGATGACTCGAGTGAACAGCTTGTAGATGACAGACAACAGGCAGATTGGGTAGTAGTTGCCAATGTTGTGGATGTCTCCCTTCTTGTAGAGTAGTACAGTCCTGCTGGTTTTCCACTAGGATGGAACCTTGCATTCAGACAAATAGCATGTGAAGAGCCGAGCCAGTGTATTGATGAGTACTGACGGCAGGTTCTTCAGGTGTTCAGGTCTGACCTTGTCTGGGTCGGGTGCTGTTCGCTTCTTTGCCGATGAAATGGCTTGCTGGATTTTGGAAGGGAGAATGTTGGGAACGACATATCCATCCTGTGGAATTTGGTATGTGGGCAGGTGGACATGGCTATCGAAGAGATCCAAGTAGAAGTCATGGACAATCTTCTCCATTACCCTTCTGGAAGATGTGATAGATCCATTAGGATGTCAGAAGGCATCATCTTGGTCTTGTAGTTGGCGAATGACAGGTGGGTGTTGCGAATGCTTTTCCCTGCTTCTGCTGCATCTGCCTTCATAGCTACTCTTCTCTCTTTGAGGTCTTCCTTTATTGCTTCTCTGCACTGCTTTGTGAGCTCAGATGTTTGCTTGCAGTTGCCTGAGGCTTGCGCCAAGCCACTTTGGCAAATGAGCTGAAGAGTTTTTTAAGTCCTTTTGTGGCTATCTCTCTCTCAGCATTCCTCGCACAACCATGGAGGTGCTGAACCAGTCTATCGTATTCCTCGTCAATGTTGTCAACAATGGCATCTTCCCATGTTGCCGCAATGATGCCAAAGAGCTCCCAGTTGGTGGTCGTTCTGGGAGTTCTCTTCTTAAAGTTTACAGTCCTTTCTTCCTGCTCTGTGAAGTAGAATTTTGCATGAATTTTGTTCAATCCTATTTGGAATTTTGGGACAACAGTGACATGGGTCAGGGAAGACCGTCGATTGAATATGATGTGGTCAGTTTTGTTGTGGAAGGAATTATCCTCAATATTTTTGCAGAGGGAGGCTCCCACGCAGTCATTAGGAGCACCAACCCCATGACTGTTTTACTGCAAGGACCTTCGGATGCAATTCTGCTCAGGCCCTTGGGGTGTTGGGCATAACTAGCTCATCCCAGTGATGGTGGGGGCTTCCAGGACCATACCAATTGGTGCTTTGAGGCCTGCAGGGCTACACTTAGCAATGTTCAAGGGACCATGTTGTACAGAGAATCAAACCTAGGTCCTTTTGTGGGTCTGTACCCTCCCCTCCCCATACTATTTCCCAGCACCCTGGTTTAAATCTGTTAATCATGCTATCAGGAAGGAGAGCTGGGTTCGGGTTGACTGTCTGCTTTCTGACATACAGTAAGAGCTTCTGACCAGGCCCCTATTTGCCTAGAGCAGAGAGACACCTGTGGTTTGAACAAGGGTGTTTGCTCTCCTGGGGACCACAACTGCTCTGACCTCTGGTAAAGGTGAACTATGGACAAAAACAAGATGAACATGAGCTCCCACATGAGCTGGGGCTGACAGAGGTCACTGAGGCTTCTGTCAGAGAAAGCACTTAAAAGTATAGGAGATGATTTCATTTGACCTTTTCTTCCCTGCCTCAGATAAAATGAAATTAACTTTAATAGTCATTTGTCAGAGGCATTTGGGCTATCATTATATAATCTTTGCCTTTATAAACAAGCAAATGGTTATTAAGAGGAGATGGGTGGGCTTTCAAATAGGTTTTAATTTTCAAAATGTACTTGAAAAATTCAGCATCATCATGGTCAAGGTCCTCCTGTTGTTCATTGATTTGCTCGAGTGGGCCCAGTAACATTGTGAGATTTGTTACTGTGTTTGGCATATCGAATACGTCACGGGGAGCTTGCCAGGCTTTGCCATGTGGGCAAGATACTCTCGGTAGCTTGCCAGACTCTCCGGGAGGGGCGGAGGAATCGAACCTGGGTTGACTGGGTCAGCCGCATGCATGCAAGGCAAACGCCCTACCCACTGTGCTATCACTGTGCTCCAACCATATGCCAAACACAGTAACAACAAGTCTCATGATGGAGACGTTACTGGGCCTGCTCAAGCAAATCGATGAACAACGGGAGGACTGTGACTGTGACTTGAAAAATGGCAGACCATAGACTGTCTGAGACTTCTTAAAATGTTTCCTAAGTTGCTTTTCTAATCATTCATTTAGGAACCAATGTACACAGAGAAAAACATCATATCTTCCCAACTGTCTGGGACAAGAGGCTGCATATCCATCATCCAGTGCTTTGAAGAGACCTTCTCATTGATGGTCACTCTAACCAATCAGTATTGCAGTATTTGGGGGACATTCTAGCACACATGAAATGAAGGCTTCTGTTTGGGTGCTCAGGAGGTTATTCCTGGCTCCATGCTCAAGAGTGACTTCTCATGGTACTTGGTGGACCATTTAGGGTGCTGGGTATCCTGTCCTGTATTTTAGGGCTTTGAAATGAATGGTCTTTATTGGGGAGGGGCCCCAAAATCTTTTCTACGGTAACTTGACAGTAAGTTGAATGGTAAGGAAGCCAATGAATGAACAAAGTCCTTTGTTTCTATCTCCAAGAACCAACAGTGCCTAAGTTTTCCCTAAGGACTCCTTTCCCTCTCAGCCTTTTGCTTTTACCAAACAAGAAAAAGTTGTTCATTTAGCTGGCGAAATTACAGTTATCTATTTTAGGGAGTCATTGAATTTTTGTTAACAACTGTGAATCATTTCATATATAATGCATGCTTGGGTTTTTCATCCTGTCAAATTTCAGAGCAAACTTTTGCATTTCCTGAAATAAACCTGGATTGTACAGTTTGCCCAGTGGAGAATGAGTCTTCTCTCTAAGTAATGGAACAAACTAAATGCATCATTAATCACCTTTACCTGGGAACCAGGGATGCTCTAGAAGATCAGAAAACTCCCTGGGAAATATATGTTGATGTTAATGTATGTGCGGTTCTGCTTTGCTGGTAAAAATCTGAAAACACACTATCTGTTTGTCATGAGCCATTGCATATGCTTAATTTTACTCTCTATAATGATGTTTGCAAGGTGGAAATTCCTGCTCTCTACAAAGCCACTTAGGTTCTGCCTGACTCACCTCTCTTGCATATGACATGCTGGAGTCATGTGGCAGAACTGGGACACTCAGGAGACTTTGAACCTTGGTGCTTTGCGGTTGCTGTGGCACTTTCTTTACCTCTCACCTCAGCTCCTCTGGTCTCATCTCGGCCACCAATCCCAGCTTCTTCCCAATCTAATTGTATTTTATTTATTTTATTGAAGCACTGTGAATTTCAAAGTTGCCACATTATTCATGACTGGTTTCAGTCATACAGTGTTTTAATACCAATTCCTTCTCCAGTGTCCACTTCCCTCCACCTATGTCCAGTTTCCCTCCTACCTTACCGCCCACCCCCACTGCCTCTATGGCAGGTACTTTATACCTTCTTTGATATTCTCGTCTCCTCCAGAGTGACCCACGTCTCCGGATCAACCTTGTATATTCTTCCCTGACCACCACAGCTGGCAAGCTTCCAGCTGTAAACTAGATCTCCTGTTTCTTGTTTCTATTGCTTTTGGGCAATCGTTATTCCCCTACTATGTTTCTTTCTATCCAGCATATGAGAGAGATCATTCTGAGACTGTTCCTCTCCCTCTGACCAACTTCTCTTAGCTTGATACTCTCCAGATCCATTCACGTAGTAGCAAATTGCATGACTTCATCTTTTTTTGTGTGTCCTAATGGTATTCCACTGTGTATCTATAGAAGAAAAAAATCCCCTGCTCAACTTGCCTGGGTTTGGCCTTTACTGATGGCAGGCATGGCCACTCTGGACAAGTGAATGTCCCTTGGCAGCACCTTTCTTTTTCCTGATCTCTGCTCCATACACATCCCTTCATGTTATTGAAGAAGCTGATCCCTCCTCTCCTGTCCACCAAATGCTCTCAGAAACCCAGTTTCTATGCTCCTTACATTTGGCTTCCCTCCTATGACAGGATCCACTCAGATGTCAGTGGTGCTTCCCAGAAATCCAGGGTGCGAGGTTCTGCTGGACCTGCATTTAGTCTCCACTTGACCTTGCCTAAACCTGGGGTGTCTCCATTTATACATCAGAGAACCTGACGTCCTCTTTGCTTTCCTCAGAGTCTGTCTGTCATGTATGTCTCTATGGTGTACTAGAGGGCAGATCAAGCCAAGAGTCTGGGCCATCAGCCAGGTCTCCTCAGGATTATGAACTCTTTGTACCCTGAAGGGCCTCACTCTGGGGCATTTCTTCAGAGGAGCAGAATATTGGTCGTTCAGTGACGTAAGCACTTTGTGAACTATGTGTTAACACAAAAGTTCATCATACTGGCTTGTGGGTTACATAGGTCTGGAATTTTTCAGCCCATCAGCCAACCACGAGGGGGTCTGAGTAGACATAAGGGTATGATCAGGCTGTAGGGACTAAGGAGGAAGAATCTCGTCTCCTGAATCCTGAGGGTGGACTCATTTTTATTCAGCACTCACATACCTGACATCACTAGCCTCTTTATATTCATTATCCCACTCATAAGTGCCCCGAAGATAAAGACTTCATATCTCTAGTTCAGAAAGAGAACTGAAATGTTGAGGGATTAAGCTATGGCTCAAGGCCACATCGTCTCATCCCATACTTAAGGATACCCGACTCCAAAACTCCTGATTCTTTGATTCCAAGTTTGAGTGGCAGCTGTGGTTTATCTCAATAGACCAGGCCCATCTGCTCCTTGAATCATAGAAGGGTTTTAAGCTGGGAGGAGGGCTGCGTTCTACCACCTTTAGGGTGACTGCCTCCTACAGTCACTGAGAGATTCTGGAATCCAGTTCTTCAGCCACAAGTTAACTTGGTGTGCATGGAAGAGAATTTTTTTAAATACTGATTGGTTTTATTATAGTGTAGGATTACAATAGTATTTAAGTCTCTGGTATTGTTATTCAAAGTTGCTACATCCCACCACCACTTGGAAGTGTCCATACCCTTCACCTCCATTCTTATGTCATCTCTGGTCTGACCTTCCTTCCCCGACTCTAAGCCAACTATCTGTTTGTTGGCAGTTATGGTGCACACTATTTTCCCTAATAGGGATTTCTTCAGTCCTTCTTCTATCTGTTCCTTTAGTACAAGGAAATGTGAAAGCGGATAGCTACTGTCAGATTATACAAAAAAGATATTAGATAGGAAGAGGATGGTGCCGGTGTCCCAAGGCTGCTCAGGAAAATAGTTTTGGACATTGTTTAGGTCACATGACTACAGCACTGACCAAGACCCCCGGACAGATTTCCT
This sequence comes from Sorex fumeus, assembly GCF_029834395.1. NCBI lineage: Eukaryota > Metazoa > Chordata > Mammalia > Eulipotyphla > Soricidae > Sorex > Sorex fumeus. The sequence goes on along the minus strand of NW_026606064.1, from coordinate 63,786,487 downwards.
TTCACTCATGGGGGCACAGTCACAGAATGTCTTCTCTGGAACCTTTAGGGGAGCTACATACTGTGTTTTGTTGTTCTTACCCCAGCCCTTCACCCAGTATTTGTTAGGTGCCACTTCAGAGAATGTGTAAAGATGTACCCTGAGTTATTGGAGTTAAGGACCAGACTATGATGGGACTTATAGAATTTTCAGTCAGGAATCAAGCATAAATTTTAGGGATGGAGTAGGTGTAGGCTCTCTAGAGTTTGTTATATAGTTCATGAAACTAGGGAGGATAGGGCTGGAGCAATAGCACTGTGGGTAGGGCATTTGCCTTGCACGCAGTCAACCCGGGTTTGATTCCCAGCATCCCATATGGTCCTCTGAGCACCGCCAGGGGTGATTCCTGAGTGCAGAGCCAGGAGTAACCCCTGTGCATCACTGGGTGTGACTGAAAAAATAAAAAGAAAAAAGAAACTAGGGAGGAGCAGAGTAAATTAGGTCTCCTCAAAGACTGTGAAAAATGCAGAGATCCCTACTGGCAAGATATTCCCATCCATTCATGGATGGGATTGCTACAGTTTGCAGATTCTTTGCAGAGACCTGATGTGGCTGATCAGCTGAGCTCATTTAAGGATGCATGAGAGATGATGCCAGAGAAGACTGGGGGAAACAACAATGGTCTTTGGAGTGGTTTCCTAGGGCTGCTGTCACCAAATATCTCTAATGGTGCAGCTGAAAATACAGAAACAATGTCTTCATGGTTCTGATGCTGGAAGTTCTAGCAAGATACCAGCAGGACATGGAGAAAGAATCTGTTTCCTGCCTCTAGCTTAGCTCCTGACTGATTGTTGGCAAGCTCTAGGAGGTATATTTTTTCTTTATTTAAAAACCTTGGCTTATGGAATTGTTCATAATACAGTTGTTACAGACTTTCAATGTTCCAATACCAGTCCCACCACCGGAGTGACCTTCCCTCTACTATTATACAAGAACATTCTGTACAACATGCAGTGATTCCATTTTCACAACTTTGAGCATCAATCTACCTGGAAGAAACTCAAGAATATATAAACCCTTGTCAAGAGGTTGTGTAGTTTGGTGTTTATATACATGGGAATATTTTGGTGGGTGGAGGGTATGGGCCACACCCAACAATGCTTATGTATCCCTGGCTCTGTGCTCAGGGATGACTCCTAAAGGTGCTCCAGAGACCATATGCAGTGAAAGGGATAAAATTAGGGTTTGATCATACAAGAAAAGTGCCTTAACCCCTATACTATCTCTCTAGCCCCTCCAAGGTCATATTTTTGAAGTAATAGATGAATTATTTTAATCATATTACAAAAGGGTTTGTCTGTCACAGGGTTATGGCCAGACAACTAGGTGGCTTCTGTTATACCTTGATCCACCTCTGGATGACCTGAGGCAAATTATTTTTTAATCTCTAATTCCTAATTTGTAGCAGAAAGATAATGGTAGTACCTTCACCTGAGCTTCTAAACAGAATAAATAGAATCAACTAAAGTATCTAGGCAAGATGCCCAGTCATAGTAAGGGCTGTTATATTTGTCATTATTTCTATTAAAGGAGTCCTTAACTCCAGGAGTTTCAGAAACACTGCTCTGAATATGCTCCTCTAAATCCTTAGCTGGAGTTCAACAACCAAAAAGTTCTGACTTGACCCATGTTTTTTGGTGATGGGACGGGGGGGGGGGGCGGAGGACATGGAGGGAAATCTGACTCTTTTGGAATTTATCTTAGCCACTGGCCTTTGTCGAGGTTAACATTAACAAGCCCTGCTCCTCATCGCAGAATTCTCATTAAGAGGGCTCCCCAAAGTGATATCCCTGCAGGTGAGGACAGGGGAAGCTGGGACTGTCATTATCCTAGGGGCCCTGGTGATGACTGCCATGGCCACTGAATAGTTGAGGCGGTCCAAAGTCCACCTCTCTCAGAGACCCAGCACCATGTAGATTATACCACAGTGTTCACTCTACCAACTTTTCTCCTATTGTCATCTGTATTTACCCTTTGACCCCTCACTTCTCACCTGTTCTTTAATTCTGTTGTACCTAATGTGGTCATGTAGACCACATCAAATCCACTGAGAAATAAAGTCGCTATATACCCAAATAAGCAACAACTTCATATCGAGAGGGTGTTTAGCTTCCTGTCACGCTTTTTGCTCTGTTTTTATAGTGTTTTCCATCCGGTTTTAAGAATTAGATCTTAGAATAGAAATTAGATCTTCTATTGTTATGAGATTGTATTAGACTGGAGTGGGGGTTTGGAGGGCCATAAGCAAATGAAAAAGCAATCAAGAGATTTCTGAGTACCCTATGGTGATCATTTTGAAGGCAAATAAAATTGCTTTCAGAAAAATATTACACAAGGAGAAAGAAATACTTTAAAATTAATCTTGTTTCTATCTTTGGAAGATATTACATATGCTGCAAATACATTCTTACTTGTTAGTCCAACAGAAAATCTACCCTGTGAACTGCCTCTGTGCATAAAGGTATGTGTATCTCTATATTTTAAATGTAATATTTCAGAGGATGGTCCTTGGGCATTTTTACTTAAGCAGCAGGTTTCCTTGAATGAAACATCTCTGTTTCATACATATGCCCAGTGGCCTTTAGTACAAAAGTGCATCATAATTAGTCCAATATGAATTCTGGACAAAGTTTCTAGAATTCCCTCAGAAAATGGTAACTTAATTGTGATCCTGCTTCTTTAGAATAATACATTGAAGGTAGATTTTCTTTTCTCTCTGTCTCTGTCTCTCTGTCTGTCTCTCTGTCTCTGTCTCTGTCTCTGTCTCTGTCTCTGTCTCTCTCTCTCTCTCTCTCTCTCTCTCTCTCTATGGTAGCAGAAGCATTTCCCTCATCACATGTTCTGTGAAGTCACAACCTTCTCTGCAATTGCAGTGTCCAAAGCTCAAAAGAAATTGGAACACTTGCTGCAAAATTGTGAAGAACCTTCACATTAGCAAGGGCTCACATCTGTCTTGTGCTTCTCAGCCTGTGTGTTCCTTTCATCAGCATCACACCATCATTACCCAGAGAGAAATGACATTGAAACCCTTTTGCTGCCTCATAAGGCTGTGATGGGTTCAGCAGTTTTTCCACCATACTCATGTGTTAAAATCTGAAACTCAGTTATAACAAAAGATTACCCAGTACAAAAGTTTTTTAAAAACTATTTTGGGGGGCTGGAGCAATAGCACAGTGGGTAGGGTGTTTGCACGTGGCTAACCCGGGTTCAATCCCTGTCATCTCATGTGGTCCCCTGAGCACCACCAGGAGTAGTTCCTGAGTGCAGAGCTAGGAGTAACCCCTGTGCATCACCGGGATGACCCCAAAAGAAAAAAAACTATTTTTTATTTTCCCCATTTTCCCTTTGTGGTGGTCATGATGATGGTATGTTGCCCACGCTTGGTTGTGGTGCTCATATATTTGGTCCTGGTATCCACCAGGAAGCACACGTCAGGTTACAGTGCTTGCATGCATGGCTCTGGGGATCACTGAGCCTTTCACCTCTTTAGTTGTGGTTATCTGTGTGTACTCTCTCAGGTTTTCACTCTTTACTGGAGACCCACAAATCATGGTTATAATGCTCTCAGGGGTCACTATGGTGCACGCACAGATACCAAATTTCCACTTCCTGGCTATGGATTATTTTCAGCTGTGCATTATTTTCAGCTGTGTTGCTAACTCAGGGGTTACCCCCATTCTTTATGGTGCTCACACAGCACCTAGTAGTGGTAGGGCTAGAAATCATATATCAGGAATCATATGCCAGCTCAAACAGCAAAGTTGTGGGGATTGTGCTTGATGCACCTGGCAACATCAGAGATTTTGACATACTTCTCTTGTCAGAACTTTGAGATAGGAGAGTAGAGTCAAGGGTTTAGTGTATGCCAGTACTGGAGATAAGGTAAAGAAGGTTCTATAAACTTTTATATTTGAGTGAGATAGAGAGAAGGGAAATAATAGAGACATTCTTGTGAAATCTCAGGATGGTTGCTGAGTGGTCTGCACTGAAGCTTTCCAAGAAGACATGTCCAGGGAATTCATCTCTATAAAACTGTTTTTTCTCTGCCACAGCATATGAACAATGATTGAGACCCCACAGTGTTTGTATTTTCTGCATAATCATTTTAGCCAAAAATGTTCACTCCAAAAGCAGAGTATGAATGTGACCTTATGAAAAATTCAATATAGCACCTTCAGTACAACTTTCTTTTAAATGTAAGCTTTCCTGGAAAATTCCATAGATGAATTTTCTGGAAATCATACCCCTTGGTATCTGATCTGCTATATTTTTATGTATATGATAAATGAAAGTTTGAGGGACATCTGACAATAAAGATTTTTTAATTTTAGAATAGTTGATGTCTTTTCTACCATCTTCAGTTGTCAACCAAAACCATTATCTTATGACAGTAATACCAAAAATAGAGAAGTTTAATTTGTGTGTGTGTGTGTGTGTATACATGTGTGAGTGGATGTGAGTGTGGGTGAGAGATTGGGTGTGTGGTTCAAAAGATTGAACCCATGGTATTACACATGCAAAGTGAGTGCTCTATTCCTGAGCTACATCCAAGGCCCCAGGCTGTCTTCCTTCCTTCCTTCCTTCCTTCCTTCCTTCCTTCCTTCCTTCCTTCCTCCCTCCCTCCCTCCCTCTCTCCTTCTTTCTTTCTTTCTTTCTTTCTTTCTTTCTTTCTTTCTTTCTTTCTTTCTTTCTTCCTTTCTCTCTCTCTCTCTCTCTCTCTCTCTCTCTCTCTCTCTCTCTCTCTCTTTTTTGTAGGAACTTCCCAAACATTGCTTAGGGGCTCCTGGGGACATTCCTGGCAATTCTTTGTCAACCAGGCCAGTGGTTCAATGCTTGGGCCAGAGGATATACTGCTTTTCGGGACATGTAGTGTTGGGGATTACCTGGAGCACCCCAGCAGTGCCTAGGCCCTCTAAAACTGCATGCTGTGGTGTGCAAAGGGGCTGTGGAATTAGGGATTATACTGGAGTTAGCAAAAGCAAGGCATGTGCTTTAGCCCCAGTACTATCTCTCTCCACATCCTGAATATTCTCTACTAGTGACATAAAAATCCAATCAAAGATGTGGGAATCTCCTCAGAGGCCCAAAATGTTAGGAGACTGAGTTTGTAGAACTAGAAGATGCCAGAATCAGTGCCGGTTGTAACTAACTGCATGGCAGGTAATTTCCCAGATCTTAACAAGGAAAATTTCATTGTTTCCTGCATACTCACTCCTTGAGGTGGATACTATTATTACCATCGCCGATATATAGATACAGGAACTATGTCCTTGCCCTAGTGTGGGCAGGCAGCTTGCTCTAATCAGATGTCTCTACAGATTGGTCCCAGGCACTTGCTTGGCTACAGTTGACTCGAGTCCTCTTTTGAAACTGAGTAGTAATTCCCTTCCTCTGCCTCCTTCTGCTGCCTTCCCTTCTTCTGTGAATTCTCTCCAGCAAGCATCCTAGGGACACATTTTGATTTCAGACTCTTGTTTCTACAGAACTAAGGGGCTCTGTCTTTGTCAATATTCTGACTTTCATTTGATAATTTCTCTACTTATTTTTGAAATAGAAATGATTTTATTGGGTGTGCATTTGGGCTTAGAACTTTTAAAGCTGCTTCTCAGTACCCAGTTTGGTCACCTGGAGAATGTTGAAGCTCCTGTTCTTGCTCAGGCACTGGCATTCACCCATCATGACAAAATCGCCCGTCTGCACATTCTTAAATTGGGGGGTAAGGGTGGTGAGGGGACAGGTGCCCAGTCACATTCTTGTGGTGCTTCTCCAGGTAGTTGCACTTCTGGTTATTGTTGATCTAATGCCATTGGTTGCCGTGGTCCTCTGCATCTTCATTTTGGTCATCAAACCAGAGAGGACATAACCTTGATGAAGCCATCAGTGATAAAGAGACATTTCTTGTTGAGGGAGATAGACTCAGTAATCTGCTTTGGCATCCTGAAACCAAGCTCCACGTTATTGTAGTACTCTGGAAATGTTTCCTGGCCGGTTTCTCCAGGAAGGACCTTCTTTTAAAAGATGACTGGCTTCTTTTGTTCAGCATGCTCAGTCTGCCTGCAATTTTGGGAAAATGTTAGTATTCTGAATTTTAGATTAGTGAAAGATTGCCTTCTAATTTCACTCAGGATGTCTTTTAATTCTTTTAACTTTCTACTTTCCTTTTTTTTTTTTTAACTCTCAAGTTTCCCTCTGTGCTTTGTGGAAGAAATACATCTTCAATTTCACCTTGATACAACACTATGAAAAAAGGTCCTGATTTTACTTCGAAGTGTGGTAGAAAGATGTTTCATTCTTTTTTGGTAGCTTAGTAATATTCCACTGTGTATATACATACATATATGTGTGTGTATATATATGTATTTATCACAGCTTATTTTCCTCCCATCATATAGGTTGGTTTTATGTCAGATTTGGGGGATATACAAATAAATATTAGACTTTCTACTTGGGAAAACTTTTTTATTCATTTTCTAAATAGAACTTGGGCAAGGTCAAGATGGAAATCAAATAAGAAACTAATAAAATGTGACTGGTTCTACATTAAATTAAATAGACTTTTGGATACCAGCACAAAACCAGAGACTCAGATGGGTTTTTCATTTTTTCAGATCCTGTTCTAATTATGAAACCTTCTCTATTTACCTTGGTGATGACCTTTTCTTTTTACTTTCATCAGCTTTCTTAGGGATGTCATGCTGCAGTCCTACAAATTATGCTGTGGGGGGAAATTCTTAAAACAGACATCTGGGTGGAATTTTTTTCTTTTGGTATTCACATTTCATATTCTATTACTTTTCTCTGTCATCTCTTCTTATGAATAATGATTTTTTGCTAGCCTAGTTGAATCTTCTTAGGTTTGAACCAACTGTCTTTACTCTTTTGAATGAGTTTAATTTGCAGTGCTATTTTTTCTTTTTTGCCGACTCTTTGAAGATTGCAATCAACTCCTTTTTGGCCTTCACTGTAAATTTTCAAGTTATTGATTTATTCACTATCTAGTATATACATGAAGCTTACAAATGCAATTTCTTGGTTCCTAAGGTGTATTTCCCCCTCCTCCCTTCAAATCTCTGTTGTTCCAACATTTCTAACTTATATTCATAATATCTTGACCCATTAGCAGCTAGGATTTGTATGGGCACAGTGAAGTATATTTCCTTGCTCTAATGAAGCACACAAAATATAACTTCTATGTCCTTAGCAGGCTACCCTTCCTAAAGAGGGCAGAGCAAATGTTCCCTTAGAGCTGAGAGCTGAACCTTGAGAGCTTAATGAGCTCGAAGGTACTGTCGACATGGGATTGCTGCTGTATTGTGAAACTCAACAATTCCTTACAGCTGGGTCAGTGGCTCCTGTCTACAGAGAGCCAGTCTGGCCATTTGAGTTACTTGGCTGTTTCCTCTGCTATGTGCCTTTTGTTTAGTTTGCTGCATTGATAATCTGGAGGACTATGTCAGCTCTGCTTTCGAATTCCTTTTTGCATACTCTGAAATGGGAGATCCACAGAGTTCTAGGCATTTAAAGACTGGATGAAAGTTACAAAATAACATTATTAGAAGTTGAACCTTCAAGCCACTTATGTGAAGTTTCCCAAGACAAAAATGTGATATTCCATGAAGTGTTGTGGTAGGGGAGTGGAGCAAAACTTGGCTGTGGTAAGGAATGAGGATGGGTGATGGATGAGGTTGTAGACAAAATTTGGAAGACAGAATCCCAAATTCTACTGGATATGAAGTTTTTTTTAATAGCCATAATTTCATTCTTCAAGCTAGTGGAATTCTGTTAGAGGCAGTGTGATCATATTTCTGTGTAGCAAGATAGGACTAAGGTGTTTAACTAGGTTGGAGTGGAACAGATTTCTAGCCTTGTGTGTCAATTTACAGACATTGTGTAAAAAAAACGTATTAAAATTTAAGTAGCTAGGCTAATTTCAAAATCAAGACATAGAAATACTCTACTGTCAGAAGTAAAGAGAGCAGTGAGCAGGAACTGAAGCTTACAGGGAGCATGAGAGAGAGAGAGAGAGAGAGAGAGAGAGAGAGAGAGAGAGAGAGAGAGAGATACCTTAATTGCTGGTGACTGTAGGTTTCCATCCTGTGGTGAAGGAATTCATATCACACTTGATCTGAACTCCATGCAGCAGAGCAGATGTTGCAAAGATCGTCCTGGTCCACTAAAATGTCAATTATGACAACTGTCCATCTGGGTCCATAGGGAAAAAGATCACCAACGAGAAATTACTCAAGACTCTTTTTTCTGCAGAGTGAGGTCTGGATTTGCATTCTCCATGTGGCAAAAAGTGCGGTATTGAAAAATTAACATGAAAACTACCCTGAAATGGAAGAAATCAGTAGGATTTTGGCAAAAGCTCATGCATCTATCCTATTATTGTTCTTCCCAACAAGTTTCCAATGGAAAATAACTCCTCTAGTATGAGCTCACACTTAAAATGTCCGAGTCTGAGTGAAATGCCAAGAGAATTAGGAGACTCACAAAATGGGATAATATAAATTTCAAGACCTAGAAATTACAACCAGAAATATCAATATCATGAACTTAAGTATATTTAAAATGTTTGAGGAACTAAATAAAATCAGAGAAACTACAGGAAACGTACAAAATAAATAGACTTTTTAAGTTCAGAACTGTGGACATTTAATAAAAGAAATAAGTGGGTGGAATGATAGGCCAAACATTTTTTAAAAATTGGCAAATTGGAATGTTAAACTGAGAAAACCACAGAGAATTTATCACAAAAAACTTGAGATGTAAAATATATTAGCAGTTAAGAGAAATGGAGGCCACATTGAGAAAGGTCAAAACTTGTCAAATGCAGTCTCCAGGAGGCAAGAAAATAATGAGCAAGAAGTAACATTCAAAGTGTTAATGGTCAGAATATTTGAGAACTAAAGTTGAGAACACTGGGTCCTGAAGATGATCACTAAATAATAAAATTTTCAAAATATCAACCTACACAGAGCACAAAACTGGTAAAATGTAGAACATCGATGGCAAAAAGAAAAATGTGAAGCTTCTGGGGAGAAAAGTAAGTGCTTAACAAAGAAGAGCAGTTCTACTAACAACACACTTGTACCTGCAATAAATAAGTCATAAGACAACAAAATAGTATCTTCAAAGTGCAGAGGAAAATAATTGCTAGTCAAGGGCAGTATCTCCAGCCATTATTATTTAATAGTGACTGTAAAAAAGGATGATTTCTGACTTGCAAAGCACAGAAACGTTTACCCTTCTGACTACAATTTTTGAAATGATCCTTATGTAGTGAATCAAGGTAAACCTCTTCAAAATTGTTTTAGGAAAACTAGTTAGTAACACAAAAAAATCTTGGATTCTTACCTCACACCATACACAAAAGTTCATTAAAGGTGGATTAAAAAAACCTCTTCATTAGGCCCAAATCCATAAATTTCATCAAAGAGAAGGTAGGCAAAAACTTGACATGGTATTGACTCTGGGTGCATCTTCAATGGCCCAGTGCCATTGGCCAAGCAGACAGAAACAAAAACAAAATGGGACAAATTAACATTGCAAAAAAATTGAATAATAAAAGGATACATACGTAGAGAAAATAGTCCCTTATTACGTATCTGACAATGGACTAATATGTATATGATATATATATGTATGTATGTATATATATATATATATATATATATATATATATATATAAATAAAGGACTCTCAAAACTTAACCAAAAACAGGAGCAAGAGAAATAACAAAATGGTAGGGCATTTTCTTTGCATGTGGCCAACCTCGGTTCTATCCCTCTATCCCTGGTATCCATCCCATATGGTTCTCTTAGCAATGCCATGAGTAATTCTTGAGCATAGAGGCAGGAATAACCCTGAGCATTGCTGGATATGCCTCTACCCCCCACCCGCATCCTTCCAAAAAAACCCCAGTGCCATCAAACAATGGGAAGAATATCTAAATAGCCACTTCCTCAAAGAAGACATGGAGTAGGACAGTATCCACTGTACTATCCCTTCAGCCTCTGGCTTCAAGTTTTTGCATGAACTTAATGTTTCTATTTCTCTGGGGCATTTACCTAGGAGGAGAATTTCTGGGTCCATATGATATCTTCAAATTTAACCACTTAAGGGATTATTTGATTATTTTTCAAATTGATTGCACCACTCTGCATTGCCCCCAGCAGCAGTGTAATGCAGGCTCAGTTTCTCTACATGCTTCTCAGTACTTGCTTCAGAGCCTGGCAAGCTCCCCGTGATGTATTTGATATGCCAGACACAGTAACAACAAAGTCTCCAATGGAGACGTTACTGGGCCCGCTTGAGCAAATTGATGATCAACAGGAGGGCCTTTACTATTGTAGGGCATATTAAGTAGTGTCTCACTTGGGTTGGGCTTGAATTCTTCTATTTGTGAATCATGTGAACAGTTTTTAAATTTATCCATTGGCTATTTGTATATCATTAGTGTCAGCTCCATTGGCCTGCTTAAAAATTGAGTTTTCTCTTTATTACAAAGTTGGGTGTCACTGGAACTTTGACAGTGGGTATGGTGAGCCTTGAAAATTTATAGACATAGAAAACTCTGGAAACCATGAACTTATAAAAAATGATAAATTAAAAAATTTTAATCTGTTTTGGGCTGGGGATATGGAACAAATTTATTACATCCATTTGAACTGGAGAGAAGGCAAGTGGTAGAGCATAAGCCTAGCATGTGTGGGTCCGTGAGTTCCATCCCCAACACCAAGTGGCCCCAGAGTTCCACATTCAGCAGAAACACCATCTGCACTTTTATGTTCATTACAGCATTATTCACAATATCCAGACTCTGGAAACAACCCAAGTGTCCGAGAACAGATGACTGGTTAAAGAAATTTTGGTACATCTACACAATGGAATTGTGCAGCCACCAGGAAAAATGAAGTCATGAAATTTGCTATCAAAGTATGTCTATGACTTTCAGATGACTTCAAACTTGATAGAAAATTCATAAAAATAAATCACCAGGTTATTAGCAAGACATTTTAAAAGTGCCTTTAAGGAGCAAGTAAGAGGGAGGTGTGGCATCATGGGAAGAATGAGAAACTTTCCAACCATGGACTAGTCCTCCAGCCCTTGGGTGTTAGTCTAATACTATGATTTTTATATCCCACCAATGAGTGCAGTCATTCTATGTCTGTTCCTCACCTTCTGACTCATTTCACTCAGCATGATACTCTCCATCTCCATTCATTTATAAGCTAATTTCATGACTTCATTTTTCCTGTGTTTTTTTTGCACCCCTGAGGTATATGCCCAGAAGTGGTATTGCTGGTGCCTTGGTTGGAAGACTGCCGCAAGTGCTGGGGGAGAAGGAAGTTGGGGTAGAGAATGGACCACTATGACAATGACAGTTGGAAATAATCACTCTGAATAAGAACTGCATGCTGAACGTAGGTAAAAGAGCAAACATGATAAACTGTTAGTGCCTATAATGCAAGACATAATGCCCAAAAGGAGAGAGTGAGAGAAAGAAGAAAAGTGTCTGCCATAGAAGCAGGCAGGGCATGGGGTTGGGATGGTGGGAGGGAAACTGGGAACATTGATAGTGAGAAATATACACTGGTGGAGGGATGAGTGTTGGAACACTGTATGACTGAACCCCAACCAGGAACAGATTAGTAACTGTGTATCTCATGGTGATTTAAAACATGGGGAAAAAGATGAATGAAAGGATTTTCCTATGCGTGAGATTTAGGAGCTCTTCTTGGTGTTGCGGCTCTAGTTTACTCTTATGATGAGAAGCACTAAATAGACTAGTTTTCATCTAGCAGATCTATGTTAGAACCCAGGCAATCCCACTTATGAGTTATGTGAGCCCTTCACTGTATATGTATTACTAACCATGGTAAGCACAAGCTGTATCACTATCATCACTGTCATCCCATTGTTCATCGATTTACTTGGGTGGGTGCCAGTAACATCTCATTCATACCATCCCTGAGATTTTAGCAGCCTCTCCTTACTCATCTTTCCCAATGCTACCATATTGGAGGCTCTTTCAGGGTCAGGGGAATGAGACCTGTTATTGTTACTATTTTTGGCATATCGAATATGCCATGGGGAGCTTGCCAGCCTCTGCCATGCGGGCGGGATACTCTTGGTAGATGCCGAGCTCTCCGAGAGGGACAGAGAATATAAGCAAGTATATTAAAACCAAACACATGTGTGCTGCTTTAGGTACATCAGTGGGCTAGACCATAAGAGGTCTTGCAAGCCGCAAATGCAGTCACGTGCTTCAGGAAATACTTTGCTGCTCTCTTCCGGGAGCTTTGTTTTATAGTCTCTGGATCTTAGCCATTGATGAGGTTATATGGTTCCAGGGGCAGTTTGTGAGTGTGACTGCCAAGCTACTGGAAAATGGGGGATCTGGGTGGAGGAGGCCCACTCCTGCTCCGAGCAGGCTTGAGATCTCAGCCCCGGGTCCCACAAACCTGGGTTCCTCTACCGGTTCCCTCATGCAGGAGGCTTGTCTGAGCATGTGAAGAGTGGTCTTGAGCATGGCTGTGACTGAGTTCTGGAGGTTTTCGGCTGCTGGGATTCTTCTTGGGACAGGGAGGGAAACTCAAACCCCCCCACCCCGAAGGGCCCCGTTGAAGACAGCCTGGCGCAGGGGCATGGGGTTATCACATGTAAAATCTTATCACGCCGAAGGTTGTGTGTTCAGGGGCTCACTGGATGGCACTGTCTCGCCGCTCTCACCACCCGTGTTCGGTGCTCTTGAGTCGCTGTGTGTAGCCTGGATTGGGACAGCTGTTGGCCAAGGGCAGACGGAAGAAGAAACGAGGGCCAGGCTGGTCGATATCAATAGTAGTTTATTCCAATCCTCTTCACTCCTATCTCGAACCTTTCTCCTTCTGGCTCTGACTCTGGATCTCTGGAGCCCGAGCCCTCTTGCTTCTGACTCCCTTCTCCTCGAGCTTTCAGTCTTAGTTTATATAGCAGTCACATAAGGCGGTGACATAAAGGTAGGTTGAATATTGACAAATCAACAAAGAGAGGTAAGATCACTCCTCCAGGAGATTAACTCAAGGATAAAATCTCATCTACAGAGATTACTCCAGATTACTAGGAGATCCGCTCAAGGGTGGGATCCCAACAAGGGTGTGTTCTTCCCTCAGTAATCTACTTAAATAATTGTAATAAATCTACTTCTAATATTTCTAGCAATGTCATTCTGTATGAGCACAGAAAGAGATATAAACTTAGTTTGGTTCTTCCTGAGAACATCTCACTATACATTCCGCAGTCCTGGGGCCAGGTTAATCTTCCTAGCTCCAGCAGGGTCCTAGTCTCGTCATTACTTACTTTCGGATCATGACAGCATTTGTCCATGATCATGCCCTCAACTTATAGTTGAGTATCGTGGCTCTTTGGCCTGGCTCATTTTGATGCCAGGGTAGCTCACAGCTTTCCCTGGGTCCATTCAGTCCCTCATCTGGACCCTGCTTTTGGGGTGCTAGGAACTAATGGCAACTGAGTCAAGAAATCAGATGCCCAGGAGTAAATATTATTCGGAGTCAATCAACTCCCAAGTTACAAAACATAATATTAACTGTCTTCCTGTGTCCACACGGAAGGGACATTGCTTACAATACAAGTTCAGTGTCCTTAGATGGGTGTGACCTGATAAACCTAAGCTACCTGAGGAAAGACAAAAGAGTGTTATCCTACAGTTTTATAGTCTCTGGATCTTGGCCATTGATGAGATTACATGGTTCCAGGGGCAGTTTGTGAGTGTGACTGCCAAGCTACTAGAAAATGGGGGATCTGGGTGGAAGAGGCCCAATCCTGCTCTGAGCAGGCTTGAGATCTCAGCCTCGGGTCCTGCAAACCTGGGTTCCTCTACCGGTTCCCTCATGCAGGAGGCTTGTCTGAGCATGTGAAGAATGATCTTGAGCATGGCTGTGACTGAGTTCTGGAGGTTTTTGGCTGCTGGGATTCTTCTTGGGGCAGGGAGGGAAACTCAACCCCCCCCAGGGCCCTGTTGAAGACAGCCTGGTACAGGGGCATGGGGTTCTGTGTCGCTCTCTTTGGAAGCAAAAGCTAGTTCTCAATAAATATTGATTGACCATTGGTCACTACTGTTCATCTCTCTAGCCCTCAAAAGACAGTAAGCCTTGGGAATAGCTGATAACTGGTAAGCCAAGTAATCTGCCCTTGAGTAAGTATGGAAAAGCTCAAAAGAATGTGTACTGGAATAAACCTGCCCATTTTCTATATTGCAAGCCACTCATTGTATAAATTAAGCACACTGAAGGGTGTGTGTTTGCCGGCTCTCCAGGCAGCTCTCTCACCACCCGCGTCCGGTGCCCTTAAGCCTGTGTTTGGACTGGACTGGGACGGCTGTTGGCGATGGGCAGGTGAAGGAAGAATGAGGGCCAAGCCGGTTGATTGATCAAATGTCATTTATTCCATTCTCCCCATGTGCCTGCTCCAGTCTCTTTGAGCCTCTCATTCTAGTCTCACACTGCCCCTCATTCCTGTCTCCTCCTGTCTCTCTCGCTCATCTCTCTGCACTCCATCTCACACCCTGGGCTCGCTCTCTCCATGTGCCTGCTCCTGTATTCTTCTATATTCTTCTCTCTCTGTCCCCCTTGCTAGCCTCTCCGTGGACCACCTTGCCGCTCTGCTCCTTCTCACTCTCCCCCCAGCTCTCTTGCCTCTACCAACTCCCCAGCACTCTGGGCTGACACTGCACCCAGTCTGATAGCCAAATCAACATAAAGCCCTTCCCGATGGCCCACCAAGTTCAAAGGGAACACCACCTAAGAGGTATTCCAAAGCGCTTCCTGACTGCCTCAGGCAAAATACCTCCTAAGGTGTTTTTCTCCTTTCCTTAGTCCAATAACTCTATCAATATCTTAATACTAGTTATTTTTGTATGGACCCAGTAAGAGATGCACTGAGGCTTGTAGGGCAGCTCTCCTGGGAACATCTTGCCACAGACTCAGTCTACAGCGCTCAGGCCAGATTAATCATTCCTAACCCTAGTAGGGTCTGAGTGTAGTTATTACTTTTTGGATCATGACAGCATTTGTCCATGACCATGCTCTTAACTTAGAGTTAAGCATTTTGGCACTTTGGCCAGGCCCATCTCGATGCCAGGGTGGCACATAGCTTACCATTTGCCCTCGTTCCATCCAGTCCCTCACTGGGACCCTGCTTTTGGGGGTGCTAGGAAGTAAGGGCAGCTGAGGCTTAGGTTGAGAGAACAGATTGCCAGGAGGAAAATTTCACTGAGAGTCATGTTACAAAAGCATAGCACATACTATCTTCTTGTGTCCAGACAAAAGGACATTGCTCTGAATAAACTATGCAAAGGACACAGGGAGAAGAGAAAAAAATATTTACAAGTCAACAGAGCACAAAGAAAGAAGTTACAACTAAACACAGAGGAATGGGAGCACTGTGGTGGGAGCAATTCAATATACCTAAACTACCTGAGGCTCTGCAGGAAGGACAAAATAGTGTAATCCTACAACTCATTATCCTCCAAAATGGAAGATCACACATTTTAAACTTTCTTTTTTTTATTTTATTTTTTAAATTTTTTATTTTATTTATTTTTTTTACATTTCAAACTTTCAGAAGCTAGTATCCCTCAGACTTGGGTGAGATTTCACAATGAAATAAACCATTATTTGTAGCCCGTCGTGTTTCTTTTGTTCTTGCAGGAATATGCGCTCAGCTTTAGTTTTGCCATTTTAAATAATTTAGCAGATAGCAACACCAAAAAAAAAAAAATCACTTAGGGCCTTATTTAATCAAGAGACACAGGATGAAATGAGAAAAAGGCCAGTGTTATTCTGATTCTCAGCTTTATTGAAGACTGAAAAAAGGTATGAATTAAGTGACCTTTCCAGGTCAGAATTTTATGGCTCTGATAAATTCCCCAGGCTTAGCAGTTGTCAGTGAAAACAGGCAAATAAGAATGTGAAGATCCTTTCCCTCCAACCATATCTTTCCAATGAGTAGAAGGGATAATAGTTCTAAAAGTGCCTCCAAAAGAGCAATATTTTATAAATCCAAAGCTTTATTATTAAAATGTGGATGACATCAGTCAACAAAAATAGGAAGTAGTTAAAGTTGAGGTGAAGCTTTTCTCTGATTGTTTCATAACATTTTATAGCTACAGAGACAGAGGCGTTGAGGTCCAAGTCTCTCACTTTACAAACAGTGATTTATCAAGATCAGTGATTTGATCAAGTTCACGTTATTTAATACCAAAGTTACATTGCCACATAAAATAATGAATGGTATAATTTAATCATTAAAATGTTATTTTATTATCTTCACAATTCAAGGAGACTATATTCATTATTTCATTTGAAATGTGTGAGCGCATTCTAGGTGTTAAAATCTAAATCTACTAAGAGAGTCATATTATAGCAGCTAGGGCATTTTTCCTTGCATACAGCCAGCCCAGGTTTGATCCCCAGCACCTGATATATACACCCACCATCCTTGAGTCAGAGCACATATCAATCCTGAGCACAGACAGGTCTCCCCAAAACCAAAATACAAAATAAAATAAAAAATTGAAATAATATTGAGAAGTTTCAAATACAAAGGCTTGGTTGAAACTGATCATTTTCATGACCTGAAAAGGTTTGCTGCATAAACTGGGCAAAGTTGAAATGCCTAACCTCACATGCTACTGTAAATTAGCCAGATTCTTCCTTTGAAGAATTGTTTTCCCTGGAGACTAATTTACATAGAAATTAATAAAGGTTAATTGAAAGTTTTAGGAACTCTCCTACACACACATTTAGGGAGTGGGAACTGAACCCTATTTAAAGTTAAGCTACTTCCCTTAAGCAAAACTTGAAGAAAGTTACTCGAGCCAGCATTCATATTACCTTAAGCTATTAAAATCCTGTATGCAAGGAATAAAGTGACATTTTGGATCCACAAAACCAAACATTAGCCTGCAATATTGTGTGTGTGTGTGCATGCATATATTTCTTTGATCCTTAGTATGAGGAGGAGTCTCCCATACTCATTTCTGGATGATAAATGATGCCATATTTAAAATCCAATTTCTTATTAAACAAATATCGTTTATCTTTTGGGAAGGAATAAAAAGTGGGTGAGTGTACAATCTAAACCTCTTTAGAGAGATCTAGAAAAGCCTACATTTTACCATGATGATTTAAAGGGAAAATGCACAAGTGGTTGGAAGTTAATGGCTTTTGTGTCATTTATCCGTAACTGGAGAGACTTAGTCAGGGGGTAAGCACCAGAGTTCATCGAGCTGGACTTTGTTCTTTAAGCAACAGTGGAACACACAGAGATTCTGGAGGGAAAAAGCAAAGACAAAGAGGAAAATGGGGTGTGTGGTGGTGATGGTGGAATGAGTCTGCTCTTCTGAGACTGTAGTCCTGTCTTTGCTGCTTTAAATTTGAAATAATGATGATGCTGAGAAATATATATTGCACAAATGCTTGACTTCAGATAATCCTGTATAGTTGCAAAGCAAGATAATTAATTTTCCCTTGCAAAAAAGACAGTGTTAGTTCTTCAAAAAGCAGTGCCCTAATACTATTAACTAACTCTTATTTAAAACGATGTAAAATAATTTTTAATTGGTGCTTACTTGGCGGGTTCTATCACCTTTCATTTTACCAAATCTCTCAGAATGGTGTGGTAAATTGCCTCTCATAGGCAGCTGTGAATATTTGATAAGACAGGATGATGTATACAAATGATTTCTTCTTCAGAAGAATTCATCCAGAAGAATTGTCAAATTATTTTTAAATGTCTGGAGTGCTTATTGAAACATGGCAAGAGAAGTTGAAAGTTTCACTTAAATTCTGTGACCTTGCTATTGTGTAATTTGATCATAGAATCACCGGATATGTTTGAACTTCAATATGCTTTAGTGACTGTCTTTTCTAAAGCACTCACTGGTTTCAAGTTGTGTAACAGCCAAAGATGGGATAGGCAGCTTGGGTATAAAGTAAATTCAAAGATAAAAGGAGCCTTCAGAAATCCAAAAGATCATAGGCACCCATATAATTAATTGTGAAAAAAGAATGAATGCTGGCTCAAATTTTGTTCATATTGACTATGGCACATTGGAAGTGAACACTTCTTTTCAGAGGAAAGAAAACAGAAAGTTAAGAGAAGGAATATTTCATTACTCTGGTTATAATGCTGAAATGGCACTATCTCATTTTGAAAATTTCAGAAGAGATTAAGACTTTTGATTTTGAGAGATAAGAGATTAAGATTTTGATTTTATACAAAATCTTCTAGGATTTGTATGTTTTGGATAGGGGGAGGGGAGGGTTGGGCCACACTCAGTGGTACTCAGGAGGGAGGATCCAGTACAAGTCTCAGGAACCATGTGCAGTGCTGCGGATCAAAGAGGGATTGACTGTCTGCAACAGTTACCCTAACCACTGAACGGTCTTTCTTGTCCCCTTGCACCCATTTTGAAGAGCTAACTGGAAAAGGTGTAGAGGGACACATTATGTTCAGAATGGGAAATAGTTTGCATTCACTTAAAACCTCAAAATCGAGTAAATCTTATTTTCCATACTCTCCCTCGGTAGTCTCCCCAGCACCCTTGATCTCTTGAGCTCTCCACAAAGATCGAGACACAAGGGTTCAGAGGCAAAATCAGAACCTCTGCCTGCTCCCATATGTTCTTTCTTCTCAGAACTCCCCTGATTGTGACCCAGGCAGTCAGTGTCCACTAGGGAAAGCAAAGGCATTCTATTTCCTTGACAATGCACTGGCTTTTGGCAGGACTTATGAGAGTAGGAAAGTGGCACATGAAATCGGTAGAAACAGCTGGTCATTCTCTTGAAGAAATCTGCTCTTGTAAGCTCACTTTAAAATGGCATCACTTGGCTACCCATTTTTGGTTTTTGTTTTTTGCTCTACAAAGGGTTTTCTCATAGTCCTGAAAGTCTTTTGCCCCTGGTAGTATCAGTAAAACAAAGATATATGCTTACTAGAAGATGTTTCTTCTATACAAAGTGGGACGTTTTATTTTTATGATCGTCATTAAGCTGGTTTCTTTTATGTGTGTACATAACTTTGGGTTTTTTTGTATGCTTCCTTGGAGAAAACTCATGCTGGCTATATGCGAGTATGCGCATGGGGAGATGGGAGAGAGTAGATGAGAAGATTCCAAGAAAGTTGCCATGAAAAAGAGAGCAGAGGAATGGGGCCAACTTCCTTCTCCTCCAGGCTTTTCCCACTACTGTACTTCCGATGGGTCAGAGAAAGTAGTATCTTGCTGAAGGAATGATCATATGGGAATCTCTTCGTACACTCAGCAGAGTATAATCCTAAATAGCGCCCATCTGAAAATTGTGTTTCAAACATGGGTTTGATACAGAAAGATCACAAAGACGTAAGTCTTGTCAACTGACATAAAATTAGTATGCCATTATCAATGGCAGCTGGTCTTGGGTGCCTGAAAGCTTTTAGGTTATAACATTGAGCTTTGGAATCAGACATACCATGGGCGAGAAGGGATCATTAATAGGAACCATAGATGAATAGTTTGGGAACATAAGTCTGTGCCTTCCGCCTCATTCCTGGTGTCCTGCTCTTGAAATACCTCACCCTCACCTCCATCATCCCCTGTGACATAAGAATCCTGAATTGAATAGTCTCCTTCATTCTTTCTCCAGGCTGTCAATTTGTAAAACTATTTGCATTTAAACCACTAAAATTGATTCTGAGTCTCCACAGATACAAATAGATATTCAATATTTAAGGAGTGCCTGGTATACGGAGACACTTGCCCAGCTTTGCACCATTTAGCACATGGGTGCAGTTGGGAGTGTAGTCATGAAGCTCATTTTCAAGGAGTTTACTCTCAAGTTGTGTAAAAAAGTAGGCGGAGATATAATATTTTGAGTGACTTAGGTCTCTTGTCTCTTAGTTGAATGATATCTGTTCTACTCTATTTTCCTTCTCTCCCAGAACTCACAAATTAATCTGGCAGAGGTCTACTATGAGGTTCATAGAGCTCTTATTACTTTCCAAGTTTGTTTAATGCACAAGACACAGTTCTACTTTATTGCCTGTATAAGACTAATATGCTTTCTATAAGTTATTCAACCTCAAATTAACATAAGTTTCTATCTTTTATAATACGATAATGATAAAAAAATATTTTTAACACTGAGAAAAAAATTCTATTCATATTGAATCTTCATGTTTCCAGAATATGTGGAATAGAAATTAGGAAAGACTTCCTGGAGGAGGTGAGTTTTGATCTATACTTTTAGGGACAGGTGATCAATGTGTGGGAAAAGCATCTTAACTCGGTTGAATGGTATTTACATAGTTCCCCCACCCAATGATTACGATCAAGTGCCATATGGCACATGGCAGTAGCAGATTGACTGAAGGTAACACAGGTTGGGGCTGTATGTTACCTTCAGGGACCCAGGAGCCCTGTCCGTCTCTTACTCTCGGTCTTAAATTCCCTATCAAGTGCTCTCACAGAGTCCATATTTGTTTTAAGGAAAGAAGGAGCTCATGTAGATGAGAAATAGATGATTGCATGTTTCCAGCAGAAGTCATCAGAAAGCTGTGCAGCAAAGAACAGCAAAATTGGCACTGCAAGAATGTGTCCCCTTTGTACACAAAATATTCTGTTTGCATATTTTAGTGTCATGCTTCACTGTGTGCTTATGCGCTATGGAGGAGATAAAGTTGCAGAAGGCAGTTGGAATTGCCTGACTTTTGAAAGTTAAGTCAGCTGTAACTTTCTACTAATAAAGTATCTCCATGGGCTTAATTTTCTCACAACTGTGTATGCATGCGCCTTTGTGATGTGTGTGTGTGTCGGGGGGGGGGCTGAGAGAAAGAGAGAGAGTAAGAGAGAGAGAGAGAGACAGAGAGAGAGAGAGAGCAAGGGGTGGAGATAAAGGAAGAAAGAGAATTTCTTTAATCGAAAGAGAAGGGCTGACTGCTGACTTATTGTGAGCACTGAGTTTACCTGAATACACCATCACTGAAATGATCATAGATATTAGAACTTGAAAAGCATCACTGGTATTTAGTGTCAGCATTGTTCTCCTTCCTTTGCACCATAAACCCACCTGGCAGAGTCTGGACAGTTCTAAGCATTGATTTGAATGTTGTCACAGAAATAAATCATGTTGCTGCATGTTCAGATGCTGTACCATGTATGAGCTGCCCACAGTCTCTGGGACTACCAGCAGAGCAGGAAGACAAGCACCCTCCAAAGCCATGCCACACTACTTGTCCTTTCTAGCAGAGTCATGCCAGCAGCTCTGGCCTGGTCTTCGTCCAAGATTGTCTGCAATCTTGCTTGTGCTTGGCAACTAAATATCCCTGCACAGCAGCAAATACATAAGCCAGAGAAAGCTTAGAGGAGAAGGAAGTTGGGAACATTTCTCTGATCTCTCCTTTTCTCCTTTTTTTTTGCCTTTTGGGTCACACCTGGCAATGCTCAGTGGTTACTCCTAGCTCATGCACTCAGGAATTACTCCTGGTGATGCTCGGGGGACCATATGGGATGCTGGGAATCGAACCTGTGTCGGCCATGTTTGGATGCATGCAAGGTAAATTCCCTACTTGCTGTGCTATCGCTCCAGCCCCCCATGGCAACTTTCTTGGATTCCTTTCATCAACTCCATCCATCTACCCAACCACACATTTGGAAATAGCTGACATAATCAAACATGATGGTCTCTCAGTATCTGTATTACAAACCTTTTTTATTATTTTAAATTTTAATAAATCATCATGAGATACAGTTACAGACTTAAAATTTTCGTGATTACACTTCAATAAACTAATGTTTGAGTACCCATCCCTCTACCAGTGCTCATTCTCCACCACCGTGAATGTTCCTTCACGCCACCCCCACCCTTTCCCACCCCCTGTCTATGTGGCAGACACATTCCCTCTTACTCTCTCTCTCCTTTTGGGTTATGATTTGCAACATAGGCACTAAGCAGCCATCATATTTGGTCCATAGCCTCCTTTTAGCACTCACCTACCATCCTGAGAGATCCTTCCAACCATCATTTGCTTAGTAGTCTCTTCTACATCCCACCTACCTTTTCCCCTAGCACATGAGATCGGCTTCCCAGCTGTGGGGCCCCTTTCCTGGCCTTTATCTCTACTATCCTTAGGTGTTATTCTCCTATTATATTACTTTATATTCCACAGATGGGTGCAGTCATTATGTGTCTGTCCCACTCTGACTCATTTCTCTTAGCATGATACTCTTCATGTTGATCCACTTATATACAAATTTTATGGTTTCATCTTTTCTAACAGCTGCATAGTATTCCATTGTGTAGATGTACCAAAGTTTCTTTAACCAGTCATCTGTTCTCAGGCACTCAGGTTTTCTTCCAGATTCTGGATATTGTAAATAGCGCTGCAATAAACATATAAGTGAAAGATGTCATTTCTACTGTACTTTTTTGCATCTCCGGGCTATATTTCCAGAAGTGGTATTGCTGGGTCAAATGGGAGCTCAATTTCTAGTTTTTTGGGAAATGCCCATATTGTTTTTCAAAAAGACTGGACCATTCAGCATTCCCACCAGCAGTGGAGAGTCCCCTTTTCCCACATCCACACCGACACCGGTTGCTTTTGATTTTTTGGATGTGGGCCAGTCTCTGTGATGTGAGATGATAGCTCATTGTTGTTTTGATCTGCATCTCTTTGATGATTTATGATGAAGAGCATATTTTCATGTGCCTTTTGGCCATTCAGGTTTATTCTTTCTGAAAGTTTCTGTTCATTTCATCACCCCATTTTCTGATGGGGTTGGATGTTTTCTTCTTGTATATCCTTGCTATTATCTGAGGGGAATTAGGTGAGTATCCTTTCCCATTCTGTAGACTGTCTTTGTATTTTGGTCACTGTTTTTCTTGAAGTGCAGAAGCTTCTTAGTTTAAGATAGTCCTATTTCCTTATCTCTGTTTCCACTTGCGTGGTCAATGGCGTTTTGTCCTTAAAGATGCCTTTAGCTTCAATGTCGTAGAGGGTTCTGCCGACCTTTTCTTCAATGTACCTTATAGATTCTGGTCTGATGTTGAGGTCTTTAATCTACTTTGATTTGACTTTGTGCATGGTTTAAGGTAGAGGTCTGAGCCCATTTTTTTGCATGTAGCTGTCCAGTTTTGCCAGCACCATTTGTTAAAGAGGCTTTCCTTGCTCCACTTCTCATTTCTTACTCCCTTATCAAAAATTATATGGTCATGTACTTGATCATGTACATGATTGCCACTCAATACCTCTATTGCAAACCACAACACCCAAAAGGTGAGAGAGAACAAAAGGTAATGCCCTGCCACAGAGGCAGGGTGGGATGAGGGCGCATGGAGGGTGGTGGGAGGGATACTGGGATCATTGGTGGTGGAGAATGGGCACTAGTGGAGGGATGGGTACCCGATAATTGTATAACAGAAATCCAAGCTCAAAAATTTGTAAGTCTACAACTGTACCTCATGGTGTTTCACTAATAAAAGTTAATAAATAAATAAATGTTTGGAAGAATTCCTAGTGAATCCATCTGGACCTGGGCTTTTGTTTTTGGGAAGACTTTTGATTACTGTTTCAATTTCCTTGATAATTATAGGTCTATTCAAGTATTCCACATCTTCTTGGCACAGCCTTGGGAGGTTATAAGAATCTAGGAATTTATCCATTTCTTCTAGGTTCTCTTGTTTTGTGGCATACAAACTTTCAAAGTAATCTCTGATGATCTTTTGAATTTCTTTGGTTTCTGTTGTGATGTCCCATTTTTCATTTCTGATTCGGTTTATTAGAGTTCTCTCTCTCTCTCTTTCCTTGTGAGTCTTGCTAGTGGTTTATCAATCTTGTTTATTTTCTCAAAGAACTAGCTCTTGGTTTTATTGTTCTTTCGGATTGGTTTTTGGGTTTCCGTGTCGCTAATTTCTGTAAGTTTTATTATTTCCTTTGTCCTTCCTGGTTTGGGGTCCTTTTGTTGAATCTTTTCTAAGATCTTGAGCTGTGTAGGTAGGTTATTTATGTGGGCCCTTTCTTCTTTCCTGAGAAATGTTTGCAGAACTATAATTTTCCCCCTCAACACTGCTTTAGCTGCGTCCCACAAGTTCTTGTAGCTCGTGTCTTCATTCTCATTTGTTTCCAGGTATCTTTCGATTTATTTCTTGATTTTCTTCCTAACCCACTCATTGTTCAACATGGAGTTGTTTAGTTTCCAGGTGTTTGATTTGATTTTCTGTGTCTGTGTGTGATTCACTTCTATCTGCAGTACATCGTAGTCTGAAAAGAGAATTGATGTAATTTCCATCTTTCTGATTCTATTGAGGTATATTTTGTGGCCCAGCACATGGTCTATCTTAGAAAATGTTCAATGTGTACTGGGGAGATGAATAATCCTACAGGCTGGAGCGATAGCACAGCAGTAGGGCGTTTGCCTTGCACGCAGCCAACATGGCTGACCCGAGTTCCATTCCTCCACCCCTCTCGGAGAGCCCGGCAAGCTACCAGGAGTATCGCGCCCGCACGGCAGAGCCTGGCAGCCTGGAAGGCTACCTGTGATGTATTCAATATGCCAAACACAGTAACAACAAAGTCTTCAATGGAGACATTACTGGGCCCACTCGAGCAAATCAATGAACAATGGGAGGACAGTGACAGAGTGACAGAATAGCCCTATACAAATCTATTAGCACTCTCTCCTCCATTTCTTCCTTTAAAGTCATTACTTCCTTGCAGAGTTTTAGTCTTGTTGATCTATCAAGAGGTGATAGGGCAGTGTTAAAGTCTCTGACTACTATTGTGTTGCTACCAACGTCATCCTTGAAGTTAAGTAGCAGTTTTTTTTACATATCACCATTTTCTTTAATAAAGGAGTAGCACATACATACATGACATAATGATTCTGGAAAAAATAATCGGAGATACTAAAAATATTCTCAAGTTTTAAAATGGCATGTAATAGTTTTAATAACATTCTACATGAATGGAAACCTCTGATTTAATTTCGTGATTTTATCATGCCAGAAACACAGCTGAGTTTCTTTTCTTTTTTGAAACAAATATTGGTATCATACACATTGGTTTATTAATACACAGCATCTCAGTTTGAACAAAACTTTTAGTTTTATTTGTTATGATGTTTTAAATTTTCAAAGTATTTTCAACATCTGAAAATAGCAGCATACATTTAAGTAGGTTTTATAAATTATATAACACATTCTTTAAAAGATGATTGGTTTTGTGGTTCCTAGTAGCAAGCCCTGTCTTATTTTTTTCACATAGTATAAATTATACTCTTAAGTAGGATTGCATTAAGACCCAGTAGTTCTTAAACAGTGTAACCAAATAACCATACAAATCCCAAATGCAGCAAGGTGAACAATCTTCATAGTGCACTTTCACCTCACAGATAGCTGCTCCTTTCTGATACTTTTCCACTTCAGTGTGAAGTAGATTGTTAGAGTTTTGTTAGTGGTTTCATTATGTAGCTTCTTAAAGAAAATAATGGTTTTATTTCTTCAACAGTTCACAGTTTTCAAATGAGATTTTTTTTTGAAAATCATGTGGTCCAGGGACGTTCTGAGTAAGGAAATGCTCTTTAGCAGAAATCTATCAATGCAATTGTAATAAATATGCATCTACATCCTTAGCTTTATTACCAGTATATCCTGGAACCAAAGTGAGATGGTTCTCCTGTTCCCACAATCCACTTAGTTGTTGTTTTAAAATCTGAATATTACAATCATTTATAATTTCTGTTTTTGATGATAATTCTGACCACCATCTTTTTATGACTGCTTGAAGCCAGTTTAAACCAACTATTATATATTCTTCAAATTTGCTTTTAAGTAGTGACTTTACTAGAGGCAACAAATCTACACAGCAGCCCAGTGAGATGTATTGTTTTTCTTCCTGTAAACTATTGGTAAGCACAGGAAGTCAATCCACCACAACATCAGGGTCTTCTATCCTCACCAAATAAGCTACAAGTTCACTTATGCTTCTCTTTCTCCAGAAAGTTAAAGCTACATTCAATCTCAAATTCCTGCTGAATAAAACTTGTGCCGTTGTTTCATAGTCCTGAGAAACCTCAGAAAAAAAATACTATATTTTGATGATGCATTTTCTGTCTGTGAAGAACCAGAATCACTGGCACTAACCAAATATGTTCAACAGTCGGGGTGTAACTTTTCAGGCAGGTGGCCTGCACAAGCCAATTCATTTTCTTTATTTGCCATGTCACAGTCTCCACTTTTAGCGGACTGTTTTTTCCTGTCACAAGGATGTGGAAAAGGATGATGAACTTTCTTTCTGTGAGAGATCACCTTAAGTAGTTTATCTGGACTTTTCACAGCTTTTCCAACGGTTCTATTTATGTAAGTAGCCGACTGTTTTGGAGATTTCTTAACCTCCTTCATGTTCTTACTAGTGAAATTAGAGGTCCTTTTTCTAGAAAGATCAATGGAATGATCCTCAATATTGTAACAAAAGTTCCGTTTTTTAACATTGTGGGTTTCAGATGCCATAATCTCTTAGATACCGGTGCCTCATGCTACCGTGGCACTGCAGCCCAGCGCTGGCACTGATGAAAGACACCCAGTTGCGACCTCGTGCATCCCCAGGCTCCACCACCTAGCCCCACTCCCAGCCATTCAAATGCGGGCACACGCACGGCCCAGTAGTTATTTTAAGTGTTTAGCTGGCCCCTTATTGGGTACATATATATTTACTAGTGTGATTTCTTCCTGATGTACATATCCCTTGATTATTTAAAAATGGCCTTCGCTGTCTCTTCTAAACTTTTTCAGGTGAAATCTGTTGTCAGATACTAGTATGGCCACCCCAGCTTTTCTGAGGGAGGTGTTTGCTTCAAGGATTGTTTTCCATCCTTTGACTTTGAGTCTGTTTTTGCTCTGACTCTTAAGATGTGTTTCTTGTAGGCAGCAGAATGTTGGGTTCAGTTTTAAAATCTAATTTGCTACTCTCTGTCTCTTAATTGGTGCATTTAGACCATTTACATTGAGAGAGATTATTGTCATGGGGTTTTGTGCCATCTTTCTGTAGGGGTTTGTTGTGCTGGTAGAATTATTTTTCCTTGTCTTACAGTAACCCCTTTAGTCCTTTTTTAATTTATTATTTATTTATTTTTACTCTTTAGATTTTTATTAGTGAAACACCATGAGGTACAGTTGTAGATTTACAAATTTTTGTGCTAGGATTTCAGTTATACAATGATCAAATACCCATCCCTTCACCAGCGCCCATTCTTTACCATCTCTGATCCCAGTTTCCCTCCCACCCCCATCCCACCCTGCCTCTGTGGCAGGACATTCCCCTTTGTTCTCTCTCTCCTTTTAGGTGCTGTGGTTTGCAAAAGAGGCATTGAGTGGCAATCATGTTCGGTCTAAAGTCTACTCTCAGCAGGCATCTGCCATCCTGGGAGGATCCTCCCAACACCCTTTATTTGGTGCTCCCTTCTCTATCTGAGCTGCCTTTTTCCCTGGCGTGTGCAGCTGGCCTCCAAGCCCTGGAGAAACTTTGGTACATCTACACAATGGAGTACTATGTAACTGTTAGAAAAGATGAAGTCATGAAATTTATATACAAGTGGTACTACATGGAAAGTATCATGCTAAGCGAAATGAGTCAGAAAGAGAGGAACAGATATAGAAATATTGCATTCATCTGGGGAACATAAGTAACAAAATCGGAGACTAACACCCAAGAATAGTAGAGATAAGTACCAGGAGGTTTAGTCTTTTTCTAAGGTTGATTTTGAGTCTATGAAGCTCCTGAGCTGTTGTTTATCCATGAAATAGTGTATCATTCTTTCGAGTTTGAGTGAGAATTTAGCCAGATAGAGTATTCTTGGTGAGGCAATCATTTCACTGAATTTTTTCACTATCTCCCTCCATTGTCTTCGGGCTTAGATAGTTTCCTCTGGTAAGTCTGCTGTAAATCTAAGGGGAGCTTCTTTGTATGTAATTTCCTTCTTTGACCTTGCTGCTTGCAGTATTGTGTCTCTATCTGTGGGATCTGTCATTCTGATTATGATATGTCTTGGAGTCTTTTAATTAGGATCTCTTTTAGCTGGTACCCTTCGGGCTCCTTTGATCTGGATGCCTGTATTCTTCAGCTCTGGGAACTTCTCATTGATGATATCTTTAATTATTGCTACCTCATTGGGTTGTCTCCCTGTCCTCTGGTACTCCAATGATTCTTACGTTGTCCCTCTTGAATTCGTCCCCTAGGTCTCTTATTTGCCTCAGTGCTATTCTGAGGTCTTTTTTCATTTTATGTTGTTTCTTGTATGCTTTCTGCAGCTCATCTTCAAGCTCACTGAGTCTGTCTTCACTTGTTGTCATTATAATGTTGAGGGCACCCACTGAGTTTTTAATTTCATCTACCAAATTTTTTATTAGTGACACTTCTGTGTGTAGCTTTCTAATTTCTGCTCTTATTTGTTCCTGTATTTTGTTGGCTGTACGTTCCACTGGTTCTTTCATGTCTCCCTTTACTCTATTGAACGCCTGTCCCACCATTTCTTTGAGCTCATTGAACATCCTCATCCTTTCATCTATGAATTCTTTATTGGAGAGATTATATTTGTGGGAATTCCCTATTGAGGTTTCAGGGATCTTTTCTTCATCCACTCCTCATGGTGGGGATCTGTGTTGTTTCTTCATGTTACTGTGGTACTATGGATATGGGTCCCTCCAGTTCACTATCAGTGACCCCCTCTCACTGCAAGAGAGGATTCTAGATGGGCTTGGTCGATGGCAGTTTCCTTTTTCTTCTTTAAGAATACTCCCTCTTTGGTGCTCTTCTTTGCTTTATGTTGGGCCAGTAGTGCAGCTTCAGAGTTCTTTTAAGTAAGGCTTATTCAGAAACTTGTGTTCACTGTTATTTTGATGGGTCTTTGGTATATTTTGATAGGAATGGGCTAGTGGTCTATGGCCTAATGTGTTTGGGATAGTCAGGATGTCGTATATAGAATTAGGTGATGGAGGTTGAGCTGTGAGTTCAGTGTGCTGGGAAAGGGGAAATAACTGTAGCCTCATGAGCAGCAGCTTCCCCAGCCCAGCATGCCCTGTCGGTGGGAGGGGCCTCTTACATCCCGGCTCGAGATTGTAGTTCCCTCTGACATGCTCCTGAGGTTTGCAGGAGTCACCTTTTGGCAGGTGCTCCAAGGTAGCCTAGGCCAGAGAGAGGGCTTTGCAGTTGGGGGGGGGGGTGTCTGGGGGCTGGGTCACTGGCTCCAGAGGCCGCGCCCAGCATGCCAGCTGTACCTGTCGGTGGGCGGGGCTGCTTAGGTCCCTGATGGATTTTGTATTGCAAATCTTAATGCCCAAAAGGAGAGAGAAAGAGAGAGACAGACAGACACACAGACAGACTCAGAGACACAGGCAGACAGACAGAGACAGAGACAGGAGACACAGAGAAGAAAAGTGCCTGCTATTGAGGCAGGAAGGAGCAGAGGGGGAGGGTGGCAGGAGGGTTACACTGGTGAGGGGATGGGTGTTAGAACATTGTATGACTGAAAGCAACCATGAAAGCTTTGCAACTGTATCTCGTGGTGATTCAATTAAAAAAATAACTGGTATGAGTTTTCTCCAAGGAAGCATGAACAAAAAACGATCACATTACTTTGTTTCTTTCTCTAATTAAAGATTGGATTTTCACTCCTGTGAGTTAGGGTGGCTGGACACCCCTTCTCAGTCATTCCTGGATGCCTCTGCATCTGGGATTGGCCCCAGAGACCTCATGGTGTTGTATGTTCAATAAAATTGGGGAAGGGCCGGTGTGGTCACTGCTTATTTGGGTATTGTCTGGGAGGTTATAGTCTAGTGCAACACAGGAAGCTGTTTTTCCTGAGGGTGTGGCATCCTTATGTGTCCAGAAAACCCATTTCTCCTAGAGTTCATGCTCAAACAACTGTTTTTCCCATCAGATCTTATGTACAGCCAACAGGAGTTTGGAGGCAGTTCCTGCCTAACTCCCCGTTCCAGCTACCACTCCAATATTTTTTATATCCCAGGACATTTTCAGCATTCATAACTCAAAGCCCATGTAGGGTTATTTTTTTCAGAATTTTGGCAGTTTCTCTCTTCAATTTCTCAGCAGAAAATTTCTGGAAGCCCCAAACTTGATGTTCAATTCTCATTCTGTTTAGAAGAAGAGAGGTGAAATCTGTCTTAGTTTTTCTAAACTATATTGGACTTTCAGGAACACAAACACAGATTCATAATGGAATCAACTATCTTGCCACATACATATTTATAAGGATTTGTGTCAGGCAGGAAGAAAAATGGGAATTTTCAACCACTGGAAAAGTTGGCAAAATTCTTCAGTTTTTATTACTATGAATGATATTGATGGTGTTATTCTGAGCTCGCTCGAGAAATATCGATGAACAATGGGAGGACAGTGACAGTGACAGTGATTCTGAGCTTTAAGACTTGCCTGAAGGTTAATTTTTTTACAGGTCAAAATAATTGGTAAGTTGAGTCAACACTCATAATTTCTGTTTTCTTCTGTTTCACAGATGTGCCAATTCCTGCCCACTTAATAGGGAAACTTTGTATTTCATCCTGGTGATATGTTTTGATGGCAGAAGCTCCAGAAAGCAAAGCACTCTTCTCAAGTCTCTTGAAAGGTTGGAGAGATAGAAAGACCCCACTGAGGATTTCCCCAAAGAGTGGAAAGTGTTGGTAGCAATTATATTGCTTTGAGAATGAATCTCTAAAATTTGCTGAATTTATCTTTTCATCCAAAAACATGACTTGATTATACAATTGATTAGCACACATCATGTCCAAACAGTCCAAAATAAAATAAAAAGTTTAAATTAAAAATAAAGATGAAGAAAGCAATTTTCTTTTACTTTGGGGTAGTTTTGTGAGCCTTCTCTCCCAAAATAAATCAGGGTTAAATAAAATGTATAATACTGTTTTCATTTTCCACCACCACTGTAACAGCTGCCATAAACTTAGTAGTCAACACTCTTATTTATTATTTCATAGTCCTGTGAGTTAGAAGTCCTGGTATACTATCTTAACTGGTCCTCCACTTTGATCTCACGGGTTAACATGAAAGATTGTTGCTGAAGGATATACTCCTTTCTGGACATCCTAGATGATTTGCTTTCAAGCAGAGTCCAATTGATAGTCTCCAGTTTGTTACGGTCATAGGACTGGAGTTATGTCTCCTTGCTTGCTGTCATCTGTGGGCCTCTTAGAGTTCCCAGAAACTCTCTTCCATCTTTGAACATGACCCAGTAACCATTCCACTTCAGAAACAACAAGATATGAGATGCCTTCTCATACACTTTGGCTCCCTTTGGCAGGCTCACTTGCTGTAACTCTTCTATCTACAGCTGTAGAATGTTATCCACTTTACTGGAGTTAGGTTGGGTCTACCCAGAAAAACCAGGATAGTCTCTTCTTAAAATCCATAACCTTAATCATACTTGCAAAGACCCTTTCATCACATCATTTGGTACAATTTCAAGTTCTAAAGGTTAAGATATGGACCAGTTTGAGCCCAACACAATGTAAGTCCTTCGAGCGCAGAGCTTGAATTAGTTCTGGAGCACTACAGATTGTGATCCAAATCCCCTCCAAAAAAATTATTAGGGCATAAATACCTTTGATATTATTATGCTTACCAGAAATGCCTTTGTGTGGAAACAGTGATATAAAACATTCAGCCCACCTGCTTCTTAGTTTTAATACAGAACACAGAGAATTATTCAAGTAACAAAAAAAAAAATGGTAATGATAAATTGGGATGTGTTTGGCAGGTTGTAGGCTGTTTTGTATCTAAAAGAGAAAATTTATTTTAAAAAGAAGGAGGTAGGTGTTTCATAGGTGCAAGAGGCAAAAATCATGGAAAGAAAGGAGTAAAAAGGAAGAAGAAAGAGAAAGAGTTAAGAAGAAGAAATGAAGGAGGTACAGGACATATATGTTTTGGAGAAAATTTAAAGACTCTTTAAAGGAAAAATCCTTGGCATTTCAGAAGCCTATCTGCACATTTGTTACAGCATTTCACAATTTCAAGCCACAAAAACAGAAATGGTATTCATTTGTAGAGGAATGGATAAAGAAAAAGTAGCTTATAGATAGTGAAGTACTATTCATTCATTAAAAGGAAAGGTATCCTGTAACTTGCAACATGAGACCAGAGGACATTATTATATGCTAAGCTAAATAAGCCAGACGCAGAAAGGTCAATCCTATATAATCTTATTTATATGTGGACTCTTAAAAAATTAAGTTCCTAGACCAGAAAGTAGAACAGTAGTTACCAGGGTCAGAGGTTTGTAGAAAAATGGGAAGAGATTGATCAAAGTGTACACAGTCTCATTTACAAGGTAAAAAGGTTCTGGAATTGAATGCACAGTGTTATGACTCCAGTTAATAATACTGTTATGCATTCCTAAAGTGGCTGAGAATAGACCTTACATTCTTGCCACATCCAAAAACCAAAAAATGAATTGTGTGAGGCGATGGATGGACTCATTTGATTGTGGCAGTCATTTCACAAATGTATACATATATCAAAGCTTTGTGGGGTTCACCTTTAACCATGCACAATTTTTACTTGCCAATTGTAAGTCAGTAAAATGGGGGGAATGATACTGAAAATAAGTAAAGGAGAAAACCTGTGTTTACAGAAATATAAATGTTTCCAGAGCTTTGAAAAGCAGGTTGATAAAGCAGGTCTTTGAGATGTTTGGATATTATCATGGCCTTGACTTTGCCTGACAAGTCCAGATAATCCCATTGACCTGGCCCAAAAACATTTCTTTTACTCTCCAAAGTGTAGAGATCTGAACAACATTTTATTAATTATTTATTTGGGTTTTTGAGCCAAGCCTAGTGGTGCTCAAGGATTACTCCTGGCTCTGCACTGAGGGATCACTCCTGGTGGGGCTCAGGAGAGTATGTGGGTGCCAGGATCAAACCCAGGTCAGTCACATGCAAGACAAGTACCCCAGCTGCTATACTATTGCTATGGCCCCTGGACCATGTTTTGTGTAGTTATATTCCTTCCCTTAATAGTCTTTTAACTGGCAGGTACATTAACTGTTTATCGTTTCTTTTCTTTTATTTTAAGTTTCATTAAGTTTAATATTTCACTAGGTCTTTTTTTTTAATTAGTGAAACCCCATGAGGTACAGTTGTAGACTTAAAAACTTTCGTGCTCGGGTTTCAGTCATACAATGATCAAGTACCAATCCCTCCACCAGTGCCCATTCTCCACCACCAGTGATCCCAGTAGCCCTCCCACCCCCACACCAATCCCCCCACCCCACCCCGCCTCTATGGCAGGGCATTCCCTTTTGATCACTCTTTCCTTTAGGGTGTTGTAATTTGCAATAGAGGTATTGAGTGGCTATCGTGTTCAGTCTATATCTACATTCAGCATGCATCTCGCATCCCAAGCGAGTCCTCCAAACATCCTTTACTTAGTGTTCCCTTCTCTATCTTAGCTGCCTTTTCCCCCATCATGTGAGGCCTGCCTGCTTCCAAGCCCTGGAGCAGACCTCCTGGTACTTATCTCAACTATTCTTGGGCGTTCGACTCCAATTCTGTTTCTTTATATTTCCCAGATGAATGCAGTCTTTCTGTGTCTGTCCCTCTCTTTCTGGCTCATTTCACTTAGCATGATAATTTCCATATAGAACCACTTGTATGTAAATTTCATGACTTCATCTTTTCTAACAGCTGCGTAGTATTCCATTGTGTAGATGTACCAAAATTTCTTTAACCAGTCATCTGTTCTTGGGCACTCAGGTTTTTTCCAAATTTTGGCCACAGTGAACAGTGTAGCAATGAACATAGAAGTGCAGATGTCATTTTAACTGTACACTTTTGTGTCTCTGGGATATATTCCCAGAAGTGGTATTGCTGGGTCAAATGGGAGCTCAGTTTCTAGTTTTTTGGGAAATGTCCATATTGTTTTTCAAAAAGACTGGACCATTTGGCATTCCCACCAGCAGTGAGGGAGGGTTCCTTTCTCACACATCCGTGCCAACACCGGTTGCTTTTGTTCTTTTGGATGTGGGCCAGTTTCTGTGGTGTGAGATGATATCTCATAGTTGTTTTGATCTGCATCTCCCTGATGATTAGTGATGTAGAGCATTTTCTCATGTGCCTTTTTTTCATTCAGATTTCTTCTTTGAGAAAGTTTCTGTTCATTTCTTTGCCCCATTTTTTGAAGGTGTTGGATGTTTTCTTCTTGTGGAGTCCAACCAGTACTTTGTATATCCTTGATATCAACCCCTTGTCTGATGTGTATTCGGCAAATATCCTTTCCCATTCTGTAGACTGTCTTTGTATTTTGGTCATTGTTTCTTTTGAGGTGCAGAAACTTCTTAGTTTAATATAGTCCCATTTGTCTGTCTCTGTTTTCACTTGCTTGGCCAGTGGTGTGTCATCTTTGAAGATACCATTAGCTTCAGTGTCGTGGAGAGTTTTGCCAACCATGTCTTCAGTGTACTTTATGGATTCCAATCTAATGTTGAGGTCTTTAAACCATTTTGATCTTACTTTTGTACATGGTGTTAGGTAGAGACTGAGTCCATTTTTTTGCATGTAGCCATCCAGTTTTGCCAGCACAGTTTTTCCTTGCTCCAATTCACATTTCTTGCTCCCTTATCAAAGATTAGATGATCACTCGTTTGTGGGGAGATGTCAGTATATTCGGCCCTGTCCACTGGTCTGCGGCTCTGCCTTTGTGCCAGTACCATGCTATTTTAATTATTTCTGCTTTGTAGTAGAGTTTGAAGTTAGGGAGGTTGATTCTTACCATTTTCTTTTTCCCAAGAATTGCTTTAGCTATTCATGGGGGCTTACTGTTCCATATGCATTTCAGGAGTATTTGCTCCATTTCTTTGAAGAATGTCATGGGTATCGTTATAGGGATTGCATTGAATTTGTTTTGGGGAGTATTGCTATTATGATAATTCTCCTGATCCATGAGCAAGGGATATCTTTCCATTTTTTGATGTCCTCTTTTATTTCCTAAAGTAGCGTTTGTAGTTTTCTTTGTACAGGTTTTTTACTTCCTTAGTTACGCTGATTCCTAGACACTTGATTTTTCTGGGATTTTTTTTCATGTCACTTTCTTCTCTCTCATTATTTGCTTATAGGAAATCCATGGACTTTTGGGTATTGATTTTATAGCCTGCAACTCTATTATATAAGTCTATTGTTTCTAGGAGTTTCTTGGTAGAGATATTAGGGTTCTCTAAGTATAGTATCATATCATCTGCGAATAGTGAGAGCTTGATTTCTTCCTTTCCTACTTGAATGTCCTTAATATCTTTTTCTTGTCTAACCACTAAGTACTTCCAGTACTATATAGAAGAGCAGTGGTGAGAGTGGGCTTGTCTCTTCCCTGATCTTAGAGGGAAGTCTCTCAGTTTTTCCCCATTGCGGATGATGCTTGCCATAGGCTTGTGTAGATGGTTTTAACTATATTGAGGAAAGTCCCTTCTATATCCATTTTGGCGAGTGTTTTCATCATAAACAGGTGCTAGATCTTGTCAAATGCTTTCTCTGCATCTATTGATATGATCATATGGTTTTTATCTTTTCTTTTGTTGATATGATGGATTATGTTGATTGATTTTCGAATGTTAAACCATCCTTGCATCCCTCGGATGAATCCCACTTGGTCATGGTGTATGATTGTTTTGGTGAGTTGTTGAATTCTATTTGCTAGTATTTTGTTAAGAATCTTCACATCCATGTTTATCAGGGATATCGGTCTGTAGTTTTCTTTTCTTGTGGTGTCTTTGTTTCCTTTTGATATTAGAGAGATATGGGCTTCATAGAAACTGGGAGATTTTCGGTTTCTTCAATTTCCTGGAAAAGCTTGAGAAGAAATGGCAATAATTCCTCTTTAAGTGTTTGGAAAAATTTGCTAGTCATAAAACGTACTGGACCTAGGCTTTTGTTTTTGGGAAGATTTTTTTTTTAATTTTAATAGTGAGACATCATGAGGTACAGTTGCAGACTTACACATTTTTGTGCTTGGGTTTCAATTATACAATGATCAAACACCCATCCCTCCACCAGTGCCCATTTCCCACCACCACGGATCCCAGTATCCCTCCCACCCCCCACCCCACCCCCATCCCACGCTGCCTCTGTGGCAGGGCATTTCCTTTTGTTCTCTCTCTCTCTTATTGGGTGTTATGGTTTGCAAAAGAGGCAATGGGTGACAATCATGTTTAGTATATAGTCTACTTTCAGCATGCTTCTCCCATCCTGGGAGGATCCTCTCAACACCTTTATTTGGTGTTCCCTTCTCTATCTGAGCTCCCTTTCCCTCTAGCATGTGTGGTTGGCTTCCAAGCCATGGAGTAAAATTCCTGGTACTAATCTCGGCCATTATTGGGTGTTAGTCTCCTATCTGGAAAAAACCTGAGTGCCCGAGAACAGATGACTGGTTAAAGAAACTTTGGTACATTTACACAATGGAGTACTAAGTAGCTGTTAGAAAAGACGAAGTCATGAAATTTACATACAAGTGGCACTACATGGAAAGTATCATGTTAAGTGAAATGACTCAGAAAGAAAGGGATAGACATAGAAAGATTGCATTCATCTGGGGAACATAAAGTAACAAAATTGGAAGACTCTTCCTGACCCTCTTGTTACAGTTTCAATTTCCTTGATGTTAATAGAACTATTCAGGTACTCTAGATTTTCATGATTCAGCCTTGGGAGATTATAGGAATCCAGGAATTTATCCATTTCTTCTAGGTTCTCTTTTTTCGTGGCATACAGACTTTCAAAGTAGTCTCTGATTATCTTTTGAATTTCTTTGGTTTCTGTTTTGATATCCCTCGTCTCATTTCTGATTCGGTTTATTAGGATTCTCTCTCTTTCTTTGTGAGTGTTGCTAGTGGTTTATCTCTCTTGTTTATTTTCTTGAGGAACCAGCTCTTGGTTTCATTCATCTTTAGGATTATTTTTTGGGTTTCATGTTGTTAATTTCTGCTGTAAGTTTTATGATCTCTTTCCTTTTGTCTGGTTTGTGCTTCTTTTGTTGGTCCTTTTCTAAGATCTTCAGCTGTGAAGTCAAGTTGTTTATGTGGGCCCTTTCTTCCTTCCTGAGAGCTATAATTTTTTCCCATAACATGGCTTTAGCTTTATCCCCTAGGTTCTGGTAGCTAGTGTCATCATTCTCATTTGTTTCCAGGTATCTTTTGATTTCGTCCTTGACTTCCTTCCTGACCCACTTGTTGTTCAACATTGAATTGTTTAATTTCCAGGTGTTTGATTTGGTTCTCTATGTCTCTGTGTGATTCACTTCTATCTTCAGTGCATCATGGTCTGAAAAAATTGTTAATACTATTTCTATCTTCCTGATTCTATTGAGGTATGTTTTATGACATAGCACATGTTTTATGACATAGCATATTTTGGAAAATGTTCCATGTGCACTGGAGAAGAATGTGTATTCTCTCTTTATTGAGGTGTTAAGCCCTGTATAGGTCTATAAGCCCTCTCTCTTCTATTTCTTCCTTCAGAGCCGGAATGTTTCCTTGCTGAGTTTTGTTCTTGTTGATCTATCCAGATGTGATAAGGCGATGTTGAAGTCTCCGGCTACTATTGTGTTGCTAGCAATGTCCTCCTTAAGATCTGTTAGCAGATATTTTAAATATTTTTTGTTCCCTCAGTAGGTGTGTATGCATTAAGAGTGTGATTTCTTCCTGTTGTATGTATCCCTTGATAAGTAGAAAATGGCTACTATTGTGTTGCTAGCAATGTCCTCCTTAA
The DNA here is from genome assembly GCF_029834395.1 of Sorex fumeus. Lineage (NCBI taxonomy): Eukaryota > Metazoa > Chordata > Mammalia > Eulipotyphla > Soricidae > Sorex > Sorex fumeus. The sequence continues at coordinate 63,748,634 of NW_026606064.1, read as the reverse complement.
GATCTGTTAGCAGATATTTTAAATATTTTTTGTTCCCTCAGTAGGTGTGTATGCATTAAGAGTGTGATTTCTTCCTGTTGTATGTATCCCTTGATAAGTAGAAAATGGCCTTCGCTCTCCCTTCTAATCTTTTTCAATCTGAAATTTATGTTGCCGGATACTAGTATGGCCACCCAGCTTTTTTGAGGGAGCTGTTTGCTTGCAGGATTGTTTTCCATTAACTTTGAGTCTGTGTTTGCTCTGACGGTTCAGATGAATTTCTTGTAGGCATCAGAATGTTGGGTTCTGTCTCTGAATCCACTCTGTGTCTCTTAATTGGTGAATTTAGACAATGATGCCGAAAGAGATTATTGTTATGGGATTTTGTGTTGTCTTTCTGTAAGGGTTTGTTGTGCTTGTAGGGTTTTTCTTGTCTTATAATATCCCCTTTAGTCCTTCTTTTAGGTTTGGTTTTGAGTCTATGAAGTTCCTGAATTTCTTCAGGCTCCTTGAATCTGAATGGCTGCATTGTCCAGCTCTGGGAACTTTTCATCAATGATTTGTTTAACTGTGGCTTTTTCATTGGGATTGTTTCCCTAATCTTCTGGTATTCCAATGATTCTAATGTTGTTCCTCTTGGAATAATCTCCTAGGACTCTGATTCGGTCTAGAGATATTTTTAGGTCTCTTGCCATTGTTTGTTGTTGCCTGTAGGCTTTCTTCAGCTGACCTTCCAGCTCACTGATTCTGTCTTCAGCTGTGGCCATTCTACTGTTGAGGGAATAGACTGATTTTTTTATTTCATCTACCGAACCTTTTATTCATAACATTGCTGTGCATAACTTTCCAAGTTCTGCTCTCATTTCTTCCTATATTTTCTTGATTGTTTCTATCATGCCCTCCTTTAATTTACTGGTTATCTATCTCACTGTTTCATTGAGTTCATCAAACATCTTCATTACTTCATATCTGAATTCTTTCTCAGAGAGGTCCCTTAGGTGAGTAGCACCTACTGAGGCTTCTGGACTGTTTTCATCATCCTTCACTCGGGGTGGGGATTTGTGTTGTTTCTTCATGTTGGTGTGGAGGTATGGAGACTGAGATGTTACACGAGATTTCTGGGTATGAGTAAATTATCTGGGGGAGGAAGAAGACTGGGTACAGAGTTGGGGATGAACAGGAAGAGGCTCAGAGATGGTGAGCATCACAGGGTCCTAGACGACCCTTGGGGCGCATATGCAGGGAATGCCAGGTCTCGGGTTCAAATAATGACTGACCTAGGGAAGGAAGAATACCAGGCACAGCATTGAGGACGAACAGGAAGCGGCTCAGGGATGGTAAGCATACCAGGGTCCTAGCTGTTTATCCTTTCTTTAGTTTAACGTGTTATCAGAATAACCACACACACACACACACACACACACACACACACACACACACACACTGGCCTCAGAATTCTAGACATTCATACAAACCCATGATTTTTGTTTGTTTTTGTCTCTGATATTCACATTGGTATTTAGAAATGCCTGGATATTTTTTTCTTGAAGCAAGTTTAACACTAAATAATACAGTTTAAAAGCCTGGGTTTGTTTTGGTTTAGTATTTGTTTTGTTTTATTTTTTCTTCAGGGAGAAAATTTTTCCCTTTAAAATCTTGGAGAAAGATAAACTCATTGTCTCTTAGATATTTAATCCAAATATACCTTCTAGTGTTTTTTTTTTCACATTGAAATATCAGCTTTATCTTCTGACTTGGTTCATTTTAAAATGGCTTTAAATTCAGAAGTCATATTTCTGTTTTTTTTATTTTGTTATTAGTAAATTAGGCTGGAGCGGTAGCACAGTGGGGTAGGGCATTTGCCTTGCAAGTGGCCAACATGCCCAACCCGAGTTTGATTCCTCCGCCCCTCTTGGAGAGCCCGGCAAGCTACCGGGAGAGTATCTCGCCCGAATGGCAAAGTATAGCAAGCTACTCGCGACGTATTCAATATGCCAAACACAGTAACAGTTGTCACAATGGAGACATTACTGGGCCACTCGAGCAAATCCATGAACATTAGGAGGACAATGACAGTGAAAGATTTGTAAATTATTTACTTAATTTGGGAGGAGGGCCGCACCTAGTGGTGCTCAGGTGCTATTCTTGGCTCTGCTGTCAGGCATGGCCTCTGGCGATGCTCTGGGAATGATGTGCTATGTTGGGGATCTAACCAGGGTTAACTGCATACAAGGAAAGTGTCTTACTCCTGTAATATTTTTCTGGCACCTCATGCTTGTTTTAAAGGAGACTGTACCCCATAGAAAAGCCAACTTTTTCACAAGGTTGTATTAAGTCCTTTCCTTAGTAATTATACTCAACAGGACTAATTTTTTTTATTTTGTGAGAGTTTTAATATTGGTTTAAATGAAAAGAGTTTCGTGGACTTTAGTACTGAATAGTTATGTTATTCTATACTGTAATACTTTAGGAAACAGTGAGTGAGATAACTGTCCAATTTGCCATAGATTAAAATGATGGGCAGAGAACTAGGGGCCTAGTTAATAGGATTGTGGCACTTTCTTTGCATACAGGAGACCTGGGTTTGATCTCCAATACCATATGATATCTCAAACACCACCAAGTATGACTGAGAACCAAGCTGGCAGTTGTCCTTGAATACCACTGGGTGTAAGTAAAAAAACAAAACAAAACAGCAAAAATGGTTTGCCATGAGTAGGTCTCACAACATGGTCAGTAAAGCAGAAGCAAACCTTGGTCTCTGGCTGTTGGAGCTAATCTGGATTTATTCCTTAAGATCTGTGTGTTCTCAGACAAATTGCTTACCCTCTTGAGTTCTCAGTGTCTTTGTGTGCAAAATAAGGGGGATATAAATATTAATATGGCAATTTACATCAATATTAATTTGGAGGTTACTTAAATGAGATTAGTGATAAATTCATAGATTTTTCTGGTACACAGTAAGAATTTCAAAAATTATTTATTACCAGTCTTGTCTGTTGTGTATGCCAATACGTGTGTTTCAATCTTGCCATCTTACCTTAATCTAAATCCTATTTTTATAATGAAAGAATCAGCCTATCTAGATTTTATGCAATTTTATATTATTATATCTGAGAGTGTTTTCTTCAACAGTGCCCTCTGGCTCTACCAAAATGTATGTGTTTTATCTTGTAAAGCAATTATATACTATGTTATACATTATATATAGATTTACCTTTTATATAATATAAATATAAAATCTAATATATACTTAAAATATATAATAGTTGGGCATCATGTTTAAAAGATTAGGAACTTGAAGTTTTGTAACAGGACCAGAAACAGCAGTGGTTTTGATAGCACGTGTTCCTTTATAACATTTCAAAGGTCTGCCATGAAGAGTTTAATGATAGTAATTTTTCTTGAGAACAACAAAAGCTCTCCATCGTTCTGTATTTCTCCCAAATAAATGGAAATAGCTTTGAACAGAGAACTGGGACCAGGGCCACAGTCTCCACAGGTCTTCTTTGGGGCTTGGTTTACGATGCCCTCGTGCCCTGTCCGTGGTGCTGACTTTGTATCGTGGCACTCAAGCTGCTGCTCTTCATGGCCTACATGTTTCTTCCAGGCTGGGCACATAAAACATCCCCTTTGATTTGTAGCTGCTTCTATTTTGTGTTGAGTCTGTTGTTATTTTAAAGCTCTATTTAGACTTTTCAAATGCTTGAAGGGCTATATTGTCCCTGGTTATTATTTTTTAAACTCCTATTGTGTTTCACGATGAGGTCCTGTTTTATAAAAAATTTCTTGGCCTAACTTCTGTTGTTGAGAGTCAAGTATCCTCAGTGATATCCTCATTAACTAATTTCCCATATGCTTACTGCTCCTCACTTACTCATTTTATATTAAATTTTATTGATTTATCATTGGCTTACAATGCTATGTGCTTTAGGGAATACATTCATACCTCAAGATGTGTTTGCCCTGCCTCATGTTCTAGTGCTATCACACTATCAAACTCACCCAACACCTCCATTATTTCTTTTAACACTTTTCACTTCTTCATTGGTACCTATCATTCTTTTCTAAATGTAATTTTTGTTGTTTGTTTTTCTTTTACATTTCTTTTGATTTGATTGTCTATGAGAAAAAACATCCTGTAATAATTGTCTTTCATTCTCTGACTTATTTTAATATTTGGTTTGTATCAGACTCTATCCATGTTACTGGGTAAAACATGATTTCAACTTTTCAAATAACCAAGTAGTCATCTATTGAATACATGTTCTTCTTTGTCCAGTCATCTATCAGTGGTCACTTATATTTATTCCGTGTCTTGGCTTGAATAATTATGCTATGAGCATAGGAGCATAAAGCCTTATCAATTAGGGCTCTAATGTTATTCAGATAGATAATTAAGAGTGGTATTACTGGATCATTTGGCATTTCCGTTTTTATGTTTCTGTTTGCTTGTTTAAGACATACCCATACTGCTTTCCATTAGGCTATAGAAGCTTATATTCCCACCAACAGTGTATCAGAATTCCCTTTCCTCAATATTATTATCTTTTGATTAATCTTTTTTCAGATTATGCATAATGATATATCATTGTGGCATTTGTTTAAATTTTCCTAATAATTGATATTGAATATTTTAATATGCTTGTTGGCCATTTGTATGTCTTTGTTGGATAAATATTTGTTCAGATCTTCTACCCACATTTTTTATTTTATTTAAATTATTGTAACTTATATGAGTGACTTATATAGTTTAGACATTGGCCATTTATCTGACATATGATTGTGAAAACATCTCTTATTCAATACCATTTCATTATTTTGATGCAAGGTTTTTTTTATAATGTGGCACAGAAGCTATTTAGTTTGATGCACTCCCATTTGTTTATTTTGCCTTTGTTTCCCATACAACTGTAGTTGAGTTCATAAAGACATCAATTAGCTTATTTTATAAGCATTTTATCTATATTTTCTTCTACTAATTTTATGGATTCAGAATTTATATTCAAGTTTTCAATTTGTGTATATTATTAAATATGGATATAGGATCAATATTTTGCATGAGGCTGTTCAGGTTTACCAACATCATTTGTTATGGAGGTTTTCTTTTTGTCATTGTTTTTGTCCTTTTTGTCATGAATTACTATATGTAGGTTTATTTCTGGGCTCTGGATTCTGTTTCATTGATTAGCTTATCTGTTTCTGCTTCAATACCAGACTAATTTGTTGGCAATTTTAAATGTAGGAACATGATACTTCTAATTCTCCTTTTTCTCAATACAGCCGTGGATATTTGTGGTCTTTTGAGGTTCATGCAAGTTTTAGAATTGTTTGTTCTGTTTCCTCAAAATATTCTATCGAAATTATGATATGGATTTCATTAAGTCTGTAAAATGTTTTAGGTAAAATGGACATATATAAATACTTATTTTTCTAATCAATTAACACAGGATATCTTTCCATTTATTTGTATCTTTTTCCTTTTCTTTGAGAATTTCCTACAGTTTCACTGTTTTAAGACTTTCTCATTCTTTCTTAAGTTTATACCCAGGTGGTTAATCTCTTCTTATATGATTGTAAATGATATAATTTTCTTAATTTATCTTTATTTTGCATAGAAATGCAACTGATTTATGTAGATTTATTTTGTATCTTGATCATTTTCTAATAATGTAGAACATTTTAATGAATTCTTATGGTTTTCTATGAGTCTTGTCATGTCACTTGTGAATAGTTATGGTATTACTTTTCCTGATTTTGATTTCCTGTTTATCTTTTACTTGCCTAATTGCTTTGACTCGGACTTCAAAAATTGTGTTTAACAGTAATGACAGAAGCTGATAGCCTTATCTTGTCCTTATCTTGTTTCATCATTAGGGAATGTCTTTTATCAATGAGAATAATATAAACTGTGGTTTTATCATGTCTGATTATTATTATTATATTGATATATTTCTTTTTTCTTTATTTGTTGAGAATATTTCTCTCAATAACTCTGGTAATTCTGGGTCTGGCTTTCACACTGGTTAAGCAAATAAGAAATATTTTCAAATAATTTTTCAGTGTCTAGTGAGATAATTGTTATTTTTACCTTTTTGTTAATGTGGTGTATCACATTGATTGAATTTCATATATCAAAACATCATGAAATCACTGTATTGAATGCCATGTGGTCATGATGAATGATTCTTGTTTGGTTTTGTTAGGTTTAATCTGCCAATATTTTGTGGAAGAGTTTTGCATCTATATTGTCACTTTCTTTTTATATCTATATTTATTATATCTATATTTTATTTTTTTATTGTCTCAGCCTTCCTCCTGTTTTTTCACCTGTATTCTCACATAGTCACTACATTCACAACTCAGAAACCAATCACAAGACTGTTTTTCTTCATAACAAATGTAGATTTCAGGTTCGAAGAGCCCTATATAGGTGCCATTAATTGGAAGAATTAAACACAGAGCTCAGAAAATAACAGTTTGGTTACTATATTACTCAGTAAAGTCAAACGGAAGAGATGTGTAGAGCAAGGAAATAACAGAGAAAGAGCAACGAGATTCCTTGCTTTTACTTATTCCTCTCTTCTTAAATCTCTACCTGTTCATCAGAACAGAAGTTCTCTGAGTTATATACTTTCAAGTTTTTATGGATATTTCATTATATGATCATAGGTAATTAATTCAGTGTATTGATGAGTACTGACAGCAGGTTCTTCAGGTGTTCAGGTCTGACCTTGTCTGGGCTGGGTGTTGTTCGTTTCTTTACTGACAAAATGGCGTGTCGGATTTCAGAAGGGAGAACGTTGGAAACGACATATCCATCCTGTGGGATTTGGTATGTCGGCAAGTGGACATGGCTATCGAAGAGATTTGAGTAGAAGTCATGGATAATCTTCTCTATTGCTGTTCTGGAGGATGTGATGGATCCATCAGGACGTCGGAGGGCAGTCATCTTGGTCTTGTAGTTGGCGAAGGACAGGCGGGCGTTACGAATACTTTTCCCAGCTTCTGCCGCTTCTACCAGCACTTCTGCTCCTCTCTCTTTGAGGTCTTCCTTGATCGCGTCTCTGCACTGCTTTGCGAGCTCGGAAGTTAGCTTGCAGTTGCCTGAGGCATGCGCCAAATCACGCTGGTGAATAAGCTCAAGAGTTTTCGAAGACAGGCGTTTTTTTGTGGCTATCTCTCTATTGGCGTTCCTCCGTCATTGAAGCCCTAGCCAATCAGGGCATCCAAGCCCAATACATCAAGATCCTCCGTGAGCTGTATTGCGGATTCTCTACCAAGATCTCACCATTCTACAAAGAAGTAATCATTGATGTCAAGAGAGGGATTCGGCAGGGTGCTACCATTTCACCGAAACTCTTCAGTGCCACCCTCGAGAACATCATGCGATGACTGGAATGGGAAGGAATGGGAGTGAAAATAGATGGACGGCAACTACACCACCTCCGCTTTGCTGATGACATTGTTTTAATAACACCAAACATCAGCCAAGCGGCACAAATGCTGGCCGACTTTGACCGTGAGTGTGGAAAGGTAGGACTACAGCTGAATCTTACGAAGACAATGTTTATGAGAAACAGCCTCGTTCCTGATGCCCCATTCGCTCTCAACGGAACGACCATCTCCGAATGCAACAGCTATGTGTACCTAGGTCAAGAAGTCAACATGACAAATGACCTGGCACCCGAGCTGCGCAGGAGGAGGAGAGTGGCTTGGAACACCTTCAAGAACGTCGAAGAAATAGCTAAGAGGATGAAGAACCTCCGGCTCCGGGCACATCTCTTTGATTCCACTGTTCTCCCTGCATTAACATATGCCTCAGAGACCTGGGCCCTACGCAAACAGGATGAGAACACTATTCAGGTCTCTCAAAGAGGAATTGAAAGAGCTATGCTTGGAATACCACGTTTCACTCAAATGAGAGAAAGAATCCAGAGTTCCGACATCCGTCGACTATCAAGAATCAGGGACACTGTCTCATTTGCCAAGGTGTCAAAAATCAGATGGGCTGGTCACGTAACGAGATTTAAAGACGACCGCTGGACTAGAGCTGTTACCGACTGGATTCCACGGGATGTCAAAAGACCGCGTGGCTGCCCACCTACCAGATGGTCAGACTTCTTCATCAAGATCATGAACGATCGGTTTGAGGCTCTTCATGTTCCCAGAGCGAACAGATGCCATTGGGCTACACTAGCACGCGACAGGGACAAATGGAGACGTTACTGGCGCCTGCTCGAGCAAATCGACGACTAACAGGAAGTTAAGTGATTAAGTGATTAAGGTAATTAATTCATTGCATATTAGTGATTGCATCAACTTCAAGACTTTCTTCTCTCCTTGGGGATTAATTACAGAGTTGACTTCCCAGGCAAATAGCAGGTCACCTTATTAACACAAAAAGATATCTTTACTATTGTCATCACTTTGGCAATTCCAGGGGACTGAAATTGCACTGTTTACAAGCTGCTTTGATAATTTCCATGCCTATGAAAGACTGAGTGCAAACAGTGATGCACACAGAACAGGCATGAGCAAGGAGCACTACAGGCACCACCACCTAGAGATAGACCTCAGGGGCAGCTGTGATGGGGTCATAGAAGGGGTAGCCTCAGAGATAGGTTTAGGATGACAGTTCATAGTTCATAAGGAGGTGTCAGAAGAGAGTGCATTTCTAGCCAAAGGAAGATTCCAGGTTGTCACAGAAATCTGAACCCATCCTGGCCCATTGAGGGTTATCAGTTATCTTTCAGTTATCTTGGTTGATTTCCTATATGGTTCTAAGCATCTAGCACAGAAATGCATTCAGCTTTTCAAAGAACATGTATACGGGGTCTGGCTCTCACTCCAGTGCAGCAAATCCCTATCAAAATTAGTGCTGGACATTGCCTTGGAATCTAGAGACTGTGGCTTTGAGTGTTAGAGTTATACCCCAGTGTTCCTGCAGGAAATGCACAGAGTTCTGAGTGGTATGATCCAGATCACCTCTTCTGATGCATCCCTGGCAGGTGAGGGGAGCAACCACCCTCTTTCAAAATTTTAGGGCTTCTCGAAGAAGGCACTATCTGAGGTGGGCTTGGTGGTTTTCTGTGTATGGTGCTCCTGTAAAATGAGGGTTTGGTTTTTACACACTACTATTGTGTATGTGTGTGTGTATCCATGATCAGTAATGCCGGTAGAAACATTAAAAAGTAAATAGAATCTGGTGGCCTAACCTGGGATTCTAATCACCTTTTAGTGTAAGGGAGAGAATATGTTCTCCAAAACTTTCGAAAATAACAGTAACTCTTTAGTAATTACTTACTAGTCATAAGTCCTCAGATGTTCTGAGTCTTACAGTTACTTCTAAATTGTACTCATCTTCTGCTCTCGCCAACCCTCGGAAATATGCCATATTCTTCCATCTGTTTTAAGTGGGATTGTGTGGCTGGTATGTGAACCCAGGCACATGTAGCTATTGGAAGTGGGAATGTAGCAATCATGCCAGACTACTTTTGAAACATGTTTCATTTTTTTAATTAAATTTGTGGTATTCTCTGCCTCCATATTTCACATACTCATCTCAAAGTGTCATTAGGGGATTTGGCTTATAAAGTAGTTAAGGTAACTCAGATTGAAATACATTAAAAGCCTTAGCATCTATAGTGAATAAAAAAGACTGCCCTCGTTCTTATTACCATCTACAAAACATCTACAATCCTTTCCGTGTATTATTGCTCTATAGTGCAGATAAAGGGGTAAGAAAATGTAAAGCTATTCAATTTGACAGGCGCTGCTGCTAAGGTTAAATACCAGATTACTGTGCTCTAAGCAATCTCTTCAGACGTAGAGGCTGTAAGATGATTCTGAATCTGGAAAACAAAATTCAGGTTAGGAAGAAAGGAACTGAGAGGAAAATAAGTGCTGTGATTTAGTAAGTATTTTTTGGATCATATATGACTTTCTCTGATACCAGGGTAACTACTTGACACTTGAATCTTATTGATACCAAAACCTTTGCTTGCAATATTTGAAGCAAGAGAAACTATTCATTCTATTTGCAGTAATTTTCCCAGAAAGGAAAAGGAGTGATTACTCTGATGAAAATATACAGCTAAAATATATAAAAGGAGAACACTTCAGAGATAGTTCCTTTACCTGGAGTTTTCTCAATATTTCATTATTATATTCAGTTCATTTTATTTAGAATATTTAATTATTCCCACACCTACAATTTCTTCGAAGTTGGGCATTTAATGCAACCTTCCCTCCACACCCTGATGTCAAAGATCAAATCCAGAGACTAATAGGTGGAAGGCATGTGGTCTATGGTTGAGCCACAGCTCTGATCCCTCATCCAACTATTTTGTTTATTTATTGGGTAGTCTCAGCAAGATCTCCCTTTCTAAACTGTTAGAAATATTTTCTTTAATTTGATATGATTCAATTTTATCATATTTTAAAAATAATACTTTCTTGAGTGACTCTGTGCAGATTATTGTATTTGTGATCTGTTGTACATATGGCAATTTCAGATACCAAAGAGTTAACAAAGTATTGCATAGATTTTAGGCATTTCAAAATATTTATAGAAAGATGAATTTACCTAACCTCTTACTAGAGAGAAATTAATTGAACTTATATGGTGACACCAAATACATCAGTAGGAAGAAAAATGGTTGGGTAAATTAGCAGACATAATTAGATCAAAGGATTCTTAACCATTGTGTTAAGTTGCCTCTGTTTGTTTCTGAATGACTTCTAATGTTTAAATCTCTGGGCTGCCAGATTTTTTACTATTTTGCCAGCAACATTTTCTCTACTCCAAGTGTTCCTGGAAAACTAATCAGTTGCAGTAATTAATTTAACGACAGAATGATTCAATAGCTGCAATCCTCTGTAAAATCTCCTTTCTTCTTTATTCTTAAGGGACCAGATCAATTTATGGGTTTCTCCCAAAAAAGCAGTTTTCTCAATTCCCTTAAATTTGCTTTGCACTCAGGTATATTTTGGAGTAAAATACCCCACCTATGGAGCAGCTTCGTCTCTTTTGTTGATACCATAATTGCAAGGCTCTAAAATTGTGTCACCAAAGGATGCAACCTGGATGGAAGATGACCTTGTTTAGAATCTCTGAGAGGAATTCTGTTGCAGAAATTGATATGCTTGCTTGGAACTCTGATAAAAGACTCGGGGGTTTGTCACAAGGAGCCTTCACGTTGCCTAAGTCTCTTACCTAAGTCACTCGTACTCGTCAACACACAGACTACTTACATGCTGTGTTTTATGAGGTATAGATATGTGTGGAGTTATGTTTGTATGTGCGTGTGCTTAGTGATCAAAGCAATGCCCAGACAGAGTCAGGAGCCCTGTCCATATTAGGGAGAGAAGTCTCTCCCTCAGTGGCCACAGATGTCAAATGTGGCTCAGGGTTGGTGGGGACAGAAAGAGTTGGAGAGGGGAGGGAGCTCTGAGTGAACCCCTCACCCTAGCTTCTAGAATCGTGTACTCATTCCTAGAAATTGGCAGCTTCCTTCCTGACAGGAAGGGCCCTCTGGATCCCAGAGTTTTGCATTGTGACCAGCTGTCTCCACAGCTGCTCTCTGATACCCACTCTTGGACGCCGAAGGGGATTTTACTATAAATGTGTCATGTTTGCTGGTAGTAAGCTTGGAAGAATACAGAGTTGTTAACATAGAAAATAACCACCTTCCCAAACCATGTATGCCCTCTGTCTCTTCTCATTGTTTTCTACCCACTTGTCCTGCTCTTGAATTATCCATCTGAGCAGTGTATATTGCTTCCCTGTTAGGAAAGAAGAGGAATCTTCTTGTTCTGTTCTTCACTCTAAAAAAGTCGCCTTCTATGATTTTTGTGAATTAATTTCATAATCTTAATATACACTTAAATTCCTTATTTCTTGAGACATCAACCATAGGCATCAGTCTATAAGTATCAAAAATATTCTGTATGTGTCAAAAATAATCATGTTGTATATTTTAGAAGGCTGTTTCAAGGATTAAGAGAGAATTTGCTGGACGTGTTAGCAAGACCATGCTACACAGTTAGCAAGGCTCTCACACATTGATTTCTCAATCAGTGTAGCGAGTGTCCAATGTGAGTAGTTCCTGGACCTTCTACTCCTCCCCAGCCTCATCACACACCTACCTCCAGCCTGTGTTAGCTTGACCTTCCATTTTACATAGTCATGGGTGTTGTACCTTAAGCTCTCAGCTGATACTTTTCAAGTTTACATAAAAACAATTGCTCACCTTCTCCTGATCCTTTGGTCATCCAAGTCTTTTGTAGCTTGTTAATATCACCTGAAGGCTTTGCTATGCTATTTGGTTGGAAAATGTTCTTGAGCCTCTACATCCTGCATATCTTATTATTTTCTTTTCATTCTAGCATCCGCTGTGAGCAGGATTTGAACCTGCGCGGGGAGTCCCCATTGGATTTCGAGTCCAACGCCTTAACCACTCGGCCATGACAGCTCGGTACTTAGCACAGCGGGTAGGGCGTTTGCCTTGCACGCAGCCAACATGGCGGAACAGAGTTCGATTCCTCCGCCCCTCTCGGAGAGCCCGGCAAGCTACCGAGAGTATTCGATATGCCAGACACAGTAACAACAAAGTCTCCAATGGAGACGTTACTGGGCCCGCTCGAGCAAGTCGATGATCAACGGGAGGGCCTTTTCTTACTTTACTTTACTTCTTTTCATTCAAACCAGATGGAAGGCTGGTTTTAATGAAAATAAATCGCTTTAATCATTTTCTTCATTTTATTTTTTGGTAAAGGTGCTCTGCTTCTTGCTTGCTTGCTTGCTAATCACTCTTCCCTCTCATATGACCTGAGACTCAGTCTGCCTTCAGAGGACGAGCTTCCAAACCACTCTCACTGCCTAGGGAAGGGCCTGATTCATTATTTCCTATTAGTTTGTGTTGCTGATGAGATGACTAGTGGCTACTATTTGTTTTCTTTTGATCACTGGGATTCCTTTTTGAAAACTTTAAGATGATAACGATGATGATGATGATGATGATTGGCATGAGACTGTTGTAAATGTGGGAAATTCACTTTTTACTTGATACACTTGCCCGTATTTTGCTCATAAGTACTTTCCTTCATGGTAACTTGGAATGTTCCTCCTCTTACTTCTATATTTTATGTTCTGCCCTTCTTAAACTGGTGTTAGATTAATATTGACCATTACAATTAACCGTCCTACTTTTTTGTCGATATATTTTTACTCTCAATTGTAGATTCCATATTAGCTTCTCTCTTGCCAAGATTGTCAATTAAAAAGAGAGGAACAAATTTGAATATATAGTAATTTGTGTTTTTTAATGAATTTTTTTAAATTGTATTTTGTTCCTTGTTTTATGGCTCTAACTTATTGACTCACTCAGAAGGTACTAATTAGAATTTTGGTGGAATCACTTCTGTTCCTTGAATTATGTCTCCAGTGCCTAATGCCTGCTGTTTTTGTCATTCTTAGTTTTTTCTTTTCTGATTTAAATGTTGGAATTGGTTCCTATTTACATCTGAAGGGCTAGGTTAGTTGGTTTTTCCTTTAATAATATAGGCAGCTGGGATAACTGCTTTTTGATTTTATGTAGGCCTCTCTTCCTAGATTTTTGTTTGTCTGTTTGTGGGTCACATCCAGCAGTGTTCATGGTTAACTCCTGTCTCTGTGCTCAGGAATTACTCTTGGTGAGTTTGCGGGAACCATATGGGATGCTGGGAATTGTGCTGGGCTTAACTGTGTGCAAGGCAAGTGCCCTACCTCTGTACTATTTCTCTAGCTTTCTTCATGATTTTCCCAACACAATTCTTACTGCCACCACCATGCTGAGACCACTCTCCGCACACATGAAGGTACTGGCAGAGGGACAAAGCCACGCGGGTTCTGGGGCCGAGACCTCCAAGCCTACTCGAATTGGAGTCGAGCATCTTCCACCCAGATCCTCCAAATTCCAGTAGGCAGGGGTCACACCCACCACCTGGCCCCCTGGCGCCGTGTAATCCCATCAGCGGCCAAGACTCAGAGACTATAAAATCCAGATCCCGGACGAGAACAGTGCAGTCTTCTGCCCCCGCGCCTGGGTGTTCCTTCCCGGAGCCCCTTAGAGGGGAGCAGGTTGAGCTTTCCTCCCCACCCCGACCAGGGCTCCGGCAGCCGAAGACCTCCAGGACCAGCCACCACCACGCTGAGACCACTCTCCGCACACATGAAGGTACTGGCAGAGGGACAAAGCCACGCGGGTTCCGGGGCCGAGACCTCCAAGCCTACTCGAATTGGAGTCGAGCATCTTCCACCCAGATCCTCCAAATTCCAGTAGGCAGGGGTCACACCCACCACCTGGCCCCCTGGCGCCGTGTAATCCCATCAGCGGCCAAGACTCAGAGACTATAAAATCCAGATCCCAGACGAGAACAGTGCAGTCTTCTGCCCCCGCGCCTGGGTGTTCCTTCCCGGAGCCCCTTGGAGGGGAGCGGGTTGAGCTTTCCTCCCCACCCCGACCAGGGCTCCGGCAGCCAAAGACCTCCAGGACCAGCCACCACCATGCTGAGACCACTCTCTGCACACATGAAGGTACTGGCAGAGGGACAAAGCCACGCGGGTTCCGGGGCCGAGACCTCCAAGCCTACTCGAATTGGAGTTGAGCATCTTCCACCCAGATCCTCCAAATTCCAGTAGGCGGGGGTCACACCCACCACCTGGCCCCCTGGCGCCGTGTAATCCCATCAGCGGCCAAGACTCAGAGACTATAAAATCCAGATCCTGGAACCGCGTGGCCGCATTCGCGGCCGCGCGACATCTTATCAGAACTTTTTTTTATGACATCTTATTGTCTCATTACTACTTTGGACAAACTTGCAGGCTATCGAATGTAGCCTGCCCACAGGGCAGAGTCTGGCAAACTCCCCGTGGCGTACCAAATATGCCAGATACCAGTAACAATGATGGGTCTCATTCTCCTAAAGAGCCTTGAATATAATCTCAGGGCTAGGATGAAAGAGACGTTACTGGGGCCTGCTCGAGGCAATCGACAAATTCTTACTGAAGCTTTTCTCTCTATATAGAAGAAGGTATAGACTGACTGCCTTGGGATTTCTTGATATTCAGATATGCAGGCAAGATTCAGGCTGGTAAGTGAAGTTGAAATGCCCCAACAGTTTCCCCATCAAATAAGGACTTTTTTTCCTCCAGGAGAAAGTTTCAGCTGCAGCTGGGAGGGCACATTTGTTTCTGATTAAGAAGCCAGGCAGAGGCAGTGCTCCCTTTGTGAAGAAACAGAATTGTTATGGTGGTGGTGGAAGGGAGGAGAGCCAGGTAAACCAGTCAATTTGATTGGTACTTTAAATCTTGCCTGCCATAATGGTATCTAGTTAAAATAGATAATGGCATGGCAGCGGTGGGAGACTGTAACAGATAAAGGAAGTTCTCAGGTAGGCAAGGCTCTCTTTGTTCCTTCACCTGTACCGGGACAGATGACAGGACAATAGAAGTTTTCATCTATGCACATGCGCAAAGATTAAGGAAAGCCAAGGCGATATAGAGCTAGTGAGAACAGTCCTGGAGAGGCCCAGCGACAGGTCACAGAGCAGCAGGCTCAGCAAGAGGAGAAAAGGGCAGGGTTCCAGCTGTAGATTCCAGGCTGGGAACACTGGACAGAGGAGAGTGCCAGGACGAGACCAGGTCATAGTATACTGGAGGCAAGCAGATGGTAAGGGGCAAGATCAAGACATTGTTATCTAGACCAGACATTGAGGGACAGGACACGTGACATTTTACATGGGTTAGAGGAAGAGGAGTGACCTGGACATTGGGGAGGGACCCAGACCCAGCTACTTGAAGTGCACAGAGAGCTTTAATTTCTTAAGCATCCGAGTTTTGTGTGTAATGTTTCATACAATTCCCAAGAACCATTGAGCTCAGGGATCAATTCACTTTAATGCTGACAGAATGAGAAGCAAATTTCCCACCAAGATCACTCTCCGGCTCTACTCTTCCAAATGCAGGTATATCCATGCTCAAATGGGGGAATCAGAAGACAGGGAGTGTGGCTCAGTCACCTCCCCCATCACCTCCCCCATCACCTCCAACTTAATCCCTGGTACTGCATGACCCCAGAGCACCATTGGTGTGACCCTGAAGGAAAAAGCTACAGAATCAATTTTTCAAGGAATTAAAAGAACTCATGGAAATGTACAGGCTTTAACACCATTCTGATGGATTTCATCACACAGTAGATTTTAAATGTAGAGGTCTATGACAAAGACTTTTTCTCATTATATCACCAGTGGAAGGGTTGTTTGGAAAGTGCTTTTTCACCAAAGACCATTCTGCAGAAAACTGATTCTGCTTCTATGTAAACTCAGTCTGACATATTAGAAAGCTGAGTCTTATATGAGAACTCTTTTTAATTAGTTGTATATCAAATGAGTAAATAGCATTATTTCTTATTTTTTATTTTTGGCAATACCACTACTACTCAGGGACTACTCCCAGGTTTATGCCAGGCAGGTTCAGGCAGAAACAAAGTGATGCTGGAAATCAACTGAATGTAAGGCAAGTACCTTCATCCCTGGACTATTTCTCCAGCGTAGGCAGTTATTCTTGACCTTCTTCTTACTTCATCCATTTTTATGTATCCATTTTATAACCAAAGAAGCTGATCGATCACATCATTTTCACCAGATTTCTTGGTCTTAAATCTACACATACTGCTTTCATTACACTGATCCAGTAGTCAAAATTAATGCTTGCATATAAATATTAATTTGAGAACAAAAGAAATGAAAATTTTATGTTACACCACTGATTGGGCTGAAGCATTAGCATAGTGGGTAGGGTGTTTGCCTTGCATGCGGGCGACCTGGGTTCGATTCCTCCGCTCCACTCAGAGAACCCAACCAGCTACAGAGAGTATTCTGCCCACATGGCAAAGCCTGGCAAGCTACCCATGACATATTCGATTTGCTGAAAACTATAACACCAAGTCTCACAATGGAAATGTTATTGGTGCCCGCTCGAGCAAATCGATGAACAACAGGAGGACAGTGCCACAGTGCTAAAGTGCTACACCACTGATTAAAAGATTAAGTTAAGAACATCATAAAGACATTCCAAAGAGTTTTGAGAGGATATAATTATGAAGTTGAGGCCAGGAAGAAAACTCAAAGAGCTAGCACTCATGCTTGACATGCCTGGGTTTGTTCCCTGGCACTGCGTGGTCCCCCCAAGCTCTGGCAGCCATCATCTATAAGTAGCACAATAATCTTTTAGGTGTGGCCCAAAAACAAAAACAAAAATGAACATTTGGGAGGTGGTTTTGCAAATATTCAAATTATTAGAGATCCTTCAAAGTTGCGTCTTTCTTATTCTATACCCAGTGGTGCTCAAGTGCTACTCCTGGCTCTGTGCTCAGAGGTGACTCAGAAGTGGCTACAACTCTAAAGTCTCAGCGTCCCTCTATCAGGAACCTAAGGACCCCTTCCATACCCCACAGCTCCCCCTTAGCAAACAATTTTTAAAAATTGAATTATAGCTTGGGTCACGTGTGTATAGTAGTATTGAAATGTGTGGTTTTGATGTACACAGATGCTTCATATTCCACCAACAGAGTGGCCATGACCATCCAATGTCCTTTGTTACCTACAGTTCACTTCTTATTCTTTTATTGAGTAGGACTGGGTGACACAGAACACAGATCCTGAATATACTTAGTGACTTCTCTTGTTTTGACCAGAGCAAGTGCCTAGAGCAGAGGCAGGCCTGCCCTGTGGATAGGGGTGCATATCATCTGATGTCATCTCCTTGAACTTATCCAGATGTGGTTCGTGTATCTTCTAACCCAGTGTTTCTTACCTCCTGTACTCTTGTAATTATATCTTTTCAGTTTATTTTAAGTATTTCAGTGAAGATGTACAGAAGGATGAACGTACAGCCCCACTTTTTTTCATCTTAACAAAGAAACCTACAATCTTCTTAAAGTGATAGAATATGGACTTTAAAGTGATGAGGTTTAATAAAGGAAAATGTATATTGAATACAAAATTAGCAATTTATAGTGGCTCCCATAGGTCATATAATAAATAACATGCAACTTTTATGGAAGAAAAGTTTAGTGCAATTGCCAACTGAGCCTTTCTTTTTCAGTCAGGAAGACACACTGTAATTTTTAACACACTATCCTCAATTCTAAACTACCTATAGGTCATCTTCAAGCTGTGATGTGAAAGAAGTAATCATCACTTAAGCTATATAAATGTATACTTCTTACATGAGAAAAATTCAACAGAATTGATCATAGTTGGCTTTCTTCTTTTGGTTGCATTTTATTACAAGAGGAAACAGAATAATGATCAAGGACTTGAGCTCTGGAGCCAAATTTCTGAATCCAAATCTTAGATCCTGAGGTCATTTTATTCTATTTACTCAGGAACAATAGGGGACTAATAATGGTTTCTGTTACCCAAAGTTTATAAGAATATTGGATAATTACATGAGTATAGAATTTAAAATTGACATATGGCATATAGTAGTTTTTCCTTATTTCAGATTCATCAAGGCCTGTTGAGTAATTCCTGAGAATTTCTCCATAAGATCATACAGAAAGCTGAATACTGAGGTGGTTCAACTATAGAAGGCCAGAGAGAAGACCATGCCAGAAAGAGGCATCCTCTGTAAATTTTCTGAAATAAGCATGGACTTGCCTTGTTCAAGGCACGTCAAGGCCTGAATGGCTGGCATTGTTGGTGCCTTGTTGGTGGTGCATAGTCCTTGATGCAATGTTAATGTTATTCATTGTGCTCTAAATAATTGATACAGTCATATTATTGTTGATGGTGTTCTTTAATGTAAGGTAATGTTGGTTGATGTTTCTCTAAGAAAAACCTATGTCATTTTCTTGTGTCATATCTCTTGGGCTGGTCAAATTTGCTAGAGAAGGCTCAACCAATCTCTTCTTAACTCAACTCTATAAACTTAAACTACAACACATGTCTAGCAAGAGGACTGGAAAGTTTCAAGATTCCACCCATACATAAACTACTTCCCTCTCTGTATTCCAATGTGTTGGACCCTATAGGTCTAGAGATAATAGTTTACTCTCTGCAGGGTAATAAACCTCCCTTTGCATTTGAATGGTGGAAGAGCAGGGAAAATTTCAGGGTGTGAAAAGGGATCTGTCACTGTCACTGTCCTCCCCCTCCCGTTGTTCATCGATTTGCTCCAGCGGGCCCAGTAACATTGTGAGACTTGTTGTTACTGTGTTTGGCATATCAAATACATCACAGGTAGCTTGCCAGGCTTTGCCCTCTGGGCAAGATACTCTTAGTAGCTTGCCTCTCTGAGAGGGGTGGAGAAATCAAATCTGGGTCAGCTGGGTCAGCCACATGCAAGGTAAATGCCCTACTGCTGTGCTATCACTCCAGCCCTGGTGAAAAAGGGTAAACAAGTCTTAATTGTTTTTCAGTCCTTTCCACCAACCTCCCTGGGTAAGAAAACCCTTCTTTCTTGCTCTCAGAGGAATCCAGTGCCATTGTTTCTCATGAGGTCTGCTGGACTCTGACATGTAACTGTTATTGTGTTGCTTTGCTCACCAGCTCAGGCACAAGGGTTTTAGAATCTCCAGGGAATCCTATCTTCTCTTCTGCTCTTCGTGATATATTATTTTTAAACGTTATTCTTATTAGTTTTAGTGGAGTTTGGGAAGAGGAGTGAGATAAAGTCCACTTCAGCCCATCCATTGTCTTTGCCATGTAATCCTTTAATCAATTAAAGAAAAAGCATCTGTATTTATAACACCACTAGGAATCCTTGCTGAGTCACTAATGACTTGTTTTATCATACCAAATATTGGTCTCATTTTCATCTTATTTGATATTACAGAGGTTTTGATGATGTTAGTTCCTTTTTGAGTCATCTTCTAGATTTTAAGATGCCACATTTTCCTGATTTTTCTCTCTACCCCCTCCAAATATTTTGCAAATTATGACAATAAATATTGGAATATCTCAGGCTCAATTCTACATACTCTTCTCTATCCCATATCCAGAGGTCTCTTCATTCATGCTACTGTCCTCATTTTCCTCTCATTTGCTCTTAATGCCAAATGTATACATGTAACTAGAAAACACCTCTGAGCCACGAATACCTACACAGACACTCTATGATAATTTCTCAAAAAGAATCACACATAATCAGTTTGTCCAAAGCCAAATTCCTTCATTTCCTTTAATACACACTGCACACACACATACACACTATTGGCCTCAAATCCTAGGTCTTTCTTAGTATTTTCTATTTTCATAAATGATGCCTTCATCCATGCATCTTTTCAAATTAGAGAAATCATCCTGGACACCTTCTTACTTATACCACACAAATTGTGATCATTTGTGACCACAGAGTATATCTAGATCTACCTTACTAGATCAGGTTTTTTTTACATCACAATGTATAACTATTCATTTTCTTCAATTATTAACATAATGTCATCCTCTTTAACTGAACTGTTGACTTTGGTGGTGCCAAAATTCTTGCTGTATTTTGGTTCCTCAGAACTGGGTACAGCCCTAGTACATGGAAAGTACTTACATAGTACATGGTGGCTAAAAGATATCAAAAGCTTCATAAAGCTTACTATTACTGTGGATACAGCTTCTGAAATTGCTTGCTGAAAGCATAACTGGAAAAATGAATAAGTATGTTAATTTTTAATATAACATATAGCATTTTGCCATTGTAAAATCTAAAAATACTTAACTATTAAGTCCAGACATAGGACTAATGTTAGAAATTAGCTGGAAGCTCAAAGTTGTGTTTTCTGGGAACCTAATCTCATTTATATATGCGATCACCATCAGTCCAACTTCTGGTGGAGAGGGAGCTTCAACAGTTGCTAACTCTTGTGAAAAGTTCTTTGCCCATGCTTTCCTCAGGGCAAGTCCCCTGGATCCATCTAGAAAGAAGTGAGGCAGATGCTCAGAAAGTACAAGTTGCAATCATTTAATATAATGCTATTCCACCATCCCCTCCTCGGGGATAGCCAGAAAGTTCACCTGAGGATAGCATTCTCCTCAGAACTTATAACTGCTTAATCTTTTCTTGTGTTCTTAAAGCTCTCTGGCTAACTTCCCTCTAGTTTTCTGGATTGATCCAAAGACTGTAAGGATTTTGGTTGTAAGGGCTTGTATTTTCCAATGTCACAATCTTCTGGTTGATTTCTCTGTTCTCTCAGGTATCTTCTGCCAGTTTCCTGGTGCTAATAAACCTTCAAACTGACCATGAACACATATTTTAATCTTGCTTGCTTTTTATCTGGGTGGCCAGTAAATCCATCCTTCAGGGACAATGGAGGGCTTTTTTATTGTGTGTGCTAACCAGGAAGCTATTTTTAAACACTATTTACAAATTGGACTTTGCAGAGTGAGGTGGACCAAATTCTAGCATTTACCGTAAGTGCCTGTAAGTCCATCCCATTAAAGAGTTTTTAATTAAAAAGAACAACCCACAGGTGCCTCATTGTTCTAGCCTGCAGCATCATTCAGGAGCCTTTGGAGGAAACAGAGGCGTTTGCTCCATGGTTAATGTCCTCTAGACAAAATTAACCCTAGCAAAGAGATGGGCTGGCCATTAAAGGGGAAGGTAATTTTGTCTGAAATGCTACTAGCTCCTTGCTTTCATTTCTTTAAATCTCCCAGAATAGCAAAGAAAAGAGTAATCATGGCCTCCATTTTTTTTTCTCCTGACACCATTTTAATGTGAATTTTAAAGAGTGCCAACTGACAATACCACTTGAGGGGGAAAACACAGATGTAGAAATGCCAACAGAAATTGGATAATTTTTCTCCTCACTACTGAAGTGAAGGAAGGTACAAATATTAGCACATTTTCGTAGGCCTTATACCTGATAGAATCAAATGGAGTAACCGTTCATCAATGCTTATTCAATGAGAGTCACATGAGATTTGGCAGTACTTTCAGTTGATAAATTAGGATGTTTTATTAACTTCCGGTGAGCCTTATGGGTCAGTACATTTTATTCCTCGGGCTACAGGAGTTTTTTTCTATATCTTCTACTGAGCTTCTGGCCAAACAGTGGATTTATTCAATTTAT
The DNA here is from genome assembly GCF_029834395.1 of Sorex fumeus. Taxonomy (NCBI): domain Eukaryota; kingdom Metazoa; phylum Chordata; class Mammalia; order Eulipotyphla; family Soricidae; genus Sorex; species Sorex fumeus. The sequence goes on along the minus strand of NW_026606064.1, from coordinate 63,726,543 downwards.
TTATTTGAGGGAAAAGGGCAGGAATGCATAGGAGGCCAGAGATAGACAGGAATGAAAATCCAAAGGTCAATAGAAGAACATTTCCCTCTCTTTCTGACTCATTTCACTTAGCATGATATCTCCATGTCTATCTATCCATTTATAAGCAAAGTTCATGACTTCATCTCTCCTGGCAGCTGCATAGTATTCAATTGTGTAGATGTACCAAATTTTCTTTAACCAATCATCTGTTCTAGGGCATTTGGGTTGTTTCCAGATTTGGGCTATTGTGAACAGTGCTGCAATGAACATATAGGTACAGATGTCATTTCTACTGTGTTTTTTTGCATCCTCGGGATATATTCCCAGAAGTGGTATTGTGGGGTCACATAGAAGCTCAATTTCTAGTTTTTGAAGGACTGTCCATATTGTTTTCCAGAAAGGCTGGACTAGTGGACATTCTCACCAAAAGTGAGAGTGTCCCTTTTTCCCCACATCCACGCCAGCACTGGTTGCTTTTGTTTTTTTGAATGTGTGCCAGTCTCTGTGGTGTGAGATGATATCTCATTGTTGTTTTGATTTGCATCTCCCTGATGGCTAGCTATGTGGAGCAGTTTTTCATGTGCCTTTTGGCCATTTGTATTTCTTTTTTGAGGAAACTTCTCTTCATTTATTCTCCCCATTTTTTTGATGGGGCTAGGGTTTTTTTCCTTGTACAATTCTACTAGTGTCCTGTATATCCTGGATATTAATCCCTTATCAGGTGGGTATTGGGTAAATATTCTTTCCCATTCTGTGGGCTCTTTCTGTATTTTGGTCACTGTTTCTTTTGAAATGCAGAAGCTTTTTAGTTTGACTGTAGTCCCATTTGTTTATGTTTGCTTCCACTTGCATGGTCAGTGCTGTTTCATCCTTAAAGATGCTTTTAACTTCAGTATCGTGGAGAGTTCTGCCTACATTTTCCTCTATGTACCCTATGTATTCATGTCTGATATTGAGGTCTTTAATCCACTTTGATTTGACTTTTGTACCTGGCATTAGACAGAGGTCAGAGTTCGTTTTTTTGCAGGTAGCTATCCAGTTTTCCTAGCACGACTTGTTGAAGAGGCTTTCCTTGTTCCACTTCACATTTCTTGCTTCTTTGTCAAACATTAAGTGGTCATATATTTGGGGGTCTGTGACAGAATATTCAGCTCTGTTCCATTGGTCTGCAGGTCTGTTCTGCAATCATTTGTGCAATATGAAACAGCATAACATGAGGCTGACATTTAAGGATAGTAGATACACGGGACAGGTAGATTGCTCCATAGCTGGAAGCCTGCCTCATGAGCAAAGGGGAAAAGGCAGCTGGAATAGAGAAGGGATCACTAAGAAAATGATGGCTGGAGGAATCTGTCGGGATGGGAGATGTGTGCAGAAAGTAGATAAAGGACCAAACATGATAACTTCTCAGTGTCTGTATTGTAAACCATAATGCCCAAAAGTAGAGAGATATTATGGGGAACAATGTCTGCCATGGAGGCAGGGGGAGGGTGGGAAAGGGGGGTACACCAGGGATATTGGTGGTGGGGAATGTGCACTGGTGGAGGGATGGGTGTTTGATCATTGTGTAATTGTAACCCAAACATGAAAACTTGTAACTATCACGGTGATTCAATAAATTTTTTTAAAAAAGTGCTATAGTACAATTTCATTTTAAATATATTAATTGACCCAAATTGTTAAATAAATTTTAAAATCTAAACATCAAAAAAGAGAACATTTTCATTAGAAACTAAGGTAGGCCCTAGAAGCTTAGCTCTAGCCTCAGTTATGATGGTTATGGCTTTGTATATATCTGTCTGCCTTAACCTCCTTGAGCATGTGTTCCCCTCTCAATTACATTGGGAAATAAGGATCTCTCTGAAAGGTGTTGAACTGGGGCCAGAGAATCTGCACTTCCTACGATGTACTTGGTGTGGTTCTGGTGCACCAGTAGCTCGGAAAACTACATTGCCTCTGAGAATATCCTGTACAAAGAGAATGCCCCCGTCCCACTTCACAAAGAACCAGTGAGGTTCCATTAGAAAAGCAACTGATTGATTTATAGAGCAGTACTATGGCAAAAATCATTCTGCTTTAAAATCCAGTGATAAGAAGCAAGATCACTATTAACAGCAGTTTTAAACATTACATTCCGCTTCAAAGGAGTGGTGACTGAAGCAGTTCCAATGTCTTATGTCAATTTGGTTTCAGTGTTTTATTTTATTTTTTTAGTGTAGGAGTATTGCTATTTATTCAGCCTTTATTAGGCTGATTGAATTGGGCATGAACTCAACCTTACATTTTTTTCTTTTTTATAAGTTTATTTATTGAATCACCATGAGAGTAGTTACAAAGCTTTTGGGTTTAAGTCTCAGACATACAATGATGAAACAACTACCCCTTCACCAGTGCCCATTCTCCACCACCAAAAACCCCAGTATACCCCCCCATCTCACGCCCTCCCCCTACCTGTGGGGCAGATGATTTCCACATGACTGTCTCTCTATTTTGATTTCATTCAATATTTCGATCCCAGACCCACCATTATTATTTGGGATTTTGCCTCAACACTCAGATATGCCGAAAAGGCAACCGTAGACAATTTGATTTCTATTGCTGGTTATGAATAATATATGATGTCACATGGCCACAGTAGTGGCTGCTCGATTTTGTAATTCTGAAATTTTAACAATTAAATCTGGAAGGATTTCTGCCAGACCTGCTCGGTTTTGAGTTTTGCTCCTGAGTCTCTTGAATCATGGCCAGTAAGCAGCTTGATCAGGAGCCAGAGAGGCCATTCGTGGGTGGCAACTCGGGGTCTCATTGGGGTGGAGAGGAAAGGGCCGGCTTCTCCCCCACCCCCTGAGGCCCTGCATGTCTCGTCACTGTGGACTCAAACCTGACTGTCCAATGGCCTCTGGAAGATGGCGACCACCGAGCTGCCAAGGGGGAGCAGGTGGAGGGACAGCACCCTTTCTCCCCTTGGGTGGCCTGGCGCCAGTAACCTACTGCAGGAACCGGATGCATCTCCGCCAAAAGTTGCTAGATTAGAGATTTGTTTCTGAGTCTCTGGGATCATGGCCATTAAGCAGCTTGATCAGGAGACAGAGAGGCCATTCGTGGGTGGCAACTTGGAGTCTTGTTAGGGTAGGGAGGAAAGGGCCGGCTCCACCCCCATCTTGTGAGGCCCTGCGTGTCTCATCACTGAGTGCCGAAACCTAACTGTCCATGGAGGATGGTGGCCACCGAGCCACCAGGGGAACAGGCCAAGGCACGAAACCTATTCCCACCTGGGGTGGCCTGGAGCCAGTAACCTACTGTGGGGACCAGACATATTTCTGCCCAAAGCTGCTGGGTTCTGAGATTTGTTTCTGAATCTCGGGGATCATGGCCATTAAGCAGCTTGATCAAAAGCCAGAGAGGCTGTTCATGGGCGGCAACTCGGGGTCTCGTTGGGTCAGGGAGGAAATTGTTTCAGTGTTTTAAAAGAAGGTAAATTCTGTTACTGCATATGGCACCGAATACTCTCTCTGCCAGGAATGATTCCTAAGTGAAGAGCCAAGAGTCAGTCTCAAGCTCATCCAGAAATGGTCCAAAATCCGGAAAGGAAAAAAAAGAGGTAAGAGGTAGTCAGAAGCCCACAAAGAAGAGATGAACTGAACGGAACAGGATAAGAAAGAGGGAGAAAACAAGTGTGTGCTCCAGAAGTATGGATCAGATATGGATTTCCTGACCTCTCAATGAAGGACAAGAAGGGACATGTCCCTTTCTTCCCTGACCCTCCTGTGACAGAATGGAACAATGGAGTTCTGTCATCAGGGTGTGTGGGGAAAGTAATGTAATCTTGCCAATACTCAGCCTCTGCTCTTGATGAAAGGGGTGAAAAGGAGTAGGGATTTCAACCCAGTACACTAATCTATTTTCTTTGTCATCATTTTAGTGTCACCATGAGGAAATCAACATGATGACAGTTGTAATTTGTATCTATTGATGGACAAATTGATAATACCTACCAAATGAAAAACTATGAATTTCTTTCTGTTGAACTTCATACTTATTTATGACAAAAGTATCAATGTATATATTTATTTTGGAATCATTGTAAATAAATGTATGTTTATGGCAGATATTAGTATTAGTCCATAAATCCTAAGATTGACACTTTTCTAAAAATAGAAAGTCTGGCTCTGAAGATCACAAAAATGATTTTGTCAGTATACCGTAATTTCTCTCATTTCGTTGTTGGGACTTCAACCTGGTGATACCTCCAATTTTCAGCCTACGCTCATCAGTGCTGAAATGATATCCAGAATCACTTATACTTCTGCAATTACTTCATTGCTGATTCTCTCGACATGGAAACTTCACACACTCTGAAATTCTGGTTGTAGTTATTGTGTCTTCCTATACATAGCTGACATACAAATACCAGAAATTTCCTTACCTGCCTCCATTGATTCTATTGTTCTTCCAGTCTACTATATAATCTCCAAAGACTTTAATATCTACATCAGGATTAAAAGTTTCCCTTCCGTTGTCTTAAATTTTCTGCCTCTCGACACCCATTTCAAACCTGACCCTCCCAGGGAGCTTAGGGTTTCATAAAATTTAGGGAGAAATTCCGTCCTCATTTTGCACAGAGTTTGACAATCATCTTGGAGAGAACAAGGGAACCAAATGATTTCAAGAATCTGCATGTACAGATTCATAGTGCTTCTGTTTTGATAGCAGTTTACTGTCTGTGGACTGGGAAACTCTGGATTAAAGAAACTCTAGCATCTTTTCAGCACTACTGTTCAGTGCTGGTGGGATCACTGTGTACTTCAGTATTGACCTTGACTGAGAGTCCAGGCAATCTACAGTTTCCAGCAATAAGCACTTATGGCTGTATGTGTAATGACAGGTGTAACTTTAGAGGGTATTGTCATTGGCTGGTTGACTGGTTTTATAATATAAGGTGAAAACTATATATTCAAAGCCACATTCAGAAAAATAATGGCACAGCCTTCCACTAACCACAGGCCTGGAGGCATCCTTTTCTCTGGTACTGAGCGAATAACCACTACATACAACAAAGTATGGCTGTTGTTCCACCTCTGAGCAGCTACACTTCAGTATTTCATGTTGAGCCTGAACTTTATTACTTTTGACCAAGGCCTGTTGAAGAGCTCTCAATCCTAAAAAACAAGTACACTCTGTACTTAAGGAAAAGGTTACATGCTTTTAGCAGATTCTCCAAATTTCTAAATTTACAGCATTTTAGATATGGGCTTATTAGCATCACAAAAACATCACTGTGTTTAGATGAAAATATCTAAAATGATTTTACTGTGATGTTTTTTGAAGGCAGATAAAAAACAATTACTTAGTGTAACAAACATAGGAATCTTTTTGCTTTTGAGTGAGAACATTGTATGGACTTTCAGTGGCTTATGTGCTTATAGTCATGTGCTTATTTGCCTGATGGCATTCACAGCCTCAGTGCTGAAAGTCACTTGCAGAAGTTTTGTTTTGTTTTCTTTTAAAATTTTTCTTTTCTCTTCCTTCCTTCCTTCCTTCCTTCCTTCTTTCTTTCTTTCTTTCTTTCTTTCTTTCTTTCCTTCCTTCCTTCCTTCCTTCCTTCCTTTCTTTCTTTTTTTCTTTCTTTCTTTCTGGCATGGAACACACCGGGTGATGCCCAAGGCTTCCTCCTGGCTCTGCACTCAGAGATCACTCCTGGCAGGGCTCAGGAGACCATATGAAGGGTCAGGGATTGAATCTGGGTTGGCCCCTTCCAAGGCAAGTGGCCTGGTTGCTTTACTGTCTCTCTGGCTGGCTTGCGTTTTAGAGGGGGAACGTGAGCAGCTCTGATGCTCCTCAGCATCTCTGACTTCTCACGTGCTCTCTACCAGGCCTTCCTTGTCCATGTTGGGACTGACCACATATGGGAGCCTGGCTCTCTTCTTCCTCTCTTTCTCTTCCTGTATATAACTGCAGTCAATTCAGACTTTGAGATCTCAACACTAAACTCTAACTGACCTTAATGGGGAAACCTGTACAAATGTATGCCTCTCGTTCCTAGGTGACAATTGACTAACATTTTCTCTTGTTTTCAGGCTACTTGGGATCCGTTTGGTCCTCTTTTCAGTATGGTTTGCATTCTACAACCCCCACAAAGCTGACATCCCCTTTATACCTGCAATATATATAATATGATAATATTATATGTAATTATTATATATAATACTTATATAAGCAAATATAATACTTATATATCCACCTAACCAAGGCAGTCATGGAATGTCTATATGCTTGTCTGACCATCATTAAAAATAAATAGATTAAACAAATAGTTTTAGAGTTAAGAAGTGCTATTCTAAGCATATCTTCTGTTCTGTTGTTTATAAATAATTTAAACATTCAGTTTTTCAAGCTAAAACTGTTTCTGCTTTAGTAATGTAAAATAAATAAAATAATTGTTGCATAGCTTATCATGCATACTGTAGCTTTAGATTTAGTCTTCAATTAACTGAGGGTGAGATAAAGGTCAAGAAATAATCACTTTTGTATAAGGTGATATCTCATTGTTGTTTTAATTTGCATCTCCCTGATTATTGGTGATGTAGAGCATTTATTATGTACCTTTTTGTCATTTGTATTTCTTCTTTGAGAAAGTTTCTATTCATTTATTTCCCATTTTAGGATGGGAGTGGGGTTTTTTTATATGAAGTTCTACCAGTGCCTTATATATCTTAGATGTTAACCCCTTATCTGATGGGTTTTGGGTAAATAATTTTTCCCATTCCATGAGCTATGTCTGTATCTTTGTCACCATTTCTTTTGAGGTGCAGAAACTTCTTAGCGTTATATAGTCCCATTAGTTTATCTTTGCTTTAACTTGTTTGGCACACATCAAAAAGAATAAGAGCAACCAGTGTTGATGCAGACGTGGGGAGAAAGGGACTCTCATTTATTGTTGGTGGGAATATCGACTTGTCTAGCCTTTTTGGAAAAAATATGGACATACCTCAAACAACTAGAAATTGAGCTTCCACATTACCTAGCAATACCACTTCTAGGAATATATCCCAAGTGCAAAAAACACAGCAGAAATGATATCGACACTTGTATGTTCATTGCAACTCTATTCATGATACCCAAAATCTGGAAACAGCCTGAGTTCCACAAAAACAGATGACTGGTTAAAGAAACTATGGCACATCTACAAAATGGAATACCATGTTATGATATTGATTTATAAATGAATGAACGTGGAGAGCATTATGCTAAGTGAAAAAAGTCAGAAGGAGAAGAACAGACATAGAATGACTGCAGTAATTTGCGGTATATATATTTAAAAAACATAATATGAGAATATGAAACTAACACCCAAGGAGAGTAGAAACAAAGGTCAGAATGAATGGTCAACAATTGGAAGCCTGACTCAAGAGCTGGGGGAGAGGGCAACTGGGATAGAAAAGGGATTATTATCACAATGATGGTTGGAAGGGATCAATCTGAATGGGAGATGTGTGCTGAAAGTGGGTAAAGAACCAAACATAAAGACCTCTCAGTAACTGTATTGCCAATCATAATGCCCAAAATGAGAGAGAAAGACAGAGAAAGAGAGAGAGAGAATAAATGTCCCTAAACATAGAGGCAGATGGAGTAGGGGGTGGCAAGAGGGCTACAGGGGATATTAGTGGTGGGAAATGTACATTGGTGGAGGGATGGGTATTGGAGTGTTGTATGACTGAAACTTAATCATGAAAGCTTTGTAACTATCTCACGGTGATTCAATAAAAAAAATAATGGTATATTGAATTAACAGAAAATATATCAATAGAAGTCAATTTGTGATCATTAAAAGAAGAAATAATCACATTTAAAAATGATCTTTGGGGGCAGGAGAGACAACACAATGTGTAAGGTAGTTGCTTTGCACACAAATGACTCAACTTTAATCCCCATAACCCCATGTGTTCCCTTGAGACACACCAAGTTAATTCCTTAGTGAAGAGCCAGGAGTAAGCCCTGAGCACCAAAGGGCGTTTCCCCTTCAAAAAAATGTTCTTCAGAGACCTAGGGGATGATGCCAAGAGGAACAACATTAGAATCATTGGAGCACCAGAAAGACAGGGAGGCAACCCCAATGAAAAAGCCACAGTAAAAGAAACCATTGCTGAAAAGTTCCCAGAGTCAAAGAATGGAGACATCCAGATCCAAGGAGCCAGAAGGGTACCAGCTAAAAGAGACCCTAATAAAAACACTTCAAGGCATATCATAGTTAGAATGATGGATGCCATGGATAGAGACACAATAGTGCAAGCAGTAAGGTCAAAGAAGAAAATCACATACAAAGGATCACCCCTTATATTTACAGCAGACCTATCAGAGGAAACACTCTAAGCCTAAAGACAATGGTGGGATATAGAGAAAAAAACGAAATGAAATGAATGCTTCACCAAGAATACTTTATCCAGCTAAACTCTCACTCAAACTCGATGAAACGATACACCATTTTATAGATAAACAACAGTTTAGGAACTTCAAAGACTCAAAACCAAACCTAAAAGAAGGATTAAAGGGGCTCCTGTAAAATAAGAAGGAAAACACTTATAAACACAAACAATCCCTACAAAAAGATGGCACAAAACCCCATGACAGTAATCTCTCTCAATGTCAATGGTCTAAATGCACCAATCAAGAGACACAGAGTGGCAAAATGGATCCAGATACTGAAACCAACATTCTAATGCCTACAAGAAACTCATATGAACAGTCAGAACAAACACAGACTCAAAGTTAAAGGATGGAAAACAATCCTGCAAGCAAACAACTCCCTCAATAAAAAAAGCTGGGGTGGCTATAGTAGTATCCGACAACATAAATTTTAGGTTGAGAAAGATTAGAAGGGACAGTAAGGCCATTTTCTATTTATCAAGGGATGCATACAACAGGAAGATATCACACTCTTAAATGTATACGTACCTAATGAGGGACCAGCTAAGTAATTAAAACAACTGTTAACAGATTTTAAGGAGCTAGCAATACAATAGTATTTGGAGACTTCAACATCGCTTTATCACCTCTGGATAGATCAACAAGAACAAAACTCAGCAAGGAAACATTGGCTTTGAAGGAAGAAATAGAAGAGAGAGGGCTAATAGACCTATACAAGGTTTTGCACCCCAAAAAGAAAGAATACAGATTATTTTCCAGTGCACACGGAACATTTTCCAAAATAGACCACATGCTAGGACACAAAACATACCTCAATAGAATCAGGAAGATAGAAATAGTATCAACAATCTTTTCAGACCATGATGCACTGAAGATAGAAGTGAATCACACACAGACACAGAGAAACAAGTCAAACACCTGGAAATTAAACCACTCAATATTGAAAAATAAGTGGGCCAGGAAGGAAGTCAAGGACGAAATCATAAGATACCTGGAAACAAAACAGAATGAAGACACGAGCTACAAGAACTTATGGGATGCAGCTAAAGCTGTGTTAAGAGGAAAATTTATAGCTTTGCAAGCATTCCTAAGGAAGAACGAAAGCGCCTACATAGATAACCTGACCTCACAGCTCAAGATATTAGGAAAAGACCAACAGAAGGAACCCAAATTTGGCTAAAGGAAAGAAATAATAAAACTTAGAGCAGAAATTAACGACATGGGAACCCAAAAACAATCTGAAAGGTCAATGAAATCAGAGCTGGTTCTTTGAGAAAATAAACAAGATTGATAAACCACTAGCAAAGACTCACAAGGAAAGAGAGAGAGAACCCTAATAAACTGAATCAGAAATGAAAACAGGGACATCACTACAGAAACCAATGAAATTCAAAAAAATCATCAGAGACTACTTTGAGAGTCTGTATGCCATGAAACTAGAGAACCTAGAAAAAATGGATAAATTCTTGGATTCCTATAATCTCCCAAGATTGAACCAAGAAGACTTGGAACACCTGAATGGACCCAATCATATCAAGGAAATTGAAACTGTAATCAAAAGTCTCTCCCAAAACAAAAGCCCAGGCCCAGATGGATTCACTAGTGGATTCTTCCAAACATTTAAAGAAGAAATGTTGTCAGTTCTCCTCAAGATTTTCCAGGAAATTTAAAAACAGAAACTCTCCCAAACAGCTTTTATGAGGCATATATCTCCCTAATACCAAAAGCAAAAAAAAAGACACCACCAACAAAGAAAACTATAGGCCAATATCCCTGATTAACACAGATGTGAAGATTCTCAACAAAATATTAGCAGATAGAATCCAACAACTCATCAAAAAGATCGTACACCATGACCAAGTGGGACTCATCCCGGGGATGCCAGGATGGTTTAATATTCGGAAATCAATCAACATAATCCATTATATCAACAATAAAAAGATAAAAACCATGTGAATATCAGTAGATGCAGACAAAGCATTTGATAAGATCCAGCACTCGTTTATGATGAAAACTCTCACCAAAATGGGTTTTGAAGGAACTATCCTCAAGACAGTCAAAGCCATCTATGACAAACCCTTCAGAAGCATTATCCTCAACGAGGATAACCTAAGGGCCTTTCTTCTAAGATGAGGGACAAGACAACGATGCCAACTGTCACCATTTCTGTTCAATATAGTACTGAAAGTACTTGCAGTAGCAATTAGGCAAGAAAAAGACATTAAAGGCATCCAGATAGGAAAGGAAGAAATCAAACTCTCACTACCTGCAGATGATATGATACTATATCTTGAGAATCCTAAATCCACCACCAAGAAACTCCTAGAAACAATAGACTTGTACGGTAAAATCACAGTCTATAAAATTAATACCCAAAAATCCATGGCCTTCCTATACGCAAATAATGAGACAGATGAAAGTGACATGAAAAAAACAATCCCGTTCACAATCATGACCCAGAAAATCAAATACCTCGGAATCAGCCTAACGAAAGAGGTAAAGGACCTCTAGAATGAAAACTACAAAATGCTATTCCATGAAATAAAAGAGGACATAAGGTAATGGAAACATATCCCCTGCTCATGGATAGGAAGAATTAACATTGTCAAAATGGCAATACTTCCCAAAGCATTATACACATTCAATGCAATTCCTATAAGGATACCCATGAAATTCTTCAAAGAAATTGATCAAGCAGTCCTGAAATTCATATGGAACAACAAATGTCCACGAAGAGCTAAAGCAATTCTTGGGGAAAAGGCATGGGAAGGCATTATTCTCCCAAACCTCAAACTCTACTACAAAGCGATAATAATTAAAACAGCATGGTACTGGAACAAAGGCAGGACTGCAGACCAATGGAAGAGGGTGGAATATCATACACACATCCCCAAATGTATGAACATCTAATCTTTGATAAGGGAGCAAAAAATGAGAAGTGGAACAAGGAAAGCCTCTTCAACAAATGGTGCTGGCATAACTGGACAACCACATGAAAAAAATGGGCTTAGACCTCAACCTAACTATGCACTAAAGTGAGATCAAAATGTATTAAAGGGGACTTGAGCAATAACACAGCAGGTAGGGTGTTTTCCTTGCGCGCAGCCAACCTGGGTTTGATTCCCAGCATGCCGTATGGTCACCTGAGCACCACCAGGAGTAATTCCTGAGTGCATGAACCTGGAGTAACCCCTGTGCATCGCTGGGCGTGACACAAAAAGCAAAATAAATGTATTAAAGATCTCAACATGAGGCCCAAATCTATAAGGTACATTGAAGACAAGGTCGGCAAAACCCTCCACAATATTGAGGTTAACATTATCTTCAAAGATGACACTCCACTGACCAACCAAGTGGAAACAGAGGTAAGCAAATGGGACTATCTTAAATTAAGAAGCTTCTGCACCTCAAAAGATACAGTTACTAGAATACAAAGACAATCTACAGAATTCACCCAATACCCATCCGATAAGGGGTTGATATCAAAAATATACAAAGTACTGGTTGAACTTCAGAAAATGGGATCACATCAAAAAGTGGGATGATGAAATGAACAGAAACTTTCTCAAAGAAGAAATCCAAATGGCTAAAACGCACATAAGAAAATGCTCTACATCACTCATCATCAGGGAGATGCAGATCAAAACAACCATGAGATATTATCTCACACCACAGAGACTGGCCCACATCTGAAAGAACAGAAGCAACCAGTGTAGGACAACAATTGACTTGTCCTTTCTCCCTTGCCATAAGGAGCTTGGGTTTGTCGAATTGCACCCATCACAGTGCTCCCATTCATCTGTGTTTATTTGTAACTTTTTTCTTTGTGCTCTGTTGAGTTGTTAATATTGTTTTTCTCTTCTCCCTAAGTCCTTTGCATAGTTTATTCAGAGCTATGTCATTTTTGTATGGACACAAGAAGATAGTATATGCTATCTTTTGTAAAGTGACTCTCAGTGATATTTCCCTCCTGGGCATCTGTTCTCTCACCTAAGCCTCAGCTGCCTTTACTTCTTAGCGGCCCCAAAAGCAGGGTCCCGGCGAGAGACTGGATGGAACCAGGGCAAGCGGTAAGCTATGTGCTACCATGGTTCGTGCCCATCCAGGCACACCAGATGTGTAAACTCAAAAAGACAGCAGTGGTCTATCTCTCCCGCTGCCTGCATTTGGTTGTCTCAGGCCATTTCCCCCACTCCAGGGAGGTTGATGGCGATGGGCAGGTGAAGGAAGGAAACGAGGGCCAGGCTGGTTGATCTTAGTTTCAATTTATTCCGATCCTCTCTCCATTCACTCCTGTCTCTTCTCTGCCTCCCCCAGCCCACTCTTACAGTCTCATTATATCCCCCAGCATGAGGAGTTGGTGTTGTGTGAACGTTCGTTCAGTCAGAGGTGCCGAGACAAGGAATGTGAAAGAAATTTGTCATGGAGGGTCCAGGTTCTCTCAGACCTGTGACCCTGGTAGAGAGCCCTGAAAACTCCTTTCATTGATCTTGGTACCTCTAAAGGGCGCAATGCAGTGACGTTATCAAAAGGAGTTACAGAAAAAAACATTGAGGCACCAAAACATACATTGTTTCTTTGCATCTGCAGACCAGTAATTTTGGCTTCTGGAAACAAGATACCAAATCAAAACTGAAACCTTTCTTGGCTACAAGCACTTGGATTTGCATCCCAAAGACTAGTCTGGCTATAGCCTAGCATCTATATCCCAAAGATCAGGCCTGGTTAGCACCAGAGATCTACATGTCAGAGCAATGTCTACATGTCAAAGACCAGCCAGGTTTCTGTGAGAAAAGGAAAACTGCCTCTTACAATATGCTGAAATTATCTACTGAAAGGTAGTTTGAAGGGGAAAAATGTTCAGCCTCATCCAAACTAGTCAGGACACACAAGAAATCTTGCCCATTTTCATGGGTCCCTATGTTCCTGCCTGTTGTGCGGTTCAGTCTACATGGGCTCACCCTGACAGCTCAGTCCAGCCCCAACAGGTTGAGGTAACAATTACACATAGGTATGGTCACAATCAATAGCGGTAGACTTCTTTCCCTCGAGGAAATCTGCTTCTAGGACAGATTCTCATTTAGCAAATTTACCCACCCTAGAATGGAATCTCCTGGGTGTGTTTCTTCTCTCCTTGTCCAAAAAACATATAAGCATACATAATATAAATCATTTTGTATGGACATAGTAAGAAATACATTAAGCTTATAGAATTGCTCTCCTAGGGTAATCTTGATCTTAGACTACAGTGCTCAGGCCAGATAGTCATTCCTATCCCTAGCAGGGTACTAGTCTCGTCATTATTTTTGGATCATGACAGCATTTGTCTATGATCAAGCTCTTAACTTATAGTTAAGAATCATGGCACTTTAGCCTGGCCCATTTTGATGCCAGGGTATCTCACAGCTTGCCCTGGGTCCACTCAGTCTCTCCTCAGGACCCTGCTTTTGGGGTGCTAAGAACTAAGGGCAACTGAGGCTTAAGCCAAGAAAGCAGATGCCCGGGAGTGAATAATATTCAAAACCAATTAAATCCTAAATTACAAAGCAAAATATTAACTGTCTTTCTGTATCTATACAAAAAGGACATTGCATCAAAGTAAACTATTCAAAAGACATAAGGAGAGGAGAAAGGCAATATTAACTTATAATACAAGTTCAGTGTCCTAGAAGGAACTGACCTTACAAATTAACAGATTCTGATTAGGGGAAAAGCTGATTAACTGGATAGGGACGAGAGCACAAAGAAGTGGTTGCAGACAAAGAAATGGGAGTGACATAGAAACACTGTGATGGGTGCAACCCAACAAACCCAAGCTCCTTGTGGCAAGGAAGAAAGGACAAATCAATTGTTATCCTACAATCCGCATTGCTGTGATGTGGGGAGAAAGGGACTCTCCTTCAATGATGGTGGGAATGCCAACTGATTCAGCCCTTTTGGAAAACAGTATGGACGATTCTCAAAAACTTAGAAATTGAGCTCCTATTTGACCCAGCAGTACCACTCCTGGAAATATATCCCAGAGAGGCAAAAAAAAGTATAGTTAAAGTGACATCTTCACTTCTTTTTTTCATTGCCGCACTGTTCACAATAGCCAAAATCTGAGAAAAACCTGAGTGCCCGAGAGCAGATGACTGGTTAAAGAAACTTTGGTACATCTACACAATGTATTACTATGAAACTGTTAGAAAAGATGAAGTCATGAAATTTACATACATGGGCTGGAGCGATAGCACAGTGGTAGGACATTTGCCTTATAAGCGGCCAACATGGCCGACCCAAGTTCGATTCCTCTGCCCCTCTCGGAGAGCCCGGCAAGCTACTGAGAGTATCTCGCCCGCACGGCAGAGCCTGGCAAGCTACCCGTGACGTATTCGATATGCCAAACACAGTAAGTAACAAGTCTCATGATAGAGACGTTACTGGGCCCGCTCGAGGAAATCAATGAACAATGGGAGGACCGGGACCATGACCGTGATACTACATGGAGAGTATCATGTTAAGTGAAATGAGTCAGAAAGAGAGGGAAAGACATAAAAAGATTGCATTCATATGTGGAATGTAAAGTAACTAAATAGGAGACTAACACCCAAGAATAGCCAAGATATGTACTAGGAGGTTTACTCCATGGCTTGGAGGCCAGCCGTACATGCTAGGAGAAAAAGCAGCTCAGATAGATAAGGGAGCACCAAGTAAAGGATGTTGGGAGGATCCTCCCAGGATGAAAGATGCATGCTGAAAGTAGACTATAGACCAAACATGATTGTCACTCAATGCGTCTTTTGCGAACCACAGCACCCAATAGGAGAGAGAGAACAAAAGGAAATTCCCTGCCACAGAGGCTGGATGGGATGGGGGTGGTGGACGGGGGGTAGGAGAGATACTGGGATCATTGGTGGTGGAGAATGGGCACTGGTGGAGGTATGGATACTCGATCATTGTATGACTGAAACTCAAGCACAAAAGTTTGTAAGTCTACAACTGTACCTAAAATTGTTTTAAAAAATTAAAATAAATAAAATAAAATTTTAAAAAATATTCTTTATTTTTTGGGAAAGGACTCACTTCTCGTGTTTTACAAAGAAACTGACTTTTCAGAGTTGTCGTTATAAATGTTCTTAGTCGAAGACTAACCTGACCCCTACTCCTAATACATACGTAGAAATATGATTGTGATGGTATCTGGAGGTGGGGTTCCTGGAAGCTGAGTAAGTGATGACAGTGGATCTGTCATAAGCAAAATTAATTCCCAGAGATAAAAGAGACCCGGAGAGGTTTCATGCCCAGCCATGAAGTGAAGACTCAAAAGGAAAATGTGTAATAGGAAATAGGCTTTCACCAGACAATGAATCTCCAGGGTCTTAATCTTGAACTTCTCAGGCTCCCCAACTTTCAAAACTGAACGTTTTAAGCCCATAATATTAACAAGTCTATAGTATTTCTGTGATAGCTATTCAAAAAGACTATGGGTTGTATCTTATCTAAAAACATATACATGAAACCTACAGGAAGAAAGCTAGACTTTGAGAATCCAAGTTAACTTGGATGATTAAATCTTCATGACATGATGGGATGGTGGTAGTCATCCTATGGACTAGGAGTAGTGAAGTCAGTAGGATGGGTGCCAAATCCATTTTGGACACACTAACAGATGCAATAATCCCATTTATGATGGATCCAACCCAATGACCAGTCTCTAATCCTGAGAAACAGAATATGCCACATTCCATGCAAAACAGACTTTGCAGATGAGATGGCAGTTACAGATATTAAAATAAGGAGATCATCCTGACTTATCTGGTGCTTCCAGTTTAATCACATGGCTGTAAAAGCAGAGAACTTTTCTCTAGCTAGAGTCAGGAAGACTCAAAAGTGTGAGCTTGAGCTGCCATTTCCTGCTCAATGGTGAGGAGGTTGACTTTAGGGATCTGAGAAAGACACCTACTGACCTGGAGGAAGCAGGGGCCTCAGTTCTATAACCAAGTGAAAATGAACTTTTCCCACAAAAGGAATGAGTATGCAGGTGGTTTTTACTCCAGAGTTTCAAGACAAGATTTCAGGCTGGCTGTCAGTTTGATTTCCACCACAGGAGACTCAGTCAGAACAGAGAAACTCATTAAACCACCAGGATTTCTGACCTTCAGAACCACAAGAAGGAAACAGTATTACAAATAAACTCTCACATGTGTGATCATTGGTTAAGGAAGCAGTGGAAAACTAAGAGAAGTGGGTAGGCTCATTCAGGAGTCTTAGGGTTAAATCTAAACTGATTAGGAGTGTCAGGATTAGATTTGTCGTTAAGATTAGGAAAACTCTTTCACTGCAGATTCAAGTCTAGAGTTGAGGAAAGTTCTGAGAAATTCTCTGACACCCCTCTCTCCTTCACCTTTGCCTGGACTCATGGCCGAACCACACAATTCTCAGGCCTTTGTGCTCTAAAGACCTGAAGCCTGAGTCATGGAAGACAATAGGAACCAGGAAGCTCTTGTCTGAGGCACCTCCCTACATGCCCTTATATGGGCTTCCTGCTTTGCTTTGGTCCAGGTCAACTTGCTTTCATTTTGCTTTTAATCCTGCTTCAACTCAAAGAATACCTCCTTTACCACATGTTTTCTTGGTCACTGGGAAAGCAGCCCAGATGGATGCCTGCTGAGTTAAGCCAGTCTTGGCATGAGAATTCAAAGATGGTCCAGTAAATAGGCTGTGCAAAGCCTAGGCAAAGGTTGTCCTCACCCAGGGGCATAACAATTCTCCATCCATGGTGCTCAGCATACCGGAGACTCCAGGCAGAATAGACAAGTGTTTTTGCCCAAGCCTCTGTTCTTGTCTCACTATCTCTTTGTATGGGGATTTGAAGGAAAGACTGTCCATCTGTCAAGTGATCAGGATTCTCCTGGCATTGTGCCTGGGTCAAGCTTCTGTGGTTATTCATTATTCCTTCAGAATAAGGAATGACATTTCCCATCTCTAGCCTAGATGTTGAGCAAATAAATGGCTGGCCGTCCACTTTGGGAAAGACTTCATTCCTGTTGTGACCTATGTCTCCAAAACATGGCAGGGCCTGAGCAGTCTGTCCTTTTTATTAGCAAATTCACCCAGTGTTCAGGCTGCTGCCTGGTTGGTGAGACTGTTTACAGAAGCGCTTTGTTGATCGTGATAGCTCATAAGAAGTTATCACTTGCTATCATGAGTTGAGGCTACACTATTAGAGCATCTTTTCCTAATATTTGAAAGATGCATCTTCCCTCTGGAAAAGCTTGGGTGTCTTTTATAAAAATAAAATAGACCTAATGTCAGTTTTCTGCCTGAACACGAATGAATATTAAACATTACCGAAAGACTATCTTGCCACTGGAATTAAAGATGATATGTTATTATAAATTTTGTGAAAACACAGATTGTGTCTAAGTCATTCTTAACCCCAGTGTTTTATCAGTTCAGAGTACTGTATTTGCAGCTGAATGTGTAAGTGTGAAATGTAGGTTTTAGAATACAGAGTATGTATTTTTAACATAACTCCTCACTGATCAAAGGCAGTTCAATGGCTAAGTGGGGAATAGATGAGTCTCCCCAGTGAGAGGTGGGCTATACGAGGAGGCCCATCCAGAAACTCCAAACTTTTATTCCTCCAAATACTTATACTTTGGGGAATATGCCAAGAAGTAGAATCATTGTGTCTTTTGGGAGCTGTAGTCTTAGCTTTTTTGAAGACTACTCCATCCTGTTTTCCATAGAGGCTGACCCAGAGGACATTCCCATCAGCTGTGAATGCAGTCTGTGAATGCAGTGAAAATCATAACTCCACCAAAACTGATCGTTTCCCACACTTTTTATTAAGGCACTTAATTTTTATTATGTTACATTACTATAATTATTCTCATTTATTATGAACTATTTGAATTCATTTCTTTCTATGGCTAATGTACAAATGAAACTCTATCATAGATTGGTATATACAGGGGAAAATGTAGTATATGTAGGGGTCAGTGATTTTGTGATTTCTGGGATCCTCTGGGAATCGTGGAACTATTCCCCTTGAACCACAGAATGCAACTATGTGGGTATTTGGATGACATTACTCCCCAATACTTTAATGGCTAAGCCCTTCAAGTCTTGAATAACCTTAGGTGGTTGCTAAGATTCAAATCACTGTCATGAAAATTAGGGCCAGTTGCATGAGCACCAATATGTCGTATTAAATTTCTTATTAAAAGAACATGCCAGAGACTGTTCTAAGTTCCAGGTATTAGTGACCCAGTTTAAGTCATGCCCACGCTAGTGGAACCATATGTGTAAGCAGAGACTCCTGTCATCAGTTTTTTTCAACCTCTCTGAGCAGGTGAAATGACCCCTGAGTTTCAAGCTCTTTTCTATTATTGTATTTGCACACTTGCAGGAAAAGCACTGTGCTCTGAAAAATTGAATTCAGATGTAATACTGAAAATACTTTGGATCAGAAATTGTAGAAGCAGCAGAATGGACATGTTGCCTGCATCATGAGGGAAAGGCTAGGAAAGTGATTGTATTACCTTGCTTACAGATAAGGGCTTTATGGAACAGGGAGGGGAGAGTTCTCTTAGAATGAACATAGGAAGAACAAATAGATTTTCAAAGGTTTAAGAGAAATGGGAAATGAAAGAAGTTTAAACATTATTTCTAAGCTTCACCTCAACTTGCAGAAGAAAGTGTAATCTTGGTGCCCTGTGCCTTCATGCTGCCTTTCCACTAGCCTGCACAAGACTGTTGAGTTTCACAGAACACTGTTAAAATGTTCCCATGAGTCAGCATTTACCTGAAGGGTGACACGAAATGTTCCCATGAGCCAGTAGTTATCTGAAGGGTGACAAAACCAGCATGTTAATTTCCACACCCTGAATTTCTTATTTTCAAATACACTTTGCCTAAGTACTATATGCCCACAGAGCTGGCTTCCAGGTTCTTAAGCAAGGCTTGCAAAAATAGGGCATTTCAGAAAAGTGAACCAATTTACAAAAGATTTTCTCTCCCCTTCCTTCCTTCCTTCCTTCCTTCCTTCCTTCCTTCCTTCACATTTATTTACTTATTTTGGTTTGGGGGCCACACCCAGCAATACTCAGGGTTTATTTTTGGATCTGTGATCAGGGATCACAAGTATATGTATATATATATATATATATATATATATATATATATATATATATATGGACCAGTCGCCATCCCCACCAACAATGAATGAGAGACTTCCTTTCTACCCACAAGCGCACCAGCACTGGTTTTTCTTGTTCATTTGGCTGTGTGCCAGTCTCTGTGGTATGAGATGGTATCTCATTTTTGTTTTTATTTACGTTTCTCTGAAGATTAGTGATGTAGAACATTTTTTCATGTGCCCTTTGGCCATTCAAATTTCTTCTTTGAGGAAGTTTCTGTTCATTTCTTCTTCCTGTTTTTTGATGGAGCTGGAGGTTGTTTTTTTTTCTTGTAAAGTTCTACCAGTGCCTTGTATAGCTTGGATATTAACACCTGATCAGATGGGGGTATTGGGTGAATAGATTTTTCCCATTCCATGGGCTGTCGTTGTATCTTGGTCATTGTTTCTTTTGAGATGCAGAAGCTTTTTAGTTTAATGTAATCCCATTTGTTAATCTTTTCTTCCATTCGCTTGGTCAGTGGTGTATCATCTTTGAAGATACCTTTAGCTTCAATGTCATAGAGGATTTTGCCTATGTTTCTTCTATGTAGCTTATGAACTTAGGTCTGATGTTAAGGTCTTTCATCCATTTTGATCTGACTTTTGTGCATGGGGTTAGATAGAGGTCATTTTGTTACATATAGCTGTCCAGTTTTCCCAGCACTTCTTGCTCCACTTCATATTTCTTGCTCCTTTATCAAAGATTGAGTGATCATATATTTGAGGGTCTGCACCAGAAGATTAAACTGTATTCTATTGGTCAAGGATCACTTTTACTGATGCTTGGGGAACCATATGTGGTGCCAGGGATCGAACGGGGGGTGTCTACATGCAAAGCAAATGTCTTCACCCCTGTACTATCTCTCCATCCCAAGACGTTTTTATTTCTAATGGCTGACAAAGCTCTTGATATATTTATATACAATGATTTTTCCCCAAGAGAAATAGAAATGAAGACACATTTTCAGTTAGTCTTCCTCAAGTTCATATTGACATGTTTTGAACTTTCAGCGTTTTCAAAAAATAAAACACTGTAAGTAAACATTTTATTTTAATTTTTAAATTTTTATAGAGAAGTTCCCAATATTTGATTACGTTTAATATTCAAACACAAATCCCATCACCATTACACCTTCCCACCACCATATTTCAGGTGTTTCCATACTGAATCCCAATCCCTGCCCCAAAGCAGAACTGAAATAATGTTCCCCTCTAAGGTTGTTGCCTCCTACTTTGTATCCCATCAAATGTGCTATGGTACTCTTGGAGTATGAGTAGGGTGTGTCCTATGAAATGTCTCAGTCATGTGGTCCAGGAAAAGGTTCACTCATGAGTGAGGCTCGGAGTAGAGGATCTCCATTCTTGTCCTGTTGAACCCAGAGTTATCAATCACAAAGTCCCTCATACCGCAGTTTTCTGGGGATTCACTCATGGTTGAATCTCAGCCCGAGCATGTGGAGAGCAGCCTTTGAGCATGGTGGTGGTTGAGTTCAGGAGGTTTTTCAGTTGCCAGGGCTGGGTCCCTTGGGGCAGGCAGGGTCTCACCCACCCACTCTGGGGCGCCCAGAATGAAACAGCCAAGTGCAGCAGCATGGTTATGGCAAGCGTCAGCAAGTAAGCAATTTAAATGAAAACACAGTGACAAAAGTCTGTTGCAAGTTTTATTTATTTTATCCATATTGAAATATATAGCCTCTCACTGAGTAGTAATCATGTAAAATTTTTTTAAAAAAATTAAAGCAACCAGAATATTTTGATTGTGGAAGTTGGGGTCAGAAGAACACAATGTAAGGACAGTAATCTGGAGTCATGTAGTCGAGACAGATAGTCTTCCACACTTTAGCATCTTTTCAGAGCATTTTGTGTCTTAAATAAAATCTTTGCTTTTCATATGCATACCAAGAATAAAATCAGATTGTTCAATATACATGAAATAAGGGGTCATGAATTATGTTATTCAAAAATAATTCAATAGAAATAATGTTTTTCTGAAAGATGACTCAAAGGGATGCAATTTATCTAAATAACAAATTTATATGGCATCTCTCTTCAGTGAGTATGTTAGATGTAGCACTTGAATGTATCAACGGAGCATTCTTGTGTATCATTGAGTGGGTGGAATCCCATCTGACTTCTAAGTTAGGTATTACATGCTCTATCCAATTTTATGATGGGCAATGAGACATAGTAAAATAAATGAACTCTGCAGTGTTTGAGTATGCCGGGCTGATCTAAGACAACTTTCTTCCTATTATTCTGAATCTTCCTGTGCTAATTTGGCTTGAAGGGTTGGAGGGAGAATAAGCAGAGCCCCACAGCTGCCCTCTTCTGGTTAATCAACAGCTCTCTCTTGTTGCTCTGAATCCATTTGCAAGTTAAAGTACTCTTTGCCATAGCTAAATACAAATTATCAAAGTTCAGTATTACACAATTGTGAGGGAAGAAAATGAAGGTTTACCTACAGGCATAATTTAGTAAAGCTTTCCAGTATTTGACCTAGCAAAAATGCTACAGTATTTTGCAGTTGTAAGAGTGAGCTTTTACAAAATAAGAATAAAAGTCATTGAACTTTTATTGAATGCTTAAATGGCACTTTACCTGATGAAAACACATGCAGTAAGTAACTGTGTGCATGATAAGAATATATCGCAACATTTATGATATTATGTCTTGAATTCATCCAAATCTGGGTTGAATTTGCTATTAACCAAGTCAAGGTTTTGTTTTTACCTGAGTTTTACTCTTTTAGTTGCTATACTTCATACACCCAGCACCTTCTACTAGTCTGTTATGAGCCATCAAGGATTTATCCAAACATTCTTCCTTAGGTATGGTTATGTTGCTCTCCACTTGATTGCCATACCTTTTGTATTTTGTGAACAAAGCTATTTAGTTCTCTCTCTCAGATGGGGGTAGGTGGGGGCTCCTTCACTATTTAATTAACTCATATAGTCATCAGACCAGAGTTCTGTATTGGTTACTGGTTAATTTTGTGTTCCTGATTTTTTCACTTAGCATCCCTTAACTTTAGTTTACTTGCCTTTACAACAAAGGGCACTTTTCAAACAAAACAAATATAGTCCCTTTCAGTTCTATAATTCTGTTGTGGTGTATATTCTATATCATACCCTTTTTGATTCCATAATCCATATTTCTATCTTCAAGATATGTGTGTGTATGTGTGTATATGTGTGTGTATAAAATATATGACTCCAGGACCAGCCACAGCCATGCTGGGACCACTTTCTACATGCTCAGACGAGCCTCATGCATGAAGAAACCAGCAGAGGGACCCAGGTGTGTGGGGCTTGGGACTGAGAGCTCCAAGCCTACTTGGTTTGGGACTGGGTCTCCTCCACGCATCTTCCCCCATCTTCCAGTAGCTATACAGTTACACCCACCAACTTCCGTGTAACCCCATCAACGGCCAAGATCCAGGGACTATAAAACCAAGCTCCCAAAAGCACGGAGCCGCATTCACAGCCGCATAACCTCTTATTGTCTAGTTCTCGCTCTCAGAGAACCCGGCAGGCTACCTGGAGTATCCTGCCCACATATATGCCTGACTGGGAACACCTGTAAAGGTGATTAGAGGCTGCCCCAAAAGCCTCCATCCCTCTTGGAGAGCCCAGCAAGCTACCGAGAGTATCCTGCCCGCACGGCAGAGCCTGGCAAGCTACCCATGGCCTATTCAATATGCCAAAATCAATAACAGTCCTCATTCCTCTGACCCTGAAAGAGTCCCCAGTTTGCCATCGGGCTACACTAGCACGTGACAGGGACGAATGGAGACATTACTGGCACCTGCTCAAACAAATCTATGAATAATGGGATGATAGTGATAGTGATAGTTATAGTGATATATATTATATATATAATCATTTGAAAAACTTTTTAAAAGTGACAGATATGGGGTCTTCACTCCAGGGCAGTTGAGCCTGGGATAAATCCAAACATTGTATTTTCAAAAGTTATTCAGTTCATTCTAATCTGAAACCAGAATCAGGATCTATAGTCTTCCCTAAAGTATCCTGGATTAGAATCTGGAAAAAACCTGAGTGTCTGAGAACAGATGACTGGTTAAAGAAACTTTGGTACATCTACACAATGGAGTACTATGAGCTGTTAGAAAAGATGAAGTCATGAAATTTACATACAAGTGGTACGACATGGAAAGTATCATGTGGTACTACATGAAAAGTATCATGCTAAGTGAAATGAGTCAGAGAGACAGGGATAGACATAGAAAAATTGCATTCATCTGGGGAACATAAAGTAACAAAATAGTAGACTAACACCCAAGAGTGACCGGGATTTGTACCAGGAGGTTTACTCCATGGATTGTAGGTCAACCACACATGTTAGGGGAAAAGGGAGTTCAGAGAGAGAAGGGAGCACCAAATAAAGGATGTTGGGAGGATCTTCCCAGGATGGGAGAAGCATGGTGAAAGTAGACTATGGATCAAACATGATTGTCACTCAATGCCTGTTTTGCAAACCACAACACCCAAGAGGAGAGAGAGAACAAAAGAAAATGCCCTGCCACAGAAACAGGGTGGGATGGAGGGTGGGAGGGATACTGGGATTCATGGTGGTGAGAAATGGGCACTGGTGGAGGGATGGGTATTTGATCATTGTATAATTGAAACCCAAGCACAAAAATTTGTAAGTCTACAACTGTACCTCATGGTGTCTCACTAATAAAAATTTTATTTAAAAAAAAGTATCCTAGCTTTATCTTTGGAATACATACAGGTCATTATTTGCGGTGGGGAAGGGCGCAGGAGGCTTCTCCCAAGCAGTTCTCAGAGTACCTCGGGCCCCTTCTAGCAATGCTCAACTGATTGGAGGGTTCAGTGCCAGGGAGAGTCTGAATATGTGGAGCTCCTCAGACCCTGTGGTGCTGGGGACCAGCAGAACTACCCCAGTGGTGCTCAAAGAAGTATAGTTTTATTCTGAAACTAATAAGACAGATGAAATATGTAATACTGCTTTGTGAATAAACAGGTCAGGAGTCCAGAGGGAGAAAGGTAGCCAGTAGCAGAGGTGATATTATGGCTTTGAAAAATATAAAGGAGGCAATATTTTCAAGGTGCAGACTCTAGTTTTTCACATCTTGATGGGTACAGTTTCAGGATAACCAAGAAAAAATGCCTTGACTGATATTTTAACCATGTCTGCAACTTATTCTACTCATATGCTGGTTTCATGGACATGGTGTGGGCATAAAGTTTGCTTAAAACTATGTTTTGAATCTCCATTGCTAAACAAAGTCTTCTGCAAGGGGGGCATGCACACATTGTATTAATTCTGATCCTGTGTCCCAGGTCACATGGCATCCCCTTTTATAAATTCTACCTCTTTTAAAAAGTCATCTTGTAGTGGTGGAATTGGAATAAATAATTAAGTGCTTCAAAGCTTTGCCTTTCTTCTTCTAAAGAAGAAATGGTTAAATGTAAAGCAGTCTGTACTAAAGATGAAAGTGGCATGAAATTTTACAATTATATTTGATGACAAGAATAAGGGGTGATTATGAAGAATTTTAAGTGAGGTGGGAGACAGTGGTGCAGACCCACTGACATTATGTGCCCCTCTACTTGGACATCTCTCTGCCTCTAAGTGATTGGAACCTGACATTTCTTTTTCCATTGTCAAAACTGAAATAAGGACATGTGACAGCAGCCCTAGGGTCTTTTTAAGGAATCAGGTTTGATTGTTTTAAACTTGCATGTCACTTGCATGTTTTAAACTTGCTCTCTTTGGCTCATGAATATATTGTCAAATTCTTCTCTTTAAGTGATACTGAAGTTTCTAATTCATCATGAGATAGTCATGAACTATCTACCAAGAACTCATGGACATATCTAAAGGGCAATACATTGAAGGATTTCATAGGCCCCTGTTAGATTACTGCACCATGAAAGTTCTTCACTTTAATTTCACATAGGCTTTAATATTAGCAGAAAAATGGTTTCTTATATATCCTGATATGTGGAATGATTTTGAAATTATTTTTAATATTTCTAGGACATTTCCTTTGGGCCCTGTCTAATGTTTTCCATCTTTGAACAAAACTCAATATGTAGAAGTCATGAATATTGTGTGAGTAAGATGCTATAATTGACATGTTTGAATGAAGAGTATGTCTGTCTTGATGTTTGGAGAAGTTAATATATTTTTCCAACAGTAATTATAGTTTCTCTAGGAGACATGATTGATACTGAAATAACATATGCTTTATATGTTGTAGGGTTTTTTTTAACCAGGGACATCAATGCTTCTTGCCTCAGGATCTCCATTCCAGTGGGTAGCATCAAAGGTGCCACTTGTTTCAGACCTTCCTTCTTACTTAAAATTATCACTCCTTTGGCCTTGATCATTCATATAAATTTACTTCTAGAAAAGTTTGTTTGGTAGTATTCTTTCAATAAATCCTTCTTTCAGTAAATCCATATGTTCACGTCCTAGGTTCTGTTTCAGATTCTGGGTCCTTGCCAAGGGAAATATGGAATTATTAAGCAAGTAAAAGATTGGTGAGTCAGGATGTGATGAATGCTGTAGCATAAAATCAGCCAGGAATGGGAGTGGGTTATGCAGTGTAAGCAGAGGATGGGAGTGAGGGAGGGTCTCTGACTAGATGGCATTTAAGCACTGCATTAAAAGAAGGGAATGTTTGTGCCTAGGGGAAGTGAAAAGGTGTTCAAGTAACAGGGATGGTAAGAAGTGACAGATTATGACAGCTATGTTGAAGATTTAAGTGGAAGCTTTTCTTCCAGAATGCATAGAAAGTGCGAGAGAAAAATAATTTAATGGTGACTCCAACATTTGTAGCTTGAGCAACTTAACAATTTAGTTTTCCTTTCTTGGCATGGAGAAGACTATGAAAACAAGCTTGGAGAAGACAGGATTCGGCATTTGTTTTAGCTTTGTGAAGTTTGAAATACTGATTATTCATGCAAGTTCAGTGGGTGGTTGAGTATTCAAGTATAGAGTTCAGAATCAAGGTATCTGCTGAGACATATATCTGAGGGTATCAGGTTTTGAGATGGCGCTCAAAGCTATGAGACTGGGTGAGACCATCTAAGGTATTGATTCTCAGCCAGGACCACCCATTCCTTAGAACATCTCTAACCATTGTGCAGTGGGTCTCAGAGACTGGTATATTTAAGCATCTCCTGGGATGATCATTATATGCAACATGGGCTAAATACAACTGACTGAATGAGTGAGTATGATTAGATGCAGGTGAGCTAGAATATCAGGACATGCTGACATTTAGAAGCCAAGGAGATGATAGAGAACTTTAAAAATTATAGATCTCTGTGAGGCAGAAAGAAAATTAGGATAATGGCACTGTGGTCTGAAAAACCACATGAACTGTATATGAAAGAGGAGAAAATGAGCAACTGCATGAGATTCTGTGGACATTCAGATGAATGATTGAGAACTGACGGCTGGATTTAGTAATAGGATTTCATTGGTGAATTTCAAGGGTGTTTGTGTGTGTGTTTGTGTGTGTTTATGTGTGTGTGAATGTGTGGTGCCATGGTGTGATAGATTGATCTGGAATGAAATCATAAAAGAATGTGGATAGAGAAACTGGGTTCTAAACGTCTTAAAAGTTTTTCTGCAAAAAAAGAGAACAGGAGTAGAGACTTAGCTGGAGGAATAGTCTTGGGTAAGAAGGATCTTTTGTTTCTTTAAAATAGAGGTGGTGTATCACTGTAGCACTGTCCTCCCGTTGTTCGTCGATTTGCTCAAGCGGGCACCAGTAACGTCTCCATTGTGAGACTTATTACTGTTTTTGGCACATTGAATATGCCACGGGAGCTTGCCAGGCTCTGTCGTGCAGATGGGATACTCTCGTTAGCTTGTTGGCTCTCCAAGAAGGAGGGAGGAATCAAATCCCGGTCGGCCACATGCAAGGCAAATGCCCTACTTCCTTTCTGGTAGCTTCAGCCCAGAGGTGGTGATAATATAGTTTGTTTAATGATGGAAATGATTCCGTGGAGCAGGGAAATGATGATAAAGGAGAAATGAAGGATTGTGGAACAGTGAATTCACTGGGAAAGGGAAGATATAATGTGTATGCAGCAGGTGGGTTACTCTGGCTGGGAGCACAGCTAAGTACTCAATTGTGAGCAGGAGGAAATGAAGATCTGCTTCTTTTGGTAGACAGGTGAGTGCTTTGGGTAGCAGATGTTGACAGACACTTTCTTCTGACTGTTTTTTTTTTTTCAGGGAACTAAAAGCAAGGTCCTATTATGAGAGAGGATAGGAAGAAGGAAGTAGAAGCTAAAAAAGTGTAAAGTACAAGCTACAATCAGGAAAATGAGTGAGTGGACAAGGGAAATGAAGAGTTGATGGCAGTTCTAATATCAAAGTCTTCATATGACTCCAGCGGGGTGTGTGTGTGTGTGTGTGTGTGTGTGTGTGTGTGTGTGTGTGTATGTGTGTTTTCCAGCCACAGTCCTCTGCTGCTGGTGCAGAAGACCCAGGGCACTGGATTTAACCAGAGTGGAGTTTTTACAAGACCAAACAAACAGTCTTGGAGGAAGAGTGAACTATAGTTAAAACTCCATTCAGTGGTGTGATTATAACGATGAACCCTGCAAGGTACATGATATCTAAGGTGAAAGAAAGTGAGCTCATGATAGAGGTTAGGAATGGTGCAAAGGTGATGATCATATTAAAGCATTTGCAGTTGGGATAGGGTAAAATAAAAAGGAGCCAAAGACTTAGTTCTAGTCCATTGTTATGGCATGAAACTCATTGCC
This sequence comes from Sorex fumeus, assembly GCF_029834395.1. Classification (NCBI taxonomy): domain Eukaryota; kingdom Metazoa; phylum Chordata; class Mammalia; order Eulipotyphla; family Soricidae; genus Sorex; species Sorex fumeus. The sequence goes on along the minus strand of NW_026606064.1, from coordinate 63,698,154 downwards.
TGTTTTGATGAAAGGTAAGCACATTCATCACAGAAACTGATTTCACTTTGAATTGACTTAATTAAGTTTTCAGCCATTAAAATTAGTTAAGCTATGCAAAAAGGATCACAGCTCTGAACATTAGTATGCATTCTTTCACTTATAATTATGAAATGAATATATTAGTGTATAATCTAAAAACAATTAGCGGTTACTAGAATACATCCTAGTAATTTGTCTGTTGTAAAGTAATAAATTGCCAAAGAGAGAATGAAACTATCCTGAACACTTTTTCAGTATTTATGCTTTCTGGTAACCCCAGTGATTTGGGGGGAACAACATAATGCCTCTCTCTGTCAATTTTATAAATCACTTTAATTTTTCTAAATTGCCAAAAAGAAACACACTTCAAAAGTCTAATCCATTGAATTAATTTCATGACTGATGCCAGAATTCTAAAATGTTTGACTTTGATAAAATTTTGCTGAGAGTTAGTCACCCACAATCTATTTGATGACCTTCTGCTCCATGGATGAGAGGGCGTGACTGGGCTGCCTTGCCGATTGGCCAGTTGGAAAAGTCCTCGAGCATTAAGAGCCACCATCTGCAGCTGCTCTCGCTGCCCCAGTGGTCACTTCCCACTGGTTCTGCCTGCTTCTGTCTTATGATCTACTGTCCTGTGCTGGAGCTCACCCACCCATCATGATCCATGGTCATAGAATGGATTTGAGGAACAACATGAACTTGTGTGGTTTGCTCTTTTAGATGAACTGTGATGTCAGAAGTTCTGCAACATGGAGTGGCTTTTTATGTCTTCAGTGCTGAGTATCCAGAATGTTTCCTTCTTCATGGGTTTAAGTGTGTTCTGAAATTCTCACCTCTGTGGGCATCATCTGGTTTATGAGATGTTTGTGTGCTTCCTTCTGCAATAGGTTAATAGTTAAATGCTGTTCCTTAGGCCACAACTCATGGATTAATTAGAAAAATAATCTATGAAATCAGGGGCTAGAAATGGTCACACCAGGAAGCTGTTAGTTGCAGTGGGAAGGTTTATACTTTTGGAATGGGCTATAATAGTGATAAGCTGAAGTTTTTCTTGTAAATTTTTTATTATACTAATAACTGCTTCAGCAGATGCACTGTTATCTTCTTAGCCAAATAAAATGCTCAAAAACAGTGATCAATATGTTCCTTGAGTTTTTATGGTCCCTTCAAAAACCAACCAAATAATTTTATATTAATCCTAACTCACTCTTGATCTTAGGTAGATAACCTGACATGGGATAATATTTCATATCCTGGTTTCTCAAAGTTTAATTGCTTAGTACAAGAGATGGAAAAATAGAAGAGCCACTTTCTGCCTTTTGCTTAAAGTATAGCACTGTATAGCACTCTCCTCCCTTTGGTCATCTGTTTGCTTGAGTGGGCACCAGTAATGTTTCCATTGTGAGACTCGTTACTGTTTTTGGCATATTGAATACCTCGTAGTTAGCTTGCCAGGCTCTGCTGTGTGGGCGGGATGCTCTCGGTAGCTTGCTGGACTCTCCGAGAGGGGCGGAGGAATTGAACTGGCGTCAGCCCGGGTTGGCTGTGTGCAAGGCAAGCACCCTACCTGCTGTGCTGGAGTGATACCACAGCGAGTACGGCATTTGCCTTCAACACAGCAACAGCCAACCCGGCCAACCCCAGTTTGATTCCTCCGTCCCTCTCGGAGAGCCCAGCAAGCTACCGAGAGTATCCTGCCCGCACGGCAAAGCCTGGCAAGCTACCCATTATGTATTCGATATGCCAAAACCAGTAACAACAAGTCTCACAATGAAGACGTTACTGGGCCAACTCGAGCAAATTGATGAACAATGATTTGTGAGGACAGTGACAGTGACAGTGACTTTGCTTAAAGTAAATTAGATTAAAAAATAACTTGGTACCTGAGCATTGGTGACTGTAGGCAAAAGAAAATAGGAAACACTTGTGTCACACATCCTTGTTTACATGGTCATAGAAACATGCCAACAATAGGTAAGACCATGGTGCAGACACTCCGGTGATTGCCTGCTTGTCCTTTCTCAGCAGTATTCTCAGTAGATGCTGTCTTCATCCTTTAAGCCAATTTAGGCTGGTAATACACTTTAAGTTCAGCAGTCTCGAGAGAAAAATAATTTTTCAAGGTAGGGAGGCCCCTCCCTCCCTCATAGCAGAAACAGTTATCCTGGGAAAAATAAAGTTCAGCTACCATAATACATCATCTCTTGCTTTTGCAGTTGCCTAATTATCCTATCACGGGAACTGATTCATAATAGAAGTAGAGAAATGATGCCAGTAGGTTTGCCCTTCAATGTCAGCCTCAGATTTTTGTTCAAGTATCTCACATTTTCACTGCCTGTTCTTGGGAGGAGAGAAGATTCTAGTCCCAGTTGGCTTCCCCAGAAATGATTCTGGGTCTCCACAGTTACTCATTTACTCTACAACCCACCCCTCAATTCAGTGCCTGAAAGTTTCATTTTAAGCAGAATTGTTTGAGAAGGCTTCCTCCTGCCATTTTCCCTCCCCTCCTATCTGTCTGATTGCAAGGCACATTCTTTTTTTTATTAGTGAAACACCATGAGGTACAGTTGTAGATGTACAAATTTTTGTGCTTGGGTTTCGATTATACAATGATCAAATAGCCATCCCTCCACCAGTGCCCATTTCCCACCACCACGGATCCCAGTATCCCTCCCACCCCCCACCCCACCCCCATCCCACCCTGCCTCTGTGGCAGGGCATTCCTTTTTGTTCTCTCTCTCCTTTTGGGTGTTGTGGTCTGTAATAGAGACATTGAGTGGCAATCATGTTCGGTCTATAGTCTACTTTCAACATGCATCTCCCATCCTGGGAGGATCCTCCAAACACCCTTTATTTCGTGCTCCCTTTTCTATTTGAGCTGCCCTTTCCCCTAGAATTCCCGGCTGGCCTCTTAGCCATGGAGTGAACCTCCTGGTACTTATCTCAGCTATTCTTGGGTGTTAGTCTCCTATTTTGTTACTTTATGTTCCCCAGGGGCTGTTAGTCTCCTATTTTGGGTGTTAGTCTCCTATTTTGTTACTTTATGTTCCCCAGGGGCTGGAGCGATAGCACAGCGGGTAGGGCGTCTGCCTTGCACGCAGCCAACATGGCCGACCCGAGTTCGATTCCTCCGCCCCTCTCGGAGAGCCTGGCAAGCTACCGAGAGTAGTCGATATGCCAGACACAGTAACAACAAAGTCTCCAATGGAGACGTTACTGGGCCCGCTCGAGCAAATCGACGATCAACGGGAGGGCCTTTACCTTTTATGTTCCCCAGATGAATGCATGTTTCTTTGTCTGTCCCTCTCTTTCTGACTCATTTCGCTTACATGATACTTTCCACGTAGTACCATTTGTATGTAAATTTCATGACTTCATCTTTTCTAACAGCTACATAGTACTCCATTGTGTAGATGTACCAAAGTTTCTTTAACCAGTCGTCTGTTCTTGGGCACTCAGGTTTGTTCCAGATTCTGGCTATTGTAAAGAGTGCTGCAATGAACAAACAAGTGCAGATGTCACTTCGACTATACATTTTTGCCTCTCTGGGATATATTCCCAGGAGTGGTATTGCTGGGTCAAATGGGAGCTCAATTTCTAATTTTTTTAATAAAAAAAATTTTTAATAGTGAGACATCATGAGGTACAGTTGCAGACTTACATATTTTTGCGCTTGGGTTTCATTTATACAATGATCAAATACCCATCGCTCCACCAGTGCCCATTTCCCACCACCACTGATCCCAGTATCCCTCCCACCCCCCATTCCCTCATCCCACCCTGCTCTGTGGCAGGGCATTCCCCCACTGCTCTCTCTCTCCTTTTGGGTGATGTGGTTTGCAAAAGAAACATTGAGTGGCAATCATATTCGGTCTATAGTCTACTTTCAGCATGCTTCTCCCATCCTGGGAGGATCCTTCCAACACCTTTATTTGGCGTTCCCCTCTTTATCTGAGCTCCCTTTTCCCCTAGTATGTGTGGTTGGCCTCCAAGTCATGGAGTAAAATTCCTGGTACTAATCTCGGCCATTCTTGGGTGTTAGTTTCCTATTTTGTTACTTTATGTTCACCAGATGAATACAATCTTTCTATGTCTATCCCTTTCTTTCTGAATCATTTCGCTTAACATGATACTTTCCATGTAGTACCACTTGTATGTAAATTTTGTGACTTCGTCTTTTCTAACAGCTACATAGAACGCCATTGTGTAAATGTACCAAAGTTTCTTTAACCAGTCATCTGTTCTCAGGCACGCAGGTTTTTTCCACATTCTGGCTATTGTAAAGAGTGCTGCAATAAACAGACAATTGCAGATGTCACTTCGACTATACTTTTTTGCTTCTCTGGGATATATTCCCAGGAGTGGTATTACTGGATCAAATGGGAGCTCAATTTCTAATTTTTTGAGAATCGTCCATACTGTTTTCCAAAAGGGCTGAACCAGTCGGCATTCCCACCAACAGTGAGGGAGGGTCCCTTTCTCATCACATCCGCGCCAGCACCTGTTGCTTTTGTTCTTGTGGATATGGGCCAGTCTCTGTGGTGTGAAATGATATCTCATTGTGGTTTTGATCTGCATCTCCCTGATAATTAATGTTGTGGAACATTTTCTCATGTGCCTTTTAGCCATTCGGATTTCTTCTTTGTGAAAGTTTCTGTTCATTTCATTGCCCCATTTTTGATGGGGTTGGATGTTTTCTTCTTGTGGAGTTCAACCAGTACTTTATATATCCTTGATATCAACCCCTTGTCAGATGTGTATTTGGCGAATATCCTTTCCCATTCTGTAGACTGTCTTTGTATTTTGGTCACTGTTTCTTTTGAGGTGCAGAAGCTTCTTAGTATAAGAGAGTCCCATTTATCTATCTCTGTTTTCACTTTCTCGGCCAGTGGCGTGACATCTTTGAAGATTCCATTAGCTTCCATGTCATGGAGGATTTTGCCAACCTTGTCTTAAATGTACCTTATGGATTCCGGTCCGATGTTGAGGTCTTTAATCCATTTTGATCTTACTTTTGTACATGGTATTAGGCAGAGATCTGAGCCCATTTTTCCATGTAGCTGTCCAGTTTTTCCAGCACAATTTGTTAAAGCGGTTTTCCTTACTCCACTTCACATTTCTTGCTCCTTTATCAAAGATTAGATGATGGTATGTTTGGGGGGGTGTCAGTATATTCAACTCTGTTGCATTGGTCTGCAGTTCTGCCTTTGTTCCAGTACCATGCTGTTCTAAATATTACTGCTTTGTAGTAGAGTTTGAAGTTATGGAGGTTGATTCCTCCCATTTTCTTTTTTCCAAGAATTGCTTTAGCTATTCGTGGGGGCTTATGTTTCCATATGAATTTCAGGAGTGTTTGCTCCATTTCTTTGAAAAATGTCATGGGTATACTTATAGGTATTGCATTGAATTTGTACAATGCTTTGAGAAGTATTGCTATTTTGACAATGTTAATTCTCCCGACCCATGAGCAGGGGATATCTTTTCATTTTCTCATGTCCTCTTTTATTTACTGAAGTAGAATTTTGTAGTTTTCTTTGTACAGGTCCTTTACTTCCTTAGTTAAGCTGATTCCTAGGCACTTAATTTTCTGGGGCACAATTGTGAACGGGATTGTTTTTTTCATGTTGCTTTCTTCTCTCTCACTGTTTGCGTATAGGAAAGGCAAGGCACATTCTTGCCTGGTTGCTTAAATTGCTATTTTTGGAGGGTAACATTTCTTCATTTCCCAGCTGAAGCGACTTGGCATTCTTTACGTTTTAAAGTTCAGGATGTATTGTTTGAAATTATATAAGTCACACTCCTCTACATGGGGATGGAGGCTGAGAGTAAATTTGAAGGTAAGAGGGGAGTCTCTCAGATGGAAGCAGTGTAAGGTAACAAATTGCATTGAAAAATCTCTTTTGACCTCCAGAAGTTTGAAAAAAATCTTCCTGGTCACCTTTTTGTCTTCCACATGTGTTCCTGTTTGTATGCTTAAGGGTCAGTTGACAAATACTTGTTGTATCATATGCGCACAGCTGAACTAGGGATTGTAAGTAGAGTACCAGCAAAGGTAGGATGGAAAGGAAAATTAACTTCTCACCTTTGCTTTCATCCCCAAATATCTCTCTGTTTGAAACCATGTTCTTATATAACCTATTTCCACTATCAGCTCTGAATTGAACTTCCTTTTAAATCACTGGCATTTTAATGGTGATTATACCCATGTTTAATGGATTATTTTGATTAATGAAAGGTGCCCAGACAGAATATTTATTTCCCAGAATAACCATATACATGCAAGGCATTGCTTGTCCCTTGAAATGTATTGACTTGTATTTATTATTCCATTCCATTTAGAAATGGTGGTAAGGCATTCCATGTTGTGTGGCTGCAGAGGTTGTAGCTGTTCATAGATCAATTCTTATTCAGATGCTCTTTTTTTTTTTTTAAAAAAAAAGACTTTTTCTTTGCTTATGAAAGTCAACCCCTTTTTATGTTCTATTTTATCTGGATTTTGGGTGGGTGGGGTTGGATCACAGCCTGCAGTGTTTGGGGGAACTCCTGGCTCTATGTTTGGGAGTCCTCTCTCATTGGGGGACCTGCAGTGCCAGGGAGTGTACCAGGGTCAATCACATGCAAGTCAAGTAGCAACCCCAGTACTATCTCTTCAACCCACAAATCCCATTTCAGATTTGACTGCTGTGGGTAACCCTAGTTTTCAGCACCCGTAAATACCAAGAGTTTCCTGGATTGCTGATTTTGTGGGTATCAACTTGGCTGTCTTCCTATTTGGATCAGAAAACAATATTTTTCTAAAGCATATTTCTTTGAGAAGCTTCTGTCTCATATTGATTCACTCTAAAGGTTGGTTGCGGTATGGTGCCTTCAATCCATTACCTTTTAGTGGAAACCCTTTTCTGAAGGATAAAATCCCACTGGTAAGCATCGTTGGAGAAACTATTGTGAGAAGCAGATGGACGAATTCGGCATAGGAATAGGGGATAAGTCGTATGCTGAAAGATACAAAGGGACTTTTAGTGGTGAGCTTAGTGCACTCAGGTATTGCCTTATAGTAATACATATGAAAATTTATATAATGTCAAAATTCAACAGTGCTTCAAAGAAAGTTTTTTTTTAAATAAAATACTGGACTGAAAATCTGAAAATAAAAAACGAGTAAGTATTCACATCATTCAGAATGCTCTGTTTTTTAAAATTTAATGACCATGAGATAAACAGTTTCTCAGTCGTATAATGTTTCATCACCCATATGTCCACTAGTGTACATTTCCCATCACCAAAGTCCCCAGTATACCTCCCACCACTGCCAACCTCAGCCTGCCACCACCAACTACCCCACTGCCACCGCCGTCTTCTTCTTCTTCTTCTTCTTCTTCTTCTTCTTCTTCTTCTTCTTCTTCTTCTTCTTCTTCTTCTTCTTCTCCTCCTCCTCCTCCTCCTCCTCCTCCTCCTCCTCCTCCTCCCCCTTTGTACATTATGGTTTTGAAATACAGATACTGAGAGGTTATCATGTTTGGTCCTTTACCTGCTTTCAGTAAGCAGTGGTGCAGAATGATCATTTCCAACTATCAGTGAATGAATGGTCTTTGAATGAATGCAGGGCCCAAACCAAGGAAGGCTGCTCGCTTTCCTACAAAATGCTCACTAGAGTGCAGCAGTGAAAAATTTTGCGCTTTCTCTGAGGTTAAAGCTGGCAACCACTGAAAGACAGCAGCAGCTGAAGGAATGTGAGAGACACAAAGCTCAAGGTCAGGCTCATGTTACATGTGTTCCTTATCTGGTAAAACACGTTACTAACACAGCCACTCAGACTGGGTAGCTGTGATCTATAGTTGAAAAATATTTCTTTACCCTCAAACTGTGGTCTGGTTATAAAGTAATAGTATTTTGGCTTTTCTTTGGCGGTGCATAGAGTTACACACATGCACACATGCACAGGGAGCACACATGACTATGTTCAGGGTACTTCTGAGGTCACTCTTGCCTCTGCTTGGGGGACCATATGTCATGCTGGGGATTGAACCTGTTGGCTACAAGCAAGGCAAACAAATTAGTAGTTATTAAGACACCAGAAGCTAGCTTTATTTTTAAATTTTAAAGAATTTTTTAATGATAATACTTTCCAAAGCATTGTACAAATTCAATCACTTGATCACTTGACTTCCCGTTAATTGTCGATTTGCTCGAGCGGGCGCCAGTAACATCTCCATTTGTCCCTGTCGCGTGCCAGTGTAGCCCGGTGGCATCTGTTCATTCTAGGAACACGAAGAGCCTCAAACCGATCATTCAGAATATTGATGAAGAAGTCTGACCATCTGGTAGGTGGGCAGCCACGCGGTACTTTGACGTTCTGTGGAATACAGTCGGTAATGGCTCTAGTCCAGCGGTCATCTCCAAATCTCCTTACGTGTCCAGCCTATCTGATTTTTGACGCCTTGGCAAACGAGACATCGTCCCTGATTCTTGATCGTCGACGGAGTTCGGAACTCCGAATTCTTTCTCTCATTTGAATGAAATGTGATATTCCAAGCATAGCTCTTTCGATTCCTCTGTGGGAGACCCAAATTCAATGTGATCCCTATAATGATACCCATGACATTCTTCAAAGGAATGGAGCAAACACTCCTGAAATTCATATGGAACAATAAGCCCCCACGAATAGCTAAAGCAATTCTTGGAAAAAAGAAAATGGGAGGAATCAACCTCCATAACTTCAAACTCTACTTCAAAGCAGTAATAATTAGAACAGCATGGTACTGAAACAAAGGCAGAACTGCAGACCAATGCAACAGGGTTGAATATACTGACACCCCCCCCCAAACATACCATCATCTAATCTTTGATAAAGGAGCAAGAAATGTGAAGTGGAGTAAGGAAAACCGCTTTAACAAATTGTGCTGGAAAAACTGGACAACTACGTGCAAAAAAAAAAAAAATAGTCTCAGGTCTCTGCCTAACACCATGTACAAAAGTAAGATCAAAATGGATTAAAGACCTCAACATCGGACCGGAATCCATAAGGTACATTTAAGACAAGGTTGGCAAAACCCTCCATGATATGGAAGCTAATGGTATTTTCAAAGATGTCATTCCACTGGCGAAGCAAGTGAAAATAGAGATAGACAAATAGGACTATCTTAAACTAAGAAGCTTCTGCACCTCAAAAGAAACAGTGACCAAAATACAAAGACAGTCTACAGAATGGGAAATCTCAATACACATCAAACAAGGGGTTGATATCAAGAATATACAAAGTACTGGTTGAACCCCACAAGAAGAAAACTTCCAACCCCATCAAAAAATCGGGCAATGAAATGAGCAGAAACTTTCTCAAAGAAGAAATCCGAATGGAAAAAAGGCACATGAAAAAATGCTTTACATCACTAATCATCAGGGAGATGCAGATCAGAACAATGAGATACCATCTCACACCACAGAGACTGGCCCATATCCAAAAGACAAAAGCTATCGGTATTGGCACGGATGTGGCGAGAAAGGGACCCTCCCTCACTGCTGGTTGGAATGCTGACTGGTTCAACCCTTCTGGAAAACAGTATGGACGATTCTCAAAAAATTAGAAATTGAGCTCCTATTAGAAATTGAGCTCCCAGCAATACCACTCCTGGGAATATATCCCAGAGAGGCAAAAATGTATAGTCGAAGTGACATCTGTACTTGTTTGTTCATTGCAACACTTTTTACAATAGCCAAAATCTGGAAAAAACCTGAGTGCCCAAGAACAGATGACTGGTTAAAGAAACTTTGGTACATCTACACAATGGAGTACTATGTAGCTGTTGGAAAAGATGAAGTCATGAAATTTACATACAAGTGGTACTACATGGAAAGTATCATGCTGAACCGAAATGAGTCAGAAAGAGGACAGACATAGAAAGATTGCATTCATCTGGGGAACATAAAGTAACAAAATAGGAGACTAACACCCAAGAATAGCCGAGATAAGTACCAGGAGGTTCACTCCATGGCTTGGAGGCCAGCTGCACATAAAAGGCAATTCAGATAAAGAAGGGAGCACCAAGTAACGGGTGTTGGGAGGATCTTTCCAGGAGGGGAGATGCATGCTGAAAGTAGACTATAGACCAAACATGATTGCCACTCAATGCATCTTTTGCAAACCACAGCACCCAAAAGGAGAGAAAGAAAAAAGGGAATCTCCTGCCACAGAATCATGATGGGATAGGGGGGATGGGTTAATGTTTAATTTGTTAATAATCACTAACATAAAGGATTTAAGGTCTTATCTGATTTAATCATTACTATTAAAGTATTTCTGGTCATATTTGATAGAAAAACAGATTTGAAGTCTGGAAAACTGCACTTGAGACTGCATTTTTATTTTATGACTTTTAACTTGAGAACATCTAACTGTTGAGAAAAAAATAGTTTTTCTAATGTAAGGTAAAGGTAAAGGTAAAGGCCCTCCCGTTGATCGTCGATTTGCTCGAGCGGGCCCAGTAACGTCTCCATTGGAGACTTTGTTGTTACTGTGTCTGGCATATCGGATACTCTCGGTAGCTTGCCGGGCTCTCCAAGAGGGGCGGAGGAATTGAACTCGGGTCGGCCATGTTGGCCGCTTGTAAGGCGAATGCCCTACCCGCTGTGCTATCGAAAGTGAAGGCTAGTAATTTGCTGATTATTTCCAATAAACACTGGCCAGAGTCCAGTGTTTCTAAAACATTAAAGTTGTATGTGTATTTGAAACAAGATAGGATACAGGAAATGAATTGTTAAATGCTGGAGGTAATGTTCTTTGTTTTTAAACTTTAAATCACATTCCCTGAAATGTTCCCATTACTGATGTTCTTATAACAGAATTGTCTAAAAAGTTAAGAAAAGAATGCTATAGGCAACCATTAGGGTAAGTCAGAGTTGGGTCTAAGGAATGTCTTTGCCCATCTCTGTCCTTAGGGGTGAATATCTATAATTACACAGAGGCAAACATGCACATTCACACACAGTGACATCTCTGAACCCAAGTTCGTCCTGCAATTTGCTTACACTGGCTATAATCAAGCTTTAAAAGTATTAATTTTTAGTTATCTATTCTAGCTCATATTTACTTGGTTTCTTTTAAATAAAACTCTAATTTAATATGGTTTTCTGAAGATCTATAGTAATTGGATTATAAGAACCTGACATTTATCATGTTTAGATTTCACTGAGTTTTGGAAAACCTGAAGTAAATATCCAATTACTAGCCAATATTATGTCTCTCTTATGAAGTCATTCTCCATATGAGGTTTTGTAAATTACACCAATACTCATATTCTTTGGGTACATTTTTTAGGGTCTTCTTCATAGTAAAGATTGTACTTTGTAAAAGAAAGAACAGTGTATTTTCTTTAGATTTCTTTAATGATCACTTTAGTAGATTTTTACTTGTACAACAGAATGTAGTCAGGTTTTAAATATTTTTGTCTAGATTCCCAAGCATTTTAACCTGTCTTACAATTGATGTCTAAACCAAGTATTGGGGAAAAGTTGCTTGATTTACCGTACCAAGACTAAAATGACAAACATTTTCTTAGATAGCTTTTTTTGTTCTCTCTCTCTCTTTCTCTCACTGTTCTTCTCTCTCATACACAAACATTCTTAGGATATTGTTAGGGATGTATTACTCTTGAGTGAATACTTCTATACATTTGTATTTATATACATAAACTTCAGAGCCCACAAACTGTCAATCATATGTCCATCAAAAAGTGAACTGTGGTATGATCATAAAACGGAAGCTACTGTCCTCATGTGTTTGGGCTTCTATTGCAGAATTACATCTTGGTGGCCAAAGAGATAGTACAATAGGTAAGGTGCTTTCCTTGTATGTGGCTTAGCTAGCTTCAATCCTTAGCATCACATATGGTCCCCTGAGCAGAAGAGTGATCCCTGAGCACAGAACTGAGAATAAGCCCTGAGTATAGCTAGCTTTTGCCGCCCCCCACAACAAAAGTGGATATAAGTCATGTAAATTAATCATGGCAGACATTTATTTCCCATGGTCTAGAGATTGAGAAGTTCAGGATTGAGGCTTCAGGTATATTTTATCTGGGTCTGGTGAGAGCTGATTGCATAGTTCATAGGGTTTTCATTGTAAATTCACATGGGAGAAAGGTGACAAGTTCTCTGGAAATTTATTTTATTTTATTTTTTAATAAATTTGCTTATGGTGATTTGTTACATTTGATATTACAGCACCAATCCCACCACCATTGCACCTTCCCACCACCATTATTTCCAATTTTTCTAACCACCCTGCAAGACTGCCCCTATAGCAGGATCTGAGTAATTTATTTTACATTGCTTGTCATAAATAATTTGCTGAAAATTATCAAAAAAATGTTTACTTAGAAGAAAATATGTGCAGATCGTTATATCTCATCATGGAGCTCTTAAGCCCTTGTATAAGAGAATCCTAACATGTTGTTACAGCTTAAGACTTGTGTGTTTATAGCTTCTTAATTGAGATTGGTTGACTTCTACTTTATATCCCATCCAATGTATTACACCTGGTATATCAGTGATGTAGAGTTTGAGATGTCATGCAACCACAAATGCAGTCACATGTTCCAGGAATTCAAATGGGGTAATACAGCTGGAGTTAAATTTTAACTGGATTGTGACATTGGGTGCCCCAGACAACTTAGCCTGGCATGGGGTCCAGAAGAATCTCTGCAACTTACTGGTCTCTTTAGAGATTTATATGTAAATCTCTGGGTCATGGCCAATTAATGAGCTTATTTGGTGCCAGAAGCAGTTCATGGGTGTGACTGCCAGGCTTCCAGAACAGGGAGATGAAGGGAGGTAGCCCATCCCTGACTCAATGAGAGCCTGGAGATTTCAGTCACAAAACCCGCATACCTGAGTTTTCCAATAGATTAATTTCTGGATGAGGCTGTCCTGAGCCTATGGAACCTGGCCATGAGTGAGGCAGTGATTGGATTTTGAAGGTTTTGGGCTACTGTGGCTCTCTTTGGGTAAGTGCTGGACTCACCAGACCCCTCCAGGGTTCCCTGGATTATTCAGTCTTGCATGGGGTCTGGAAGCATCTTTCATTCTCTGGAATTTTTTTTTATGAGGGCACTAATCCAATTTATGACTTCTGTCCCAGGATCGCCCATTGACCCTACCTTATAATACTATCACAATAGGAACTGAGTTCCTATTTTATATGAATGCCTGAGAAGAGTTGGGGCAGGGTGTGGGGAGGAAGGCATAAAAATGTCACCCATAGTGTCAGAGAGAGCAAAGTGGGTTGAGTACATGCTTTGCGTGTGGGAAGCCTGGCTTCAATCCTAATCATTCCCAAGTGTGATCCTGAGCAAGAAATCAAGAAAAGACCTGAGCACTACTGGCTGACGCCCCTAAACATTAACAAAAATACAAGTCCATCTTTTGCAACTACTCAACTATAAAAAGGAGCAAATTACTTATACAAGCCATCTAACAAATCTCAAAACATAATGCTGAGGCAAATGTGTCAGGTTCAGTCAAATATGTATCCTGTTATTTAAATTACATGATGCTATAAAGCAGAAAAATCTAATTGACAGCTAAAATTTACGTCAGTGGTTTCTGGGGCTGGGGAGAGATAGAATATTGACTTAAAATTTCTGCAAAAGAGAGCTGAGTGCTAAAATGTTCTCTTTTTTGGTTTAGGTGTTTGTTTTGTGGGCTTTTATATTTGACAGAATTCAATAAATTGTACATTTAAAACAGGTGCACTTACTCTATGTAAAATGTACATCAATAATAATCATTACAATTTTCTAAGTACTGACTGATGTGTAATTAGCAAAACTAACTCCAGACATAAGTTATTCTGTACAAAAGGCACGGGGATCCCTTACAAAAACCTTATTTCCATTAAAATATGCATCAGATTGTACCTCAATCTCTTCTGCATCTTTGCACATTACCTGGCTCTCTTTTCCTAAGAAGTCCAGATTAATGTTTAATATGGAAACTACTACTATCCCTAATTTTTAAAAAATAAGATGTATAATTCAGATGTGTGATAATATACATATGTGTGTGGCCATATATATGTGGTTTTGTGTATACATAATGATTATTGGCAGTTTTAAATCAAATTTGGGGCTCTTTATTATGATTTTCTTAACATATTTTCAGCCTTTTATCACTCATTATATGAGTTCAATTATACATATGTTTGGAGACAGAGCAATAGTACAGCGAGTAGGGCATTTGCCTAGCATGCGGCTGACCCAGGTTGTATCCCTGGCATCCCAGATGTCCCCCAGCACTGCCAGGAGTAATTCCTGAGTGCAGAGTCAGGAGTAACCCCTAAGTATAGCTAGATGTGACCCAAAAAGCAAAAAAAAATTATATATATGTTTGGTTAATTTATATTATTCTGCAAGTCCTGAAACTGTTCAAACCTTAATCTTTATATGCTCTTTTTCCAATTAGATTATTGCTAAGTGGTCATTATTATTATCATTATTTATTCCACTAACTCAGTTTTCACCTATCTCATCTGGTGTGAAATTTTTTTCAGTGAATTTTTCACTTTGATCATTGTACTGTTGAGTTATAGAGCTTCCATTACCATAGTTTTCATTCCTCCTTAGTGTTTTGCTTTGATTGACTTTTGATGACCCTATTTATGTTTTAGAATATCATAATTTTGTGTGTTTTTATGTCCTCCATTAATTCTTTATCTGTTAAGTTCAGTGGGCAGCTTTCATATCAAATATTTTTCTTCTGACCCATGTTTGACATGCTTCTATTTCTATTCAGGTGCAGTGAATACTGATTGATGCTGGAATCTGCAGATGATACATTATAGAAACTGAATTGTGTCTTTATCTAAAATATGTCGTTTTGGTCTTAAAATAATTTTACATTTAGCTGTAAAGATAGTACAGCAGTTAGGGTACTTGCCTTGCATGTAGTAAGCCTGGATTTAACCCCCCACTACCCCATGTGGTCCCCCAAGCCTGTCCAGCAGCGTACCATGAATGCAGAGCCAAGGTTAAGTCATAAGCACTGCTGGGTGTGGTCCTAAAACCAAAAAAATAGCACTGTATAGTATAGCACTGTCCTCCCGTTCATTGATTTGCTTGAGCGGGCACCAGTAATATCTCCATTGTGAGACTTGTTACTGTTTTTGGCATATCAAATACGTCACAGGGAGCTTGCCAAGCTTTGCCATGGGAGTGGGATACTCTCGGTAGCTTGCCGGGCTCTTGGAGAGGGATGGAGGAATCAAAACTGGGTTGGCCGTGTGCAAGGCAAATGCCCTACCCTATGTGCTATCGCTCCAGCTCTTAACAGAAAAAGAAGAAGGAGGAGGAGGAGGAGGAGGAGGAGGAGGAAGAGGAGAAGGAGAAGAAGAAAAAAAGAAAACAAACAAATAAATAAATTCATGTTCTCAATAATAATATTTAAGAAAACAAATAAATAAATTCATGTTCTCAATAATAATATTAAACACGCAGTAGGCTTGTTTACACTTTGTGTAGGTTCAATATGTGATAGACCCAGAGTGTTTCCTGAGCAATTAGAATTGGCAAACCTCTAAACTCTCACACTGTGGACCTTGATGAATTGTGGTTTTCATTGGTAAGCACAGGAATAGTGGAAGCATAAGTTATGTTCCTTTCTTCTAAGATGCAGCCTTTTTGGTGGTTCAATGGTGTCAATTTTCTGTACAGGATATTAACAGTATTTGTGATCTAACTTAGCCAGAACATTCAGAGTGTTTCATCAGGGATATAGTTTATTTGTTGACTCTCAGTCTACTTTCAGCTGCGTATAGTGAGTCTTGAGCATTCTTGACACTGAGTGAGAAACAGGTTATAGATGGACCTCTGAATCTCTTGGGACCACACAGCCTAGTGTGTGGTAAAGATTCGTACTCTCAGGATTCGCCCATTTAGGCTTCATCTGATTCTCCAACCTCAAACTTTGATCTTCACATCCTCAGATCAGAAAACTTCTCCACATTGTTTAGGTTCCACCTCTTTTTGCTGCTGTCAGAAAAATTGTGCCCAGGCAGGGGGCCTACGTAATTATGGAGCTCATTCTCTTCTCTCATGAATTTCATTCTTGTCCTTTCTGTTGTCAGTTGCCTAGAAAATTATTGCCTCATATATTTTGGTTACTTGTTTATGGAAGAAGGCCTGGTTCCATTGAGATTAGCAGTTGAGGTCCCTAAATTATTGCTATAAATTTATTCTGTCTTTCCCTTAAATTTCAAATGCTGATTTTTCCCTTCACTCAGTACTTCTCCAATTCATTTTTAATACTTAGAACTATTTGTTAGTATGCCTCATATTTTTTTAAAAGTTTCATTCTGAATTCTTGTTTGATTTAAAACATGAAAATCATGGAAAGAGAAAATACATGTGTTGCTATACTTTAGGAAGAGAAATAATTTGTGATATTCGTAAGATCTCTAGGTATACTAGACATCATTAATTTATTTTTTTTAGTTTATAAATCTGTAAAGGTAATTAGTATGACATAATTCTATGATTTTATATAGGTATGTGTCACTTTTTTCTCTCAGTCATTATTTAACCATAATGACAAAATAAATCAAATAATAATTTAAAATATCACATATTTTATACCATTGGTACTACTTATTCCTTTATTATTTGGTGTTTAGAAAGTACATGTCACTAATTTTAATAAATTTTTATACAAATAGAAAGAGAGGAAAAGCATTATTAAGGGTTGTAAAGTCTGTTGCATTTGAAAATTTCTTTTTCAGCATTTCTTGTCGGGTAGTGACAATAAAGAAGGGTTTTTTACATGAGATCACAGGCAACATTTAAGCAAACCATTATCTTTTATGAATTTTTCTTTTGTCTAGTCACTTCTAACTCATGGAAATAAATTATTGTCCCAGTAAGCTGGAAAACTCCTTTGGGTCCCCAGGTTCTGCTTCATAAGCCTGATGGAGTTTTACAGCATATCTGGTAGAGCAAGTGGGTCATCTTTTATAATATGTTTTGTGGTCTGCTCACCTTGGGATTAGGAGTCTACAGACAAACCTCGAACTGTCAAAAACAGAAGTCATCCTGGGAATAAGAGTAATTAATGATGTGCATGAAATCTCCGTTCTTGGGAGGAGATATCCCATGGATAATTTGCTCAGTGTACCTCATTCCTTGTGCCAAATGTTTTTTTTAATAATGATGGCTTGCTTTTTAATTTTATTCAAGGTTCACAGATTTGAGCCATTTGTTCTGCAGTATAAACAAAAAGAAATAAGCCTTTGTGAAGAATGAAGGGAACAAATGAGCCCCAGACATTAGTGTGATCATCTATATGGTCTGAGAGGGTCCCTATTCTCACTGAGTCAGGATGGTGAAAATGTGTCCTTAGAGTGTCTCTGAAAAGCAAATGAGTAATTGAGGCTGATTGCCCCCTTTTTCTTACATTTTTACCTATTTTCTTTTTTAAAAAAATTTTTTTATTAGTGAAAGACCATGACGTACAGTTGTAGACTTACAAATTTTTGTGATTGGTTTTCATTTATACAATGATCGAGTACCCTTCCCTCCACCAGTGCCCATTTTCCACCACCACTGATCCCAGTATCCCTCCCACCCCCCATACCTCCCATCCCGCCCTGCCTTGGAGGCAGGGCATTCCCTTTTGTTCTCTCTCTCCTTTTGGGTGTTGTGGTCTGTAATAGAGGCATTGAGTGGCAATCATGTTCGGTTTATAGTCTACTTTCAACATGCATCTCCCATCCTGGGAGGATCCTCCAAACACCCTTTATTTCGTGCTTCCTTTGCTATCTGAGCTGCCCTTTCCCCTAGAATTCCCGGCTGGCCTCTAAGCCATGGAGTGAACCTCCTGGTATTTATCTCAGCTATTCTTGGGTGTTAGTCTCCTATTTTGTTACTTTATGTTCCCCAGATGAATGCATGTTTCTTTGTCTGTCCCTCTCTTTCTGACTCATTTCGCTTAGCATGATACTTCCCATGTAGTACCACTTGTATGTAAATTTCATGACTTCATCTTTTCTAACAGCTACATAGTACTCCATTGTGTAGATGTATCAAAGTTTCTTTAACCAGTCATCTGTTCTCAGGCACTCAGGTTTTTTTTTTCCAGATTCTAGCTATTGTAAAGAGTGCTGCAATGAACAAACAAGTGCAGATGTCCATTTTTGCCTGTTTTCCAGGTGATGTTTTGTTATCGTGGTGAATTCTATATTCATCATTTCAAAGTTGAAGCAAGTGAAGATAGACTTGGCAAAGAAATTCTGATGGAGTGTGGGTAGTGCCTCATAAATTCTGAAACTTTGAAATTCAGAGTGGACATTTGCTGCATTAAACTCTTTTCATTCTAATGGAAACAGTTGTGACCAATGAAATGCCTTGACCAAAACTCCTACAATTTCTTAAGCTTTTTCCAGGAATTTAGCACTGTAGCACTGTGCTCTCGTTGTTCATCGTTTTACTCAAGCAGGCACCAGTAATGTCTCCTTTGTGAAACTTGTTCCTGTTTTTCGGCATATTGAATACGCCATGGAGAGCTTGACAGGCTCTTCCGTGTGGGCGGGATACTCTCTGGTGACTTTGCCAGGCTATCCGAGAGGGACAGAGGAATCGAACCTGGGTCAGCCTCGTGCAAGGCAAACTCCCTACCCGCTGTGTTATCGCTCAAGCCCTTTCCAGGAATTAAACGACACATTTGGGGTAAATATGTATCCAAACCCTCCTCGACTTTGATTGTGTTAAGCTTGTTAGACTCTATTTTTACTTGCTCCTTGTACTCCCGTATGGAGTTCTGTGAGTGATACCGTTTTCTATTGAACGGACCCACAGACTGAAATGAACTGTCAGCTTGCCAAATCAAGCATGGGATCTGGGGGGTTCTGATCAAATGCAATCATTTTGCTTACTTAAAAGAGAAGAAAATCATGTTGCTTCTTCATCTGCATCAGCAGCCCAAATTGTTGCTCTTGGCTCCAGTTGGACCCTCTGAAGCCTTGTGCTGATGGCAATGGGCTGAGAGCTTCAGCTGACGTCTGCTTTCCCGGCCACCAGAGGGTGGTAGTTACTGACACACGGATTTGACCAGTTCTGGAGAACCAGGGGGGAGGGGGAGGAGGCCACTCTTCTTTATATTGTGAAGATGTTTCTATGGCGGCTGCTGGAACTCTGAAACTCTGAGGAATGACAGATCTCTGGCAACTTGTGCCTTTACATGCTCTTCAACCTTCATTAAACTCTGAGTAAGAGGGCAACTAATTTTAGTTTTATTTGACAAGAAAGATCATGCTTCCATGTAAAGTCTAAAAGACTTTTTCTTAAAAAGGAAATTCTCTGGAAAGAGCCAATAGCCCTTTTAAAATCTCTTTAACTATTGTAAGAATTGAATTTCCCAACCTAATCTGACACAACATTTTATTTAACATATAATGTACTTTAATTATTTTTTTATTCTGTCCTGAGTCTTTGATTTTCATTCTTTTATAAGTAGATTCTCTTTGGGGTCAGGCTTCTAGTTAGAGTCTAGAGAGAAACTGCCAGACCATTTGTGATATGGCTTTTTTCTCTGATGCCAGTGCTTAGCTGTTACTAAGGGAGTCTAAGAAAACAGTGACTACTCATATTTTATTGAACAGGCTGCACATAAATCCTGATTCTAACCAGGAGATCGGACATTTTATTGCAAACAGAATGGCTTTCTAACCTGGAATCTGGTTCATACACTCCATCATACTAATCTCTATTCTAATATTCAAACCACAGTCTTTTGGCTTAAAAAATAAGTTAATATATTTATAAGATGTATGTATTATATATATGCCAGCATCAGATTTAAGGGTTAGAACACAACTATGCTTATTCACCATGCCGTGCAACATTTTCCATTTTGCGGCATCTTATTTTTATTGTCTTCAATGAAGTTTGAGTGCATGAAGTTTAAATTACATGATAAAAGTCTGCAGTTGTTTTAGATGAATTAAAAACTGAATTACGGAGGGCAGTGTGATAGTGACAGTGATACTGTATATATTTGTATTGTATATATTTATATTGTATATTGTATAATATTGTAGTTTGTATATATTTCAAATAATTGAATTATACCCTATTTTTTACAGCAACTTAAAAAGAGTTATTTTAATTTCCCTTCACATTCCTTTGACACTTCAGTGACCAGGAGGGCATACATGTGCTTGGCTGTGGTGCTTACAGATTTGGTTGTAGTGCTCACAGCGGGTTATACTATGGCTGCTGCTTTTTGTTTCAATTGCTATGATTGCCAGTGGTTGCACCCTGTCATGGCAGTGCTCACACAGCCCTGACTGTGGTGTAGCCAAAAATCAATTGCGGCACTATGGATCTTGGCGAACACAGTTGCCAGGATCACACTTAGGGTAAGCAGTCGCAACCAGAGATCAAACTCAGGGCCTTTGTGAAACCAGTTTCTAGGGCTCTTCATCATGCAAAATGAAAGTCTATACTTATTAAGTAACATCTCCCCAATTTCCAATTTTTCTCCTCCACCGAACTCTAGAAACCACCATTCTACTTTCTATCTATGAATTTTACTACTTTAAATACCTGAAATAAGAGAATCATGCAGAATGCCTATTTGTTGTTGTGGTTTGGTTTTTGCTGTCTTTATTCTTTTTAATCTGGTAGCCTCGTGGTTTATCCAGGTTGTAGCATGTGTCAGAATTGACTCCCTCTCCAAGACTTACTGCACGTTTTGATCCATTTAGAATTATACTCATAGGCAAAAGCAGCTAATATAATGTTATAGCATTATTTTGGCAATCATATGCTACCACTATTGATTGATATTCACTTCTCTGTGTTACTATATTATGTAACCATTCTATAACTGATTTATCTGTTCTAATTTACCTAGGCTTTGGAATGATCTTGTTTATAGCACTGTGTTTATGTTGTGTATACCTGTGCCAGAGTTTCTTGCATAGAAACCTGGCAAAGTGCTGAGTGATAGAGAAGATTCAAACGATTTTACTCAAATATGCACATTCATGTCCTCAAATATTTATACCCATTTACATCGTTGTATAAGGTAAAAGGCCCTCCCGTTGATCGTCGATTTGCTCGAGCGGGCCCAGTAACGTCTCCATTGGAGACTTTGTTGTTACTGTGTCTGGCATATCGAATACTCTCGGTAGCTTGCCGGGCTCTCCGAGAGGGGCGGAGGAATCGAACTCGGGTCGGCCATGTTGACCACGTGTAAGGCAAACGCCCTACCGCTGTGCTATCGCTCCAGCACAGTGGTAGGGCGTTAGCCTTACAAGCGGCCAACATGGCCGACCCGAGTTCGATTCCTCCGCCCCTCTCGGAGAGCCCGGCAAGCTACCGAGAGTATTCGATATGCCAAACACAGTAACAACAAAGTCTCCAATGGAGACGTTACTGGGCCCGCTCGAGCAAATCGACGATCAACGGGAGGGCCTTTACCTTTACCTTTACCTTACATCGTTGTATAAGATGTTACTCTTTGCCAGTATTTGATATTATCAAAAATTTTGTGGTTGGCCAATCTAGTGGATATGAATGGTTAGTTACGGTCTTATTTTATGTTTCTCTGGTTGTTAATAAATTTGGAGCATCTCTTTGGCTAACTTGAATGTTTAGTTTTGGACGAAATTTGAAAGTGAAAGGGAAGAAGAACTTGACATTAACTCTGCCCCTGTAACTCTGTCATTGACTTTGACTCAGTCTACATTGCCCTCCCCCTTTTGAAGTGTTTACATTCAGAACTAGTCATCACTGCTCTTCAATCACCTACAGGGTGATTTCTGTCTTTGGGGGAGCTTCCAGGAGATCCTCGGGGTGTCTGAGACCCAGTTTTAATGATACTAAGAGTTTCTCTTCTTCTGAGGCTGCTCATAGCTTTTAAGTGATGGGAGTCACATGGTCCACTAGTCAGAGCATGAGAATACATGGAGGAACTGAATATTATTTTATGAGTGAAGTGTTTTTTGAATGAAGGTGGATGTATATATCATTTTATATCATCACAATAAGACAACAATATATTTGACAAGACTTATATTTACTAGGTACAATATATTGCCAGGAACTGAACCCAGGGCTTCATACAGGCAAGAGAGCTGGTATACTGTTGAATCACACCTCTGGTACAATTTTTTGATGTGTTCAGTTATTCTAACCTGTCTCTCTATTTTCACTCCCTTGTCTTCATTCCTGATTTACATCAATAAAATGGATTTCAAAGTCTACAAATGTGGTTCTCAACAATCACATTTCTCTTTCCAGGGAATATTTTTGAAATTTTCAATAACTATCTTGATATGCATTGGCTAGGAAGTCAAGATGTAATGTTCTGTAATGTTCAACACTGTTCCAAACAATTAAAACTTATTTTCCACATCACAGAATTTGTAAAATTCCCGCAGTTAATTATTGGATACTCATGGAGGTTTTAAAACAACAGCAACAAAAAATAAAGGGCAAGAGAGATATGGAGATTAAGATGCTTGCCTTGCATACTCATTTGATCCCCTGGCACCACATATAGTCCCTGAATACCTTCAGGAGTGATCCCTGAGCAGAGAGCCAGGAGTATCACTGGGTGTGACCTCAAAAACAAACAAATCAAAAACTTCCAGGGTCATTTTCCTTGGGCTGACATTTGTTATTTTATATATATATATATATATATATATATATAAAGTTGTCCACAATAATTTATTACATTCAATATTCCAACACCAATCCCACCATGATTATTTCAAATTTTCCCAGCATCACCAAAGCCTGCCCCAAAGGAAGATCCTAAATAACTTATTTTGTACTGGTTGTTATGGATAATCCATGAAAAATGATCCAAAAAAGTTTTCGTAGAGGAAAGTGTGTGAAAATTGTTGTATTTCACCTTGGAAACATTAAGTCCTTGTTTAAGAGATTACTGACATGTTGTTACAGGTTGAGCCTTGTGTTATAATTTTTTTATTGAGATTGGTTGTGCTACTCTTGGTACACCAGTGGGGTAGAGTATGAGGTGTCATGCAGCCACAAATGCTGCCATGTTCTCCAGGAATTCTGAAATTTCAAATAGGGTGATACAGCTGAAGTTAAACTCCCAACTGGATGGTGACTCTGGATGCTGCCATCTCTGCAGCTTGTTGCTCTCTTTCGAGATTTATTTGTGAGTCTCTAGATCATGGCCATTAATGACCTTACTTGGCACCAGAGGTTTGACTGCCGGGTTCCCAGAAGAATGGGGAGATGGGGAGAGGTCACCTATTCCTGACTTCGTGAGAGCCTGGAGATTTGGTCACAAAACCCTAGTAACCGAGTTTTTCAGTAGATTCATTCTCATGCATGAGGCTCGTCCCAAGTGTGTGGAGATTGGCTGTCAGCATGGCAGCAATTGGGTTCTGGAGATTTTTTTGCTATCAGGGCTCTGTTGGGGTGTGGGGTGATGAGCTCATCCACCTCCCTCCGGTGTTCCCCGGATGAGCGTCAGCCTGGTATGGTGTCTGGAGGCATCTCTGCAAGTTATTGTGCTTTTCTGAGATTTATTTGTGAGTCCTATAGTCTTTTTTAAAATTTTCTATTATTTTTTACTTTAATGTAGACAAACACCACAACTGTTGATATGGTTCTAGAGTTGAAATTGATTAGAAAACAAAGCTCCAATATTAAAATCAATCAGTGTTAGAAATCAATTTTTAGGTGAAAATTGTTATGTCTGATCATGGGTTTGTTAAGTCCTTGTCTAAGAATTTATTAAGCTGTTTGCTGCTAATTGAGCCTTCTGTGTTTTAACTTGTTGACTTTAGTTGACTTCTGTGTTATTTTCCCATCTAATTCGGTGTACTCCTAGTGGACTTTCAGTATTGAGGAATTAAGAGGAGTCCCAGTCTAGAGACTTTAGGATCTATTGTCTGGTCCAATGACTTGACATGGAGGTGGATATGGGAGGTGGGCATAGTTGCCGGGGTTTCTGAAAGTATTGGGTTGTGGAGTATAGGAGGAGGCTACCGAATATGATTCTGAGAAGACCCCAGAGTTCCAGCCTGGGCCCCAAGATACCTAAAATTATTTGCATTTTGGCATCTCTACAAAAAGAATATTCATGAAGTAATGAAGTTGAGCTTTCAGTCTTGTAAGGTAATCTCAGTAATTCTCATGCTGAGAAAGTATAGGTAAGTAGAATCCCTTGGCTTGCTCAAGACCTTAGGGGAGGGTTTGAACCAAGAAAGACTGAAAGACAGCTTTCACATTTTGTTTTTAATTGTGTCTTTTGCTAATATGAAGAACTTTAAGAAATCCATCCTGCAGTCTTGCACTTCGTTCAAGTTTGCAACTCTTTATCCTTCTGAAAGGGAAATGAGTGATATAAATCATAAAATAAAGAACACAGACTTGAGAAGGTGTAAGTAACTTGTGTTGAAAATTGAATAGTCAACTACAAATTCAATTTAGGACTTAGGACTAAATCTATGATGGAATCTTGTTCTCTTATCGTGCAGTTTTCACAAATCAGCTAAGAACTGAAGGATTACCAAGTTAGCATGTGCCATGTCAAGGTGGTTGACCATAACTCTAGGCAGGCTGATTTCATAGAGAATTTTCTATGTTAAATGAAGAGTGCTGAAGAAGAAAATGAAGAAAATGAAATATCATTGAACAGCTCGACACTTCTACAATATCTTATCATTTATTATCCCGTGGGGGCTCAACAGTTTATTATTCTTATTTTGCAGATGAAAAAAAAAGAAGAATATAGAATGTAGGGAAGGATCCTCAGTATAGCAAGTTTCTATCCCGGCACCCCATATAGTCACCTGAGCCCACAAGTAGTGATTCGTGAGTGCAGAGCCAGGAGTAACCTCCAACACTGCTGGTGTGGCCCCCAAACCAGAACCAAAACCAAACAAACAAAAAGGATTATATAAAAAGAAAACAATCAGAAAATTACATGGCCGATTTACACTCTCAGTGAGTAAGAGGCCAGCATTTGGCCCTGACCTGGCCCTGATCCTTAATTCCACAGTGAAGACATAAGACTGATAGTGTGTGTTTAGGTGCAGAATTTACACTGACTTGTGTTTGTTTGGTTGGTTGGTTTCGTTTTTTGTTTTTGGGGTGTTTTTTTTTTGCTTTTTTGGGTCACACCCAGTTATGCATAGGGGTTACTTCTGACTCTGCATTCAGGAATTACTCCTGGTGGTGTTCAGGGGACCATATGAGATGCTGGTAATCGAACCCAGGTCTGCCATGTGCAATGCAAACACCCTACCCGCTGTACTATCACTCCAGCCCCCATACTGACTTGGTTTTGTTTTTATTCTTTTGGGTTTTGTGTGTGTGTGTGTGTGTGTGTGTGTGTGTGTGTGTGTGTGTGTGTGTGTAGGCAGGAGCATTTAGTAGAAGGAAAATTAGTTGTCATTTTATTCCGAATTTCAGGGGATATAGGAGGCCATCGCTGGTCCCTACCACAATTAGTTCAGTCAATATGTTGAAAAAATCTGTAATGCTCAAGATACTATTACCTACTTCATATAGGATTTCATTTTATCCACACAAGTATCCTGTGTTTTAGGAATCTGTATCAAAAGTTAAGACCCTGGAGAGAAAAAGAATCAATACCTATGACAAGTAAAAAGTTAGGTTTCTGGTCACCTAACCCCAAAGTAAAGTAAAGTAAAGGCCCTCCCGTTGATCATCAATTTGCTCGAGCGGGCCCAGTAACGTCTCCATTGGAGACTTTGTTGTTACTGTGTTTGGCATATCAAATACGTCACGGGGAGCTTGCCAGGCTCTGCTGTGCAGGCAAGATACTCTCGGTAGCTTGCCGGGCTCTCCGAGAGGGGCGGAGGAATCGAACTCGGGTCGGCCATGTTGGCTGCATGCAAGGCAAACGCCCTACCGCTGTGCTATAGCTCCAGCCCAAGTTCAGGGGTATTTCTTTGGTTGTATGGTTGTCAGTTATGTTCCAAAGCAGCCTTATTATCTGCCTACTGCAGGGTTTCCTATTACTTTGAAATTATAAGGAGAACCCAGAACAATCTCAGTGGGTATTTCCAGTTAAAACTGTGCTCCTCAAGGGAAGATTTAGGGCTTCTACCACTGAAATACAAACAGTCCTTTTCACTTAAACCTCACAGATTAAAAAACAGATGTTTTAAGCATCAAAGGTTTGGTTGGGTTATTTTTTTGTCGGGGGGGGGCACACCTGGCTGTTCTCAGGGCTTACTCTTGGCTCTGTGCTCAGGGATCACTCCTAGTGAGTTTGGGGGCCTATGTGGGGTGCTGGAGATCTGATCCAGGTCAGCCATATGCAAGGCAAGCTCCAGTTTCTGTACTATTGCTCCAGACTAGCAATTTTTTTAATGTGTCTGTTTCTCTAGCCATTTTCTTCCTTAATTTAAAATAACCAATAGGTTTGAGAAGGAACTTTTCTTCTGATGTAGCAAGTCTACTCCTATCTGTTTGGCGTGGAGGGGTGAATGTTGAGGCTTGACATTGGTTGACACTGGTGTTTACCTAATGAAGGCAAGTGAGATTTCTAGCTAGAGGCTCATGTTGGGAGTGGTGAGTCACTGTGCTCCTTGTTAGTCATATTTACCTGGTTTAGGAGACAGAGATAAGTTAATTTGATCAACTCAGTCACCATGACCATGACAATCAAGGCCATCATGTCATGATGCCAGCCATCAGGGTAGTACAAATAGAATCTCCACTTCTGGCTAATTACACTGAGCACCGTGCCCTCTAAGTCAACCCATGATGTTGTTGTGAATGGCAAATGCATTATGTGCACTTAAAACACATCGCCTTAACAAAAGGAAATGCCCTGCCACAGAGGTAGGGTGGGATGGGTGGGGGAGGGATATTGGGACTGGTGGTGGTGGAGAATGGGCACTGGTGGAGGGATGGGTATTCGATCATTGTATAACTGAAACCCAAGCACAAAAATTTGTAAGTCTACAACTGTACCTCATGGTGTTTCACTAATAAAAATTAAAAAAAATAAAAAAACACATCTCCTAAGGGAATGCCCTGCCACAGAGGCAGGGTGGGATGGGGGGGATGGGGGTGGGAGGGATACTGGGATCCATGGTGATGGAAAATGGGCACTGGTGGAGGGATGGGTATTTGATCATTGTATAATCGAAACCCAAGCACAAAAATTTGTAAGTCTACAACTGTACCTCATGGTGTTTCACTAATAATTTTTTTTTAATTTTTTAAAAAAACACATTTCCTTTCTCCAGGAATTCACCCCATGCCCCATGTCCTTTCTCCAGTCTTCCACTAATGAACACTAAGTTTGCATGTCAGAAGAAGAAAGATGAACTCTAAGAATTCACTCAGGTGTAGAAAGTAAGCCTCAAGTAAACAAAATCAAGAGAAACCTTGAGGTGTGGGAAATGGACAACGGTGGAGGGATGAGTGTTAGATCATTGTATGACTGAAATCTGATCATGAACAGCTTTGTAACTGTGTATCTCACAATGACTCAATTTAAAAAAATTGTGTTATATGCAAGAATGGGGGTGAGGGAAGCAAATACATTGACTAAGAGCAGACAAATGGAGCAGATAAGTCACTTGCTTGATGAAGGACACAAGCTAGATTTTTGGTTTTGAACATGATGTAGCATATACAGATACTAATGTATAAGGTTGTACACCTGATACTGATATAATGTAAACAAACTTTCCTTAAATAACATTTATTTTAAAACATAGAAAACAACTAAAATATGTTTAAGCATAAGACAGCAACAGCTCCCTTCCTTTTCCTTCCCCACCCTCCACATCATCATCGGAAGCAGCCACTTGCCTACTCATAGGAGGTGTTGTTCTAAGTGCTCCCTACCTTCCCCCTCCTCCACTTACAGAAACACTGATGCTTTAACAAGGAAAAAGGCTCCCACCCCTCATCTTTCAGAAGAGTTTTTGTGCAGATATCCCTGGGGGAGGTAACATATTGACCTAAATAGACAGGAGCTGAGAGGTCCTAATTTAACTGCATCTCCAGCCTTTGGGACTTAGTCTCCTGCCTTGGGCTCAGATGTCAATGAACCATTATAATTGTTTATATTCCAAAAGGTCTGGTGGAACCAGCATGAGCTGATGTCAGGTTCCAAGACAAAACATAAGACAGTACATAATGGATATTCAGTGTGATCAGGAAAATGTAACACAGGTTCTGCTGGAAGGATTTTGAAAAACAGAACAAGAGAGGCAGACTCGACTTGCCTTGCATTTGTGGGGCCCTAGGTTTGATCCCAGGCACCATGTGGCTCCCTGAGTACCACTAGGTGTGTCCCCTCAACAACAGCAACAGCAAAGAAGGCATGGCCTCCATCACCACCAGGAGACAGGAAATGCTGGACATCTCTACACCTCTTCATTGTCCTTTTTAAATTCAGTGACACATTCTCGATATTGAGGTCATTCTGTCTCGCTGTTTCCTAAGACCATCACTTTGGCTGCTGCTGAGTTTTCTGTATTGCATCCAGCTTAGGCCATCAGCGGGAGACCAAAGCAATGTAATTTTATTCATCTATCCTTAGAACAAAGGTGACCCCTAGCAACTGTCCTTTCCTGACACAGCCTGCAACTTCACAATGACTTGTGACAGTCGCCCGAGTCCTAATGGAGATGTTGACTGAGAAGAATGTCCCTCCAGGCTTTGCATAGCTCCTTCAGATAAAGGAGTTGTCACACTGAGTGGTACCCAGGAAAACTCACATCCTCTAAGCACGTGAGTTCCTTCTGCCCAAGAAGACCTGCGGTGTTCTGTCTACCAGCCTTTCATTCTGGTTTATTTTATTTTGGTTTGAGGGCCCCACCGTATGGTACTCAGAGCTTACTCCTTACTCTGTGCTGAGGGATCATTCTTGGCAGGCCCCGGGAACCGTATGGGATGATGGGGATTGAGCCCTGGTCAGTTGCTCATAAGGTCAGCTGCCTTCCCTGCTGTATTATTGCTACAGCCTCTTACTCTGGTTTCTAAAACCAGAAAAGGAGACTTTCCCTGCTACTCACAAGGTAACTTGTGTGGGGCTAAGAGTTAAGAGACAGAGGAGAGTGGGATGATGTATTCAGTTAGAGAGTTGGGGCTGGAGTGGGGAGATATAGAGGCCAGTGGTGAGTCTGAGGCAGGGGGAGCAGGAGGAGGCCAGGCAGACTTTCAGGGAATTTCCTGATTCCAGAATAGCACTGGCATTTTGCTTGGCCTGTGCTCTGAGTAAGGAAGACATCAGCTGGATTCTTCAACTATACTAGAATGACTACTTCCTGGCTTTTCTCTTTTGTAATTCAGCTGGCAGAAGGTTAGATGAAGAAACCTCTCAAATGTTCAGTGCAGAAGTACTTCCTTGGAAAGGATACTGGAAGTTGTGACTGGAGGATTTGTTATCTGTGTAGTCATAAGTTATTAGAGCTCTGTTCTGACACCTTGGTAAACCAAAGTTTTGGCACAATACTTCATTTCTTTTTCTTTTCCTTTCCAATTGAAATATAGTCATTCCAGTGGACACACAAGTTGGCTTTTTAAAAAATTTTTTTTAATTTTATTGAACCGTGAGATACAGTTACAAGCTTTCATGTTTGAGTTACAGGCACCCAAGTTTTAATCCATTTTATTGTGTAGGTGACCATAAGAAACCCAAAGAGGAAAGAGCATAGGAAAACTCGCTACCAATGGTATTGCCAAAAGGGATTAAAATGATTAAATGGAATGAAAGCCTGACAGCATTGCAATTTCCAAAATGAATGTTACTCTCCATAAACAAGCCACCATGATTTTCATAAATTGACCAGACAGGGTATGCTCACATCCTTAGCCCTTGTTTTCGGATCCTCATGAGCCTTCAGTTTAATCAGAAGGTGGCAATGGAAAAGGAAAGTGGAGATTTTTCAGTGCTGTAGAGTGGGAACAGAAAACCAGTGAGTTGGAGAGAGCCAAGCAAGGGGCAGTAGGATTTTTACTAACAGATCAGAGATCTGGGGCAAAGTTTCCTGGCTGGCCAAGTGGAAAGTGACTCTTTTTTGGCTTGGAATGTGTTATATTTCCCAGAGCTTATATGTCTCAGCCCGTTTGAAAGGTCAGTGGGAGAGTGCCAGCCAGGGATTTCCATAGAAGCCGCACAGGGCTCTCCTCAACTGTTCAAACAGCTGTTGCTGTTGTCTGCCTCCAGCTCTCCCAGCGCACCCTGCACAGGATCAGCATGAGCCTTAGAAACAGACCCCATGGCCCACTGCTTGGGAAGGCCTGGGACTGCTTGGTCTTTGGTGGACATGACCACTTTGGCACTGTTTTTAGGTTCATGACATGCATTATGCTTACCTGTGTAGATGTACATTTGTGTGCAATGAGCTAGATTTATTTTAACATAAAGTGTTTATATGGAATATTTTTTCCAATTGAGAATGAATGCATTTTTTAAAAAATTCTACCCCATCCCCCATCTTAAAGAAAAAAATCCCAAAAGGAAAATGAGAGATCAGCTCATCTAATGTGAAAAATAAGTGGAAACAAGCCAGTTGCAAATGGGTCTCATCATAATAATGTAGTGTCAGTGACTTCTGGGCCTGTTCTTTGAGGGGAAGCTGTTTATAGCCATGATAGCCTTTCCATATGCCCTGGTCTGGTTCTGGGTCATGGTTGGAACCTCTTGGGAATGTCTCCATTCCCACGGTTCCTTCATCAGGAAGTCCACTGGGAACCCAGCCCTACTGTAGTTGTCCCACATTATCAGCCCACCCTGCATCCCTCTCCACCCCCTTCCCCTGCCTCACCCTCCAGTCCTGCTCAGGACCAAAAAAATAAAAAAACAGTTCAGAGTGCTTCCAATTTTACACCCATACACAATGGTATTCTACATTATTCTACAAATCTTTTAAAAACTACATGGTGCCAGAGCAATAGTAAAGAAGGTAGGGCACTTGCCTTGAACACAACTGACCCAGGTGTGATCCCTGGCACCCCATCTGTTACCCTGAACCCCACCAGGAGTGATCCTTGAGCTCTGAGCCAGGTGTAATCCCTGAGTTTCACTGGGTGTGGCCCCCAAACAAAAGCATCCACATTTAATGGTGGTAATTGCACAGGAATAGTCCTCAAAGAACAGCATTGCTGGGGACAGGTACGGTGATGGTTGTCTTTGCAGTATAAGAGTTAGAGAGGAATGTCCTGAGCTAGCTGAAAGGCCACCCACATGCGGGCTGAAACCATGTCTCGGAGGTGTAGTACTGAGCACTGATGAATGAGCCTTACTTCCAGTCTGTGATGTTGAAAGACAGAAATTACCCCCGCCCTATCACTCGGTGTGTATTCCCATTGATTTGGGACTACAGTTAAGGGTTAGTAGTAATGCGGGTGCCCCCAAAGCAGGAAGGTAAGAATGTGAATTATTAGCAATGTTTGAAACAAATAAAATCACAACTTTGAAAGGTGTCTCCATTTGGCTTTGGCTAGACCGCCCACCCCTGAACACCTAATAAACTATAACTGTGCAGGGTTGTCAATTATTCCCCACATGTTAATTCCCTCCTTAGTGCCGGGCACTGACCTAGGCTATGAGAACCAGTGACAATGCTTATGAACCCAGGACTTTGATGCCAAACCTCATTGTGCTGGTTCTGGCCAAGGAGAGCTGACCTGAGTCTGGCGGACTCTCAGTGACCAGACCAGGAAGATCAGTAGTTCCATATCATGACTCTTTTGTCCTCCATCGCCTCACTTCTCTGTAACTTCTAGAATTTTCTAGAACTTGCTGACTTCTCAGAAATAAGGACTTGAGGGAGCACATCCAGAGTAAAATGGCTTTTAAGGAAGAACAATAGAAGGGCGAGACCTCCAAGATGGGTCACCCTCCAAATGGGGTGACCTTAAATGTGCCCTCACATGTGTCTGGGAAGGTCTTTAACCCTGTGTTCTGTACCTCACAATTCTAGCCCAGGGAAGTCCCAACACTGACCTTGTGTCATGCTAGTGTTTCCATCAGCAAGGTGACTCTTAGCCCTTTTTGTCCCAACACACTTCAGAGGAGGTTTGGTGAAGGGGGATGTCTAGATGTTTTTCTCAGTATCTCATTTAGTGCCAATCTTGGGACTACACATCTGGAAATTGCAATCGGACATTTTTTTCTTTTAGTCTCTAGTCCACCCATTGAGACTGCTCTTTTTTAAAGTGAGGCATTGGCTCACTCTATTTGGGTTGGGGAGAGGGGGTGAAGGGAGTTGGAGGAAGCCACCACAACCAGCAATGTTTAGTGCTGTGAAGGATCACTGGGTGCCTGTTCTAAGCCTGTTGCCTTTTACTGCTGCCAACAGCTGGCTGGGAGACCCTGTTTATCTCTGAGTACCCTCTCAAGAGAAGGCACTGGACTCTGAAAAAGCACTCGTGAAGAGGCTCGAGGGGCCATATGTGGTGACAGGCATCAAACCCAGATCAGCCCTCAAACACCTTCTGTTCTATCTCTCAGGCCCTGTCAGCCCACTCTAGGCTTGGCTTTTGAATGACTATACATCAGGATGGCAAGAATCGTTGAGCAGCTTAAAGCTCACTGCCTCTTTCCTCCTCCTGCTACAGGGATTTGGGTGATCTGTGTGATTGGACCTCTGTCTTAGACATGCAAGGCCAGGTCTTTTTGCCTCAAGATGGCCCCATCCAACTGGTGCTCATGGGAGTTCTCATGTTACGTGAATCCAGTGTCTGTCTATATGGAGCTTATTTTTGTTTAAAGACAAATTGTTACTTTTGTCTTTCTTTTGGACCATGTGAGCAAGAGAGACATTTGTCTCTGGTGGAAGGTACCTCCGGGGATTCCTCTCCCCAGCGGGAAATGAAAGAGTTCTCCAAGGAACTGAATCAGAGAGCCAGATCTCCTCAACTGCAGCTAGAGCCAAATGAGACAACTGCAGGTTCCTCGCAGCCTGTTTTCTGATCTGGTGAGCAGACTCCATCTGGGGGAAGCACTTTGGTTTTTCTGGTTCCAGCTATTTTAGCATAAGATTCAGGCAGCCTATTGCCTTTCTTCTCAGGTGGTTAATAAGGTGTTATCTATCTGTTCCTGTATGACTATTTTGGTACCAGTGCACATTTAATTCAAGACTCTCCCTGAGAAAATGGAGTACAGTCCCCCCGAGGTTCAGATAGTCCATTTAAAGTGTGTGATGTTCCTGGAGAAAAAGTTTAACAGGCTAGGACACAAGGTCTGTGTGCAGTTGGCCTGAGTTTTATCCCTGACATGGCGTGTGATCCCCATGAGTACTGCCAGGAGCCACCTCTAAGCAATTCTAAGTAGCACAGTAGCACTGTCCTCCTGTTGTTCATTGATTTGCTCGAGCAGGCACCAGTAACGTCTCACAACAAACTTGTTACTGTGTTTGGCATATCGAATACATCACGGGGAGCTTGCCAGGCTGTGCCGTTCGGGCAAGATATTCTCGGTAGGTTGCCGGGCTCTCCGAGAGTGGCAGAGGAATCAAACCCGAGTCGGCCGCGTGCAAGGCAATCGCCCTACCTGCTGTGCTATCTCTCCAGCCCTTCTAGGTGTGACACAAAAAAAAAATCAAAGTTGTAGAAAATGTGATATCTGTGCCCTGAGAGGTGAGTCCTCCGTATGTCTTTTCAGAGTCCAGTGCCTTCTCTTGAGAGGGTACTCAGAGATAAACAGGGTCTCCCAGCCAGCTGTTGGCAGCAGTAAAAGGCAACAGGCTTAGAACAGGCACCCAGTATACTCAGCTTCTTGTGCCGCTGCTAAAATTATGATTAATGAGGCGTTATTATTGCCCTGGTTGTACCAGAATCATCTTGTCTCAGAGGATGAGAATATCAGAGTTCAACAGTTATTAAAGACTCTCGGGGGCTTTTCTGAAGGAGAGGGGTGTATTGCCAAGGAGTTTGAGCACTCAGAAAAAGGCAGAGGGAAAGGGCTCCAGGTAGAGAAAGGGCTCTTTTTGTCTGGGCTGCTGTATCAGAAGGGTCATAAACACGGCAGCTTTTAAAGAGTAGAGACTTGTTGCTTGCACTCAGGAGCACAAGTATTCAGGATTCAGAGTGCTGACTTCCCCTGGTATTTCAAGTAGCAGGAGGAGCAGAAGAGCTTTCTCCAACCTCTTTTCTAAAAAGTGATGCAGCCTATTTTTAAGGTTTCTACTCTCCACTGACCAAGTCATCCCTACCCAATGGTTCTAGCACTTTAGCAGATCCAATTTCAACAGATGAGTTTGCAGGTAATATAAATATGCAAGATATGGGAGGAAAGGTAGCTATGAAGAGAGAGAAAGAGAGAGAGAGGTACAGAGATAGACTGTTTAGTTTTGATGCAGATGATCAGGTAAACCAAGAATATTAAAAATAAGAACTCTAAAGGAGAGAGAGAACACAGGGGATTGCCCTGCCACAGAGGCAGGGGGGATGGGGTGATGGGGGTGGGGGGATATTATCCATGGTGGTGGAAAATGGGCACTGGTGGAGGGATGGGTATCTGATCATTGTATAATCAAACCCAAGCACAAAAAATTGTAAATCTACAACTGTACCTCATGGTGTTTCACTAATAAAAAAAGAAAAATTTAAAAAAAAAAGAACTCTGCTCAGAAAGGAAAGAAATACAGAAATGTTGGCCTCCTCTTGGTCTTTGTTGATGGTATTTTCTAATCTTGCAAAGAAATCTGGAAACTGTTTGGATTCAGGCTTTTGAATTAGGGAGACTGTCCTGGATTCTTCAGGTAAGCCCTAAAAATAGCCACATAGGCCCGATGGTAAAAGAGAGTACATAGGATATCTTGATGATGGAGAAAGGGATAGAAAGCCATTGAGAAGAGAAGAGTGGTGCCTAAAAGCTTAAAAACAAAAACACTTCCAAGAAAATGGTTCTCCTCTTAGAGCTTCTAGAAGGATTCCGTCCCCCATCCTCATGGCTGACTTCTTGACTTCTTTATCCCCTTGAAGCAGATGTTAGCCTTCCACCTCCACAGTGGTCTGAACGTAAATCACATTATTTCAAGCTGCTGAATTGATGTGCATCATGACCACTGCAATAGGAAACATATTCCATGGCTGCATGCACTTTTGAGAGTTATGAGAAGACAAGACTGTTGGAATTTGATCAGTAGCCCTGTATTGACTACAATGGCCAATGAACAAGTGGAAAATTCTAATTCTGGACATTTGTGCAAATGAATTAGAATTCTAGACAGGAAGAAAATATAAGATATCAATTGTAAGAGAAAGATGGCAGGAATATACAAACTCTGAGACAAGGGGAGAACAGAAAACTGTTTTGGAACATGAATGTCTTGCAATGAATTCGACCTTGCTGGCCACCTTATGAGTTTCCCTATTCTTTCCATGAGGTAGTTTAGACCCTGCAAGCTGCAGGAAATAATCCAGAAGTACACCGCAGGCTGGGAACTGCACCCGTGCCTCCTGACTCTTAATCCTTTTGGGGATTTGGCTCCTACTTCTAGATATTTAAAGTTTGCAAATAATCTGTAAGGAAAGAGAAATGCTGTGGAGGATTCTAATGCAACGTCTTCATTAGGACTCTATTATTGGATCTGAAGAGAGAGTGGGAGGACATTATTGCAATTTTCAAATGCTACTAAATGAGGATAGAAAGCTCGCTGTTGTGGAAAAATAGATAACAAAGCATTTAGAAAATGCCTTAAATTTACAAGTTTTATAAAGGAGATTTACTTGGAGAACGCTCTGCCTTTTCTTTTAATCAGGTAGACAAAATAGCATGAATCAGAGATCTGAAAACATGGCAGGTTCCCCCCCCCCTTCCTACTTGAAAGTGATTTTGAGGTAATATCATAAGGTTTGGTCACCAAAATGTTGAAATGTTGTGGAGATGAAGGAGGAGAAAGGGAATACATGGAAGATCGAAGCAAAGGGAGGATGGGAGATGGGGCACAGAAAGGCTAAGGAGAGGCAGGAGGTGGAGGATTAGAGGCAGTCTCAGAGTTCGCAGAAAAATAAAGAAAAATATCAACACAGGAAGAATGGTGATTT
The DNA here is from genome assembly GCF_029834395.1 of Sorex fumeus. Lineage (NCBI taxonomy): Eukaryota > Metazoa > Chordata > Mammalia > Eulipotyphla > Soricidae > Sorex > Sorex fumeus. The sequence goes on along the minus strand of NW_026606064.1, from coordinate 63,662,113 downwards.
CCCCTTGCCTGCACACATAGGTACCCATTCATCAAAGATTTGATTAGCCAGAGCCAGGTGCTGGGCTGTGCGCTAGGGAAGCATCTTGGGCAAAATTGCTGGAGTGCTTCTTGAGAAGAGAACTGTGCATTAAGTTCTAGACATATTAAGAGGAGAGAAATACAAAGTATTCTCACTCCTCTTGCATTTTGCAAGAACTGGTGCCTTTTGACTGTCTCTGGGCTTTTCCAGTTTGTTTTATAATTTCTCAAATTTGTGAGAGATGGTCCTGGGGACACTGCATCTGAACACTTCACTTTGATGCTATGTTTCATGTTCCATTGGCATATGCATTGGCTTCTCGTGAATCTGCAATAATCATTTGGGAGCTTATAATCTCTGATGGAGACAGTCTCCCTCCAGAGTTATGCAGCGAAAAAGTGGAAAGAGCCCTGCATGTGTGAAGACAGACCACAAGGATCTGATCCCTGTTTCATTCTAGCTGTGTAGTCTTGGACAAGTTAAGAAATTGCTCCATGATTTGGGGCTGGGGTGCCCAGGTAATGATGAAATAATGCTCATCTTTCCTGCCCAAGTTTTGGTTAGTTGATAATTGAAATAAAGTACAGTTCCCAACTTATATAATGCTCTGACTTAGATGCTGTTGGTGCTCTGTTGATACAAAAGCATGTCCATTCAAAAGAAACCATACTTGGAGGCATTTATGTTGCTTTTTTTTTTCTGGTAAGCTCTGCTCTCCTGATCCTGGGCAGAGACAGTGAGTGTCAGCTCCCAGCCAGCTAACTGATGCCTGGGGAAACAACCAATATGCTGCAGATATTTTCACCTTCAATAAAGGTTTCAATTAATTGCATGTGATCTTTAAAATTTGCTATAAAGCAGCTTTGTGGCAGATATTGTGTCCAATTGTTGACTAATGTATTTTAAGCTTGTTTAAGGTAGACTATGCATAGTTATCATGATCATTGGGTGAAATGTCTTTTAATGCCTTTTTATTGATGATAGTTTCCACTTATAATGAGTTTATGGGTATTATAGGTTGGTAGGTTGGGGAAGAGCTATAGTAAAGTCAATGGGTTTCAAAGCGAAATTTTATTTATATTTGCAACTAGCAGACTTGCTCATCTTGTATCTTAGATGAGTATAATCACCTATACCTCATTCCAGCCAGATCTCATCCCAGCCAGATCTCCCTCTCTGGGGTGCAGTGGGTTGAAATCTATGTCTAGGCCCATCATCTCTGTTTAAGAGCAGGAAGAAGGGGAAAATCTAGACAACCCTGGCCTTGATCTGGCTCCTCATTTGGATTGAATTACTTCACCCCTTCCTGGCAAAGGAATTTGAGTCTCTTAACAAATTAGCAGTATAACCTTTAGCACTTGCTGTACATCAAAGGATACATCTGAAGACTAATACCTGAGGTACTTCTCTTTAAAATGGGGTGACTCCTAATTTCATATGAGTAAAATGACTATAAGGAGGGAACAATTTATGTCTTGAAGTCTGGAGGATTATTACCTTCATCTCTTCCTCCTTTCTTCCTCTTTGCCATCTATCTTTCACTTCCTTTCTACCTCCCTCTGTTCCAGAAGAAATGAGAATGAGAATGAAATCTACCCTGCGTTTAGAAATTATACTACAAATTTTTTTCAGCTCTAGTAATAGTGCCCTATTTTCTAGAAAATCACAAGTAAGGTATTTGTATGTGTCCATGTATGTCTATGTGGTTCTGTGTGCATTGTTATGTTTAACCAAACAAGTTGAGATTGTCTTCTTACAGCATAACTGATCATTATTCTTTGAAAGTATTACATAAAAATTAAATGAGAATAAATGTTAGCTAACTCTTCTAATAAAGAAGAGACCGCATTTTGAGGATTGAATATCATATTACCATATAAGAAGAATGGCCTCATATGATCTAAAAAGAATATGTATTCCTGAAAGTAAGATCTTAAGAAGAGAACATGTTTATGAACTTGGCTTTGGGGAAAGTATTTTTGAAAGTCAATTTGTAAATCCTCTTTCCTTTCCATAAACACTTTTGAATGTTTCCTTGCTTTGCATTGCCAAGTATTAGCTGTTGTCAATGAGTTTGGTTCTGGAGCACAGAGGAATAAACAGATGAGCTGGCCCCATTTCTAGAGACAACAAGGTTCTATTTCAGGCTTTGATCTGAAGTGAGTGACAAAACAATGTCATGTTGAACTTAGGACTGGTCACTAATTAAATGGCTTTAGAAAAAAAGGGCAACCATAACCCCCCACATAATCTAATCACCAAGGACCGTAGTGCTGAACTTTAGCTTTGATGCTGCTTGATTGCACCTCAAGACAGCCAATGCGAGTTCCTGATAAGGTATCTTGCTATTCTGAGTGAACCTTAAAGAATAGTTCAGCTGGCTGTAGACTTAGCTGGATTTTGCATAATCATCAAGTAGCTCATTCCCTTTAGGAGACAATGTGCTTTTGTATTTTACAAGCAAGCACTATTTGGAAGCCCAGTCTATGCACACGGGACCTGGAGTATTAGATAGGCTGGGGAGGGCTGTGTTCCAAATTTACAGGGTTTCTAGGTCTCCATTGTCAAAGCACTAGTGGTGTGGAAAACTTGCCTTTAAAACCAACTGCCCGAGAAAGTATCTTCCTGAAAGTTGCACTGTCAAAATTTTAGTGTTTAGTACTATGATGGACCTTTTCCTTTCATAAGGACTATGCATTTAATGTTCTCTGTGTTCACATGCATATATTTATCAGTGCATGCATTCTTTTGAGTAGGTCCTGAGAGCCTCCTACATGCCAGATGTTACTCTGGGCTTTGGGGATGGAGTATTAAACATAAGGAGGTCCTCATCCTCATGAAAATTACACCTCTTGTTGGGAGGATCCACCCAGGATGGGAGATGCATGCTGAAAGTAGACTATAGACCGAACATGATTTTCAGTCAATGCCTCTTTTGTAAACCACAGTACCCAAAAGGAGATAGGGAACAAAAGGAAATGCCCTGCCACAGAGGCAGGGTGGGAAGGGGTAAAGGGGGTGAGGGATACTGGGATCATTGGTGGTGGAGAATGGGCACTGGTGGAGGGGTGGGTACTAGAACATTGTATAATTGAAACCTAAGCACAAAAATTTGTAAGTCTACAACTGTACCTCATGGTGTTTCACTAATAAAAATTTTTAAAAAAGAAAATTATACCCTTTATCGGTGTGGTAAATAGTCAATGAACAATGAATTTTAGACCCCCACACACTTAGTCTTATGCTTGCTATGCCCATACCACAACCAAATTATGCTGTAGATGCTATTATCTACATTTTACATAGAAGATCACTATGACTCAAGGAATCACAGAATTAATAACAAACTAGAATACAGGTGGTGGGCCTCCATCATCTGTTTCCTTTATCTCTACTTGAGAAATTAAATTATGGTCATTGTTACTGAGCAGCCACTTATTGGAAGAGGTGGCACACACTTGGAGGTCTGAATAAGATGATGAAATGAACTCCACAAAAACTGGGGTCAGAATCAAGATTTTCACAGATAAATTTCTACGTAGAGACCCCAATAGGAGGGAGTGGCAGGGAGTATCAAGGGTAATAGGCCAAGATGGGTGGTTATCCAGACGTCAAGTCATGGATGACTTGTGAGTCAAGAAAAAAAGAGTGAGGTGATAGGTATGGTGTTGGAACTGTGTGCATGAGATATCATTATTAACAGTATTGTAAACCACAGAGTCTCAATCAATTTAAAATATTAATTAACAAAAATAAAATAGATAAAAATATAGCATTGTAGCACTGTCCTCCCCTTGTTCATCGACTTGCTCAAACTGGCCCAGTAATGTCTCCATTGTGAGACTTGTTGTTACTGTTTTTGGCATATCGAATATGTCATGTGTAGCTTGCCAGACTTTGCCATGAGGACAAAATACTCTCAGTAGCTTGCCGGGCACTCTGGGAGGGACGGAGGAATCGAACCCAGGTTGGCCGGGTTGGCCGCATCGGCTGTATGCAAGGCCAAAGCTCTACCTGCTGTGCTATCGCTCCAGCCCAGATAAAAATATATAATTAAAAAATAGAAAGGAGTGTGAGCACTATCTATCTATCTATCTGTCTGTATATCTCTCTCTCTCTATATATATATGTATATACATATACATATATATAGAGATAGACAGACAGACAGACAGAGATCAGCAGAGGTCCATGCTTTGCATTGAATTTGGATCCTAGAAACACATGACTACCCAGTCACTTCTAGGTGAACCCCTGGAGGCCACCAGTACTACTTGGATAGCTCTGGTAATCAACTGTACTGCAAAGCTTGAGTAGCTTTGTTTTCACATATATATTATTCATAATTAATCAAATTTAATGCACAAAACATTTTGTTTACTGTTTATTTTTTATAAAAATATGACTGACCACCATGAAGTTCTCCTGGATTAGAAAGATAAATATATATATGTATATATATATATATATATATATATATATATAACTATGCTACAATAAAGCATGTGAAAATCAACTCCTGGAGTTTGAAAAAATAAATCTAGAATCATGACTTTTAGGTTTCTAAAATGCCTGTTTTTTTGTCATCTTAGGTAGTTAGCATCTGAGTAGGCAAATAGCTGGGATTTTTACTGCTTCATTGCATAGTATCTATAAACACGGTGTCCACTTTTGTCCTACATTGCACATTTTTGCTTTTCATTTTGCACAGATTTTTTTTTATGTCCCAGTGCTTTCAGAGTTTGTTTGCATCTTACAGTCGAGATGCCCATGCATATGCTATCAAATAATTGTCAGGGAATTTCTCCATCTTGCTGGGAAGGAATGTATGAGAATGGAGCTATTTATGATTTCAGTGGAAGTATGAGTCAGCAAAATACATTTCCCAATGTGTTCATGGCTTCTCAAGAAGAAGTGAGTCATTGGAGGACATGCCTTTTGTGCCTTTTCTTCAGGAGACTGTAGTTCCATCTGGGTCAGAAGTTCACTCAGTATGAAGATTTTGTCCCTAAAGTTAGAGCCCAGATTCCATGGCCTTGACTATCATCTGACCTTTTTGAAGATTCACAACATCAACAACTCTTTGACATTAACTCTGTCTTTGTATCTGTCCCATTGGTGTCCTGCAGGATCCAGACCGGTCTATGGAACTTTTAGTTCAGATACCTCATTGACGTTATCAAAAGTAAAAGATTCATAAAACCTCTTAATTTTTATGGGAGTACTGTGGCATAGAATCCATGTAGCACTTGAGTGCTTCATATAAGTACAACATATTAAGCTCTCTAAAAAGGTATCTTAAGTAATTCCCACATCACCCCTAGATCAACATTAGCTCCATTAAACAAACTGAGAACTGAGTTCAGATGAACAAACTGAGTCCCAGAGGAAGGTTAACTAGTCTTTTTTCACATAGCTAGTAAATGGCAAAGCTAGGATTTGGATCTAGACAATTCTACATTTGTTAACCTCTCACCTATACTGCTCACTTTCATCTTTGTACCTAGACATGCCAAGAGAAAGAAGGTTCACTGTGTCAAGGCCAACTCAGTAACACCTACCTAGATGACTAACTAGATCTATAGACCTCTTGAAGCAGGATTATATCTTATAACTTCCTTGTGCCCTATCTTATACCTGACCATGCTCCAAATCTCTGCATGATAATTACTGGTGGATGGATTATCCATGTTTAAGTTAAAGAATATTATCATATTTTAAGGTATAAGCTCACCTATCATGATGTCAGCACTATTTGCCTTTCTGATTGGTGGGATTAGTTTTATCTTTTAATACTTATTTGAATATATGGCAGAAATGCAACTGCTTACACTTGTTATCATTCAGACCACAAAAGGAAGGAGATAGTTTGCTCAAACAGCAGCTGAGGAGTATTTATCAAAGGGGCTATTGGCAGAGGAGTGGGAAGTTTCAAGGAACATAGCAAAGAGCTAAAATCCTCCAAAATTAGTGACTTTCAAGATTCTGGCACCACCTCAGAAAACAAGTGGAGACCCATGTACTTGAAGAAAGAGGTGGGGGAGAAAAGAGAAACATGAGAGGAAGAAAGAAAAAGGAGGAAGAAAGAAAAAAGGGGAGGAAGGAAGAGAGGGATAGAGGAAAGGAGGGAGATAAAGGCATAGGCAAGAATCTTAACTATCAGTAGAAGAAATCCACCATTGTGGCTAACAGCAGAATGAACACCATATAATCTTTCTTCTCTCACCACCATCCTTTATCTTGCCTCCTATTGACCCAAGGTAACCAAAATCCAGATTTCTCTTGGCTTTGGGGTCAACTTTAGAGAATTTTGGAAAAGCTAATTATTCACAGGCACTTGATAATCTAGTGTATTATTGCCTTCTGAGCCCTAACATCCACATCCAGAATGTGGAACACTTACAAAATTTCACATGCAGATCTCCTTCTGAGATTACTGACTTATACCCTTGAGAATTTTCTTTATGGCATTAGAAATATTTTTTGTATCATGTTAACCTTATATTATTGATGCATTTGCTGTAGCACTGTCCTCCCATTATTCATCAATTTGCTCGAGCGGGCCCAGTAACATCTCCATTGTGAGACTTTTTGTTATGGTTTTTGGCATATTGAATATGCCATGGGGAGTTTGCCAGGCTCTTCCATGCAGCGGGATACTCTTGGCAGCTTGCTGGGCTCTCTGAGAGGGACAGAGGAATCAAACCTGGGTTGCCTGCATGCAAGGCAAATATCCTACCCACTGTGCTATCACTCCATTTACTTTAAAAAATGATTTCTGAAGTCATGAAGTATTTATTTTCAAAGTGGCCAAACAGATGAGTTCCCATAGAAGAACCAGTTGGACAGCTTTAAAGTGTATTGACCTAAATTAACACCTGTAATCAGGATGGAGAAAATAAGAATAAAATGATCAAGTTACTTGGAAGAATGAATAAATATTAAGGTGGAATTAAGGCCATTTGTAAGCAATGCCCTTGTTTTTCAATTGTTACTTTGATAAGCAAATTGAATATCCTAAGAATCTGTTATAAACAATTAGCCGATTAGCTAGAACTACATGCAGTTTATAATGTAAGTTCTGTAGAAGCATCAGATTAGTATTTCAGCACTGCTTATGAATGCTGTTACTTTGCCCATTCCACTTCCTGTATAATAAAATCAGCATCTTCCTTGCTGAACATTGCGGAGCCCTGTCTGATAGCACAGATTTCATGTTTACATCTCCCTTGCAAGCTGCTTAATGACACTCTGAAGAGCGAGATGATAATAGATGTTGGCAGAATTTTAGACTAAAAGATATAATTTGAAAAGCCTCATGGAGCATTACTCTCATTTCCTCAAAAGGAAAGTTAAATTTATTTCTAAGATTAATGTCCTGATTTGGACTAAAACTCTAGGAATATAAGACGTGCTGAGTTGAGTGACCAATCCTTGTGTGGACAGCCAGCTTCTCTCCTTGCTGAGCCTTCATGTTTTTGATTTCCAGTGGTCACTATGTCTATTTCTAGCTAAGCTTTGAAGTTCTGCTAACAAATTTTAATTTATGTCTTTAAGTCCTTTAGGATAAAATGTATTCAAAGGAAACACACATGGATTTATCCTGCTTCCAAAGAAAAGTCTCTGAATATTGACCAGCATGTACAATCAATGATCCTAAATCCTAAATGGGACATCCAAATGTTCTTCTGCCATGTTGTGGCAGAAAGAAAGCGGGAATAGTGAAGAGAGAGTGAGGTGCCTCCTGTGTATTTAATTCATGGTCTGTGTTATAGTGGAGAAAACCAACAGATAAGGGCTGATGATGTCACACAAACGGTGAAATTCAAGCTTTGCATGTTTTACCCTTTGAATTCAGTCCCTGGTACATCAAGATACCCTCCACAACAATAGCAACAACAACAACAAAAGATGGATAGAGAAGCATTTAAGGACCATGGACTTGTTGCTAATTATTAAGCTAGCTTCAGGTTGTTATTAATGATCACATTTATCCAAATGTCAAGTTTTTAACTGAGTAATAGTACAGGGATAAAGGCGCTTGCCTTGCATAAGGCTAATTCTTGTTTGATAACAGACCACATATGATTCCCCAGCCATTTCCAGGAATTATTCCTGAGCATAGAGGCAGGAATAAAACAAAACAAATCTTAAAAAACCACTATCATACTTCTGTCAATCGCAGATTACTTGAGATTAAAATAGCTGATATTCAACAAAGTTTCCCCCTCAACTTCTTTATTAAAACAAAATACTTTATTTCATCTGCCCCACTTTATTTATCAAGTTTAATTTAGCTTGGAGTTCTCAATTTAACATGCAACATAATTTGAAATTTTATGAACTATTATATATTTTATCCCTAGTTCAAAGTATATTCAGTAGGAGTTAAGAAAAGGGATACACTTAGAAATATATATAATAAAGACAAGGGAAGAGAATTTTAAAAACTTGCATCTGAAGAATAGATAAATAAATAGAAATTGTATAATTGCTATTATTGCTAACAAAGTTTCTACATCATTAGCCATTATTTACAGCATTCTTTTAAGAAGCAGCAAATATTAATTCTCTCTAAGGCTTTCGTTAAAATGATAATTTTTCTAACATTTTAGTTCTTATTAGAGATAAGCTACAGAAGTGTGTGTGTGTGCATTTGTGTGTGTATATGCATGCGCGTGTATATCACTTATTTAGAAGTGAAGTCCAATCGTGGTGGGAAAATGTCAGAGTCCCAACAGAAAACAGATGGCTCATGCAAATGAAGATAATTCTAGATGGCATCTTAATAAAAGAACTGATGACAAATGAGGCAATGAAATAGATTTCAGGAGCTAACTGAAGCCCAGATATCTCCACCTCTTGCTCCCAGTAGGAAAAAGAAGAGTTTCCTAGTGCTGGGAATGAGTCAGAGTTCAGTGGAACAGTTGCCCTGTGACCCTGGTGTCAAGGCACACAGAAGAAAGAGGATCACCTCACAGGAGGAAACTGTGTCAATCATTTTTCTGGCCTCTCTCTTTTAGGCCCCTTCAATCTAATCCTGGAGGACCCCATTTACTGAAGAAAACAGGGCCAGAGTTCATAAGATTCTCCTGATATTGCCCACATAAATCAATTTCAGGGGCTGAGAGAAGAGTAGAAAAGGGTGTGTGCCGAATAGGCTCAAAGAAATACATATGGGATTCTCTAGGAGGTGGGTTGAAGTGTACTGAGCTTCAATCCAGGGGCCTTGCTAATTTTGTAAACCAAGTGTACAAGTTAACCAAGTGTACAATAAGACCAGTTGGCATCCTAACTTTGGTACCTGTGAATATGACCTCGGATATAATCAAGATAACATAAGGTTATATTGGATCAGGGTGGGCTTAAGATCAATGACTATTCCCTTTGTAAGATAGTAGGGGGATATTTGGACACAAAGAATACAGACAGAGAAGGCAATGTGATGATGGGAATGGGAACAAAGACTGATGTGATGTAACTTAAACCCAGGAGCACCAAGGATCACTGAGTCATCAGTACCTAGGAAGAGACAAGGGAGGATTTCTCCCTAGCTTTCAGAAATTGGATTCCAGAGCTAGGAATGAATTAGTATCTGTGGTTATAATCAGCATGACTGATGGTGATTTATTCAGATGCCTCTAGGCATATAGTTATGTGGTTCAGTGTCTTCATAACACAAATTCAGTTGAATTCTGCTTCATTGCATTCTTTAATTTTTTTTTAGGGTTCAATAATTTTTTTAATTGAATCACCATGAGATACACAGTTAAAAAGCTTTCATGATCGGGTTTCAGTCATACAATGTTCCAACAACCAGTCCTCCATCAGTGTACATTTCCCACCACCAAATGTCCCAAGAATCCCTCCTGCCACCACCCCCTTAAGCCTGCCTTTTATTCTCTTTCTCTCTGTCTCTGTCTCTGTCTCTCTGTCTCTCATCTCTCTGTCTGTCTGTCTGTCTGTCTCTCTCTCTCTCCTCTTTTGGGCATATGGTTCACAATACACTGTTCACAGTACCCAGAATATATAAACAAGTGCCTGAGAACAAACGATTGGTTAAACAAACTATGGAGTATCTACACAATGGAATACTATACAGCTGTTAGAACAAATGAAGTCATGAATTTCACTAATCACTGTATTCTTTAATTAATTATCACAGTTCCTCTGACACTAAGCTGCATGGGACAGAATCATCTCTAGCTTGTTTAGGGCACTTTGACCATCCAGACTTCTCCTGGTTTGCGTAGTATTTGTTCCTAGAATCTGTCCTCGCAAAGCTGGTGACTGACCTGGAATCTGTGCCTTCCTGAATCACACTACCCAAACCTTCATAAGCTACTTTTGGGAAATGGGGAAAAGAAGGATAATGCAAAGGTTGATAACAAAAATGATCAGAAAAAAAACCAATTTGTTTCTTCTTTGCTTTGCATTGTTAAGGATGTCATTTCCTACAGCATCTCTCTTCATTTGGCATCATCAGAAATAGTCAGGAACTTCTGCTTCAAACAAAATTGAAGCAACTAAATCCAGATTCACTTTTCCTCATCCCCCAAAAGCCAATAATAAAGTGGGGGAAATATTTGCAGCAGTGATTTCCAGGCATTTAGAAACAGGCAATGTAGAACATGATTCTCATGAGAAAGGAAACAAATCATTGCCCAATTTATTTTCTAGGGTGAGTTTTCAGGTTCCAGCACAGAAAAAGTAAACCAAGGGAAAGCACAGAGATACTCTTGAGTTGAGAAAGTAGATTTGGAAGTTGAGCACAGCCAAAGTGACTAGTTTACATGGGGCTTAGAGTTAGAAACCTGCTCAGAGAGAGCACTGACACTCTGGAGGGGGAGCCTCCCAATCTCTGGCTCAATGACCAAATCAGCTACTGGAGCAAACAAAATTAGCAAGGCCCCTGGGTTGAAGCTTAGTACACTATACATAAATCATATATCTGTATAGAAGCAGCCAACAGTTGTGACAGGAAATCCATTAAATTTAAAAAGTCATTATATAAATTTAAAAAATTAAGGCATGTACTAGCTGTATACTGAAAACTACTGGGAAAAGTTGCTGAGACAAAAAATCAAGAGATAAATACCAGATTTGTGGGTTATAAAGCCATCATTGTTAAGAGTGTCATTCCCACCCACCCCCCACTCCCCCACTTCAGAATTTATTCATATGCAATTCCAATCAAAAGCGAAGTAGGCCTTTTTGAATATAGAAATTGACTCAAATTTGGAAAAATAAAGGCTCTAAAATACTGCAAAATATCTCAACAAATTTGTAGAACATAAATACCTGATTGTCAGACTTTTTATAACACCAACATTACTAGCTCAGTAGTGTAGTGTGTAAGGACAGACAAATAGGAAAAATATGCTATTAGAAAATTTCAGTGAAGGACTGGAAGATTGTCCAGTGATTAGTGCAGATCCCAGGTACAATTCCTGGTATCAGATGGTTCCTTGAGCATGTTGTAGTGCAGACTTGGATACCCTCAGCATTGCCTGGGGTGGCCCAATTATTTGGCATCATGGGGCCTCATCCTTGGCACTGAAGAAACAGCCCAGTTGACAGAGGTTCATATAGTTGCTCCCTTTCCTTAACCCTGCCACCTCATAAGCATTTTTGGGAGCAACCCCCCATACAGCCAATAAAAAAAATAAAATTTCCACTACAGACAATAATGTCATTTGATTCTTTAGCTAAGGTACAAAGGAACCCTATAAGGTCTTATCCATATATGATGTAAGAAAAAATGGGGTATGCAAATATAAACTAAACTTTGACATCTACTTGATATTTACAGAGAAACTCATATTAGATGTATCCAAAAATAAAAAGCTTGGGGCCAGAGCGATAGCACAGAGGGTAGGGCATTTGCCTTGCTCACGGCTGACCCAGGTTCAATCCCCAGCATCTCATATGGTCCCCCATGCACCGCCAGGAATAATTCCTGAGTGCAAAGCCAGGAGGAACCCCTGAGCATTGCTGGGTGTGACCCAAAAAGCGAAAATAAAATAAATTAAAAAATAAAAATAAAAAGCTAAAGCTATGAAAGCATCTAGAAACATAAGTCAATCTCTTCATGACTTTGGAAAGTTTTGTTTTTAGAAAGGATACCAGAAGCTTTAAATATAAAAGAAAGCATTGACATTCAAGCTTGATTCAAATTTAAAACTTTTGCTTATGAAATATGACAGACATTGGTATGTGAAAAAAAGTATATTCTCAATAAACACTGTCTTCCAGTTGTTCATTAATTTGCTCGAGCGGGCCCAGTAGTGTCTCCACTTTGAGACTTGTTACTGTGTTTGGCATATCAAATACATCACGGGTAGCTTGCCAGGTTTTGCTGTGCGGGTGAGATACTCTTGGTAGCTTGCCGGGCTCTCCAAGAGGGGCGAAGGAATCGAACCCAGCTTGACCAGGCTGGCTGCGCACAAGGCAAACGCCCTACCGCTGTGCTACGCTATTCTCAATATGTAATATGTTGTTTTCAAGTCTTTTCAAATTTTAAATGAGAATCTAGTCTTTTTATATTATTATATATTGAGAATAATACAAAAAGACTAGATTCTCATTTAAAATTTGAAAAGACTCGAAAACAACATATAAAAGAAGTCATACAAATAACCCCTAAAAATGTATAAAAGTATTCCTCATCTTCGGTCATCAGAGAAATGCTAAATGCACGATGAGACATTTCTATGAACTGAAATGGCTAAATTTACAATGATTGATGATACAATGTTGACAGAGAATATGGGAAAATTTGATCTTCCATGCATTGCTGATACAGATACTCATTAACTTGGAGAGGGAGCACACCCTATGGTATTCAAAGGCTATTCCTGACTCTGTGCTCAAGAGTGAACACTTACTATGCTTGGGGGACCACAGCTGGTGTCAGGGATTTGAACCAAGAGAAACAGGATGCAAGTGCTTTAGCTTCTGTGCCATCACTCCAGTTCCAATAGAGATACACGTTGAAAAGTACACATTATAAATTGAAACATGTGTCTATTCAATGATCCACTTCTGTTTGATGAGGGAAAATAAAATACAGGTCCACAGTAAGCACTTCTACGTGAAAGTCAATGATGGCTTGATTTATTATGTTCTCACACCATACAATCTCAATAGAATAGATAAACAAATTGCAATATGATCATACCATAAATACGTCTCATCAATAAAAAGGGATTCATGTCAGTACCTGCAGTCACATGAATGAATTTTGAAATCATTAAGCAAAAACAAAACCAAGCTGGAAAGAAAGATGGCAGCCGCTTCGGAGCTTTATGGAAAGCCTGGTATGAGCCGGTTGTGATGGGGCGACTGAAACCTCATGGGAAGGGGGGCGTTCGCAGCTCGTCTTACACACCCTACCAAGGTCACGAGTTGCCCCCCATGAGCAGCTCTTCGGCACGGCATGGCTCCAGAAGCACAAGGACTTAATTCAGAGCCCAACAGCTTGCGGCAGAAAAGTGAATGGACTATGCGTTAATCCACACCACCATGCCTGCCTGGAGGGGAAAGGGTGTTGCTCCCTTCTGCCTTTTTCCCTCTGAAAAGAAATATGGCAGCCACTTCGGAGCTGCCATATTTTATGGAGAGCCAGGTATGAGCCAGTCATGACGGGGCGACTGATACCTCATAGGAAGGGGGGCATTCCCCGCTTGTCCTTGACGCCCTACCGAGGTCACAAGTTGCCCCCCACGAGCGGCTCTCCAGCATGGCCATGGCTCATAGCCATAGAAACCAATCTCATAATTATCTGACTCTCAGCAGAAATACTTCCAGGCTTAATAAGTAAAATACCAGAAATCCTCAAAACCCAGTGGCTTTTGGCAGAAATGCATCCAGACCCCACAGTATGTTACTGTCGCCCGGCCACCCCAGGGATGAAAGGGTGTTGTCACTCCTCCTGCTCCCCCTTGGCGACTTGGTGGCCATCATCCTCCAGAGGCCATTGGACAGTCAGGCTTGGGCCCGTGGTGACGAAACTTGTTGGGCCTCATGGGATGGGGGTGGGGGGGTGGCGGGCCTGTCCTCCCCACCCCAACGAGAACCCAAGTCATCACCCACGAATGGCCTCTCTGGCTCCTAATCAAGCTGCTCAATGGCCATGATCCCAGAGACTAAGGAGCAAATCTCAAAACCCAGGGGCTTTTAGCAGAAATCCCTCCAGATTTAAGTGTTAAAATTTCGGAATTTCAAAATCACATGACCCTACTGCAGCCATGTAACATCATATGTTATTCATGACCAGCAGTAGAACACAAATTGTCTACTGTTGCCTTTTCAGCAGATCTGAGTGTTGGGGTAAAATCTCAAATAATAATAATAATAATAATAAAAGTAGATAGAGTGTTAACTAGAATTCATCTGCCTCACAGGCATTGGGAGGGTTGGGGGGGGGGGAGTAATTGGGATTCTTGGTGGTGAAAAATAAGTATTGGTGAAGGGAAGTGTGTTTGATAATTGATTGACCGAGACTTAAAACTGAAAGCTTTGTAACATTTCCCACAGTGATTCAATAAATTAAAAAAAAAACTCAAAGCACTGGAAACAGAATATCCTATAATTCCATTATTATAAATAAAAAAGACAATTTATGGGGTAGAAGAAATTAGAGCAGTGGCTGCCTATGGGTGAAAATGATTCTTGCCAGGAAAGAAGAATAAGGGAGCTTTCTGATTTTAGAGGGAGTTTTTTTTGGAGATTGTGCCTGAAATTGAACCTAGGGCCCCCCACATGTGATGCAGGTACTGTACCACACAGTCCCATCTCTGACTCCAAGGGAAATTTCTGGGATCATGAAAATGTGATGGTCCTGGAAATGCATACATTTATCAAAACACAATTCATTTTGCATTTTAGACCTGAACAGTATAGATTTTGCCTAAGACAAAGCAAAATAAAGAAATTTCAGGCAACTCCAAAAACCATATTAATGCTTTAATTGTCCAAAACTAATTTTAGAAAATAAAGTATTTAAATAAAAGTACCTTTTCTGGAAAAATTAATAATAATTAATAACAATTAATTGATAATTAATAACAATCTCCCATAGATTTTACTTCTGAACGTAATGGTTTGGTTTTAAGGGCCCATATCTATAAGAGCCCACCAATTAAAGGACAGGGATGAAAGCAAGAAAGATATGAAATATCTCTTCTGAAATACAAATGCAGGAAGGTTCTGTGAATCCTCAACCTATTTTCATCTCTTGGGTAAAGACTGCTGTTTACACCCTTGGAATATTGGACTATGGAAGCCAGTCTAGAGCTTATTAAGGTTCCACAGAGATAACAGTCATAAAGCACACAGATTTCCTTATGGTCATCTCTAGTCTGTGAAATATGACTGATCCTTCTCTGCATTTTTCACTTCTTCTCCACAGACTTATGCCTAAAAAAAACCCATACAACCTGGGCCTCCAATGCTTGCTCTGTGCAAAAGGGCAAATGCTTTGGCACGGAAAAGAAAATATCATGTATAACAAGCACCGAACTCAGACCTTGATTATGGCTTGCTGACTTATCACAGGGGCTCATACTGTATAACTGTTTCTTTAATTGTCTATTTACTCTAAACTCATATTTTTCCCATATACCCAGCCATTGTGGACTTTAAATTCACATAGAATAGTACTGTAACATAGAATATCATTGTATAGAAAGAGACACAACTAAGTGTCATTTATATTTATTTTCCTATTTTATGACTTACCTTCAGGTCATTATTATCATATAACCATCTTTGTATGGACTCTTGAGAAAGCCAGGAACAATATTTTCAATGGGTAAAGGTTTGGATAATATTCTAGTATAAGGTAATTGTGAAAGAAAAACTTCAGAAACACCACTTTATTCTAATAGAATGAAAATATAAGGAGCAAACATATATAAAAATATATGATAAAATATTTATGACTGGGAATCTATTTAAATAAAGATGCTACTACTAGTTTGCTCAGTGACCTTTCTCCAAATGTCTCTGAGTGCAGCAACTTTTCAGCATGCCTGTGACCTTGCCTATATCTGACTTCTTAAGTATTTCTCCTCTATAAAAATGGTATTAACTCTTGTCAAGTTGTTTTCTTAATGAAGTTACTTAGATGGAGTGTTTGCTGCTGATACCAGAGACCACCTAATGGAAACATGTTGTGTCCTCCGCTAGATAAGGACATCGATTCTAGAGAAAACTACCTTGAGTCAAATCTGAGTTCTCAATTAGCAACACCTCAGTATCTTCAACTGCAGACGACAGATAATTGTGCTTACCTCATAGGGTTCTTGTGCTAATGGATATGCAAAGCTCTTAGAACAGTGCCTAAAAACTTGTTTATTAAGTAAAAGAATACAGAGAAGATTGTTGGGGGCATTCATTCACCAAGATTTCTCAGTTAGTCTGGGTTGAAGATTATGTTCAAACTTGAACCACTCAAACATAGTAGCAAACGTTATTTTGTTAGCTACCTGGAATGATAATAGATTTGGCAGGTTTCTTGTGGGATTTACAGAAATAAGAGGTGATGGGTCTTCTAATTTGGCTGTGGTATTGAAAAGTAAACTGAGGGGGTATGGTTTTGCCTTCAGGTCAGTCTGTACCTGTGAGGCGAGTGCATCAGCAGCCTCATGGTGCCTTCAGACTTCTAGATACCCCAAAACTGCTACTGTTGGGGTATCTGCTTTGGCCGGACCCCAAAAACTTGGGGCAAAGTTTACCAAGAAAGTAAACGGCCAAAAGTTAGGTATGTGGGAGACAGACCCACAAGCCACCTCCGGCTCAGCTATATAATTGGAGGCATGGCCTCTCTGGTTACTGATTGAACTGCTTAATGGCCATGATCCCAGAGACTTAGAAACAAATCTCGAAACCCAGCAGCTTTTGGCAGAAATGCGTCCTGTCCCTGCAGTAGGTTACCGGTGCTGGGCCAATCCAGGTGGGAATAGGTTTCATACCTTGGCCTATTCCCCTGGGCCACCATCCTCTAGAGGCCACTGGACGGTCAGGTTTGGGCCCGCAGTGACGAGACACACAGGGCCTCAAGGGATGGGAGTGGAGTCGGTCCTTTCCTCCCCATCCCAACGAGACCCCAAGTCATCGCCCACAAACGGCCTCTCTGGCTCCTGATCAAGCTGCTTAACAGCCGTGATCCCAGAGACTCAGAAACAAATTTCGAAACACAGAGGTTTTTAGCAGAAATGCGTGTGGACCCCGCAGTAGGTTACTGTCGCCGGGCCACCCCAGGGGGGAAAGGGTGTTGTCCCTCCACCTTCCCTCCTTAGGTGGCTCGGTGGCCACCATCCTCAGAGGCCACTGGACAGTCAGGTTTGGGCCCTCAGTGACAAGACACGCTGGGCCTCATGGGATGGGGGTGGAGCCGGCCTTTTCCTCCCCATCCCAATGAGACCCTGAGTTGCCACCCATGAATGGCCTTTCTGGCTCCTGATCAAGCTGCTTAACGGCCATGATCCCAAAGACTCAGGAGCAAATCTCGGAACCCAGCATGTTTTGGCAGAAATCCCTCCAGATTTAAGTGTTAAAATTTTGTAATTTCAAAATTGCACGGCCACTACTGCAGCCACGTGACATCATATGTTATTCATAACCACCAATAGAAAACAAATTGTCCACTGTTGCCTTTTCAGCAGATCTGAGTGTTGGGGTAAAATCCCATATAATAATGGTGGGTCTGGTGTCAAAATATTGAATGTGATCAAACTAGAGAGAGAGTAATGTGGAAATCATCTGCCCCACAGGTAGGGGGAGGGTGTGGGATAGGGGTGTACTGGGGTTTTTTGGGGTGGAGAATGGGCACTGGTGAAGGTACAGGTGTTTCATTGTATGACCGAGTCTTAGACCCGAAAGCTTTGTAACTCCTCTCATTCAATAAATAAAATTATAAAAAATGAAAAAAAAAAGTAAGGTGGAGTTCATGCACCATTCAATCAGCTAATCAGTGGCTGAATAGAGTACTCCTACATTTAAAAAAAAGTGAACTGACTCTCTATGCAACATAAATGTCTAATGTGTGCCTTATTTCTCATTATGATTTTCCTTTCATTAAAATGATATGGGTTGGTACATATGCTTGAGCCCATGTGCTGCTTGTGCCCACATGGTCGAACACATGTGGCACCCAAGCACATGTGTTGCCCGCATCTCCCTTCTTGAGATATGTACTTTCATGTTTCCATATATAATTCTGGGATCTGTGTAGGGGTTCTCTTTGCTTTTGGAGAGGCCTGTTCTCTCTTGAGTGTGTTACTGTTTCTCACTTTCACGACCTCCTTCCCCTTCCTAAAACCCTCCAAATCTGTTTTTATTTTTTTAAGTGATAATGGAAGCTTTTTGATGTAAAGGATTTTAATTTTGTTTTGTTTGTGTTTTGTTTTGTTGTTTACAGTTGTAGTCCATGTGTCTAAACTACCGTTTTACTTCTGTTGGACATTCAGTGTATTGGATACATAAATTAAAACGAGTAAATGGATGAGTGAGTGATGAAATGTAGTGTAAATATAAGTCTGAGTAGCCAGTTTTATTCTGAATTAGTCACTGATCCAAAAAGGGTTTCATGACTTGCTTATCTGTAAACTTTATTCATTTTTCAGGACTTTTATTGAGTTCCAATCTGTATAACATAATCTACTGGACTTGTAGTCCTTGTGAATCTCATAGTTTAGTAGCATAGATATGGAAGAGGTACAGATAAAACCAAAAGGTACAAACAAACAGCTCAGTATTCTGAGAATAAAGGGAAAGAAAAGAAAAAGGAAAGAGAATGGGAAAGGAGAAAATAGAAGGAGAGAGAAGAGGAAAAAAGAGGAGAAAAATAGGAAAAAAACATGGAGGAATCAGAGATTATGCCTTTTTAGCCTTTCATCCTTTGTAACATTGGATTCATGTCCTTCTCCCATGAAATCTTAACATGTTGATGGCAAGACTGCAGTTTGTGTTAATTAAACCACATTTATATGAGCCTCTAGTGGTAGGCACTGGTGTCAATTAGATTAAATTAATCTTTTCAAAATGCATATACTGGTTAAATTCACAAGTCTTGTGAAACACTGACAGAAAATGCTTGGGTATTCTAGTGAAACAAGAAGTTCTCCTGTGTGAAAGGAAAGAAGCAAGAAGGGAATGGTTGTTTTCTAGGAAACTCTGCTATGATTGTGTGTCTGATTATTTTTTAGTTGATTCACATATTTTTGCACTTCCAGTTGTTTTGCTGCATCTCAGAGTAATTTATGGTATTTAATTTGTAGAAATACACAAGATTGTGTGACATATGCAGAGTAAGAGTTTGTTACACTGACAATGATTACTTATATTTGTTCAGAATATAGTTACAAATGCATTAAATCCAGATACCAAAAAGAAATTGCAGCTATAAATTTTATTTACCAGAAAAGTAGACATCCACATTCTTTTCTGCCTTTCTTAGATTTAATCCTTAGATTATTAGAGGAAAGATTGTCTAGGTTTCTTAAGCAACTCTACTGAATGTCATTTATGATCATGAATATACAAGTACTGTGAATGAAAATTGTATTTAAAAACTCTAACAGTGCTCCATTCTGTACATAGAAAGTAATTGAGAAATAGGAAAATGAGAAAATTATGACTGCTTTATAATTAAAATTTCCTAGATTGTTTGGTAAGCAAGCCTCAGTTTCATTATGAAGTACATGCAGTGGAATAGAATCACAGTCTTTAATTGAAATAACAGCAGTTACCGAATACCCCCTAATATGTCAGGCTCCTCTAAGGTTTTAGCATCTTGAGCTTATAGGATATTTACAGTAATTATGAAAGGTAGATTATTTTAGTATCTCAATGATACAGAATAGTACATCATATGATTACTATTAAGGGGATTACAATCATCCTAGGCATAATAGTGGTGGGAATAAATTTAAAGCAAGATCCCTCTGACTCCCTAAATAACCCTATATCAATTCTGTTGACCCTCTCAGTGAGTATAATTAAATAGTAGTGGAACCATGAGAGTGATCCAGCCTCTGGCTATGAAATATGGGGCTTCTTTTCTATAAGGTTGTCTGGATTTCTTTAGTAATTATTATACCAAAGTTTAGGAGAGTTATATGAATGCTTTATTGAAAGGTGGCAGCTACAAATAAAACTTGAATTCTGAATGTTGGCAAATTTTAACTTTTTTTCTTGAATGCTTTCACTGTGTTGACTTTAGATCTCATAATTTTCAATCTATGAAGGTTTTATTTGGAAAGGTTTTGGGGCCACACCTAATGATGCTCAGGGGTTACTCCTGGCTCTGTGCTCAGGAATTACTCCTGGCAGTGCTGGGGAAACTATGGAATACTTGGGGTCAAACCTGATTGGTTCATGCAAGGCAAACGCTCTACCCACTGTACTATGATTCTGGCCACTCTACCAAGGTTTTAATGACATGAATGAAAAGTCTCAACTACAAATAGGGGTTGGGAGGAACAGGGAAAAAAAAACAACCACACATAATTAGGCTAGACTTATCCTAGTATAAGTATGCAATGATCACAAGGTAATTCTGCTATTAATTTTATTTATTCACTCATTGGGTCTTGGTAGTAGAAAATAATTTTAAACTGGAGAAGTACAAAAAATGAATGTGGTTAGAGATTGGGATGAGGCTGAGTTGGGCCCAGGGATATATAAAAGAATGGAAGATATAGAAAAGATGAAAATCACTTTGGATTGAGGCAAGGGGGGGGGGAAGGGGATGACACTGGAAACAGTTTTTTTTATCATCTGACATATTATGTGGGTTACTTATTTGTTTATTGTCTCTTTCTTTTCTAGAATCTAAGCTCTCTGTTGTTTGTAGGACAGGAGGTTGAACCCAGGGCCTCACACATGCTAGGTTAATGCTATACCACTGAGGTACATTCCCAGCTTTATGTTTTGTTTTCTTTACTGTTTTATTTCCCCAGAAGAAGGCATAGCATACAGTAGATTTACATGTTTATTGAATGAACAAGCTAGTGAGTAAATGAATGAGCACATAAATCTATGATTTCATTAACCTTTATTATACAATGTCAGAAAGTTCTCGTATTGAGGTATCCAAATTTTTCCTGGTTCTTAATAAATTTGCAGTCCAGTATGAAATATGTACACCCAGTAGGTTATTAAACTTGGTCAAACAGCAAAGACAGCAGAAACTCAGGCTTCACCTTTGGGATCCTATGAACCTGATTCAGTCCTGGGGAGGCAGCAAGGAGCAGAATCAAGAACCTGAGGCAACATGGATGTAGTCAGGGGATCAGGTTTTTTTTTGTGGGGAGGGGGGAATTTAATAATTTTTTAAACTTAATTAAGAGGTTGCCTAGCAGATGCAAGCATCTCTAGTGTCTTGGTTTATGATGGAGAAAATCAAAGATGAGCTAAGTGAAATAATTGGTCCAAATGTGACGCAGAATCAAGACTCCAACTCAGCATTATCTGCTTCCAAATGCTGCTGTTTTTCTCAACCTCGAGCCATGTGCCTGCCCCCACACACACACCCAGCTGTGGGGTCTCAGGATATTCCAAGAGGGGCATCAGTGAAAATATAGCATAAATGTGGTCACATGAGACTCAAGGCCCAGCCAGTAGGGCAGGAAGTCAATGAAAAGGAGGTCATGATCAGAAAAAGGTTAAGCAACATTGTATTGTCCTTGGGTATTAAACATCACCCTCCAGTTTATGTGGCTTTAGCTCCCACTAGAGAACAGTCACCTCATTTCTCACCACTTAAAATATTCCTCAGCAAACCACAAATCTTTTTTCTGGGATTTCTAATGCATTATATAAAGGGAGTAAGCTAAACATAGAGGAAGTTGTGTTCATTTTCTTAGGCCCCCTGAGATTCATACTGGTGAGCTAATATGTACATTTAATCAATATAACTTAAAGCACCGGAAGAAATCACCTACTATCCCAAAAGGCTGATTTTTCTCCTGGGAAGTAGCTTGCACACAAGTATTCCCATCTCTGTTTCAAGAGGATAATGACTCAACAATCATTAAACCAAATTCTGTAATAGGCAGAGACTAACTGATGGAGGGTTAGGTTTGTGTCTCACCAATACTGTCTGTGTATTCAATAATGCCTGCATATGCTCTCTGATTCCTCATTGTCTCTCAGTCAGCTTTACCTTGCAGAGATTTTATTTGCCTGGGCTCACAGAACCACACATTTTATGAGTTGAAGGCATTTCTTTCCTCTACTCAAATCACACTAGCCTGCTGCTCTAGACTATCCATCTTAGGTTTGTCTTCTGTGTTCAGCTGTTCCTATAAAGGTAGGAGCAATGACTATTAAATTTATAAAAGGCAACCCTATTAACCTTTTCTTGTAGCATGGAAGGTTGTAGCAGTGTCCATGATGAGAGAAATCACCTCTGACCGAATGCAAAAGAACACAAAATGGCGATTTCTACTATCTAGAACCAATCAATTTCTTCTCCCTTGACAATGTTAGCAAAATACTTCATGATTCATCTAGGTATGATGTCCCAACTGGGAATCAAGTTCTAAGATTTAGAAAATATGAGTCTTAGCTCTAGCACTGCTACTTACAACCCCCTCCACTTCTTGGTAATTCCTAATGTATAGATGGAAATATTGACACTAGGCTTGTCTACATTATAGTGTTGTCCTGAGGAACACAGAGGCTATGTGTGGATGTACCTTTTAAATTATAAAACATTGTAACTGTTAGTTATTTATGTTATTATGTGTGGGGTATAATTGAATGTTTTCATTTCAGCTCATATTCTATGACATGATCTCCAAACTGGCAAATGACAGGCTTGGATTTAAGTCATGCTGTAAGGGTGGGAGAAAATAACAGATAATCTTGGCAGAGAGAAAGAGGTGAATTTGACATCTTCCTTTGACAACTATCCTGTACAGCTATACTGACACTATATCTTGTTTTAATTCTAATCAGTTTATCCATGCAGATATAATAAAGATAAAGAGAAGAAAAATTCCAACAATAACAATGAAAACCTGTCTAGGTTTTATTGGCGGGGATTTTTATAGAGTGAGCTTACTGTTCCAAGTTCTTTTGAGGTACTTGAGTACATTAATCTAATTAGTCTACACAACTGAGTGAGGTAAGGAACACAATTATGCTGTTTTACAGAAGACTTAAGGCTGAGTGAGTAAGCAGTGTTCAGTAGGTCACACAGCCAGCAAGCAGCAGAATTTGATTTCAGAATCAAGCATTTGGCTCCAGAGTCTCAGTCCTTAAACCACTGGTTGTTCTCCGCTGAGGCTGACAGGCTCTTAGAGAGCACATCAAGAGCAGTGAGCATGGGAGGGCCTCTAGAGATACACATTTTTATCATTACCTTTCTGCTTTGCTGTATGAAGGTGACCTTTCCAAGGGGGCATCTTCCCTATGAGGAGACATCTGCTTTGGAGACCACTCGCCACTAGGTTAGTTATAAATGATTCTTCACTCAATCCATCAGAAGGCTCTCATCCTTCGTCTGTCCTGGATTCTGTCCTTCCCTGGAGCAGGCCTTAGAGATTTCCCAAATCTGAAGGAAATGAAATTTGGGATGGGGCGGCCGTGTCTTCTGTGAGTTTGTAGGGATAGGTTGACTACCCAGGGCGGGAAAGGGGGCGGGGGAGTATGGGGGATACTGTGGTTGATGAAATATCAGGAGATTAAGGATTCAAATTGAGAAGGGCAGTCATCAAGGTTAGCTGGATGGTATAATTGCTTGGAGATTTTATTATTACATATTTCATTTTTGCTAACAGGGGAGCTTAACTATAATCCAGTTTAATTGCTTTGTCATTAATTCAGTTATGGGGTGGGGGGCAAATTGTTAAAAATAGTTTCTTGTTTTCTTCCTGTTCATTTTATCATAGAAAGATGAAGAAAATTTCTATTTCTAGATGAGCAGTTTAATACACAGGAACACTAAGTGGGAATGTGGAAAGTCTGAAATCAGCCCATTAGATATGGTGTTTAGTGAATTTGGAGTAAACAGAAAAAGAGGAACCACCTGTGAGCTGAACAGGAAGATGATTAACTAGAGCGATGAGAGAACCTCAGAGGAAGCTCCTATGAAAATAATCTTCAAACCTGTAGGCAAAAACATAGGCTCAGTGAAGACAAGTCACTGAGTCATTTTGTTCAGTGAATCCATAAGGGAGTGACAATTTAGGAACACTCTCTAATGGCCACATTTTGTTTAATCATCTCTCATACAGAATTTTAGAAAGGGAAATGTAGAGCTAAGTGAGAAAGATGTCTGGACAGATTAGTAGACCAAATGTAAGACATAAAAAATGTACAGTACTGTGTGTGTTTGTGTATGTGTGTGTTGCCCTCTCTCTCTCTCTGCCTCTCTCTCTTTCTCTCTGTCTCTCACTCTCTCATCTCTCTCTCTCTTTTTTTAATCTCTCTCTCTCTCATTATTGTATAACATATAAAATGCTGAGTGCCTAGGGTAATATATGGACACATTAGGTAGTTTGATTCAACATATTATCATTGAAGACAGTGTGCTAATTACCTCATGGCATGAAGGTGCCTGCAGCTCTCACCTTAGTGCCCCTTACAACTCTGACCAATTAGTTTCCAAGTCTTGTGGGCTCTCCTGGGAGGACCACCCCACTCCTTCACTCCTCTGAGATGCCATCATCACCAGCACTATTACTCCCCAGCCCCCCACCTCTTTCCTTCACTGAGCAGTTCTGTCTTCAACATGTTGGTCAGCTTGGCCACCCCTCTGTGGAGAACTCTCCAGTGGTCCATACTGTGCTCAGTGAAGGACCACATTCCCCTCTGAGGAGGCTCAGAGGTAGATATGTGTCAGCTGTGTCCACATAGGGGTTCTGTGGGTGAATAGTGCACACATGAGTTCCTTTCTAGTTTCTCCTTCTCTGGTCTCAGCTCAGTCCTTTCCTCAGCAAAGCCCTGTCCCTTCCTGCTCTCTTTACGCCCCCTCATACCTTCTACACCACCCCCCCAGACTGATACCTTTAACTGCCCAATCTGTTTCTTCCCACCTACACCTAAATCGATAATCACAGTTATTTACATACCTAATGTATGCAAATAATTCATGTATAATTAAGTTGCAAGTAAGTCCCCCAGAAACAACTTCACAAGACTGTCTATGGAGGTGGTACTTGTATTCCCAGCAACTAACACAAAGTTCCACACACAGGATGCTGAAGGTTTGTTGCATGAATAAATAAAATCGCTTATTTGCAGTGGGCCACACAGCCAAGACAGTTATTGTGGAGAACTCAGCCATTTATTGAGGAGTCAGTGGGGAGGGGAGCTGAAGAAATCTCCATAGGCTTAAAAATGAATTATCAAGATAATAGGATTAAGATATGTCAAAGTCTGTTTCATTCAGAGATAAACACTTGGACTAAGACAGGCAGTTGGGAACTCTTGGGGGCATGGTGAGTGTTCCACTGAGCTCCAAAATAAGGTATACAGTGGAGATAGAATGTGGATCCCAATGCCGCACCCTAAATTAAGGCTGAAAATGGTAAAAGACTGGTTCTCCTATCCTTGCAAAGCAAAGCAACCTGACCCCCCCCCCAAATGATTTTAGAGAATAATCTGTGTCTAAATAATACCAATCATCTGAATTAGCCTAATGATGATGGGAAATGAGGAGACAGATTTGAGAGCTAATGTCATATCAAAGTTTCCACATGGAAATCAAGTACAGGTTTGTTATAAAAGTCTGTTGATTGAATTTCAGTCCCCAGGTTCCCTCCCATCAATCACAAAGAGTTTTGTAAAGGTCTATCTCACAGTGATTCAATTAAAAAAAAAAAGTCTGTTGAGAAGAACAATAACTTTTCCCCTGGGAAGGATTCATTTATTCAAAACAACTCCTTTTAACCATTCTGGCAAATGGGAGAAAGAGAGCGGGCCAGAGAAAGAATCTGGGTAATGAATCCTATTGCCAGGAAGATCAACTTAACCCAATGAGTTGGGGGGAAATATTGGCTCAAGTGTCATTGACAGAATAATTTGCTGCTGAAGATACTATTTCTTTTTGTATTATTATTAGTGAATCACCATGGGGTACAGTTACAGACTTACAAACTTTCATGCTTGCGTTTCAGTCATACAATGATCGAGTACCCATCCCTTTACCAGTGACCATTCTCCACTACCAATAATCACAGTATCCCACCCCACCCTGCCTCTGAGGCAGGGCATTCCCTTTTGTTCTCTCTTTCCTTTTGAGTGTTGTAGTTTGCACTAGAGGCATTGAGTGACCATTATGTTCGATCTATAATCTACATTCGGCTAGGCTAGCATGGAGATGTTATTTCTTGTCATCTTTTTCACTTCTGTTTTATGTTGGGTGGAGTTCTAATTTCACAGATAGGTATTTTCTGAGCTTTTTCTTGCAAAGATTTTTCTCCATGTTTCTTTTAGATGCTCTGAAGAAAGTCCTGGGGGAGACTTTCTGCAATCTAGTCAGGGGCTGAAGAAAGTATGTGGGTCAGACACACCTCAGAACCACAGGCTGTTTTAGCTGCCGGGCAGATTTCTTACTAAAGAGGGTTCTAGAGTAATAGGAAGGAAAAACATCTGATGAGAACAAATGATGCCTGTCCATAAAGGATCAGGGAGGAAATTTCCTCCTTCCTCTTAGTTCTTCTTAAACTGGACACACAATCAGCTTTAACTTCAGGCATATCAGGAGGAGGAAAAGACACATGTAATTACACAATCACAAAAAGTCTTTGATTCTAGATCCAGTGGAACAGAATGAGGTAACAAATGAGATAACTCGTGGAGGAAAATGGGGGATTCCTGTGATGAAGAATGGAGTGATTCAGAAAGGCAAGGATCGGTTGGTCTGTAATGAGAGATTTTTCTAATGGAAAGTTCATTTCCGGTAAAAATATTCATGCTGGGTAATAGTCCCTCGTTTTCATTTTAAGTGGTTAAAGAAGTGATAAAGTTTCTCAGGAGATGGCAGAGACTCAATTGACATTAATTCAAAATAATGCTCAGGCCAGGGCCAGAGAGATAAAGCATCAGGCTAGATGGAGTGTAAGATTTGCAAGCAAGAGTCTGAATTCCAAGCCCAGCATTGAGCTTGGGAGCATCCCCTGAGCCCCACCAGGTATGGCTCAAAGAAAAAAAAAAAAAAACCAGAGAAGAACTATTCTGAGCATTGTGAGAGGCTCTTAGGAGACACTAGCTCAGATGCTGTATACTTCAGAAGTTCCAAGTGTTGTCAAGTATGATGACCACGGAGCAGGACACATCTTTACAGGCATTTTCACTCATTTTAGAAGAATCCAGAGTATCTTGTTCTACATGCCCTGCTTAAAACTTCAAGAAAATAGAAAGCCCTTTTTATCCTTATTCTGATGGATCTTGGGTTTGCTTAACTAAAGATTATGTTCTTCCTCTAATGAAGTTGAAAGTATTTTTTATGCCCCAAATAAAAGAACATTCTGTAGACAGGAAAGAGTTGAGCACTGTATTTCTGCTTCTTATTTTACCTTAATTCACAGCTAAATAATGTCTTAGATAGCCAAGGGGAAGTGAATAAATGGAACAAATATTTTACTCAAGAAAATTAACCAAGGCAAAACAAATTCAAGTTCTGAATTTCCAGCCCATCCCAGTGGGTTCGTTAAGGCTCTAGTCCTTACATAAGTTCAAAACAATTCATTAAAAAAACATGAGATGGTCTGTTTAATAGTTCATCTCATAATTTATATAATCAGTCATATGTCAGTTATTTTATAAGAGCAAAACAGGATCTAACTGATGTGGGTTTGAGTACTATATCTGATGGCAGATAATTTAAGATACATTATATTTAAAAGAGCTATCTCAGTAGTCTTAGAAAATAAAAGCCACTAAAATATGAAAATACAATGCATTAAGAATGTTCAAATTATATTTTTATGGATTATAAACTGGAAGATTTTTAGAAAGCCTCCAGGGAATTTTAGAACTTGCATTGGAAGCCATTCTGTGGAATTCTATAAAACACTTCAAAGGTAGGAATTTTCATGGGTCACTAAGGACTTCTATAAGACCCCATAAAAGGGTAATTTCCATAAAATAGCATATTAATACATTTTCAGTTTATTTATCTTTGTGCCTCTCCTCCAGCTTTAACCTTATAATTATCCAATCCTTCACATTTTATGTATCTTTCTTACATTTGCAGACCATGCTATCCAAAAATAATATTTGAAATGGCCCCAAGAAGCATTTCTATGAAGCTATCAGCCAGCAAGGCCTTGAATTGGGGAGCAACCCAAAGAAAAGGAAACTTTCAAACATTTAATTTAGAAGATTACACAGCAACACATTTCATGACAGCTTTCTATCACTTAAAAATGCATATATTCAACAGTTCCACCCCACATCCCCAGATCCCTCAGTGTATAATGCGAGATTCCTGGTAAAAACTCACTGCCTCATGAGAATGGGCAATTGTCCATTCGCCACAAAAACATCCTCTATAGTCTGTTAATGTAGCAAATTCAACCTAGTGGATCTAATTAAGTTGAGGATAACTCTTCTGGGGGGCAACAGCTGAACCTAGATGGTGTATGTGTTTGCAAAGGATGCTTAACAGGATTGTTGACAAGGAGACCTGAACCACTTAGAAACCGTTTATTGTCTCACAGTCAAGATGAGCTACAAAGTCATAATTGATCCTTCTGAGATTGGGGTGGAAGAATGTTTAAGGGGTCTGGTTCTTCACATGCCCAGACTGCTTTTCTTCCTCTGTCTTCCCTTTGCCTTCCCTCTACAGCATGTCTGTCTCTGTGTCCAATTATCTTTGCTTCTCAGGAGTCTAGTTCTATTGGATTAGGCTCCACCTTAAGGCTCTCTCTCTCTCTCTGTCTCTCTCTCTCTTTCTCTCTCTTTCTCTCTCCCTCCCTCCAGATTTGTTGAATAAAAAGAATACATGGTTACTCTTAAGTAATATTATCTAAAATTTTTTTCTTTCTTAAATTATAGTTTATATAATATGAGTACAAAGGTATCAGTTAGGTGTCAATTTTCATGGTTTTGATGAACAACATTACTGCACCTTTACCACCACCAAAGGACCCAAGACACTCTACCACGAAGCAATTTTGTAGTTGGCTTGTTTTTTTTTTTTCCGGGGGGGTGATAATTTGGGAAGTCCCAAGTGGTATCCTCATGAGATACCAGAAATCAAGCCAGGTTGGCCCTGCATGCAAAGCATGTACCTTCACCTTTGTTCGATCTTTCTGTCCCACTTAACGACCTCTTTTCACTGCGTGGCTATTGTGGTGATCCCTCTCCAAACAGTCCTATTTTGAGTTACTAGAGGTTGACAGTTAAACACAGGAATCTTAGAGACACCCACAGTTCTATTCATAGCATATGGACTGACCTGACTGGCTGAGCATATGGTTCTGCACAGAGTGTGGCTAGGTGTGGAGGGCCAGCCTTGGAAGACTAAGGAGACTGTCACACTGGAGACTAACACTCAACTTCTCATAGCTTTGGGGTTCGCAGCAATGAAGTAGAGGTGAAAAAAAGAACCTTCTAGAGTGGGAAAGAGAGTCCAGGGGTTAGGCCTCATGCCTTGCCTGCATTTGACACCAGTTTGATCCATGCACCACAGGCACCAGCCCAGCCCCAGTGTCCCAGAATTAGCCCTGGAGACCCCCCCAAGCACCACCTGGGGTGCCCCTGAGCACCACCAGGAGACTAACTGGTAGTTTTGGAACCACAGGCCCAAGCAACACGTTATACTACAGCCAGAGTATTCAACTGTGTGCTCTGAGGTGTGAATAACCAATATACAGTATATTATCAATATACTCATATACTATACACAACATATTCAATATACAATACATACTGTATATAATATAGTCAATGTACTATGAATTTAACCATGTGCTCTGATGCACATGTGAATGATATAATTCATGAAAGTGCTTAGTAAGTAGAATAAGTCACCACACAAATACAATGCTGCTCTTATTTTTAGCCTTATCAAGTTATCTGTATAATGTTAATGTTGCTGTCATCCAGTGATAATACTTTTTCTAATTGTGTTTACAAAGAAAGAAAGTTTCCTTGTCTTTCAGTCTGTTATATATCTATATATGTATATATACATACACACACATACATGCATATATAAGATACACACACATACACACACATATATATATAGACATATATACATATATATATAATATACCTTAAGGAGTTTTGAAAGAATGGTTCTGTATACTATGCCTGGAATTGTTATATTTATATAACTAATGTCAGGCCAGATGGTTCTATCCCCCCTCACTTCAGGGAGTCTGTGTAAACACAAAAAGACAGCAGTGGCTTTATCTCACCCAGCCGCCCGTGTTTGATAGTCTCAGGCCTTTCCTCCCACTCCAGGCAGGTCGATGGCGATGGGCAGGCGAAGGAAGGAAACGAGGGCCAGACTGGTTGGTGTCAGTTGCAGTTTATTCCATTCCCATCTCCATTCTCCTCTGATTCTCCTCCTGCTTCTTCCTCCCCCGTGCTACTTCATTCTCTTCCTTGATCCCCCTTCATTCTCCTTCTGGCTCTGGAATCTGGATCCCCTTTCTCCTTCTCCTTCTGGAGTCTGGATCCCCCAGCCCACTCTTACAGTCTAGTTAAATCCCAAAGGATGAGAGGTTGGGGCTTACACATAGGTGTGGTCATAATCAATAGGGGTATAGGGGTAATGTTCTTTCCCTCAGAGGGTACTTCTTCTAGGACAAATACTCTCTCAGCAGTACGACCCACCCTAGAATGGAATCCCCTGGGTGTGTTTCTTTTCTTTTTTTTTTAATGTAGGAGTACTGCTATTTATTCAGCCACTGATAAGGCTGATTGAATTTTGCATGAACTCCACCTTACTTTTTTCCCCCCATTTTTTATAATTTTATTTATTTAATCACCATGAGAGCAGTTACAAAACTTTCAGGTTTAAGTCTTGGTCATACAATGAAACACCTGTACCTTCACCAGTGCCCATTCTCCACCTCCAAAAACCCCACTATACCCCCTTCCCACACCCTCCCCCTACGTGTGAGGCAGATGATTTCCAAATCACTCTCTCTATACTTTGATCACATTCAACATTTCGACACCACACCCACCATTATTATTTGGGATTTTACCCCAACACTCAGATCTGCTGAAAAGTCAACAGTAGACAGTTTGTTTTCTATTGCTGGTCATGAATAATATATGATGTCACATGGTTGCAGTAGTGGCTGCATAATTTTGAAATTCCAAAATTTTAACAATTGAATCTAGAGAGATTTCCTGCCAAAACCTGCTAGGTTCCGAGATCTGTTCCTGAGTTCTGAGATCATGGCCATTAAGCAGCTTGATCAGGAGCCAGAGAGGCCGTTTGTGGGTGGTGACTCGCCGTCTCCTTGGGGTGGGGAGGAAAGGGCCGGCTCCACCCCCATCCCATGAGGCCCCACGTGTGTTGTCACTGCAGGCCCAAACCTGACTGTCCAATGGTCTCTGGTGGATGACGGCCACCAAGCCGCCAAGAGGGAGCAGGCCAAGGCACAAAACCTATTCCCATCTGGAGTGGCCCAGAGCCAGTAACGTACTCTGTGGCCCACACGCATTTCTGCTAAAAGCTGCTGGGCTTCTAGATTTGTTTCTGAGACTCTGGGATCATGGCTGTTAAGCAGCTTGATCAGGAGCCAGAGGGGCCATTTGTGGGCGGCAATTCAGGGTCTCGTTGGGACGGGGAGGAAAGGGCCGGCTCCACCCCCATCCGAAGAGACCCTGCGTGTCTTGTCATTGCAGCATTGTAGGCCCAAACCTCACTGTCCAATGGCCTCTGGAAGATGGCGGCCATCAAGCTACCTAGGGGGAGCAGGCGGAGGGACAACACCATTTCCCCCGTGGGGTGGCCCGGCAACAGTAACCTACTGCATGGTCCACATGCATTTCTGCCAAAAGTCGCTGGGTTTTGAGATTTGTTTCTCAGTCTCTGGGATGATGGCCGTTAAGCAGCTTGATCAGGAACCAGAGAGGCCATTCGTGGGCAGCAACTCGGGGTCTCATTGGCACAGGGAAGAAAGGGCTGGCTCCACCCCCATCCCATGAGGCTCCACGTGTCTCATCGCTGTGGGCCCAAAGCTGACTGTCCAGTGTCCTCTGGAGGATGACGGCCACCAGGCTGCCAGGTGGAACAGGCCAAGGCACAAAACCTATTCTGACCTGGGTTGGCCCAGCACCGGTAGCCTACTTCAGGGACCGGATGCATTTCTGCCAAAAGCCATTTGGTTTTGAGATTTTTTTCTGAGTCTCTGGGATCATGGACATTAAGCAACTCAATCAGGAACAAGAGAGGCCATGCCTCCAATTATATAGCTGAACCAGAGGTGGTTTGTGGGTCTGTCTCCCACATCCCTAACTTTTGGCCGTTTACTTTCTTGAAAAACTTTGCCAAGGTTTTGGGGTCTGGCCAAAGGCACAGCAGCAATTTTGGGGTATCTAGAAGTCTGAAGGCGCCATCAGGCTGCTGATGCACTCGCCTCACAGGTGCAGATTGACCTGCTGGTGACACCATACCCCCTTCCCCTGGGTGTGTTTCTCCTCTCCTTGTCCAACAAATATATAAGCATTCATAATATTAATCATTTTGTATGGACACAGTAAAAGATACATTAAGCTTATAGAATTGCTCTCCTAGGGCCATCTCAATCTCAAACTACAGTGCTCAGGCCAGATAGTCTTTCCTCTCCCTAGCAGGGTCCCAGTCTCATCGTTACTTTTGAATCATGACAGCATCTGTCCATGATCAAGCTCTTAACTTACAGTTAAGAATCGTGGCATTTTGGCCTGGCCCATTTCGATGCCAGAGTAGCTCACAGCTTGCCCTGGGTCAATTCAGTCCCTCGTTCGGGACCCTGCTTTTTTTTTTATTAATATTTTTTAATAGTGAGACATCACGAGGTACACTTGCAGACTTACACATTTGTGTGCTTGGGTTTCAATTACACAATGATCAAACACCCATCCTTCCACCAGTGCGCATTTCCCACCACCATGGATCCCAGTATCCCTCCCACTCCCCATTCCCCCCATCCCACCCTGTCTCTGTGGCAGGGCATTCCCCTCTGTTCTCTCTCTCCTTTTGGGTGTTGTGGTTTGCAAAATAGACATTGAGTGGTATTCATGTTTGGTCTATAGTCTACTTTCAGCATGCTTCTCCCATCCTGGGAGGACCCTCCCAACACCTTTATTTGGTGTTCTCTTTATCTGAGCTCTCTTTTCCCCTAGTATGTGTGGTTGGCCTCCAGGTCATGGAGTAAAATTCCTGATACTAATCTTGGCCATTATTGGGTGTTAGTTTCCTATTTTGTTACTTTATGTTCCCCAGATGAATGCAATCTTTCTATGTCTATCCCTTTCTTTCTGAGTCATTTCGCTTAACATGATACTTTCCATGTAGTACCACTTGTATGTAAATTTCATGACTTCGTCTTTTCTAACAGCTACATAGTACTCCATTGTGTAAATGTACCAAAGTTTCTTTAACCAGTCATCTGTTCTCGGGCACTCAGGTTTTTTCCAGATTCTGGCTATTGTAAAGAGTGCTGCAATAAACAGACAATTGCAGATGTCACTTCAGCTATATTCTTTTTGCCTCTCTGGGATATATTCCCAGGAGTGGTAGTACTGGATCAAATGGGAGCTCAATTTCCAATTTTTTGAGAATCATCCATACTGTTTTCCAAAAGGGCTGAACCAGTCAGCATTCCCACCAACAGTGAGCGAGTGTCCCTTTCTGCACCAGCACCTATTGCTTTTGTTCTTGTGGATATGGGCCAGTCTCTGTGGTGTGAAGTGATATCTCATTGTGGTTTTGATCTGCATCTCCCTGATGATTAATGATGTGGAACATTTTCTCATGTGTCTTTTAGCCATTCGGATTTCTTCTTTGTCAAAGTTTCTATTCATTTCATCTCCCCATTTTTTGATGGGGTTGAATGTTTTCTTTTTGTGGAGTTCAACCAGTACTTTGTATATCCTTGAAACTAACCCCTTATCAGATGTGTAGTTGGCGAATATCCTTTCCCATTCTGTAGACTGTCTTTGTATTTTGGGACCCTGCTTTTGGGGTGCTAGGAACTAAGGGAATCTGAGGCTTATGTCGAGAAAGCAGAAGCCCTGGAATGAATAATATTCAAAGCCAATTAAATCCTAAGTTACAAAAGCATAATATTGTCTTCCTGCATCCATACAAAAAGGGCATTGCTTTAAAGTAAACTATTCATAAGACACAAGGAGAGGAGAAAGACAATATTTTACTCATACATATAAAATCACAGATTTCTGAGGAATCTGACCTTACAAGTTAACAGAGTCTGATT
This sequence comes from Sorex fumeus, assembly GCF_029834395.1. Lineage (NCBI taxonomy): Eukaryota > Metazoa > Chordata > Mammalia > Eulipotyphla > Soricidae > Sorex > Sorex fumeus. The sequence goes on along the minus strand of NW_026606064.1, from coordinate 63,627,683 downwards.
AAGGGAGAAAGCTGATTAACTGGTTGGGGAGGAGAGCATAGGGAAGAGTTTACAGATAAACACAATGGAATGGAAGTGCCTCAGAGGCACTGTAATAAACCTGAGTTCATTGTGGCAAGGGAGGAAGGACAAACCAATGTCATCCTACAGGAGTCCATACCAAAAAAAATAAAACCTGATTTCGTCTGTGATCTAAAAAATTATTTTGTGGGACTGGAGAGGTAGTGAAGTCAGTGAGCCCCTACAGGAGGCTTATGTGAGACAGAGAGGAGAGAGATGATCACTTTCTTCCTATCTGCCTATGCCACCCTGGGACTGACTGGGAAAGCCAGGACTGATAAAGTCTCTATGAGCCCATGCACAGCTTTGACCTCAAGACCCACCAGCCCCAGGAGGTGGCTGTCAAGCCACATCTGACATCTTCTCAGAACAGGAGTTGATTTCCATCACTGGGATCTCTCAGGGAGCTGCAGACTCAGGCTGGAATGAGAAATTGCTCTTTTCAGGAAAGGAAAGTATGACCTAGGTCTTACCTAGGGTTTCTGGGTCCTTGTCCTTTCTCACAGAGAGGGATTTCAGGAGTAGGCAGCAGTGAAATAAAACCAGATTTTATTTGGAGGATTTTAGGAAGGGTAAGGGAGGAGCGCAAAGGGAGAGAGTAATGCACTCAAGAGAGAGCTGGCTTCTCCAAAGGATTTCTGATATTTTAGTAATAAGCCTAGAGGGATTACTGTCTAAGCCCCTGTGTTCTGAGATTGGTTTGTGTGCCTCTGGGAACATTGTCGTTCAGGAGCCAGAGGAGGCATTTGTGGGGGCAATCCGGGGCCTTGTCAAGGCAGGGAGCAGGGCCGGTTCCACCCCCTATCCCATGAGGCCCTGTGTGCTTCATCAATGCAGTCTCATATCTGGCTATCCATTTGGCTCTAAAAGATGGATGCCACCATGCTGCCACCACAAGGGGGAAAAGGCGAAGGGACAAACACTCTTCCCCTCCCAAGGTGGAATAGCACTGTAGATAAATGTACAATCCAGATGCATTTCGGTTGGGCATTATATTTTGCTCAGATTTTCCCACCACCATTCAAGCCTGCCTTTCAGGGACAAACGCTAGATCATTTACTTTCCATTGCTCACTTTGCATATTAGGAAAGGTTGCGCAGCTGCATAAGTGCCACACAGTTTGGAAGAATAGTCCTGGTGCCCGCATACTGGAGTCATGCTTGTAGAAACTCATGGTCATCGAATTCCATCTGGAGAAGGCAGGGAGACAGCACCTACCCCATCTGGGACCTCTCGGTGATATCGGCTCAGAATGGGGCCCAAAGAATTCTCTGGGATCTGTGGAGTCTGCTGGCAAGGTTTCTTCGCTTTTGTGTGCTGCAAGATGGCACTGGGGGCAGGTTATGGGCGTGACTTCTGGGATCAGGGGCTGACTGGGAGCTGAGGCGGAACTGTCCAGCTGGGCATCCCCATGTGGTTTGAAAGAATAGTCCTGGTGCCCGCATACCAGAGCCATGCTAGTAGAAGCTCATGGTCACCGGGATTCCATCTGGAGAAGGGGGGAGACAGCACCTACCCCATCTGGTACCTCCCAACGATATTGGCTTGGTATGAGGCCCGGAGAATTCTCTGGGAGTTGTGGAGCCCACCAGTCAGGTTTCTTTGCTGCTGTGTGCTGCCAGGTGCTAAGGTTTTATCTCTTATTCTGTTAATGAACTCACTAATGTTTTGTCAAGGTTGTTAAATCCACTCCAAAAAAAACCTTAGTCTCACTATATTTATATTGTCTTTTTATTTCTAATATATTTCTGTGCTGCCTTCTATTATTTCTTTTTTCTTTACTGGTGTTTTGTTTGATTTATTTTTCTTTCCGAAGTTCCTCAAGAAACTAAGACAATTTTAGTTTATCCTTTAGATTTTGATCTAAGTATTATACTGCTATGAATTTACCTCTTACTATAGCTTTTGCTGCATCCCATATGTTCTAACTGTGTCATTTTTTGGGCTTGTTTTAGAATTGGTTTTTACCATCTCCTTGGATTTCCTTATTGACCTAGTAGTTGTTCAATAGCATGTTTTTCTCATTTTCATATGTTGGCTTATTTCTAGTTGTATATTATCATCAGGAAAAAGATACATGATGTGATTTAAGTTTTTGTGAATATTTTGAAATGTTTTATTTTCAAAAATGTGGTCTATCCTTGAAAATATTCCATGTTTACTTGAGTATAATCTGTATTTATTTTTGAGGGGGAAGTTTTTGTGAATATTTTGAAATGTTTTATTTTCAAAAATGTGGTCTATCCTTGAAAATATTCCATGTTTACTTGAGTATAATCTGTATTTATTTTTGAAGTGCCCCGTAGATATTTACTAAACCTACTTGGTCTAATTCCTCACTGTGTTTTTTTTCCCTTGTCTGGTCTTCACGGACTTCTGTGAGTATTGACGCCTCCTTCTACTCTTGTGTTGTTGTTATTGCCACAATTCTGGTCCTTAATATGTGCTTTGTATATTTTGGTGCTATATTTGGTGCATACCTATTAATGAGTGTTAAATATTTCTGATAGATTGATCCTTTGAGCACTGCAAAATGACCATTCTTGTCTCCTGTCATTTTCAATCTTGAAATCTGTAGTAACTGAGATAATTATAATTTTCATTGCCTATTTTAGGTTAATATTTTCTTGAAGAATTAATTTATAGCATTTTATTTTGAGTCTGTGTTTACCTTTGGGTCTCAACTGAGTTTTCTGTAGATGAATAAATTTGGGATTTGATTCTTATCCAACTTTCCAGTCTGTGCCTTTTGATTGGTTAGTTGAAAGCCTTAATTTTAGGGAGATCATTGATATGAGCTGTGTGTTGGCATTTTGCTATGTGTTTTATTTGAGGCCTAGTTTGTATGTGATGTTGGGATTTATTTTCTTATTTTCTTCTTTATCATTGTTAAAGTTCTCATTTTGTTAATCCACTGTTCTCCTAATTTCGTGAGCATTATTATGGCTGGGTCTGAAGACTTCAGGTTCTGTTACATTAGGTATTTTGTTCTGTTGAGTTAGGAATTTCTTAATTATTACTTCTGTTGCATTTGGAATATTTCACAGGGTTTTTTCTTGATCATTATGAGTGGGGCACTGTCTTTGTTTCTCTGGATTAGGCCAAAAACCTTTTCTTCTCATCCTAATATAACTGTCTCCTATTAAAATGGAAGATTTCTATGTAGATAAATCCATAATTTGATTTAGATACACTGTAGTTGTGGGCAAACATAAGCAGATTCTCCTTGTTCTACCCTCCTGGGCTGCTTCTTCCCCCAATTGCACCTCTTTTTCAGACAACTTCTCAGAGATAGCCAGATTCAAAGATTCTAGACTTTGTCTATGTATAAATTGGCTCTAGGTTCGGTTTATGTGTTAGCTACTCCTGCTTAGCATCCATCCTTGCTGTTGATCCAGACTACACAGATCCAAAATGCATTCAGAGACTTCCAATCAAATCAACCAGTAGCATCCCCTCTGTTTCATATATAGAACTTGAATTTTATAGAAATTAAACAATTAATTCATTTACCCAAGAAGCTTACAACAAAAGTTGAGCTAGAAATCAGTCTTTATTCAACGTTCTAGACTATCTCTCTTCTTCTTTTCTAAGTAATGGTAATTTACCAAATGCCAGCTTTGTTGGATATATTCCTCTACAAGATTATAAATGGTCTATTCTCAAATGAACTGTAACTGTTAAATTGTTTATAACAATTTAGGCATATTAAGATATGATCATTTTGTCCCAAAGGCACAACTTCTATTTTGAGGAAAATGACACAAGCATCTATCTATGCCAGTATTCTCCCTCTCGACTCCAGCTCACATAATACCCTGAATATAGGATAATATTCTTTAACACTCAACCAATGCATGTTTTAAGAGTATCTTCTTTATAAATGTTCTTTTATAAATGTTATAGAGATTAGAGGAAAAGAAAAAATGTCAATATTTAGAAAAGTGAAGGTGCTCGTGGGGGAAATTTAGAAGCAAAGAGTTCTAAAATTTTGATCCCCCAAAGGATACTAGTTCCTGAATTGTCAGTGGCTGCTGGAGGGCAAGAGAACAGAGATCTTAAACAAAGTCCCAGTAAAGATGATCCTGTAACACAGTGACCAGGTCAAGGAAGCACTGCTGATATTTCAAAATGAAATACACTTTAATTTGTTTAAATCAAGACTCTATGTGTGGGTTTAATTTGTTCTGAAGGATGGCAGGAGCAAAGTCATTTGCAGTCAGAGAGCTAATAAAACCCCAAGAGACACCACTTTCTTTCTCCGTAGAATAAGATAAGAGCTAAAAGTTAAAGATGATTATGACTTTTTGTCTGTGAACCATTCTGCTGACAGAGATCTTTTTCATGTGTGTTTTATATCTAAATGGAACAATGAGTACCCTTGAAAAAATGTTGCCTCTAGAATTAGGTCCTTCTTGGATCCATAAAGATGATTTGTGACCCAAGGTTTGAAAAGAATTTTGATCTCATTGTAAAGAGAGAAGCACATCTTGAAATGGTTTCCAAGTTTTCGAACTTCTTTATATAATGAATTAAATGCCATCTTCAAGCTCTACTTTTTAAATGTGATCAATTTATATAACTCAGAAGTTTATAAAGCAATTTTATATCTCTGCCTCATGAAGAAGGGAGGGCAATATTATTTCCTTCATGTTATAGACGAAACTACGGTTTCACAAAGGTTAGGTGACTTGCCCAAGGTTATACAGCTAGTAAGTGACAGAGCTGAATGAAAAACGTCTTCATTGATCCAATGCTCTTTCTGTCACATTCTAATAAGTCTAGTGTTAGAAATAAAAGAAAGCGGACAGTAAGTATGATAAAGGTAAGAGTTACTACTGATGGATATTACTAAGGTAAGCTAGTTTCCTCTGAATTGAAATAGTTGGGAAAGAAATCTACTCCATTTTTATGTTGTAAATTCCTCACCAGTGTTCTATAAAATGAAAAATTAATGAGCACCTGTAAAAGATTTCATTGCCCACATCTCTGGGGCCACAATTTAAAGTTAATGTTATTTTCTATATTAATAGCTCCTCCCAATGATATTTCCTCTTAAATTAATGCAGATGCCAGGTAACTTGGAACAGACCAACTAGACCTGGAGGAGCAGCTCCAAATGCTCACTCAGCAGCCCTCTGATTTTGAAGAGAGCTTCAGGAGCAGTTACTGCCATTGGGACCTTGTCTTTGGTCATTAGGTACACACAAGCTACTCTTTAAGAATAACATCCCCTGTTTCATAGCCTTCAAAAAGAAAAAAATGCCTGGCTCCTAGTAATTGTAGCATAGAATTCATTACATTACCGCAATAACCCCCACTGATTTTCTTTCCCACTCTCCATTTTTCAAACATTTTCCTTAAATACAACTGCTTGCTTCAGCACCAATAGGGGACTAAGTTGATCCTGTCTGCTCATAAAATGTCAATGATCATCATTCTAGTGGTTTCAGATGAAGAATGGAAACACCCTGAGTCTGAGATCCAAGATGAGATCCAATATTCAAAGATATCCTGAATATTAAGCAAACTCTCCAAGGTATATTTTTATTTCAGAAAAGCAACAGCTGCTTCTCACCTTTTTCCAAGCTTCTGTCTTCCTTCCTACAAGGAAAGACAGCTTCCAAATGTGCTTTAGGTACATTGCCTCCCCTATTTCTAATCAGAGACATAATTATTTTTGTAAAGAGAAAGCAATAAACGTGTGTAGATCTTTCTGACACTGGTTGGGTTATCCTGATAAATGAACCAAAATTAGAGTGGAATTCCTCAAGTGCAGTGAATATTTCATGTTGAATTTTTATTTGCTTTTCATATATCACTGTCCATTCCTAGCAGTCTTAAAGTGCACTCTTGAAGCACAATATTAGGGAGAATTAATGGGCTGGTTGGAGAATTAATAGACTCCAGTATTACCAAATATTATCCTTATTTATGTTTAATGTACACATAATGCTCTTGGGCTGGAGCGATAGCACAGCAGTAGGGCGTTTGCCTTGCACACAGCCAACATGACCGACCCGAGTTCGATTCCTCCGCCCCTCTTGGAGAGCCTGGCAAGCTACCGAAAGTATCTTGCCCGTACAGCAGAGCCTGGCAAGCTCCCTGTGACGTATTCGATATGCCAAACACAGTAACAACAAAGTCTCCAATGGAGACGTTACTGGGCCCACTCGAGCAAATCGATGATCAACGGGAGGGCCTTTACTTTACTTTTATAATGCTCTTAAATTTTATACTCATACACAATATCTATTTTACCATAGAAAATGAAAACTAAAATATGAGATATAGTGTATGTTGAAGTTATAAGTTTCCTTTAATGAATTATCTAAATGCTTCCATGACCAAGATTTCAAATTCTTCTTAAAAGATCACTGGATTAACCATCAGGTTCTACCTGGCATTCTCTTTCTGGTGGACCTGTTGGGAAATGATAGGGAGAGAAGTGTGAGTTTCAAAGAAAAAAAGGCATGCACGTCCAGTGGCCAAGAACTGTTCCCCTGGCCAACCCACAGTGACAGACAGACAAAGGACTGGGAGTTGGGGGGATGGAGAAACAAGGCCCCAAGCTGGTCAGTAGTCAGTTTATTTCTCTCTCCTCCTCAATATAGTACGATCTCTCCATGTACTGCACAATCGTAGTCACAGTTTTGCTCGTAGTCCCAGTTCATCATAGTTCCATCATCCTAGTCTTCTCATAGACCTCAAGGTCCTCTTTTCAGTCTAGTCTAGTCCTCTTTTTCAAGTCCCCACCCTCCCCTTATAGCATAGTTATATAGAAATCATAGAAGGTGGGGTACACATAGATGGAGTTGAATATTATCATAACAAAAAACATATGTAAAGCCATTCCTTCAGGGTAAATTCTAGGGGATTAACTCAAGGACAGAATCTCATCTGAGGGTTCAGCACTTTAGATTACTAGGAGATTACTAGATTACTCAAGGGCGGGATTCCATCTAGGATGTATTGCTTTCCCCTTTCTTCATCTAGTAATCCATTTAAAGAATCATAGTAACTTTACTTCTTATAATATGGGCTGGAGCGATAGCACAGTGTGTATTGCATTTGCCTTGCATGTGGCCAACCCAGGTTCGATTCCTCCATCCCTCTCGGAGAGCCCGGCAAGCTACCAAGAGTATCCCGCCTGCACAGCAGAGCCTGGCAAGCTCCCCGTGGCACATTCAATATGCCAAAAACAGTAACAACAAGTCTCACAGTGGAGACATTATTGGTGCCTGCTCAAGTAAATCAATGAACAATGGGAGGACAGTGTTACAGTGCTACAGTGCTAATATTCCTAGTCATTTTATATGAACATAGTAAGAGATACATTAAGCTTTAAGGTTGGCTCTTCCTGTGACATCTTGCTATGTATCCCAAACTACAGTCCTCAGGGCAGGTCAGTCTTTCCTAACCCCAGCAAAGTCTTTATTCAGTTACTTCTTTTTGGGTCATGACAAAGTTTGCCCATGGCCATGCCTTTAATTTATAATACTTATGGTGCTTAGCTTGTTCCCTTTCAATGCCAGGGGAACTTACTACTTGCCCTGGGTCCATCCAGTCCCTTCTTCAGGACCCTGCTTTTGGAGTGCTAGAAACTAAGGGCAACTGAGGCATAAGTCAAGTAAATATGGATGGATGCCCAGGAGTAAATATTATTTGGAGACAATTAACTCCCATGTTATAAAAGCATAACATGAACTGTCTTCCAGTAAAAGGACATTGATAAACCATGCAAGTGACATAAAAGAAAGAGAAAAGCAATATAGGATTATTAGTGCTTGATAGAATTGGGTGTGCCTCAGAGGCACTGTTGTGGGAGTAGCTCAATAAACCTAAGCTCCCTGCACTAGGAACAAGGACAACCAAATGTTTTCCAACAGAGAAGTATTACTTCACTTTGTTGAAATTATTTTATTTGCCTTGACTTTAGACTATGTGTTGGGTTTAATCTGATTCAGAAAAGCAATGACCCAGGGTATGTTACATTTGTGCAGATCAGAGGAATGTGAACAGCATGTGCCGGGAGAGAGCTGTCACGTCTAACCTCTTTCTGATAACTGAAGCTTGTCTTACAATGAAGGCAAAGTGAGCAGCTCACAATGTTTTCTCTGCTCTGTCACTGTCACTGTCCTCCCGTTGTTCATTGATTTGCTCAAGTGGGCCCAGTAACATCTCCATTGTGACACTTATTTCTGTTTTTGGCATATCGAATACATCACAGATAGCTTGCCAGGCTTTGCCGTGGGGGTGAGATACTCTTGGTAGCTTGCCGGGCTCTCCAAGAGGGGCAGAGGAATCGAACTTGGGTCAGCCAGGTCGGCTGCATGTAAGGCAAATGCCCTAACCACTGTGCTATCGCTCCAACCCTTTTCTGCTCTACTGTAATATAAAGTCACGTGACAGAAGAAATGAAGTACTAAAACAAATAATCCTGTTGGCCATGACCTTACCTTTTCACCACAGTTACTTCCTCAATCCACATGCAGAATAAATTCATCTCCATGCTAAAGACCCTCTAATCCCAACATCAGGTTAAAAATCTTTAATCTCAGTAATGACATAAAGTTTAAGTGTAGCTCCACTTTTATGGATACTTATAACTGAAAACAACAAGTTACCTTCCCATCCCTTTGTCTGTCCACACACCACAACATACCTAACATATAAAGGGAAAGGATAAATGCCAAAAATATTTGGTGATAAAAATCGGAAGCCTAGACTAGGGAGGTGGTTCAAGTAGTAGAGCACATAATTTGCAAATAGTGAGTTTGATCTCCAACGCTGTGTGACCCCTGATTACCATTGTGTGTGGCCCTGATCCGCTCCAGCTACTTCAATAATGACCTATAAAAATGACAAAAGGAAAAGGATATTTATAGTTATTATTAATCCACTATATTTCAAAATTCCAGTGAGAAAATGCGGCCAGGTGGAAGGTAAGGAAATGTTCCTTGCTTGGATCCAATTTTGCCCACGGGAATCCCAATGCATTGTTCTTCATTGCTCTTGGCTCTCATTGCCAAAAGACCTTCCTTTTTTTGTTCAGCATTTATGCTCACATATGATAAGGGTTCTGGCTGCTATATTCTTTCTGGTGATTGGGCAGTTTTCTCTGCATGATTCCTGCCTGTGGGCTGCCCCTAAGTCTTTTTATAGCCCAACAATCATAGGCTATTTTAATTATGTCTGGAAAAAGTTCTGTCAATATCATTAACTAAGAACACTTTGAAGATTTCCCTTGTAGTTTCTTCCTGTCAGTTCCATGAACTGAAGATGGGCCCACCATTCTTTTCTTTTCTTTCTTTTTTTCTTTTTGGGTCACACCCGGCAATGCACAGGGGTTACTCCTGGCTCTGCACTCAGGAGTAGTGACTCCATTCTTTTCTTTTCTTTTTTTTTGACATTATATATTCAGTTTATTTAATATTTATGACAAGTTTCTTATCTCAGTATCCTCAAGGAGACCAACATTGTTATTGGGATGGGCTTCGATTTCAGGAATGTGGGATAAGAGTCTTCTTCCACTCTCCGAGTACTGGCTTTCCACAAAGCTTCCAAGCAGCTGCCATCTTTCTTTCCAGAGGCGACACCATTCTTTTCTTAAATGAAAAGTTTTGTAACCTTAATTTTAATTCCTTAAACTTACTTTCCTTTGAGGAACCATATTCTTAATCCAGGTAGAAAATTTTTTCCAGTTAAAACCTTTTCTGTGAATTATATAAATCCTTTCTGCATGTTTATAAAGATAACTACCAGTATGTTGATTTGTGTTTGTCTGGAGGCTGTATTTTGTCTTACTTTTATTTTTGGTTTGAGGGCCACACCTAGCTATGCTCATGACTTTCTCTGGCTCTGTGCTTGGAAATCAATCCTGATAGTGCTTAGAATCAAATGGGGGTTCTCTCATATGCAAGGCAAGGGAAGTGTCTTGTCCTCTGTTCTATCTTTCGGATCCTTTGAGGCTAAATTATAATGACAGTGCCCTGGGTCTGATCTTTGCCTGAGGTGAGGCCTTGATGACTTCGTTTTTGTTTTGATAAGAGTTTTATTTTTCCACCCTACCCATTTAATTTTTTTTTTGTGCTCTCCATTCTCTGCGATCTTCTATTTTCTCAATTCACCTTTTTCTAAGGGGAACTTATGAAGAGAATCTGCTCATTCTACAAATATTTTGTCACAAAATATTTTCTCACAAGTTGCTGTTGATAGTGGAATATGTGTTTGGGGTGATTACAATGGATAACGTCTACCTGAGCTCATGTATGGCATATGTACTAAAGTCATGCCAGCCTCATTAAGACAAACTGTACCTGAGAATCTCTTGATCTGCATGGCCTGGGAATTAATCCCTATAACCTGTATTTTGGAGAGCTGCAGTTTTCAGGCTAAGGCAAAGTTTTGCAATTTTTAGAAAAAAATGAGAGGTTGGTCTCAAGATCCACTCGATCCAATTTTTTGTCTCTCATTTCATAAAATTATTTTAGAGGAGGATGAAGAGAAAGACAAAAGCAAAACAAAAGAAACTTTTGGCTTTTGGGAGTCACACCCAGAGATGCTCAGAGGTTCTGGACTCAAGAATCACTCCTGATGGGGACCATATGGGATGTCAGGAATCAAACCCAGGATGGTTGTGCACAAGGCAAATGCCCTACCCACTGAACTATCATTCCAGCCCCCAAAAGAAATTTTTATTATGGGAATAAACATGTTCAAGGAAAACCTTTGCTTCTTCAGAAAGAAAGGAAAGTCATAAAATGAGAGTTTTATTGAAGGAAGATAATAAGTACCCAATATATTGGTGGGGGCATCTTCAAGGTAGGGTATCCCATATTGGTTTGAGTAGTTGATTAGATAGAGTTTTTTATGGGTTCTCTGGATTCGGGTCAAGGGTCATTACTAGGGAGTTGTCAAGAAGGAGTTTTTACTCTGGAGGTCTCTTTATTCTCCTAGTTTTAGGGGGTCATTTTTCCTGCCTGTGAATTTTCTCTAGAAAGGGTCTGGCCTTCATTTTGAGAGAGCAGTCGGATAATTCCTGTTCAGATCATGTAATCACTCCTGGCATTTCTTGGCTTTATGACTTCTTATCTTTTCAAACACTTCTGATTTTATGTCTCCTGAAATTTACTAACCTCTACCTGAAGGCCTACCTCATCACTGTGACTATTTTCTGTGTTCTCAGTTACCGGGGATGACAGTCGGACAAAAAAGCTAGTCAATTACATAGCATGGGTCACTGTTTTCTCTTTCTCTTATAATGGTCTCTTTGTGGCCTATCAGTTGATCTCATAGCCAGTGTTGCACAGATGTCAGTTCCTAGCACTTACTTCTTGCCACCAATTTCTGATTTGTCCATTGTTAGGTGGTTGTTATCTGGTTGGCCACATAACAACCCAAATCAAACCTCAAGAAGTAAAGCAATAACTATGTATTTCACATGCTTGTGGATTTTCAGATTTTCTTGCCATGGCTCTGGGCTTTAGGCTGACATCAAGTCAGCTACATATGTCTCTTCTTTCTCTTTAAACCAATGACTACCTGTAGCAGATTCTCATAGTGTGACAAACAAGTGGGTTGATCAGAAATGTATGCCTTGCAGAGTGTCAGGTCAGACGGTTGTCATGGGTCTCTTCTGCTCCCATTCTGTTATCTCAAGCATATCAGACGACCAAACCAGAAAACAGGGCTTACTCTACTGCTCTTTAATCACATGCAGAAAGAGGAAAGAGAGAGAGATAAGTAATACAATTTATCATGCAGTTCATGATAAATGATTTAAATCACTTTGATTTAACATAATGGTTTGATATATTGTTAACCATAACCAAATTGAAATTTCAGATTGCATCATAGCTTTGAGTTTGCCTGATATCTACCGAGTACCACTCAGGGATGTATGTTGTCCAGTTTGGGAAACAGCAATTCATAAAACTGAGTAACAAACCTTGGTAGTGTTAGTGCTCTTGCAAGAAGAATTTTCTAATTCTATTATCTGGGGCAGGAGGATATGGAACACTACATTCAATTCACAATTTTGTCTTTTCTTAGGTGAGTCTAATTATGCCACCTTTGAAATGTGGCCTCATATGTGTCCTGTCTTCTGCTGACAAAATTAGGGGGATGACTGAAAAGACATACAAGAGAAATCTAACTTTGAGCAGCACAGCACAGATGGATGCCTACAAGCAATGCAAAAAGCGGGGCCCCAAAATACATGTCCTTTAGTTCATAGGACAAATATCTGTCATATATATTTATGTGTCAACTTAACCACCCTGGTGACTAAGTATATGATCATATAGTGGCTCACAAAGTGTGGGCAAAGGACTCTGAATGACCCTGAGCAAATTTTAATGTGATCTTCAAGGGCACAAGCATTCCCATAATAATAAAGAATGTTTGGAGAGATGACTCAGCAGGTTGAGCACATGCTTTACATGCAGGAGACCTGGATTCAAGCCAGGAATAGCCCCTGAGTACTTCAGAGTGTACCCCCCTAAAAACAATGACAGAATATTTTTTATACCTCGCATTACATAGGGTTTTATAGGGGGGGGCAAGGGTTAATTTTTTTTTCAGTGTTAAAACTCAAAATCCGTACTTCTCTCACTCTTTTATTGGAGTAGGAGGTAGAGGAGCTCCCCTCTTTTATGCCAAACTCTGAAAAGATTTCCAAGAGTGTAAAACAGTACAAATATTCTCACTAGATCCAGTTGTATTATGAAAACAATATTTTACAAAAAAATTTGTTCATATATCGTGATTTTACTATCCTTGAGTGAATTCATAAATTGACGTTTTAAAGAATCATAATTTTTTTTGGTCATACTGGATGATGCACAGGGGTTACTTCTGGCTCATGCACTCAGGAATTACTCCTGGCAGTACTTGGGGGACCATATGGGACGCTGGGAATCGAACTCCGGTTGGCTGCATGCAAGGCAAACGTTCTACCCACTGTGCTATTGCTCCAGTCCCTAAGATCGTAATTTATCTTCCACAATGGTATACATCAACAGATATAACCCACAAAGCTCTCAAAGAATTCAAGAGTGTAAAGTATTCTGAGGCCAGAAAGCTTGAAGACTGTGTGAGGGTGAAGGAAAGTGCTGTGCATACTTCCCAGCTTGAGTTTGGAGCACATTATATGAAACCCACCACCACATCACCTTCCACCGCTGTCTTCCTGCGCCATCCACTCTTCCGGAGCTGGATTCATATACTAGAATTGGCGGGTTCCAGATTAAATTCTACCAAGGAGAGGCATTCTTACACAATTGGAAAATAGATAGTAGCCAAGTTGTTACTCCATGGACCAGTGTAGAGTTTCAACAGATGGGAGATTTTTTCAGCAGCACTAGGTGATTCTGGAATCACTGCTTTCAGTGATTTTTTTTTCAGTTGTGATTATCAACAGTGGTTTCCTATGTTTCAAGAAATTTCCTGACTCTCTTAAATCTACTGGCAAACCTTAATTGCCTTCCTGCTTTCCTTTCAACATTTTTGTAACCATCAAATTACATTATTTATGTCCTTTTTTTTTGCTTAGAATGCTTGGACAAGGCTTTGCTGTCCTAACTCAACTTATTTGGTAGTTGGTGGTCAAAGACTAAATGAAGAAATAAATTACAATATGCATAAATTGCAATATTTATGCCTACTATGATAAGCACCACAAGAGAAATAAGATGAGTGTCATGATAAAAATTAAGACTATAGACTTCACTGTATGTTAAAAAATACATCTTAAGTACATGAAAACTGTACTCATTATATGAATATTTTTATATTTTTAGAAGGTATGCATATTGTTTTAGGCTTCAAGGCACAAGGGAAAAACCATAAAATTTTATTAGAAAAATGACATTGACTTTTAAGTAATTAATACAAGTGTTCTTTGTCACAATGATTTGTGAATGTGTTATAAATTTTGCAGACTCTTACCATATGAAAATGTTTTACACAGAAATTCTTGGGAACATACTTTAGAATCTTCTTACATAATGCCTCGACATAAAACATTGGTTTGTGGATGTGATTAATGAAAAGAAAAATTTCCATTTTATTTTAATTTCTGAAAAATAAATCTACTTTATTAACTCTTCTGAATATATCACCATACTTTTAAGCATACCAAATGCGAATTCTATTGATTGGAACAGAAACTATAGATTGCAGTGACAAAATACATTTCAGTGCTGTAGAAATAAGCCAGGTTGCCATCGTTTTTGACTCTAAACAGTTTACTGAAGTTGTAGAGAGTACATAAATCTTGCAGTTACAGTCATCAGAAAAAAAGGGTGCATTTAATGTGTGACTGAGTAAGTGTGTGTGTGTGTGTGTGTGTGTGTGTGTGTGTGTGTGTGTGTGTAAAACTAGATTTCCCTAAAACCTAAAACTCTCTTCTTGGGTTTGTAAGACAAAATATTTGTGATGTAGAGTTACCCAAGTTCATCATTAGAAATAGCCTTAGAGGTCAGAAATCCAAATCAGTTCATTGTCTATATTCTAAAAACTAGTTGGACTAGAGCCTGTTCAAGGGCTTGCCCAGAATGCACCTGGCCTTGCCTCTTCACAAATCAGTGGCATTCCTCTATCTTCTGGAATTTGTGTTTAAAAATCAATAACCTCTAAACCTTTTTATGAATATGAAATTCAGTAGGATGTGATCAATATTTTGAGTCATTTTGTAATCTTGTTCAGATATTTCTTTCCCTGTTTCACCCCTAAAAAGAGTATTTACCCATGTGAGGCTTTTTGCAGAAGCTGTCTTTAAAGAGAGTGAGAGTGGATCAACCTGAGAGTGTAGTTCTGACACATCTAATTAGAGATTCTTGTTCAGGAAGGGAGTGTGCCCTGAAATGAAGAAATTTGCTGCGAGACCTACCTCCCAATAACTTTGTGCTCCTTAGATAAACAGCAGCTCCTCAACCCAGTTTTTCATTATGCAAAATCAACAGTGGCCCGAAAATAAGCACATGATAACTTGAAAGAGGTAATATTCTCATAACATTTTATTATAGCCAATGACTGTAGTTGTTTTATTTTATTGTGTAGTCATTGTTCATCTCTTCCTGTGCCTAGTTTATGAATTAAACTGGATCATAGGTGAGTAAGTATAGGAAAAAATGAAATATATAAAGCTTGGTTCTGGCCAGAATTTCAGGCATTCATGTATCTCCCTGCATAGGTGGGATGACTGTAACCCACAACTGTTTTTCCAGAAGCTCCGTATAGACAACTTTCAGATTCAGAAAAATCTAATTCTACTGTACACACCAGTGATTCCAGCTCGTTGAGCCTTAGTTTTCTGGTTTGTAAAAACAGGGTGATCATATTTAATGCCTAGGTTAGTAGTCATTTTTAAAACAGTAACTGAATGTTTGTTGCCTCATCAGTATAAAACAAATTAATAGAACTTTTACCTGGTAGCAGTGGGTATTTGGAGGGCAATGAAGTGATGAATGGGGTAAAATCCAGAAAGGAAAATAAGAACTAGCAGAGAAAATAATTGAATACTATGGTGCAAGATGCTGGGAATGGAAAAACTCTTGGAGAAAAAATATGATATTCCAAATCCCTAGCTTTACCAAGGAGGACCTGGTAGGCTAATGAGATAAAAGTGGGAACCTGTCACAAGAGCATCAGGGTATCTATGGTCTTCATCTGCACCACTAGAATCCTAAAACAAGGAGCCCTTCTCTGCATACATTACCTGGGGAATAAAAAGTTGTACTGTGTGGGCTGGGTCAGCCAATAGTTACTTGAAATTTTCCTAATCTCTCCTAGAAGTTGTTCATGCACACCCAGTCTGTGTCTCACCAGTGAAGGTCAGGCCCAGGGAGAGGACTTCTGCCTGGAACCTCTTTGCCCATGTCAGCATAGCTTTGGGTTAAGAAACAATATGAATTTAATAACAATACTAACTTCCTGCGCTCCTGTTTACATTGGCTTCTAGGTTACTTTTTTGTAAATAATCATGTATTTTCCAAGCATCCAGGAAAGCATAGCTCCAGGTGCAGAGTTTATGGGAATATTGCAGTAGAGCTAAAAATAGAGCTAACAATCTAATTAGGGATAGTTAACCAGACGGAAGGGAAATGAGAGACCAGGTACCTGTTGGAGCCCTGGGATTCAGCAGATGGGATGACTTCTATGCCCCACCTTAAACTTGAGCTGGGTCAGAAAATGTGAATAGAACCTACATATATACAGGAGGGATTCGCATATTTAACACTGCTTAAACCTATACAATCCAGCTCCCGGACGAGACCAGTGCAGTCTCCTGCCCCTGCGCCTGGCTGTTCCTCGCCGGGGTCCCTTGGAGGGGAGCGGGTTGAGCTTTCCTCCCCGCCCCGACCAGGGCTCCGGCAGCCGAAGACCTCCAGGACCAGCCACCACCATGCTGAGACCACTCTCCGCACACATGAAGGTACTGGCAGAGGGACAAAGCCACGCGGGTTCCGGGTCCGAGATCTCCAAGCCTACTCGGATTGGAGTCGAGCATCCTCCACCCAGATCCTCCAAATTCCAGTAGGCGGGGGTCACACCCACCACCTGGCCCCCTGGCGCCATGTAATCCCATCAACGGCCAAGACTCAGAGACTATAAAATCCAGCTCCCGGAACAGCGTGGCCGCATTCGCGGCTGCGTGACATCTTATCAGGACATCTTTTTATGACATCTTATTATCTCATTCCTACTTTGGACAAACTTGCAGGCTATCGAATGTAGCCTGCCCACAGGGCAGAGTCTGGCAAACTCCCTGTGGCGTACCAAATATGCCAAATACCAGTAACAATGATGGGTCTCATTCTCCTAAAGAGCCTTGAATATAATCTCAGGGCTAGGGTGAAAGAGACGTTACTGGGGCCTGCTCGAGGCAATCGACGAATAACAGGATGATGAATGAATGAATGAATGAAACCTATACATAGCACCAGACAGTCCTGAATCAGAAAGGGGTACAGTCTATTGGAAAGCAGGAAATTATGGAGAGAATTCCTTGAGGGATGTTTTTCCTGATCTTAACTAGCAGGATGAACACTTAATTTTTTTTCTCATTACATACCACAATCCAGCTCATTACAAGCTTATAAGGAAATAATTTTGTGGGGGAAAGGAGAGAAAATGAATTGCCTTGTGATCCATTAAAATAATGATGGGAAACCAATTTGCCCAATTTCCCAAACTGTAATGATCTGTACTTCTAATGAAATTATGTTCCTAAGTCTGCACCAATATAAAAGAATGTTTTCCAAATTTCCAGGCTATCTCAGGAGCTGAGGTGGGGGGGGTGTCAATTTCCTACCCTACCAAAGTTCCAGCAGCCACACTCACACCCCAACAGCTGCTACCATACATCTGGCCAGACTCTACTGCCTCAGAACTAAGCTCCACAGAGATGATAACCTGTTGAAATTTTCAGATACACGGGGGGTCTTTTTGGCTGAAACATCTGTTGACTTCCCCACACTTCCCTGTACTTCTGGAAGCTCTGGCAGTAACACCAGAGTCCCACAGTGGGCACCATGTAAGCTCATCTACCAGCCTTGGCTCCAAAGACTCATAAATAGATCTTGAGTGAGATCAATTAGTGCAAAAATTTCTCAGCTACCCCTTCCAGCTGAGACCTCCTGTGGTGATCTCAGGAAGGGGGCCAGGCCTCCTCCTGCCCAACCAAAACCCCAGCAGCCGAACTCACACCTCTACAGCCATCACCATGCCTCTGGCCAGACTAAATATTCTGTATTTTCTGGACACTTTCAAACTCTGCAATACTAAAATCCCAGTAGGAGCATAGCAAATTGTGTGGTAATGTAATGGAGAAGCCAACAAATCTCAACTAACAAAAACAGTAACACAGAAGGTGTGATTTGCAATAGAAGTTTAGTAAACCTCAGACAAGGACTTAATGTCCCCATGATGAGATAAAACAATTTCCATAAATTTTCTTCTACTGAAAATTTTTTTTGATCATTAGCCATTTTAGTAGTAACAAGCAATATAAAAGAAATTATTGTGGACCTTCTATGGCTTGAGGGGTGGTTGGGAAAATGGAGACAATGGTGGAGGGGAGGTGACAGTGGTATGGGTTTGGTGTTGGAATATTGAATGTAACAATCAACATGAACAACTTTGTAAACCATGGTGTTTAAATAAAGTATATGTGGGGGGAAAATATTTTCCAAACCAGAGCACTGAAACAGTGCATGTGTTTGGGGTTTTCCTCCTAGGCAGGTTTATATGTCTTCATTGCCATTTAATTGTGGATATTATTGGGGCAAATATGTGTTAAGAAGTACATTCTCAAAGGGAAAGCTTGCTAAGGGAGAAAGTTAAACATGGTCTCACAGAGCCAGAGGGAACTAGGAATTATGAGGAAATAAATTCTTGTTTTCTGTGACTGGGATGTTCAGGAAAAACATTCTGGTTTTCTGTGACTAATTGAGAAAGAAATAGCATGCCCACCCCCACCCAACCCTATACTATTTAAAGATTAAGAATGATGGCAGCCAACAAAGTGATGGAAACAGAAGGGTCAGAAGGAGCTTGTGGAGAAGGAGCATTTGCTCTCATGATGTGATTTGGCCTGTCAGGATAGGCTTCCCACCAACTGATGAACTGGAAGTGTTTGAAGAGCCACACAGAGTGTGTTACTCTCTTGAGCTTACAAGTTCAGAAGGGGCCCAATAGGAAGGGTGATGACAGGGACATGGGAGGACCAACACTTGTGACTGATCAGAGCCACTGTGCTCACACTGCAAGACAGGAGCAGTGATGACCCAATCAGCTTCTCCTCCCTTCCTCCTGGCCCTGTGCTCTGGAAATCACTCATTGGAAGCTTAACACACAGCTCCACCTGTGCAAATGGACTAAAATAACAAGATGTCCTGAAGCTTGCTGGGCTATTTTCTCAGCCCCCAGTTTTAGTTAGAAAAGGTCTGTTTCCCTTTTGGGTACTCACCCTTTGGTGAGGTTCTGGGGATAGGGTGTCAGGCCATCTCAAATGTTTGAGTATTCAAGGTTCACACAGGCTATTCTAAACACCCCCTGGAGAGGAGCAGATCTGAGCTCATGTGGGTCTCAGCACAGGAGACTTCAGGAGAACAGAGACATGGCCTTGAGGAACAAAATGCCTTCCTCTGTCTCCCCATCTGGTGCTGAGTCTGAGATGCTACTCCAGCACATGAGTGACTGTAGCTACCCATAGAGAGAAAGGGAAACATGGCAGAGGAGGAACCAGTTCTACAGGCTAGTTAGTGCTATCCCAGCCTGTTTCGAAAAACACTCTTGTTGAAAAGCCTTTCTTGGCTTCTTAGTTGGTGGCAATGAATGCTAAGCATGACCTTAATTGTATGTCTTAAAGAGCTATCGTGTCAGACCTGGGTTGGACTGGGAATATGTGAGAGTTTAAGGGATGGGGATTTACGGGTGGACAATGATGGAAACTTCTTCTGTACTGATATTAGGATCCGGGGCAGACCCACTGCCCAACACCAGATAACACACAGGTTGTCTTGGGTGCTGGTTAACAGTCTCTTCCTAGAAGTTTGCCTTCCTCTCTGCTCCCCAGGAAAAGATTTGGAATAATAGGGAAAGAGTCATACATAAAGGCTGAGGAGGAACCAGAAATTTAATTTTTCTAAGTTTAGAGTTAAGACAGTGGGGAGCTGGAGCGACAGCACAGCGGGTAGGGCATTTGCCTTGCATGCGGCCAACCCGGGTTTGATTCCCAGCATCCCATATGGTTCCCTGAGCAACATCAAGAGTAATTCCTGAGTGCAAAGCCAGTAGTAACCCCTGTGCATCGCCGGGTGTGACCCAAAAAGCAAAAAATAAATAAATCACTTGATCACATGACATCCTGTTACTCATCGATCCGCTTGAGTGGGCGCCAGTAACGTCTCCATTTGCCCCTGTCATGTGCTAATGTAGTCCAGTGGCGTCTGCTTGTTCTAGGAACACGAACAGCCTCAAACCGATCATTCAGGAAGAAGTCTGACCATCTCATAGGTGGGCGGCCACGCAATCTTTTTGCATCCCATGGAATCCAATCGGTAATGCCTCCAGTCCAGCAGTTGTCTCCAAATCTCATTATGTGTCCAGCCCATCTGATTTTTGACGCCTTGGCAATCAGGACAGTGTCCTTGATTCTTGACTGTCGATGGAGGTCAGAACTCCAACAGCTCCTTCGATTCCTCTTTGGGAGACCTGAATAGTGTTTTCATCCTGTTTTCGTAGGGCCCAGGTCTCTGAGGTGTATGTTAATGCAGGAAGATCAGTGGAATTGAAGAGATGTGCCCAGAGCCAGAGGTTCTTTGGTCTCTTAGCTATTTTTTTGGTGTTCTTGAAGGTGTTCCAAGCGGCCCTCTTCCTCCTGTGCAACTCAGGTGCCGTGTCGTTCGTCATGTTGACTTCCCGACCTAGGTATACATAACTGTTACATTCAAAGATGTTCGTCCTGTTAAGAGTGAATGGAACGTCAGGAACGAGACCGTTTCTCATAAACATTGTCTTTGTGAGATTCAGCTGTAGTCTGACCTTTCCACACTCATGGTTGAAGTCGCCCAGCATTTGTGCCACTTGGCTGATGTTTGGTGTTATAAGAACTATGTCATCAGCGAAGTGGAGGTAGTGTAGTTGCCGACTGTCTATTTTCACTCCCATTCCTTCCCATTCCAGTCATCTCATGACATTCTCGAGGGTGGCACTGAAGAGTTTTGGTGAAATGGTATCACCCTGTCGAACCCCTCTCTTGACATGGATGATCACTTCTTTGTAGAATGGTGAGATCCTGGTAGTGAATCCGTTATACAGCTCATGGAGGATCCTGATGTATTGAGTTTGAATGTCCTGATTGGCTAGGGCTACAATGACTGCTTCTGTCTCAACAGAATCAAAGGCCTTCTTTAAATCAATGAATGTCAGACAGAGCAGCATCTTTAACTCCCTAGAAACATCAATGAGCTTGGTTATCATGTGGATATGGTCAATCATGCTGAATCCTTTTCGAAAACTGGCTTGCTCGCATGGTTGTCCTTCAACTAGTGTTCTGCCAATCCTATTCAGGATGACTCGAGTGAACAACTTGTAGACAACAGACAACAGTCAGATCGGGTGATAGTTGCCAATGTTGTGGATGTCTCCCTTCTTGTACAGTAGTACAGTCCTGCTGGTTTTCCATTGGGATGGAAACTTGCATTCAGACAGGTAGTGTGTGAAGAGCCAAGCCAGTGTATTGATGAGAACTGATGGCAGGTTCTTCAGGTGTTCGGGTCTGACCTTGTCTGGGCTGGATGCTATTTGCTTCTTTACCGACAAAATAGCTTGTTGGATTTTGGAAGGGAGAACTTTGGGAACAATATATCCATCCTGTGGAATTTGGTATGTGGGCAGATGGACGTGGCTATCAAAAAGATCTGAGTAGAAGTCATGGATAATCTTCTCCATTGCCCTTCTGGAAGATATGATAGATCCATCAGGACATCGGAGGGCAGTCATCTTGGTCTTGTAGTTGGCAAAGGACAGGCGGGCTTTGCAAATGCTTTTCCAAGCTTCTGCCGCATCTGCCAGCATTGCTGCTCTTCTCTCTTTGAGGTCTTCCTTTATTGCTTCTCTGCACTGCTTTGCGAACTCAGACATTCGCTTGTGGTTACCTGAGGCTTGTGCCATGCCACATTGGCGAATGAGCTCGAGAGTTTTCAAAGACAGGCGTCTTTTTGTGGCTATCTCTCTCTTGGCGTTTTTTGCACAATCATGGACATGCTGAACCAGTCGATCGTATTCCTCATCAATGCTGTCAACGATGGCATCTTTCCATGTTGCCTCAATAGTGCCAAAGAGCTCCCAGTTGGTGGTTGTTCTGGGAGTTCTCTTCTTAAACTTTGCAGCCCTTTCTTCCTGCTCTGTGAAGTGGAATTTTGCACAAAGGAGACGGTGGTTTGATCCCGTTTGGAATTTTGGGACAACAGCAACATCGGTAAGGCAAAACTGTCAATTAAATATGATGTGGTCCATTTCGTTGTTGGAACTGTCCACCAGGAGACTCCCATGTCCAACGTTTAGATTCGGCCTTCTGGAATTGTGAGTTACCATGGATGGTCTTGGTCTACATGATGAACTCGGACAGTCTCTCACCCTGCTCGTTACATTCTAGGCCATGGGTCCCAATGTGGAGTTCTTCGGCTGATCTTCTCGGTCCTATCTTGGCATTAAAATCACCGACAATGATCTTGTAGAAGCTGTGGTCTTCTTTATAGAACTTCTCCAGCTCCATGTAGAACTTCTCAAGTTCTCCTTCATCATAATTGGATGTTGGTGCGTAGACAACAAAGATAGAAACTGCCGGCAGTGAACCACATCTATTCAAGTGTAATTGTCCAATTTGGGTTGTTAGACATTTGAATAAATCAGGTGTTTATGGCCAAGTTCGTGTTGACAAGAACACTGATACCACCGATGCCTCTTTTGTCGCATGTTCCAAGGAAGAATTTTCCCCAAGTGTCGAAAATTGTGTGATGTGATTGATGCCTTCTCATCTCAGTCAGACCAATGATGTTGTACTTGATCTTTTTCACTTGCACCATCAGGTCCCTGATGGATGCATCCAATGCCAGTGTATGTGCATTGAAAGTACAGTCATTTTTGTCTTTCTTCATTGTGGCAGCCTAAGTCGTCCCTGAGATTTCATCAGTCTCTCCCTCCTCATCCTTCCCAATGCTACCATACTGGTGGCACTTTCAGGGTCAGGAGAATGAGACCCATTGTATTTACTGGTTTTGGCATATCGAATACACCACGGATAGCTTGCCAGGGTCTGCCATGTGGGCAGAACACTCGGTAGCTTGCCAGGCTCTCCAAGAGAGAGGCTTTTAAGGTGGCCTCTAATAATCCTTGCAGGTGTTCCCATGGTTCAAACCATATTTCAATGCAATCAAATATGGTGTGGTAATCTTGTATTAAGTGCTTTATGATGTGTTGACACAGTCCAGAAAGCATTCTGGAGTGTGTGTGTGTCAGCGGGTAGTGGAGGTAGTGGAGGTTAATGGAGGTCTGACGGGCTGCTGGGAGCAGGCAAAGAATCTCTGTTCCCGGGTCCGTCACACCTGGAGTCTGAGGTGCAACCCAAAAAACAAAAAATAAATAAATAATTTTTTAAATTAAAAATTAAAAAAATAGAGTTAAGACCATGAGTAGGGCATTTGCCTTGCATGCAGCTGTCTCTAGCACCACATATGGTCCCCCAAAACTGCCAAGAGTGATATCTGAGCACATAGCCAAAAGTAAGGCCCGAGCACTTCTGGGTTTTCCTCCCACCAAAAAAAAAAAAAAGCAAGCAAAAAAATTAGATAAAACCAGAATTCTTTCTTAGAAACTGTTGATATGGAAGCCAAAGACCCACTTGGGTTTGACTCCAGAATTGTTGCCATTTCTGAGTATCTCCCACCAGGGGGCAGTGTGAAGCTGCGTCCGTTAGTCATTTCTTCAGCCTTGACCTACATCAAATCCTTAAAGGCAACCCTTTCTATTCCTTAGAGAAGCTTCACCCAAGCCCTCAGGTGGCACTTAAACTTGAGAGCTGTTGGAAGCTTGAGTAAATCCGACAGCATCATTTAGAGTCAGTTGGATTTGTCCCTTAAAATCAATGCCAACTTCAGTTTTAATGGGAATCGGTTTCTCTTCATGTTCTCATCTGGAGTGTCCCCATTTTTCACTTGTGTCATCATTTGAAAGAAGAATACAAGAATATATTACTTAAAATTATGAGAGACACCTGCCCTGTAAGACAGAAAACTTCCTTTCCTTTAGCTTACCAAGATTTGCTTCCAATATATATTTTTTAAAGTAATGCTAGGCAGCATGGTGGATGGATGGTAGGCAAGAGGATGGGGTTTGGGGGCGGGGTTGCATTGGCATGTGTCAAAGAGTGCTCATTGGAAGATCACGTCTCCTGCCCTCAAAATGTTTATGATCTCCCAAGGAATCAAAAATAACATAAGAGCTTGTTTCCTGGTACTTGGTAAACATTTGGGAAATAGCTGATCAGTTTGGAAAATGTAAGGAAGAATCATGGGGGAAATGGAGAAAGAGTCCTTTCTGGAGCTCTCTCAGCATATGTGATTCGAAATATTTATTTCCTCAGATATCTTTTTGTGATGCCTCTCAAAGTGGATGTGTGTGTGTGTGTGTGTGTGTGTGTGTGTGTGTGTGTGTGTGTGTAGTGTGGATAGTCTACCTGTAGTTGCCTGTAGCTACCAGGAGTTTGTGTGAAAGAATAGCAAGTCCACCAGGAAGGGTCTTCAGTTATATGATTCCTTTATTTTATAGCTCTTAATTTTACAGCTCATGAATGTCTATCTCTGACAGCTGCAGTATCCTCAGAAACAGGAACTTCCACGTCCTGGACCACAACCCCACTTGCCACTCTTCTAGTTCTCTCCACTTTCTGTGCCATCATAGCCCACCCCATCTGCTTCATCTGCATCATCTCTCTCATTGTCCATCCACACTGTCTGCATTATCTGGATTGTCATTTTGTCATCCATACCTCTTGTTGATCCATATCATCTGCATTGTCTTATGCAATGACCTGCATTTCTGTATATTGCTTATCCCAACCTTAATTGTTTTTTGCTCTCTGACTAGCTATGCTCTATGTAAACAAGGTTTGTAAAAGCAACCAATAAGAAGTCTTGATTATCTGCCCCCTTCTCACTTCCTCCATAACTAGTAAGATAAACAACTACTTCTTTATGAAGAGATCGCTTTTGCCTTCTCCTAAAGTTTTTATTTTTCATAAGTAATATTTCCTTAGACAAATTGTTCAAACATAGGACACCAAGGAAGAGGCACAGGTTGAAATGGGAGCCCAGGGACTATCTTATGAAAGCAGTGAGAAGTTTGGAAAAATATGAGTTTCCAGTCAGCAATAAAATATTACCATGATACTATAAAGCAGGTGCTTCTTCCAAATTTGTCTTAATTCTAATTAGTTAAACAGGAAGATTGAGCCCTTACTTTTCTGACAAGGTTAAGTGTATGGCTGAGTTTGCACAGCACAGGATAGGGATTTTAACACTCTGAATCCTGGTCCCTGGCCTATTACTGACTTTGAGAAAAATCATTTAACCTCCAGGTTCTTATTTCTCTGGAGTAAAATGTGGGTAATAAAATGGTCTGTCTCTTTGAGATCCAATGATTAATGTCACCAGTGATAGAAATACACATGGATGGTATTGCAGTGCTAATGTCGATCCTCCTTAAGGACCTGTGTCCTATTTCCAAGAAAAGTATTCTTTCACCCCACCACATCCCACCCCCAAATCCCACCCATCATTACCCCCCACCACCCCCACCCCCGCTCTTTGGCCCAGGTCCCTCTTTTGAATGTATGTGAGTGCATTACCACCCACTCCTTCAGGGGAAGCAGACACAAACATTTGAGACATTTCAAAAGTGGTTCTTTATGCTTTTTTACATGCAAGGGCAGCCGAAGTCCAGTTATTGTCCTCTTCCTTCTTGCCCAGAATAAAGAACAAGTTGCCGGTTTAGGGAATCATTACGACCAAATAATTTAATAGGTAGGGAGGACTCCACTTCTGTGTGAGAAAAGAGGACCCTTGTTCCTGTCCCTCTGGGACAGATTTCTCCACACCAGATGGGGATTACAAAAGCAGGGCTAGGTTGCTGATTTCATTTTTTCATTGTGCACTCAAAGACTAGTACTGCACCTGGAGCAAGTCGCCTTGCAGTCACTGTTGGTGGAAGGAATGGCAGGGGACAAGTAGCTGTTCCTGTGAAAAATGTTCAGAATACCCCCAAAGTGCTGAGAAGCTGTGTTTTCCGGGAAGACCATAATAAGACTGTGACAAACTAAAAGGGAGAAATGCTAATCCATTGTATCTCAAAGTACACAAGAAATTAAAATGTCTCACATCCCCAAACCGAAGTTTGACTTTGATCATCATGGTCCTTCACAGCAATGAAGTGTTTCTGGAAGCCTGAGGGCCCAGGATACAAAAGAATCCACAAGATGCTGTTTGGAAGTTAGAGCGTGAAATTTCCAACTCAGCCCAAGTGGCTCATGCAGAAGAATGTTTGGGGGTGGATGACTGGGGGGATTTTATTCCTGTTTACTCCTAAGCATCTGAAATTTTTTTAAGGAAAACTATAAAGACTAAGTAAGCCTTCAAAACCGTCTGTTGTTTCTTAGAAACCATGTGGTACTTGAGAGTTTAAAGCAATATAAGTTCCTGGTGGAATTTTATCAAACCTGAGCTGAATTCCCACCTACAGTGAGTTTCTGTGGTCTTTTCTTTTAAGAAGCAGCGGCTACATAGCAAGGCTTTATCCCAACTTACAGAGAGCTCCTATCATAAAATGAGAAAAGAGGTTGACATTAATTCAGGAGAAAAATTATATTCCCTCAGATTACCACATGTGCCTTCAGAGTTAAGGGGGAAATGATTATTGTGGGGAAGAAAATGTAGACTTGAAATCATTATCAAAAGAAATGCTTTATTTTCTTAAATGTCTTGCATCCACATTCCATAAAGAGCTTTCTAATCATTTTTCTTAGTTACTTCGGTCAATTCATATTTGATTTAATATATACATATATACATATGTGTGTGGAGAAAATTACTATGAAATGTAAGTTGCTCTCCCATGTAATTAGTTTGTTCTGAGAGTTTATTTTTATTACAAAAATAATTTGTGGTAGGTAGTTATAAGGGAGAGACTCAAGCTGGAAGGCTTTGGAATAATACTTCCTATGTGAAACCTTCTCTACCATGACAATTCATTTCATTTCTTGGAATTCAGACATACTTTGTATCTCATCTCAGACTGATGGGTTGAGCAGGCCCCACCCTAAACCATCCAACAACATTTCCGGGGCATTGTGATCGTGGCAGGAATTAATGGGCTTAGTATCATGGTCATACCTTCCTTTGGGGAAATCTATTCCTGTGTCTTAACTGTTTTTGTACCTCCCAGTGACAATCCAATTGCAAGGGAGGTGGGGAGGCCTGTGAGGTGGAGGAAGGGAAAGCAGGCTCACACCTGGAGTGATCCCTGCCTTTATTCAAGGTTTCTTAAAGCCAGAACAAAGTGGGTGTGCGGGACTGAGCATTGTTCTTTCCTAAAACCGGTCTCTCAATCCCTGCTCCGGATCCAGCTCTACTAACCCCCTGGAATATTCTCTCAACTGTTTTTAATTTTAGCCTCTCTTTTGACTCTTTCTGCTTTGCCTTCAAACATGAATAAGTCCATCTGTGTTTAAAAGAAATGGGGGAGCATGGGCTTTAACCTTACCCAAGTCTTCAAACGAATGTTCTTTCCCTCATGCCTTTCATTCTTTGTGATCCGCTCTCTGGCTTTTAAGTATTTTGCAGTCGAGCCCTAACCCAGAATACCTTTCTCAAACGTTAATTGAGTCCAATGAAACATCAGCATAGAAAAGATTTCTAAGAGATTCCAATTTATAACATCAGTGATGATGCATAACCCTCTCCAGAGACAAAGAGCGGACCTATTTCTGGGACCTTCTTTCTCTCTCTCATGTCTGTCTTCTCCCAATGTCACTTTGATGTGATGGAAGGTACATGGGAGGAAGTTATGCCATCTGTGGAACGACTCCCTGCTGTTTAGATAAGACACTGGGACCAATAGTCAGAGGAAGCCTTGATTTGGGATGAATCTCCTGACACTTTCTCATGAACTTCAATTTTTACCTGGGTTTGATTGGATGGAGTGACCCACTGGTGTACATAAAATGTTCTGTATTGAATTCTGAAAAATAGGAGAGAAAGGTTGGGTAATTAGATCTTTTTAAAAGATCTCCATGTTCTATGTGCTGTGAAATACTGTTAGCAACACAAGCCTTTCCCAGTACATTGAAGCTCCTTTTTTTTTCTGTGAACAAAAAAGCAAACATGATTCTAATAAAGCTTAGCCACTGACTTAAAACAATTCAGAGCTTAGTATAAGTTCAAAAGTTAATATTTGACTAGGGTTCTTTATTTAGACTCTAGAAATAGTTCCAAGAGGAGAAGAAAAGAGAGATTAAGTTACAGTATGACAGATAGTATGTTGTATATTCAGATATGCAAAATTAAATTTCTCTCATTGGGGTCATTTTGTAGTCATATTTCTAAGACTCAGTCATTAGAAGAACCTTACATTATATGTTTCTATGATTCCTTCTTTCTGCCTTTGATATTATATAAAGAGGAGCCTGGATCCCCTACACAGATCCCTTCCAAGGAATCCTGGAAAATGTTGGAAGGAAGCTGAAAGAAAGACTTAAAAATGGTGTGACTCTAGAAGGTTCTGTCAACTAGTCTGAATATTGGAGAGGATTTCCCAATAGTGCAAAGGTTCTTCCACTACTCCACCCTATCCCCCATAATTATTATAGAGGAGAAATGTATTATATGTGTTTGGCTAATAAAAATTACTTGTACCCTCTTCTGATTCATTTTTACTAAAAACATATAAGACTATGTGAGCATGATTAATATACTATAATGATTTTTAGCACAGTGTATATTTCAGGACTTACCCAAGTAATTTTCAGCACTCTTGACCACAGCATGCATGTCCGAGTGAGAGTTGTCATATCTCTGTCATTAGATGTCACCCTTGCCTTCTACTGAATGAGCAGTAGCTAGCAATGCAGTAAAACTATTTTTAATAACAACAAAATTAACAACACCCCCTTGCTTCTATGCTCTTTGAATATTATTTCTCTAATCCTGAATATAATCCACTATTTTATTCTAGGAGATTTCTCACCTTCCAAAGATATCCAAGCAATGTTTAATCATCATCACCAGTTGTCATTATCATCATTGTAGCATGTTGTCATCAGCATCATCATCATTACTTCTAATAATATAATATCTAGTGTCCAGCAAATTAGTGGGCATATATTTCTTGTTTTCTTGCCATATCTGTTTTATTGACACTCAGTTTTCTTTCTTTTTCACATATAGCTTTCTCTATTGCCACTATTTTTTTAATCTTCTACTAGTGTGTGTGTGTGTGTGTGTGTGTGTGTGTGTGTGTGTATTTCTCCAGAATCCCTCCACTCACTTCCTCTTGTGGGAACAGAAAAATCTGCCTGCTTGAGAAAAAAGAGTCAAGTTCAATTTTTCCCCTTTTTATTGATTCACTGTGAGGTACAGTAACAAAGCTTTCATGTTTAAGTTTCGATCATACAATCCTCAAACACCCATCCCTTCACGAGTGCACGTTTTCCACCACCAAAATACCCAGTGACCTCCCACCTGCACCCCGCCCCGCACCATTCCACACCTCCTCCTACCTGTGTGGCAGACGCTTTGCACAATACTCTCTTTCTCTACTCTGGTTACCTTTGATATTTCAAGATCAGTCACACCACAACTCATACCTGCTGAAAAGGCAATGCTAGACAATGCATTCTGTATTGATTGTTATGGATACAATATAATGTCTAGGAATCAAGCTCTAGGAATTCTAAAATTTTAATAATTGGGGTCTGGAGAGATCGCTGAAGCAAGTTTCTTGGGTCCGAGATTTGGTTGTGTGTCTTTGGATCATGGACATGTGGGAGCTTAAGTATACGGTGGCCATATTTGGGCATCATCTCAGAGTCCCATCGGGGTGGGGGGAAGGAGAAGGGTCAACTCCTCCCCTGTCCTATGAGGCCTGGGATTTGCTGCCACCATCACCTATACCCGGACCTTTTCTCTGAGTTCTAGAAGAGAGCGGCCACCAGAATTCCTAGGGGACAGGTAGAGGGATGGCACCTGCCTCCATCTGGAGTGGCCCCGGCGAAAGTGGCCTATTGCAAAGTCCAGAGCCATCTCTGCAGCAAGTTGCTCGAGTATGAGATACATTTGAGTCTCAAGTTCAATTTTCTGTCACTCCTCAGTGATCATGGAGTCTTCCTGCACAGAAGAGGTGCCACTAGAATGTGTCTATCATTTTAAAATCTCCTTTAGCAACCCAGCCTATCCACACCCACTCCCTACTCTTAATTCCATGGGACACAGCTGATTCAATTTCAGCATCTCTGGGGGCAAGCTCATCAAATGATAGAGCAATCCCAGCTGCTCTCTCTCCCACAACAGAAGCAGAGTGACGAATCAGATGCTTGGGCCTTTTATTCTGCCTCTCTGCTTCTTAGTTGGCTTCTCCTGACTTCCTTCTGCCCCAGAAACATATGCTTGCTCTTATTTTCATGGCTGGTCTAACTTAGCATGTTTACCTTTCTTTATTGTATATAGCTTTGGTGGTAAAAGGGGAGTTGACACCTCTAAGTTCGGGCCCCTTGTCTCAAGGCATATGGAATTACAAGCTGAATATTCTGTGCTGCAACTTACATGTGTATTTAACTCCATTTTTCTGGTGATTTTAATCAGCAATGAATTTCTAATGACTCAGCATTGTTCCTTAGTGAAAACAATGACATTATCATTTGTGTTTTTCAGAGGGAGAGAACGAGGTGCTGAGTGTGTACTGATTACTCTGGCTCCTCTCTGTGTCCCAGAGGCGGAGCTGGAACTCCAATCCAGAACTTCCCCCAAAGACGCTGTTGCTTATCGCACACCTCATTTTCTTTAGGTAAGGCCTATTTGGTTTTATTTTCTTATTAAATCACAAAATGGGCATCCATCGTCTTGACACTGAATAAATTATGAGCTTATGACCTTGCTATAAAACTTGGCTTCTGTTGATTCTCTGAGTTCAGTTGAACAAAATGTTTTAGTTGAGCCATGCTCTCTCTCTTGCCACTTTGATATGTATTCAGTTATGCAGCTGTTTGGTTTGGGCTTTATTTCCTAACCACTCTTTCTTTGGGCTTGTGGTCAGTTGACAATCCCAGGCTGTAATCACTTCTGTGCCTGTCTTTGTACTGATATTCTGGCTTGAATCCACCATCATAGCTAAAGAATAAGAGAATAAAGATGAATGGTTAGCAAACAGTATGTGGGTTTAGGTAGGTATCTGATGACTGTGTCCATGGAGCATAGGCATAGATGAAGGGGATCAGACGTGCACATCCTTTTACAGCTGCTCATAATACAGTTCAGATCCAGGTCCTAGGTTCCCAGAAAGGTTGCAAAGTCAGTTAGTCTTTCTCATTGAGGTCTTTTTGCTTTGCTCAGTCAACCTGCTAGAGTGTCAGGGATGATGGAATGACCAAACTGTCCCCCAGCTTTAGTCTTCTTCACTAGGCTCAAATTCTGATGCTAAATCTACTCCTTTGATATATGCACTGTTAAAAGTCATTCCCATTTTGAGTTTTCTCCCATTATAGAGGTCCCCACACAGCCCTCATATTCTGACATTGTAAGATGTTGCTATTTGAGAGGCTGGAGCAATAGTACAACAGGTAGGGTGTTTGCCTTGTATATGGCTGGCCTGGGTTCCATTCCCAGCACCAAAGAGGATCCCCTGACCACTGCCAGGAATGATCCCTGTTTGCAGAGCCAAGAGTAATCCCTGTGCACCTCCAGGTGTGGTTCAAATAAAAACAGAACAGAAAATATTGCGCTTGATCCAGAGGCAGAGAAGAAGAAAAACAGAACTCTCATGAGCACTGAGAATTCACACCAAGTCACACTACAGAGCACCCACACGTCACATTTCCAGAGACACTGTCCACAACTTCAGACTCAGTAATTCATGGCTTCCATGTTTGCACCCTGCTCTGATGCAGAAAGTTTGCAGTGCAAAGCAAATGTCAAGTGTTCAAAACTGCTTCTGAATTAAAGGAAGCAAAGAGGGGCCTTTTTCCTCTCTGTGTAAAGTAACAGTGACAGCGAGGAATCTCTGCAAATAAAAGGACACATGGATGCTGGAGTTTGTGCAGTTAGAGAGCTCAGTCAGAAGCTCAACTAGCGTCAGAAAAGGAGTTCAGGAATCCTCTTAGCTCCTGGTGATTTATTCCAATTTCCCTTTGTAGGCATATGGGGTCAATTTTCTACTGTCTCTATAAATACTGTTGTGTCTGTCTCTCTGCCAAGCCAGCTACCTTTCCCACCCCAGGGAGAAGCCAGGGATCAGACATTCCTCTGCTCGAGCCCATTAGACACCAGAGGGGAGGGAGCAGATTTGGCAGTCAAGATGATGTGTGTATTTGAATCTTGAAAGAGCCCAGGCTAAACTTAGAGTTAGTGGGCCCTCATAAATAACCTATGTTACTCTCTTTGTGTGGTTTGCACTGGAATGCCTTTCTCTTTGGACTTGTACAAGCAGCCAGAGATCAAAGAGTCAACCGTTTATGGATGCGTAGTTCATTACAAAGTCACCGCGCCCGGTGGGGGGATTCTGGCAGAACCAGTAATCATTTTTGGTCCTTTCCTCTCTGGATCAGAGTTGGAGGGTACTAAAAGAACATACAATTGTTTAAATAACTTTTAAAACAAAGATGACATTTTGCTTCCAAAAGGAAAGTTAAAACTGAACTGGCATCTCTTTTGGAGTATGGAATGTGGTAGAAGGAAAGAGGAAGTTAAGAAATTGACCTATTACCACATGGAATGTGGTTCCAGAAGAATAATAGAAGGCAAAACAGTATCCTGTGTAATTGACTTGCCCATGGGTAAGCTCTTGGAGAGCCTTTGATAAGCAGAGCAGAACATATACGGGGCTTTAAAAAAATTTTTTTAAAGCTCAAACTAGATAATATATTTGAAAAACAGGCTTTGAACTAGTTTGTATAATGCAAAGAATAAATGTGTTTCAAATTATAGCATTGGTGATGTTAACAACACCAGGATTGTGTATAATCACAATGATACAGAATAATAACTCCTATTTATTCAGAGTCTGCCATGTGCTGCCTGCTGTGCCCTGGAAGTGATACCTTTTAATCCTCTCCCAGACATGCCAAGGGAGGTGTTCTCCCCATTTTACAAACAGGGAGATGGGATTCCACAAAGTTTAAATGCTTTGCTCAAGGTTATGTTGTCACTAAGTGGTGAGTCCAGGATTTAAACTGAACTCTGGAGGAAGTGGAAATGAATCCCACATAGCTTGTAACTACCTCTTCTGGCTCCTCATACCTCTGGTTTCGGTGGCAGGACTTGCTGGTATCCTTTTGCTTTCTGAGTGGTGGTGCTGGGGGGAGCTTTGGTCTCCCAAGGGAACAAAACTTTGTTCCCCTGTCTGTCTGAGATCAAAGCCAGCAGCCCAAGAAGATCATCTCCAAGTCCCACTCCCCTGAATTCACGTTTTCTCCCCATACTAGCCCTCTCTCGCTTCACGGATTTCCACTGACCATACACAGTCTTTATCGCTGCAATGTGGGATGAGAAAAGCTCAGTTCTGGTGCCCTTTTACAGGGGTAACACGGGCTCTGCTGGACTCCTTACTTTGTTTCTTTAAAATATTTCCTTCGAAAGAGAACTTGCTGAATGAAGCTGTCTGGGCAGGTACCTGCCTCCATGTTGTTCTTGGATCATCAGACAAACAGTTGCATATGTACAACCCTAATTTGCTGTCTTATTGCAGCCATGTCAGGTGCCATGTATTTTCTAATAAGAACTCTCATAGTGTACACCATCAGCTACAGAGATGGATAGAATGAATCTTCGTGTTTTATTTTAACAGGAGTTATGTCCTTGCCTCCCATACTTTATGTTACTTTAACTTTTTTTAAATTGAATCACTGTGAGATACACAGTTACAAATCTGTTCATGGTCAGGTTTCAGTCATACAGTGCTAAAAGACACCTCTCTCTCTCTCTCTCTCTCTCTCTCTCTCTCTCTCTCTCTCTCTCTCTCTCTCTCTCTCTCCTACCCCCCTTTTGGACATTTTGGCTTGCAATACCTACCATACTGAATGCACCTGATCTAGTCTGATACTTTAATTTTTATCAGAGCTGAATTGTATAGCTCTTTTCAGTTTTTTAAAAAGGCGTATGGTGTAGACAAAGAACTCTTACCCTGTGTCAGTAATGTCTCTGAGCTGTGTAATACTTGAAAACATTTCATAGAGTGGATAGAACCTACATTACAGGGTTATTGAAAAATGGGATGGTTAGGATGATTGGGGCTGGAAAAAAAGTATAGCAGGCAGGGCACCTAATGGTCTCTTAAGCCCACTAGGAGTCACCACTGATCATAGAGCCAATATTTAGCCAGGTGTAGCTCCCAAACCAAAACCAAAATGGTTTAGATTAAAAACCAAAACAAGACTCTACAAATACTACCTTCTTTCTCTTCTTTTTAGTAATAATTCCCTTTTGGTCAAGTTTATGCTCCTTTGAAAAACACAGTTTTTAAAGGCCAGAGAAGCAAATAATCAGCTCTTTTTTAACCAGTATAATAGAAAAGTGATTGAGAGCATCATCCAAAAATTCTGTGGACCTTCCTGCCTCCAAATTTTCTTGAAAGATTTCACACGTGCAGCGTCAGAAATTGTGAGTCACTCTTCTCCAATCCTGACTTTCAGAGCTGCCAAAATCATCTGCCACATATGTTCTTGGCCCCACGGATAAAGAAAAGACATTTGCTGAGAAGAAATGGAGACTTTAAACTGATGGAGTTGTAGTAGACAGTTGGCATTTCCCGACCTTCTTTTTGTCTCCCATACTTGTGCCTGCCTGCCTCAATGACTTAGGGTCAGAATCTCCTGCTCAGGACTCATGACCCCAAAGATGACTTCCCTGAGATGTGTGACCCTGTCGATCACAGAGGAGAGTTCTAGAATTAGAGAATAACTAAAGGTTGGGACGGTGATGCAAAAATAAAACATCAGAAGCAACCACACATCTTGCACTCAAGATTCTCAAAGGCTGTAAATTCATCCTGTTATATTTAAAGCTAGTCATAGTTCACTGTGATAATAAACTCCAGCCTGCAGTTGAGACATGGCCTTGATAGACTCAGCCACTTGGCCATGGTTACACAGCCAGAGGTGAGTAATAATCCTCTAAGAGCAGTGCTGTATGTATAACCTTACAACCAGTAAGCCTGGAAATGTATTTTCTTCTAGAGCAATTGTCCACAGCAAAGTATGAACACGAGGGCATAAGAGGGCAGGAGACAGTCCCACTGTAACTTCTCTAAAACAGCCTCGTGGATTTGTGATCCCCAGAGCAGTATTCAGAATTGCTTTTACAGTCATTCACAGTGCAGAGCAGTAAAAAATTTCAATCACTCCCATTGCAGGCTCATTCCCAGGGAAGGTCAAACAAGGCAATGGAGGTTCTGCCTTCTGGATATGGCTCGTACTGGACACAGTGTCCTTTCCATGGTCTGTTTCATGCCACATTTCTAACATTTTTTAAAATTGTTGGCTGGTGATTTCACTGTTCATATGTCCCCTGAAAATGCCATAGCTGTGTGTTCTCTGGGGTTGCTAAGGACAAAAGGGCTGTGATGAGTCTCCCAAAGAAAATCCATGAGTATCCTTGGGGGATGTACAGAGGATAGAGCACTTTCCTTGCATATGGCCAACATAGATTTGATCCCTGGCATCCTGTAAGATCCTGTGACCTCTGTCAGGAGTAATTGGAGAGTAATTGGAGTGGAGAGTCAAGAGTAACCACTGAACATCACCGATGTGGCCCAAATAAACAACAACAACAACAACAAAAACTTGAATTCAGGTGTAGCGATTCTCATACACCATCTCCTCTTCTGGGCTGTGTTTCAGGTGCCCTGGTGGGTATCTGAAACTAATAGTACCAGTCCTTTTCTATACCATGTCTGACTCTATTCATACAACCCTGTGATTTAATTTATAAAATTAATTTATAAATTTCCTTTAGTAAGAAAGTCACAACTATAGCTAATACTAAAATAGGACAATCAGGGCAATAGAAACAGTTGATGCAATGTAAATATGGTCTCTCTTTTATTCCATGCAGATATTTGCATATAATATTTTCAGGCCAGGGATAGTTGAAAACATAGATGAAAGGTTTGGCTACATTCAATAAGCTTCGTTCCAGCATGAGTTATACAGCACTATGGGCTACAAAATTCATGCTAATGTATCCACAGTAGATCTTAAATAAGGTACAGAGAAACCCATAAAATAAGGTCATAGATTGGGTTGGAGCAATAGCACACAGGTAGGGTGTTTGCCTTGCACGTCGCCTACTGAGGTTCGATTCCCAGCATCCCATATGGTCCCCCGAGCACTGCCAGGAATAATTCCTCAGTACATGAGCCAGGAGTAACCCCTGTGCATTGCCGGCTGTAACCCAAAAAGCAAAAAAGGTAAAGGTAAAGGCCCTCCCGTTGATCGTCGATTTGCTCGAGCGGGCCCAGTAACATCTCCATTGGAGACTTTGTTGTTACTGTGTTTGGCATATCGAATACTCTCGGTAGCTTGCCGGGCTCTCCGAGAGGGGCGGAGGAATCAAACTCGGGTCGGCCATGTTGGCCGCTTGTAAGGCAAACGCCCTACCGCTGTGCTATCGCTCCAGCCCAAACAATAAATATAAAAACCACAAAAACAAAACAACAAAAAAAAAAACAAGGTCATGGATTGATCAGTTGACAAAAATACTGTGACTGCAGGTTCTCTTGTAGTGGATCCAACAGACTTTGGGTTCTTGTAGACAGTTTGTAAGCGTAGAACAATGCCCATCAGATGTCTACAATGTATAGATATTTATTTTACACTCCTGTAGGTCCCTCTCTGGGATGACCCTTCAATAGACCCTTCTACAGCAGCATCTCCTCACAGTCTATCTTCACTGTTTGAGGTGTTCACCCCACAGTCTTCCCCACATTTCTCTCCTATATTGTGTCTATAGATATTATTTGTCCCTGACCCTTAACTGTTTCTCTTATCTGATAGGTTACAAACCAGGTTTTGTGGTACAACTGAGCAAATTGCATATGCTGTCTGCAGCAGAGTTTTTGTAGGGTGAGCAGTCAGAGGCTGTGGTTATCTGGCCCTCCCTCCTCACTTCTCTGTTAAGGAATCTCAAGAGAGAATTGCCTTTGTTTTCCCCAGGAGCAGTGATATAGTGGTTGAATATTTATTAATTTGGTGTCCAAACAGAGTGTAGAATACAGCTAGTACAAATGATAAGAACTGACTGTATTTTCTTGAATGACTGTTATGTGTTGATGGTCTAGCTTATCATTTCCACTGTGATGCAGACTCATGTGGGACCAGGATTTACACCCACATTTTTGTAGCCTGGAGAAGTTAGTGAACTTTTCACACAAGACAAAGAAAGCAAAGGTTGTAGAGGGATTTTGGTGCAAAGGGAAACTTGGCCATAGATAAGGGGAGAGGGGTAGAGGGAAAAAGAGAAAAAAGAAGTCTAAAAGTAGAGGAGGATGATGGATGAGTTTATATGGAAACTGGGTTGCCCAGATAGTGCTGTTATCATGTGACTTGTAACTGTCTGATTGTCTTCTACATCCTTCTCCCTCTGAAGTGCAGATCAGAAAAATGCATGTGTAGAAATGTCATCTGTTGCATTTTCCTTTTGCAGTAGTAGTTGAGATGCTAACACATTCTGCAGAGCTTAATGACATCATTTTTATGTAAATTGAGCTCAGTTTCTTTGTCTTTCCTGCCTTGTTGTAAGGTCATGCCTTTTGCTTTCTGTATATCGAAAAAAGACCATTTTGATTTTGAAGATCATTTGGAGAAAGAGCATCTGCAGCAATGTTTCCCTTAAGCCAGGGGCCACTTTTATGCCCTTCAGTTAATGGAATTTAATAACTTATTTAATATGCAATAGCAGGAGAAAGGATTTTACTAGCTAACTTAGAGAAACTATTCAACTCATGCAAAAGGTAATTTGTTTTATAGGCAGAAAATAGTGTTTACAGTTTGAAATAAACAAATCATTGCTTTAAACAGTGGAAGAGAAAGTATACTACTTCAAAAATAATTGCTTGTTTACATGCATTTTCTTGTTGGAAACAAAAGACTGAAATGAGAACTCTTCTGTCATTAGCCTGTTATGGGGAGGAATGAAAAAGTATATAAAAAGGCCCACAGCAGTGGAGAGAATTTTCCATAATTCCATGTGGACATGATAAATTGTACCATTTTGTCACTTAATGGTATGTTTGATCAATACGGCATCTAATGCACAAGGTTCCATTAGAAATCTCAACTCTGACAGAAAAGTTTATTTTTTAAGTAATTCAGGATTCTCAAAACTTTAGGAAAAATCACTACTGATGAAATATGGCCAAGTTATATCTTCACACATGAAAAATGTACTATTTTTTGTTTGAAAATTATTTTAAGTACTAAGAATTTTGTTAAGCTGTGTTAAAACTGCTCTGAGCGTCTGCCAAAGAACAATAGTCATACCCATCTTCCTTTTTTAATTAAATTAAATAAGGCACAAAAATATGTAGAACAAAAATGAATACAGATTGTTCCGTGAGTATTATTATAAAAGATTGTTCTGGGAGCAAATATTATCCTTAACATTGTATACAATTATTATGATTGTGCTAAAACTAAGCATTATTTCCTTTTTACTGTCATACAGAGGAACATGTCATTCTTAGTAACCCCTAGAATCAAGACAGTGAAACATAGGGAAGGACAAGACACAGGAGAATTGTGAGGGTTTTCTGAATACTCTTCAAGTCCGCAGTCATTTTGCTCATTTGCATTTATATCTGTTCCATTAGTCGTGATACTTAAAGCTAACTCCTTCATATACAATCTCAAAATCTAAGTAGCTTGTAACAAAAAGATGGATTGATATTTTGTGTTATTACATAACGGTGAGTGCCTCTTCTGGAAATTCTTCATTTCTTTTCTCTTGTAGGGTTTTTTTTTTATCCCAGTGTAAGGAGAGGAGTTGGTCTAATTGTCTGGGAGGTGTGTGACCAGGCCTCAAACTAGAACTATCACTTCCACTCACCATTTTAGACCAGAATTTAGTCTAGAGGTCACTGCATCACCTCAAGGAGTTCTTGGAAGTGGTGTCTTCCTGTGTGCATAGGGAGAAGAAGCAAAAGATATGCTTTCCTGATTCTTCAAAGGTTAAAAACAAATAAACCAACCGAAATGTAACTTTCCCAGAATACTCAGTTTCTTAGGATTTCAACAGGATTTCAACAGAGGTTTGACCTTTTTCTCTTTAAAGACATTTAACTACTAATCTAAGGAATGCCCTGCCACAGAGGCAGGGTGGGATGGGGCAGGGGCAGGGATTGGGAAGGATACTGGGATCAGTGGTGGTAGAAAATGGGTACTGGTAGAGGGATGGGTATTCGATCATTATATAACTGAGCTGGAGTATAGGGCTGGAGCGATAGCACAGCGGTAGGGCGTTTGCCTTACAAGCAGCCAACATGGCCGACCCAAGTTCGATTCCTCTGGCCCTCTCGGAGAGCCCGGCAAGCTACTGAGAGTATCTTGCCCGCACGGCAGAGCCTGGCAAGCTGCCCATGATGTATTCAATATGCCAAACACAGTAACAACAAGTCTCATGATGGAGACGTTACTGGGCCCGCTCGAGCAAATCGATGAACAACGGGAGAACCGTGACCGTGACCATATAACTGAAACCCAAGCACAAAAATTTGTAAATCTACAACTGTACCTCATGATATTTCACTAATAAAAATCTAAAAAAAAAGAGTCTGTGCATACATGAGTAAGGTTAGTATTAGGCAGTGTCGAAATTCAAGTCTTCCCTATAATGACTCTATAATGTAGGTTTCTCTAATGACAGCAGGTCTCTCTTCCTCTGTATTGTTTATATTTTTAGATTCTACTTTTTTTTCTGGTAATATAATTTTATTTATTATTTATTTCTTAGCAAAGAACTGTGATTTACAAAGTTATTAATAATTTAGTTTTAGGTATAAAATATTTCAACAGCAATCCTTCCACCAATGTCAACTTCCCTCCACCAGGGTTTCCATATTCCTTCCCCACTCTAACCCCACCTGTCAAGTTGAAAAGCACATTACAAAGTTTCAGTAGTTGCAGCATAGATCTCATGTTTTCCATTTTATTAGGTGAGTGTTTTGGATATATGGCTATACCACTCACTCATATAACCAATATAACTGAAGTTTTCTATATCTATATGAATCTTCCTTGACTTATGGTGGGTTTATGCACTGTTAAACACAGCAGAAGCTTAAAAAAACACTGTTAGTATAGCACACAACAGGATGTGGGTTATCTGTACAGTGGGTTGTTTGACTTTTAGGTGTGACTTTCTGTCAGTGCCAGGCCTTTGGAGCGACAATGTCAGGGAGCATATGGTTGACCCAGGAGATGATCAGCATTCAAATTCCAAGTGTGTTGGATGTGAGTGCAGTGTGGCAGTAATATATATCACTCTCATTGGTCTCCAGGGATGATTCTTCAGATCTGAGTTTATAGTAGTCCCTGACCCTCCCAAAGAGAATCACCTTTCCTACGTACAGAAGGACTGTTCCTTGGTAAAGCATATGTGACCTGCAAACCCCTGCTAGACCTCCAAATAAGCTATCAAGATCCACTCAGCAATGCATAGAGGACCATCAAATTTCTAAGTCTAAGCGAATGTAAAAAAAGGTGCTGCATGTGATGGTCTGGTCAACCTTTCATAAGAAATTATTGTAGCTTGTACTGGGCTGGAGTGCATGACTTTATGCTTTGTACTCGAGTGTTGGTTTTGATCAATAATAATACCATACCCTGAAAATTGCCAGTCTGACCCAAAGACCCACTGTAGTAAAGTACAATATCATATGGCATAGTATGGTATAGTGTAACATACTATAGTAAGGGTTGGTATAGTGGAATATAATACTGTATAGCATGAAATTCTTGTATTATATAGTAATTGAAGGACATGGGTTCTGAACTCAGACTGCAAGGGTTTGAATTCTGGTTTCATTACTGACTACTCCATATATTTAAATATCTCTGCTCTTTACTTATCTCTCTCCCTCCCATAATATTTTGCAGTGAAAATTTGCCCTTGCCTCTTGAACTTTGAATTCTGTCTCCTCAACTCAGGAGATAACCAGCTCTGTTTGGATGTTCCCTCCCTTCTCTGTGGTCTGGAAACTCTCCCAGACAGCAGCTTTGGACATTTGTTGGGCTCACCTCATTTATTTTTATTCTCTCTGCAGTCGCTTTCCTATGCATTATACTGTTTTGAAAATAATATATTTTATCTGTTACCCTAGTTCTTTGAGGAAGTAACATAAATATGGGACTCTCCATTTCTTCCTTTCCAGAAGCAGGTCAATCAATAACTTTAAAGTCAATTCCCTTAAAACAATAATAAACAGAAAGGTAACTAGAATGATAGTTTTTTTCAGTAATAGTGATCTTTCATGAAAGGATGAATTTTCTGAAATGTTTTTTTCATCCTCTATTAAAGTCACTTTGTAATTTTTATTCTTCATTTTGTTAATGTGTGTGTCACAATGGTGGATTTGTGGATGTTCAATCATTCTTATATCCCTGGCATAAGTCCCACTAGATCATGGCATAAGTTCCATTTAGTGTACTACTGAATTTGGCTTCTTAATACTTTGTTCAAGATTTTTGCATCAACATTCATCAGGGATAATAAACCATAATATTCTTTTCTTAGAGTGTTCTTGCCAGGTTTTATGATCAGGGAAATGTTGGTCTTATAAAATGAGTTTGTAAGTGTTATTTTTGGAAGAGTTTAAGAAGGTTACATATTAATTATTTTTCAATTTTTTGGTGTAATTTATCAATGAAGTCATGCAGCCCTAGATTTCTTTTTGTTGGAACCAATGAAAATACTGGTTTTCATTTTGTATGAAACTTAGAAAGACATTTAACAAAATTTGCATGTTGGGTTAAGGACACTTAAGGCATCCTCTAAGGAAACCCATTTTTCAATCAATATCAGATCTAAAATAAGTCGGCTTTGCACAATCTCTTCGATATATTGAGTTTCTAATCATGCCAAGACCTATGGTTTTTCTTGCACAATTTCCTCATCTCAGGGAGAACTGTGATTAGTTTATACAGTAATGATGAGAACTTGAGTTTCCATGTGAAAAGTACTTGGAACAACAACTGACATATGTAAATGTCAAGATGTATTTGTTATTTTTATTATTATTTAATTCTAATTATTAAGACAGCACAGCTCAGGGATAGATAAACAGACAGGCAAACACACATTCAAGAGCCAAGAAAAAACTCTTTTGAAAGTGGAAATGAATGAAGGAAAGGCAAAAGCTGACATTTCAGATCCACAGGAAAGTATCTGGTGGGATATAATTAATGGATGGATTATCCATGTGGATAGAGATGAGAATGGATTCTTCCCTCGTGCTAA
The DNA here is from genome assembly GCF_029834395.1 of Sorex fumeus. Classification (NCBI taxonomy): domain Eukaryota; kingdom Metazoa; phylum Chordata; class Mammalia; order Eulipotyphla; family Soricidae; genus Sorex; species Sorex fumeus. The sequence continues at coordinate 63,585,345 of NW_026606064.1, read as the reverse complement.
TAACAAATCAAATGTCTTACTGCAAAATATAATGTGCTAATCTTCTGGAATATATTTGTGTCATAGGTCACTGTACAAAGTAAAGTATCAATAACCATGTGTCAAGTATCTACATGTATCTCAAGAAACAACCCTGTGCTTAAGGGAAAACAAATGCTATTTCAGTTTACATACATAAAGTGTTTTGAAAAACAAAACTAAATAATATGTTGTTTAGAGGTATTCACATGTTTGTAAAGGAACAAAGAACAATAAAAAAATCAGTTTATGTAAATCCAGAGAGGCTATTCTAGAAGGGTCAAAGGACCACATGACTGACTTTTAGTTGCTGGGAGCACATTAACTTTTTCAGATGTATTGTATTACATCTGAAGACTGGCAGTGGGCAAACATCCTTCAAACGTTTTTTATTTCTACATTTCAATAAGTGTTCCTTTTTCACTCAATATCCCAGATATTGTTGTTGCTGACATCACTGGGGAAGTCCCACTCTCTGCTGCCTGAACAGCTGGTTGTGGTCCTTGCCAGGGTCTCACTCCTGGTACTGATGTCCACGCATCTTCAGCTGCAGTGTTTGCTGGAGATGGTCACATCCTTTTGTTACATTGTTCCACGCACCTGGCTGGGGTGCACCCAAGACTGCATACTTTTGTGGCAGCTTCAGGGGTTCCAAAGAGCAGATCTGCCATGTCTGTGTTCTGCACACCTGGGCAGCACCAGAGGTCAAACTTGCAGCGTCACACTTGCAAGGCAGATGCTGTTTTCCAGCAACTCCCTAGGTCATCCCCCTAGGATCTTCATATTTAGAATTTTTAAGAATTATCTTAAAAATATTAAAATTATCTTTAAAACTTGGGCTGTAAGGATAGTACAGTGAGTAAACAGCCTTACATGTGACCGGGTTTGATCCCCAGCACCCTATCTGGTCCTAGTCCCAACCAGGAGTGATCGCCGAGTACAGAGCCATAAATAACCCCTGAGCACTGCTGGATGTGGCCCCTCCAAAAATAATTATCTGAAGTTTTCCGAAAGAAAATCCAACTGTCACTTGTGATATGTCAGTAGTTTTCACTCGCACAAATGTTATATTTGATGTTGTAAATTTTAATACTGTGAAATAAACTTCTTGCCTTATCCTAAAAAAATATTCTAAGTTGTAAATGTCTTATGAAGCACCTCTCCAGAAATCCCTCTTTTGGTGGGTTGGAACTAGGGATCTCCTTCAGGAGGCATGGAGCTGTCAAGAACCCAGAGGGAAGTGAAGGGTGCCATGTGAAATCGCATTAAAAAGGAATGGAAAGTAAACATTTCACAGTTTCTTAACTGGCCATAACTAGATACTTTTAAAAATTGTCTTTGTCTATGAAAAATTCCCTAGGGAGGAAAAATAGCATCTGAATAATCCTATCTTGAATTGGAAATGTAAGACAATTCAAAAAGAGAATTATGGAGTCTTATCTGATTTTATAAGTTAGAAATGCTTCAAAGGGAGGAAATTCCAAAGCTCTCTTTAAAGATGTTCATGGGTCTCTTTCTTCACCTAAATATCTACATTGCTTGCGAACATGAGTCTGCAGGGAGAGAAGGGTTATAAACTACTCTTGCGCAGCATGACTTAAATTCTTTATTTCATCCACTCTGAAGGTTATTCGTGGTCTGATGTGAGCTTCCTTTACTTCATACAATCACATGCAGGGTGCATGCTCCATTCTTATTTACTCTCAGGGGGAAAAAATGCAATACTCAGTGCTGTGTGTCTATAACTCTAGAAAATATTTGGAAAGTCAGTGCCTAAGGATTCTGTGGCCATGGGAAAAATGCCTCCCTTAGATAGAAGAGGATGTTGTATGTCTTTGTAATAAAATTAAAACGATGCCCAAGAGCTGAGTGTGTGACTCTAGGGGTCCCCTGTACTACATACCCTCACACATATCCTTCCCAGGTGCTTTAGCACCTCTAGGTGTGGTTTGGTGGTTCCTGAAGATCAAGCGGTATGATTCCCACAACAATTTAAGGTAAAAATATATCCTCCAAGGCAGTTGAAAGGCCAATGCCAGAGAAGTAAAGAGCCAACAGAGAAATTCAGAAAGATCTTTGCAAAATATTTGATGCCAGTCTCTCTTTGGTGTTATTCATTACCAGGAGTGCATTCATCTGCATTAGTCTTTGTTCAGATGCACAGAGAGAATGAATGAGGTTTCTGGACAAAGGTATTGCCTTATCTTCCTTGCAGTGTCACTGGGTGACAATGCAGGACATTGCGTGGATTTGTAGGAAAGTCATGGTCAGAACTCAAAGAGAAAATTCATTCATCTCCATTGGTGCTTAGTGACCCCAGCCATGTCCTTAAAGCCACACTGTGAAAGCAAAGTTTGCATCTAGGCATGGCCCAGGCTGCAGGAAGTTGGAGAAGAAGAGATAAACTATTGTTCAGTAGGCAAGCAGGGAAATTGGAGTACCAACTGTGTACAAATATAAATTTTAATCGTTCTTTATTGCCATGAAATATCTACATTTTGACTATTTTGAAGTGTTCAGTTCTATGGCATAATTGTTTCCAAACTGGTGTGTGGGTGTCCTAAATTTTATGTCTTCCTCAACTGAAACTCTAAACTTATTCAACACCACATCCCTTATCCACATGCCCTGGTCACCACTCACCCACTTTCTTTATGGATCTGTCTATATTCAGTACCTCCTGTAAGTGAGACCATGCTGTATTTTTTCAGTTATAAAGGCTTACTTCACTTATCATAATGTCTCAAAGGTTCATTCATATGGGTCATTTGTAAAATGTGCTTCCTCTCTGTATAATATTTCAGCTGTATATTTCAGCTGATTATTTGTCATAGTTGGTTAATTCTGTCATCTATCAATGGACTCTGGGTTGTTTTCACCCATTGGCTATTGTGAATAGTTCTGAGCAGAGGTGTATGAATATATGCCCTAGTCCCTTGTTTCATTTCTTTTGGGCATATATTCAGAAATAGGATTGCTGGCCATATATTGATCCTTTGAGGAAGCACCGATGCCCTTTTTCACAAGGCCTGCATTCTGTTATCTTCCTCCCAAAAATATATAAGAGTGTACAATATGGATTTTCCACTCCTTCCCTGTTACTAGTTATTTTGTTTGGTTTTTTAAACTGTACTTCCTAACAGGTATGAAGTGATAACTCCTTGTGGTGTAATTTTCATTTCCTGAATAATTAATAAATTGTTCATCTTTTCTTGTGCTTGTTGATCTCCAAGAGATGGGTTTTTTGGGGGCGGGTGGCAGGGGGCAATGTATGGGAGAGGATTGGGCAAGGATCAGAATTAACTCCTGGTTATGTGATCCGGGATAATTTCTGGTGAGATTTAGGGGATTATATGTGCCACAACTGGGGTCTGCCACTTACAAGGCAAGCACCTTAACTCCTGTAATGTCTCTCTGGCCCTGACTTTGTAGAGTTTTGGTGTTTTCTCATATTCAAGAGAAGGAGCCATTTGTTAATTTTGCTGCCTTTTCTTTTTTTGAGGTGTCTGGTTTCTTTATTATTTGTATGTAAAAATGACCATGGTTTGAAGAAAGAGGGAAATGTAATCTTTGAACAAATTTTAAAACAATATTTATGTTGTCTTAGTTGATGGATCGCTTATCTTTCAAAATGTTTAATGAATGCATTTTCTCCTCACTCATCCTTCATCAAGTGCAAATTCCCCCCGAAGGTTTAGCACATTGTTAGTTTTATACCATTTTTCTTGTTCACATTGTGATTTCCTAGACACCCCATCACCACCCCCACCACTATTAAATCAGAGCATATTAAAGCTGATGGGACCCGGAAAGGATTTCAATAGGTATCTCAGAAAAGCAGCAGGTGTCTGTTGAACTAAATGTCATTCCATGTTTTCACAAGTGACTGGAGATTCTGAAATAATCTCTTCTTACTTTTTCTTTTTTCTAAAAAGCTGGCTTTACTGATCCGAAAAATTCAATTGGATCTTGTCTCATGTTTTCTAATAACTAAGAACTTGTGCAAGCTAATTTGAAATTATACAAATAAAACCCTGCTACCTTTTTTAGTTAGAGCTTAAGAATTAATAACCTCACCTACTTGCCAACTAATCACTATGATGTTGCAAAACTCCTATAGGTCTTCATGGTTTAATATATAGTTTTCCCCCAAAAGGCGGTGGAGAGAAAGGGGGAACCTAACACTATTGCTTGTTTAAGTGAGTAAAAAAATGTTTTGCTTATTACAACTATACATATTTGAAACTTGAATTATTAGATAAATTCAAATACACTTTTATTACTGATAACTCATCATCATACCCTGAATCTAGCCAATACTTTCAGGTTGTGTTACTTTTATTTAAATTTTCCACAATATCACTGGAGGCCACAAGTATTAGAAATAGCCTACTTTACTTTAGAGTTCTACTTTAAAAACTACAATTGTAAAACCAGAGAGAGAGAGAGAGAGAGAGAGTTCTGGGGTAAGGTGCTTGCCTTACATGCAGCCAACCCCAGGTCTATTCTGGGGTCATATTTCCCCAAGCTTTTCCAGGAATGATTCCTGAGCCAGAGCCAGGAGTAAACCATGAGCACTGCCGGTTATGGCCTAAAATTAAAATATATATACAACTTTAATCTACACTTAGGACCAGTGTGATTCTGTTAATGGCACATGGAAAACTGCCTGTTAGTACAGAATTCTATTCCTCTTCACAACCTGGTTGTCTGACACATTTTCTACAACTTTTTGAAATGGCTTCCAAATCTCCTGTTGTTTCAGATAAGTAAGTTAGTCTCCAATGCAATAAAAACCAAAGAAAGTTCTTGGCACTGACAATTTTATAACGTACTGAGGCATGTCCTAAATAATTTTAAGCTTCTTTTACAATATAGAAGCCCAGATGGGTGACATCATGGTGTAAAGCAATGTTTATTGAAGCCATAAAAAATGCTTTTTAAAGGATTCTTAGAAATTAGAGTTGTTAACTCAAGAAATCTCTCTGTAATGTTTAACTAGGAAATTGAGGAATCTGAATTTATGAGCTTTTGTCTTAAATCTTTGAAACATAAAATATTTTATGAGATAAGTTCAGACCACAGATCCACTTATCCTAGCACTCAGATGGCGCCTCCTACATGCTGTAACCTATATAAATTACAGGTCTGCCTTGCTAGACAAAAGTAAACCATCCCTATTTGGTATGACAGAAGATATTTGGGTGTCTGAGAATACTCAAAAATTTTTCCATGTAAATGAGTATAAACAGTTTACTCAGATCTAAAACCAATGCATCATATCATTTCAAATAGGACTATTTCTTTCTTGTACAGCAAGGGAAACCTATAACTATTGAACAACATGGGAAAGCATGATAGATAATCAAGATGGTCAAAGAGAAATTATTCTTGACCCTGGTACATTTTTAATTAAGTTAGAATCATTACTTATTTACTTTTCTGGAGATGATCAGTGCATAACTATAGGTCCCACTGAAATGTGATATGTAGTTCAAACATTAGAGTAAGGCAAATATGAAAAATTATTGATATGCATGTTTGGAAATAGAACACAGAACACAACTTGATGCAAAGTAAGGCAAGAATTCCTTACAGCAGGTTTTAGCACAAGGAGAAAGATATTAGAATGGTAATGTCACACAAAAATGGTTATTTGGGGATGGTGAGATAGCTCTATCAGTTGGGTTGCATGCATAAAATAAGAAGCACCCTGAAGAACCACTAAGAATGACCCCAAAACACTGAGCCAAAAATATGGCCCAAAAATTGTGAAAGGAAGAAAGAAAAAAAAGTAGATAGGTGGGCTTGGGCATGGAGGAAGAGAGGGAGGAATTGTGAAATGGAGGAAGGGAGGGAGGGAGAGTGGGCAGGCAGGAGGGAGAGAGGGAGGGGTTGTGACATGGAGGAAGGGTGGGCAGGCAGGAGGGAGAGAAGGAGGGACGGAGGGAGAGGAAGGAAGGAAGGAAGGAAGGAAGGAAGGAAGGAAGGAAGGAAGGAAGGAAGGAAGGCAGGCAAGAAGGGAGGGAGGGAGGGAGGGGAGAGGAAGTAGGAAAGAGGGAAGGAAGAAGGAAAGAGGGAGGGAGGGAGGGAGGCAGTAAGGAGGGAGGGAGGAAGGGAGTGAAGGAAGGAGGGAGGGAAGGAAGGAAGGAAGGAAGGAAGGAAGGAAGGAAGGAAGGAAGGAAGGAAGGAAGGATGGATAAAAGTAAGGAAGGCAGGAAGGCTGGCAGGCTAATTGTTGCTATAGCAACAGAGATCAGGAAACTATTTGCCCAGCCACTTGTTTCTTGTAAATAAAGCTTTGTCAGAACACAGCCTTGTCCAATTTTTCCCTTGGTGTGAGTGCATCTGCACTCTGATCCAAAGTTGAATCACTGCTACAGAGCTCACATAGCTTACAAAAGGCCCTGAAATTTACTTTCTGATCTCTTACTGAAAAAGTTTGCTGACCTCTGCTAGAAGATTCTTCTAGGATACCCGAAGAGTCTGTAAACAGGACAAATTAGGAACATTGGTACTTTATAACTATTTAATGATCCCTGTTCATTCCTGCCTTACTGCACAGCAGTCAGAATGTTCTCAGATTAACTGTCTCCTTAGATTGTTGCAACAATACTGTGCCAGAAATAGCAAAACGACTCTGATGGGTTTTGAAAGACAGTTGGGTCTCCAGAAATGAAATGGCTTCTCTGGCTCTGTCGCCAATGGGAGCATTTGATTCTACACCAGTTCTACACCAGTCTACTTAGCAGACAAACAGAGAAATACTACTCAACTGTAAAAAAAAGGTAAAATTAGGCGACTTTCTGCCACATGGATGGAACTGGAGAGTATCATGCTGCATCAAATGAGTCAACAGAGACACAGACACAGAATGATCTCTCTCCTTTGTGGGATATGAAGACACAGTAAGGAAGTAACAAATGCTCAGGTCACCAAATCCCAAGAAGTCATGAACAGAATTGAACTTTAGCAGGGAATTGGGAGATAAACAAGGAAGAGGGATCTCATGGGTAAGGGAACTAGTATCATGGTGGTCACTCTGGTGAAGGTTGGGGTGTTTAAAGCTTGTCCCATAAAGCCCTTAAATGTAAGCACCATACTATTGTAAATCGTGCTGCTTAAAATAAAAATGTTTTAAAAATCAAAGTGATGCAAGAAAAAAAAGAAGACAGACGAATCTCACCAAGTTGTTACTGGCACTTTGGTGGGAAGATGGGGTGGTGGGAGGTGAGGGAGCCCTTGGAGACTGTCCTTCAATCAGCTCCAGTGGCTGCCAGCCTCCAACTCTGTCTCCCACTGACCTTCTTCACTGGCGTGCTGATTTCGCACGTGGAGCTGCTAGCAACCCCCCTCCAGTCTGGCGCTTTCCAGCACAGGATGTGGCGCTTCCTACTGGGGGCTGCCAGATTCCCATGGCATTCGACTCAGGCGCACATGCCTGCCAAGATGCAGCATTGCTACTCGCTTGTAGGGACAGGGCTGTGGGGCAATTTGGGATGAGTTCATGGCAGGGAAGGTGGCAGAGGTGAAGTTTTCTGGGTCATCTGCAGAACTCTGCAGTTGTCCTGTAATGTTCATGCTCATACATGGCCTGTGGGTGGCAAACAGTCCTTTGAGAGAGACAGACAAACAGACAGGCAGACAGACAGACTTACTGACTCTGGGGCTGGGTTGGCAGTTCAAATCTTACCGTCAGCACTTATGATCTGTGAGAACTTGGGTGAGTTTCTAGACCTCTGACTGCTTCTGTTTACTCATCTATAAAAGGAGATAATAATTGAACTATCCCATTGAGAGGCAAAGGTGTCTTGTGATAGTGGTGGTAGGTAAGAAACATGCAGTATTGTTAATTATCTCTGCTGAGGATCATGATGGTCTCTGTGGGAGCTGGGTCCCACATGCTGGGCACTGTGCTTTCCACAAACTTTGTTGTCTTGAGGGGCTATTATCTTTGCACTCTCTTCTGCAAGTGAATTGTCACCCCCATTTTTTCATTCACCTGGAGGACATTCTGCAGGCTTGAAGGAAGATAGAGTTTTTTTAAAAAAAAACCTACTCTAGGAATGGAGAAATAGTACTGAGGTTAAGGTACTTGCCTTTTCTGCATCCACTTTGGCTGCTCCTTGTTCAGTCTCTGGCACCAAGCTCTGCCAGGAATGAGCCTTTAGCACAGTTGGATGGACCAAAAAAAAAAAAAAACAGAAATGAAAGAATATCTCCAGATCTTGGGAGAACCTTCCTATCGGTTGTCTCCTAGAAAGCTTCCTAGATGAGGTTTCCCTTAAGGACCAGGCAGGGTGTTCCCTTGTCAAGAAGCTATGTTTCCATTTGAAAGCAACAGGAGAAAGTCTGCATCCTAGAGAGGGGGTGAATGGGTTTGCTTTAACAAAGCACCGCCAAGCATGGAGCTTCTGTGTCAGCTTGTGCCTTCCGGTTTGGATAGACTTGGAGAGACATGAGGATGCTTAAAATGAGATTTGCTGAGCAAGGTACAGGTGTGGTTCAGCAGAGACACATGCTTCTGGATTGAAGCATCATGTTTGGGTAGCCACGGGGTCACATACTGACTGGAAGGCCGGAGCTGCAAGTGCACTGCTTGTATAATGTGAGCGAGAGAGGCTCACTACAGACCATGGCCAGCTTGTGGAAGTGGTGCTCCCATAACCCTTCTTATGGGAGGGAGCCAGAGATCCTCCCTGAGCCAAAGTGCTTCAATAACTTACCAAAGTAGAATTTGGTAAAAGCAAACTCAGGTCAGAGCAGAAAGAACTTTTGGGGAGAGTCAGCTGTTCTACCCAAGCCCCATTGGTTTAAATATTGTAGAATTATCTCTTTGATGAGGAATTACAATAATACAAAGATTTCCAGGGATAAAATGGGGAATTGGAGGCTGGGGAGAGATACAAAGTGCTACCAACAACTGCACAGTCATAGCATTCAGAGTGCAGAGGGGTTCTGCAAGATGTCCTGGTGCTGACATGGTGGTGATGGCTGCAGAGTCTGGGACGCATAGGGTCGCACATGGGATTCTGGAAGTAGGAAGAAAACTTTGTTCCTGCTCTCTGATCAAGCCCATCCCAGAGGTACGAACAGGGAGATTGTAAAACCAGGGAGAAAATTGAGAATATCCAAGAAATGAAGGTGAGCCCCTGCAGTTCATAAGAATGACAATGAAGGAGGTATGGTGCAGCCAGCGGGTCAATCCATACCTGTGAGGTGAGTGCATCAGCAGCCTGAAGGCACCTTCAGACTTCTAGATACTCCAAAATTGCTGCTGTGCCTTTGGCCAGACCCCAAAAACTTGGGGCAAAGTTTACCAAGAAAGTAAACGACCAAAAGTTAGGTATGTGAGAGACACACCAACAAACCACCTCAGGTTCAGCTATATAATTGGAGGCATGGCCTCTCTGGTTCCTGATTGAGTTGCTTAATGGCCATGATCCCAGAGACTCAGAAACAAATCTCAAAATCCAACGGCTTTTGGCAGAAATGCATCTGATCTCTGCAGTAGGTTACCGGTGCTGGGCCAACCCGGGTGGGAATAGGTTTTGTACCTTGGCCTGGTCCCCCTGGCGGCCCAGTGGATGTCGTACTCTAGAGGCCACTGGACAGTCAGGTTTGGGCCCACAGTGATGAGATAAGCAGGGCCTAGTGGGATGGGGGTGGAGCTGGCCCTTTCCTCCCCACCCCAACGAGACCCCGAGTTCCTGACAATGAATGGCCTCTCTGGCTCCTGATCAAGCTGCTTAACAACCATGATTCCGAGACTCAGAAACAAATCTCGAAACCCAGCGCCTTTGGCAGAAATACATCTGGACTCCGCAGTAGGTTACTGTCACCAGGCCACCCCAGGGGTAAAAGATGCTATCCCTCTGCCTGCTCCCCCTTGGCGCTCGGTGGCCGCTATCTGCCAGAAACCACTGGACAGTCAGGTTTGGGCCCACAGTGACAAGACACATGGGGCCTCAAGGGATGAGAGTGGAGCCGGCCGTTTCGTTCCTGTCCCAACGAGACCCCAAGTCGCCACCAATGAATGACCTTCCTAGCTCCTGATCAAGCTGATCAAACAGCCATGATCCCAGAGACTCAGGAACAAATCTCGGAACCCAGCAGGTTTTGGTAGAAATCCCTCCAGATTTAAGTGTTAAAATTTCGGAATTTCAAAATCGCACAGCCACTACTGCAGCCACATGACATCATATGTTACTATTAACCAGCAATAGAAAACAAATTGTCTACTGTTGCCTTTTAGCAGATCTGAGTATTGGGGTAAAAATCCCAAATAATAATGGTGGGTCTGGTGTCAAAATATTGAATGTGATCAAAGTAGAGAGTAATGTGGAAATCATCTGCCCCACAGGTAGGGGAAAGGTGTGGGATGGGAGTATACTGGAGTTTTGGGTGGTGGAGAATGGGCACTGGTGTAGGTACGGGTGTTTCATTATATGACCAAGACTTAAACCCCAAGGCTTTGTAACTGCTCTCACGGTGATTCAATAAATAAAATTATAAAAAATGAAAAAAAAAGTAAGGTGGAGTTCATGCCCAATTCAACCAGCTAATTGGTCACGGTCACAGTCCTCCCGTTGTTCATCGATTTGCTCAAGTGGGCCCAGTAACGTCTCCATCATGAGACTTGTTGTTACTGTGTTTGGCATATCAAATACGTCACGGGTAGCTTGCCAGGCTCTGCCGCGAGGGCGAGATACTCTCAGTAGCTTGCCAGGCTCTTTAAGAGGGGCGGAGGAATCGAACTTGGGTCAGTCATGTTGGCCGCTTGTAAGGTAAACGCCCTTCTGCTATGATCTGGCTGCGACATCTTCACCCCATTGATCACCAGGGTTGATTCGGCTGATCTGGCTGGCTAGGCGGGTGTCCCCTTCCTCCCTCACTGCTTCATGTGCGTCCCTCCCGAAGCTGCGAGCTTGGTCAAAGAGGACGGCCTTCCCCGAATAGAGACCAGCTAATCAGTGGCTGAATAAATAATAGTACTCCTACATAAAAAAAAAAAAATGACAATGCAAGGGCCAGTGTCAGGGTCTAAGAGGGTTGTGAGTCATGATTCATTCTAGAAATGCAAGCAAGCTGACATGACACCCAAGAATTCCAAACAAATCTGATTCCAGGAACCACGTGGGGGATGCCTCATTTTATATGGTCATTGAAGACCTTATGAGAAAAGACTTGAGATTCCCCAAAGAAACAACCTGCATCTCAATACTGAAGCAAGGAAATTCTGCCAAGTTTTCAGCTTGTAGGGCTCAAGACTGTATCACCAACTGTTCTCTGAATTTCTAGCCTGTTAACTTGACCTACAGATTCCATGATCACAGGTGAGAATCCTTAGAATCTGTTTCTTATATATGCATATGAACGATCAGTTTGAGGCTCTTTATGTTCCTAGAGCGAACAGACGCCATTGGGCTACACTAGCACGCGACAGGGACAAATGGAGACGTTACTGGCGCCTGCTCGAGCAAATTGACGATTAACGGGAAGTCAAGTGATCAAGTGATATATGCATATGTATATATCCATGTCTAATTCCTTTAATAGATGCATAACAGATAGAAAATGATCTCTTATTGGTTTTGTTTTCCAGGAGAACCTTGACCAAGACAGTCCCCAAGTCTACAAATGGCCCATTGCATGATCACTTGTGTCTTTTGCCTTCTTTGTAAAACAAGCCTAAGTCCACTGGGCTCTCTCAGAAAATAAAAGTGTGCTATGCAGTGCTGTGATTCTGTTCCTCTGAATGCTCTTATCTCCCAGGTGCGGGTACTCCACCTGCTTCCATGCTATTAGGCTTCAGTCACACAACTTTCCTGGCCCTGATGCTCACACAGTTGGCTTTACAGATGACTGTCTACTGTCTAGAGCCATAGCTTTCCACCTTTTATACCAGCTATGCAAGATAGGTTCTTGTTGGTGATGAGCCATGAATTAATAATATGAGCCTTGACCAGAGAGATAGTTCATGGGCTACAACACATGGTTTGCATGATGGAGGCCCTTAATTAATACCCAGTACCACATTGTCCTCTGGGCACCATTAGAAGCAACCCCTAAACACTAAGCCAGGAATTTCTCCTAAGCACAAAGGGGTATTTATCCCCCAAACAAATCTAAATAAATGATAGATTATGAGCCTTACCTTTGGGGTAGTCACTTGGCTTAAGGGCACAATTATCTGACATTCTTGTTCCTACATTCTAGCACAACTCTTATGGTGTCAACTTGGTCAAAATTAATTTGTTGTTTGTTTCATTAAATCAGTTTCTAAAAATAAGTTCAACTGTTATTACTGATAAACAGAATTATAAATCCCTTGGAGGTGTGAGAAAGCATTATATCTCAAGAAGGAATAAAACATAATCTGGGAAAATTAAAACATAGACTACATTGATTTGACCCAATTATTACAAAGAAAGAGGTTACTTCATAGTGCTAGATATGCTTAGCAGTATTTAAAGTAAAAAACTTTATGATGGAGCAGTGCTTGTAAATAGAATTATCTGTTATGTTCATAGGATATATCACTTGATCACTTGATATCCTGTTACTCATCGATTTGCTCAAGCGGAAGCCAGTAACGTTTCCATTCGTCCCTGTTGCATGCTAGTGTAGCCCAATGGCATCTGCTCGTTTAAGAAACACGAAGAGCCTCAAACCGATCATTCAGGATCTTGACAAAGAAGTCTGTCCATCTTGTAGGTGGGCGGCCACGCAATCTTTTGACCTCCCATGGAATCATAAGATATATATCTCCTAATATTGAGTCTGCTCTCGTTTTTTGTTCTGTCAAATCTGTCGGTCCAAAATCAGGAATGTTATTTTATAGTATTCTTTCTAGTCTGAGTCAAAATTTGATCTTGTAATTCTGGTATTTTTATAAGACTGCTCTAAATCTGTTGGGAATCATTAAAATTGAGGGTTTTTTTTTTTTGGAAGGGCTGGTGAAGAAATTCACATTGATTAAGCACTACCATGTGCCAGACCAGGAATAGATTTACACTTTTCTTGGTCTATGTGGTATCTTGATGATGAAAATTTACCGCTCCAATGTTATTGATGAAAAAGACCCAGGAAACCGCTTACCCTGGGGTGGAACCACATTTGGAATTTAAAGGTAACTTGGTTCCAGTTTATCATTTTTCCAGCATGTAATTCACCTTTGATAAGTACTAAGTAGCTGTGCATTTATCAACTGTACGGAGAGAATTATAAGATATTTACACTTGGAGTGAAGTTATGTGATCACATATTCCCCGAACCTTTTTATAGTTCAGAGAGAGTTTGTATAGCCTCTCCCTAAGGGAACACAGAATAATTGAGGTTGGAAACAGCTTAACCCCGAGTCATAAAAATCAGTGACATGGGAAACAAAGAGGAAACTGGTTGCCCTTTGGAGAGAAGAGGTTGTGAGCTCACTCAGTATGGGCTATGTTCAGTTGGTGGAAGGAATGTTTCTTGCCTAGAAAACTACTCCTTCAGCTACAGTGAGTTCAGCTACAGTTGAGTTTTAAAAAACTTGACTCTTAGGTTTCCAGAAAGCAGGGAAATTCCATGTATTTATCTCCTCATTAGCATAAAATCTAAACCCTGTAAAAGATGAAAATGATTTGCATCTCTTCTCCAGACTGTGCATATACACATACAAACACATCCACACTGCATCATTCACATGCAAAACTCCAGTCCTTGTCGAGAAAGAGGCCCCCCCACCCGGGGCAGCCCAAACAGGTATAGGAGTTCTGGTCTGTTCTTTTTCTTTTGCTCTGTGTGCTCTGTAAAGGGCTGGAGAAGTAATTACGTAGGTGGACATTTGTAACACAGTTCACTCTTGGAATCTAATATCAGGAATGTGCTAAGTCGAGGAAACATTTGCTTGAACTTATGCCTAGAAACTGAATGTGGAATGCACTTCATAGTAATATGAACCACACTTCTGGCTTATTTTCATGTATTGTACCTGAGTGGGTGGGGCAATATTTACATTCTGTTTCCACTTTAATATCGTCAAGTCTGTGCATGATAGGAAATTGTGTGTGTGTGTATGTGTATGTGTTGACTCTGTGTGTGTGTGTGTGTGTGTGTGTGTGTGTGTGTGTGTGTGTGTGTGCCTATTTTGAATTCCCTATTCCGGCATCTGCCGGTCACTCAAGTTGGAGCTTTTACCATTGCAGAAAGGTGCCCAGTGTCTTCCCAGCACACACCTACATTCCACAGGTCTGGGGCATGGGCTCTGTCACTGCTGGATGGTGTTTGCTAAAAAGAAACCCCAGAGGCAGCCTGGTACTTTCCATCCAGCAGCACTTTGACTGTCACTGTGGCTGTAGCTCAGGGAAGGAAGCGCTCAGGATTTTTATTTGTTTGTTTGCATCTGCTGCCCCAGCAGGTAACATTCTGGGGTAGGTCCTTTGTGGTGGTGTTTCTTTCTGCTGTTGAAAATGACCAAACCTTCTCGCTTGGCTAGACCTTTCTTTGCTAATGCAGCTTCTAAGCTGCCAGCAGCAAGGAGGGAGGATTCAAACAGCAGACAGAAAAATATCAGTTTAGGTGAGAAGATTTGGAGAACCGGGAGTGAAGGAAATTTGGTCAAACAGCAGCAGGTGACTCCGGCAGCCGGCTCTGCTCAGTGGAAGGCTTCCCCACACAAAGGTAATGTTTTCAGTCAGCTGCGTTTTTATGTGTCTGCTGAGAAACTTCTTTATGAATCTTACTACCAGGTATTATGAACTTAGATGCTTGAACAAGACCTTTTGTGGTTTTCAAAACTTAACTCTGTGTGTGTTTGTGCGTGTGTGTGTATGTGTGTGATCTTTTCCAAAACTATGAGCATGTTGTCAAAATAACCAATGATTAAGAAGAAGGAGGTAATAGAACTTTCTTTCATTAATTAAGGAATGTGCAAAAAAGAGTTCATTGTTTTCATCTCTCCTGGAGAACCAGAGTTTATTCTTGGTGTTCACAGTCTTTCATTATCCCGGTAATATTCACAAAAGTTTCTTCTTCTTTGCTTATCTCTATGAAAAGTAACAGAAAATAAATAAATAAAAGAAAGAAAACAGGTTGGGAAACACATCATTAAGTAGCAAGGAATTTCTGCTTGCTTAATTTTTCGCAGTATCTTTTAAAAATGAATTTGTATCTAAAATGATAATCTATGGAATACATGACAAAAATCTCTGCTAGCATTGTTACCTGAAATATTTAAATGAGCTTTCTTAAGTGAATATTTGAATGTTTCATTTAGCAAGTTATTGTTGAACATTTGATCTGAAATTGAGAAATGCAGTACCCAATTAAATCTATGTGTAACATTAGTATCTATAAGCACAGAAATCAGTTGATAAAAAGTATGTTGATAATTTTCTCCATTAAACCAAGAAATACTACAAAATCACTAAGCACATTTATAATCTTGTCTTAATATAGTTTTGAGCTCTCTATCAAAAATGTTTGGCCCAATATTTTTTATTCTAAATTAAAACTTGTTTTGGAGCCCTCTGGCTACTAAAATAAAACTTGTTTTAATATTCTCATCCTTATAACTAGCAGATTTATCTTTGGAAGAAAAACTACATATCATAAATATATATCTATAGGTAGGTATATATAAATCATCATTTAATAAGTTTAATCTTAACCTCTATAATAAGGGCTATTATAAATGAAAATGCTGTTATACAGTTTTCTGCCATGAACTATTTCAAAGATCCATATTTTCATAGAAAATGTTTTTATTTTTGTTAGCTTGTCTTATTAGATTTTTATCCACTATGATTAGTAAAATGCATGTACTCAAACCATTTTGTTTATCAAAAATACTATAGAAAAGATACTAGGAATGAGCATTGACTGTTTTAAGTATTGTGAATATTGATGGAATTTGCTCCATAAATGAGATTTTGACTGCTTAAGAGAAATGCATTTCTTTATAATATATATAAAGGTAAAATATACTCTACAAAGGAATGTTAGCCATGTAAGACTTAACAGTACCCAAACATTTCTATATTTATATGGCACATGTAAATATTGATATACATATATCTGTATCCCTGGAACATCTGCCTGGAGAAGGAGTTTTAAAGCAAACAATTCAGAGATGATTCAAATTGCCAGTCTTCTCTCAGTGGTCTATGGAACGAACATCTTTTTTTTTTTTGTTGTTGTTGTTGTTGTTGTTGTTATATTTATTTATTGAATCACTGTGGGAAAGAAAAATCACAAAGCTTTCAGGTTTAAGTCTCGGTCATACAATGATCAAACACCTTTCCCTTCGCCAGTACTTATTTTTCACCACCAATAACCCCAATATATCCCCCTCCCAACCCTCCCAATGCCTGTGAGGCAGATGATTTCTACTTAACTCTCTCTCTACTTTGATTACATTCATTATTTCGACAAAAGATGCACCATTATTGTTTAGAGCTTCTGACCAACAATCAGAACTGCTGAAAAAAGCATTGTGAAATAATGTTGCACGGCTGCAGTAGTGGACGCACAATTTTGAATTTCTGATATTTTACTAATTAAGTCTGGAGGGATTTCTGCCAAGAGCCAGATAATTACTAGATTGGTTTCTGTGCCTCTGGAGCCATGGCTGTGCCGAAGAGCTGCTCGTGGGGGCAATTCGTGACCTCGTAGGGCATGAAGGACAAGCCGGTACTGCCCCCCTTCCCAAGAGACTGCAGTTGCCCCGTCACCACCGGCTCATACCTGGCTTTCCAGTAAGCTTTGAGGCTGTGGCCATCTTGCTTCCAGGGGAGGAAAAGGAGGAAGGGAGCAATACCCTTTACCTCCCACAGAGGCATGGCACCGTAGTTTAACACATGGACCATTCACTTTTCTGCTGCAAGTTGCCAGGATCTGGATTAAGTCCTCTTGCCTTTGGAGCCATGGCCATGGAACAAACATCTTGGAGTAGATTTGGTAGATAAAAGAACTAGGTTTTGTTTTGTTTTGTTTTTTTTACTTGCACATTTATTTGAGGGATTGTTTCAAAGTCCTTTGATTCCAAGAAAGATGGTCAAGGTTCAAGGTCAATTTTAGATATGGTATTTTTGTAAACAAACAAACGCTGTCCTCCTGTTGCTCATCGATTTGCTCAAGCGGGCCCAGTAACATCTCCATTGTGAGACTTGTTGTTACTGTGTTTGGCATATTGAATATGTCACGGGGAGCTTGCCAAGCTTTGCCGTGCAGGCGAGATACTCTCTGTAGCTGGCCGAGCTCTCTGAGAGGGGCAGACAAATCGAACCTGGCTTGGCCGGACTGGCTGCACAAGGCAAACACCCTACCACTGTGCTATCAGCTGGAGAGATAGCACAATGGGTAGGGCATTTACCTTGCACGCGGCTGACCCAGGTTTGATTCCTTCACCCCTCTTAGAGAGCCCAGCAAGCTACAGAGAGTATCTCACCCTCATGGCAAAGCCTAGCAAGCTCCCCGTGGCATATTCGAAATGCCAAAAACAGTAACAACAAGTCTCACAATGGAGACGTTACTGGGCCTGCTTGAGCAAATCAATGAACAATGGGAGGAGAGTGACAGTGATTTCTGTAAAAAGTGAACTGAGGGCCTATGGTAAGACAAGAAGATGGCATTTCATTGGCAGTCTTTGAGGGATTTCAACCTATCCAAAAGAAAAGTTTCCTCCGGGGCTGGAGCAATAGCACAGCGAGAGGGCATTTGCCTTGCACGTGGTTGACCCAGGTTCGATTCCCAGCATCCTATATGGTCTTCTGAGCACCATCAGGAGTAATTCCTGAGTGCCTGAGTGCAGAGCCAGGAGTAACCCCTGTGTATTGTCCGGTGTGACCCTAAAAGAAAAAAAAAAGGTTTCTCCCCAGAGAATCTTAATATTCGTGGTAGGACTGCCATCACTCATAAGAATGTATATTTGTTTACACTTGTAACTATAATTCTTCGTCCATATCCTATATGTAATTTAATACCCAATAGAAACTTTTTGTTGCAGGGGAACAGTTCTAAGACTTAAGAGAATAGCCATGTGCATTGATGTACCTTTTGCTGGTAGTATTGCCCTAAAATCAAGAATTCAATCTCTAGACACCCCATCTTAGGTTTGTGCTAGCTGTGATGCTCTTAAGCCAACACAGCAAGATTTAATTGTTAGTTCTTGCTAATGTTTTTTTCTTTTGGTCCTCAAGTTAGCCTATGGATGGAGGTTTTCACATCTCAACTTCCTGTTTTTCCCTCCTTGTGCAATCTGTGTGTAATATAAGTGCATTTTGGTACATTGTAAATTTACATTTTCGGATTGTCTTTCACTAAATTTATTTCTTAAATAATTCTGGAGCTCATGCTTCTCACCGGTATTCTATGACCCCTTCTCTACTTCTTAGATTTTATTTTTTCTTATTAAAAAGGTTCAGAACCGTTATTTCTTTGTTATCATAATTAAGTCTTCTAATGGTGTTCTATAGGACCATTCTAAAAATTGAAAATCAATAAAGAGTACAGCTAATTCAGATATCATATTGTCAATGCTAAGCTCCAAACTAAGTTATGCTCACTTTTCCTTACCATCTGAAACTCTTTAGTCTTCCTTGTCATGTCTAATTTTCTCAAGAACAATATGGATCTCATCATATCTGAAGACCCTTCCCTTTCTTCCAGAAACTTCTCTCTGTATTCCTCAATCTCTCTATCCTGATCTTTGTGACTTATTATAGAGTACCAGGACAGGTACTTTTCATTTACTGTTTTAATTTTGCTGAAGCACATCCCTAAGAAATTTTCTAAGACAATTAAGTGGAGAGGTAAACTTTTTGATCTTTTATATGTCTGGAACATATAATTTTTCACATTTGATGATAGGTGGGACAAATATAGGTATTTAGATAAGACATTTTTTACTCAGTAATATTAAAGATCTTTCTCCATTTCTAGTTGGAAATAAAAACATTGAAAAGTCCCATTTTGTTTATATACTCACACAGCCTTAGGTTATTTTCTTTCTCTCTCCCTCTTTCTCTCACTCTTGAATTGTAAAGATATTCTCATTTTCTTCCACATTCTAAAATTTTACTGAAATATATAAAAGTGTGGGATTTTCCATTCATTTTGACTGGATTCTCAATGAACCCTTTCAAATTGAGGCATATTAATGGCCTTTAGTTTTGGGAATTTTTTAATTAATTCTTTGATAATTTACTCACCTGTAATTTGTACTCTAATAGTCTCTTTCAGTTCTCCTTTAAGTTAGCTATCGAGTCTACTCACAGATTTTGTTGCAATCTATGTTTTTAATTCTATATATTTGTTTTCCATATTTTCTTGACCTCTTCCAAATATTCTGCTGCCTAATTTTGATCATTATATTTTTATTTCCAAAGAAGTTTTCTTATTCTGATTATTTTGAGGCCAAAATACATTTTCTGTGTATAAGAATGAATCTCTGTGTATAGTAGTGGATACCCTATTCACTGTACTATCACTTCAACCTCTCTTGGTCAACTGTTTTGCAAGTGAAAACTAAACCTTAGACTAAACAAATAGGCTGACTTTACCTATTTATTTTTCCCGATCCAGTTTGCTGTCCTTATCCATCCATGGTTTAATGTTGACAAGTGTCCACCTTCCTGAGATGTTGGTACTTTCCATTCAGAGCTAATGGTCTAGAGTAGCCTCTAGAACAGAAAAAGTTATTAGTAAACTTTTGAGCAACAGCATTCATATTCCATTTTCACCCATGGAGAACTATCTTAATGATGAAAACAAAAGAAAACAAAAATAAATGTTAAATTATCTTTGATATGTGCCAACAATATAATTGTGAGTGAGATAAAGTGTGTGGTATTTCTTCCTGAGTTTTTTGTATTCTCCATTTTGATGTATTCTTCCAAATTGTTTAGCCTTGATTTTATTTATTTATTTATTATATTATTTCAACTTTCCTCTTACCTATTCTAAATAAAAACTTTTTATGGAGAGGCATATTTTAATATTAACCAATAGTTTAGTTCAATAAAAGTAGCTTTTATGTTCTATACATTTATAATAATGATAATTATAATATCTAAGTTCCATTAAATTTTTTCCAGCACATTTATAAGCACAGCAAAAATATTTTCTCATGTAATCCTTACAACAATTGCATGTTATAGTACTATTACTATCTTTATTTTGCATATAAAGAAACTAAGTTAAGGTTATTTCCCTAAGATCATGCAAACAGGAAAAGTGAAATTATAACTCTCATGATTCGGGCCCCTGGATTTTCACACTATGCTAAAGTACCTTTCTATTCAGAATAATAGTTTATTCCTCAAAACTATTAGAGTAGATAGTCTGGTCCCTAAAAAATTGTCTAATGATATGCCATACAAAATAGATGTGTCTGTTCTCATTATTTTTTGCCCAGAGTTACAGTTTGTTAGACAAAACAAAGTAAAAAAGGAAGAGAACAAATTTTAGAGTAAATAAATTAATTACAATACTGTAATTTTTTCTCTGATGTTGAATAATGAGAGAATACATAGAATAAAATCAGGTGTACACAAGTGCAAACATGTACATCCACACATGCATATTTTCACACACATGCACACACATGTCCATATACATTCACACAA
The DNA here is from genome assembly GCF_029834395.1 of Sorex fumeus. Taxonomy (NCBI): domain Eukaryota; kingdom Metazoa; phylum Chordata; class Mammalia; order Eulipotyphla; family Soricidae; genus Sorex; species Sorex fumeus. The sequence continues at coordinate 63,564,718 of NW_026606064.1, read as the reverse complement.
ATACTCAATATAATTCAAGAAAGGGTCTTCCATTACGCATGACCTGGTAGTCCAAGTACAAGCCTGTAAGCCAAAAATCACTCAAACCTAATTCTTTCTAACTCTGGCTCCCTCTGTGGCCTGGGGCCAGGCAATTATCCTTCCTGACTGAATTTCATCAACCATTAAAGAATAATAATGTGTGGTTTATGAGAAGAAGCAGTGGTGAGGATTAATGACTTAGTTAATATGTGTCCAGTGCTTTCAAGAGCACATGTGCATCATGAAGACTCTAAGTTCATAGCACACAGAGATCTCTAGTTATCTTTAATTGTATCTTTAATTGCTGAGGAAGGTAATAGCTTGTTTTCTCACAAATGTGCACATGCTATACCTGGAAGCCTCCTTTGTAAGCTCCTGGTTGCACAGCCTACACTATTATTTGTGCTTAAATGGTTACCTCATGCATCTTATTTGCATGACAGATTAGCTGAGATTATCAAGATAGCTTTTAGATACCCAGAGCCCGATATTGCCCACCACTATACATTAAAAATATTAATAACCAGGGCTGGAAAGATCATGCAGGAGGTGAGGCACTTGACTTCCATGCAGCCAACCCCAGTTTGAATCACTGGCACCATATATGATACGATGAGCACCTCCAGGGATCACTGTTGAGCACAGAGCCAGGAATATACCCTAAGCACAACCCCTCTCCAAATATTAATTACCAAGCACCAACATTGTTTTCTATCTAATAAGATTCAAATTCTGAATACAAGTGATAGCTGAATTTTTTCCAATGAAAAACTTTGCACCATCAAGTAGCATAAAAGGTAATCATGGTTGAGGGTGAGCAGTGTCCCTAAAAGTCTGACCTACTGTGCCACTCCTTCTTAACAAGCTGATCACAGCAGTAAATAGTCATCAGGCACTGGGTGGGCCTGAACTTTGTCTAGCATTTGACAGAAGCAGCAAGTGGTCGGCACTGAGCATGGTGTGTTACCTGACCCATCTGTAACTAATAACACTCACTTTTGAGAACTAGATCAAGGGCCCAGCGTTTTCCAACAGAAAATTGGTACTGAGCGTTTTCAGTTACTAAAGTCATTGACTTGATAATTGTTGATACCAGTTAGCTCTGAATAATGCGTTTTATTTGTACAGACAATAAGTGTCTCTCAAACCTAACTAAACTTACGTGACATCTCTTGAGCAATTGGAGTTTGGTTGGTTTTGTTTTGGGGCCACACCTGGCAATGCTCAGGGATTTCTCTTGGTTTTACTTTCAGGGATTACCCCTTGCAGGACTACATAGGGTGCTGGAAAGCAAATCCAGGTTGGCCACCTGCAAAGCAATACCCTATCCATTGTACTATCAATTCAGCCTCTCTTGGTCAATTGTTTTGCAAGTGAAAACTAAACCTAATACTACATACCAGAATTTGATGGTGGTATTTCTCCACCTAGATATAGTATTAGTTATGACTATGTGAATATAAGGTAAGGTAAATGTAAAGGCCCTCCCGTTGATCGTCGATTTGCTCGAGCGGGCCCAGTAACGTCTCCATTGGAGACTTTGTTGTTACTGTGTCTGGCATATCGAACACTCTCGGTAGCTTGCCGGGCTCTCCGAGAGGGGCGGAGGAATCGAACTCGGGTCGGCCATGTTGGCTGCATGTAAGGCAAACGCCCTACCCGCTGTAAGAACTAAGAAATACAAGTACCATGTTCCCATATCTTATTTTCACTTGATATGGTTATAATGAAATGTGCTGGTAAAGAATATAGGATCACCTTTAAAAAAATTAATTGGGTTTTTAAAATTAATTTGTGTTTTTAGTTTCTTAGTCACAACCCACTTATTCTAGAGAATTTAGTAACTCACAGGATTCATCGAAATTATCTGCAACTGCATTGGAGAAGCATGGGCTGCTATGGACAAAGAGAAAGAATTGTCAGAAATTTTGAGTAGGATAAAAAAACTTTAGTCACCTGCTTTATCTCTCTCTTTTGATCCATGTGGAAAATGTCTAGTTATTTTTAAAATCAAGATTACACAGTTGAGCATATCTTTTTATCTCAATGCTTTTCCCCCTTCATATATTCTGTGCATTAAAGGCAAAATCTACTGGAGTACTCTCAAGTTTATCTTTAAATGTTCTTGTCCTTGACATGGACCCATACTGATTTCTTATATAGACGTATCTTGTTTTTACTATTTACACTTCTAGTTTCCTGTTACTCCTTGCTTATTCCAAGCTCAGGATGAGTGGGCAATGCTTCTGCTGACTCTCCTTGGATTTTATCTATGTAACTAACTTATAATTAGATCTCATTAATTCTGAAAAGATGTGAGTAGTGTTTAATTATATTTATAACTCACAGGTTTGCTTTTGGTTGCTTATCTCTAAAGGACCTGATAAAGGAATATATTTCTCGTTCAATAAAGTTTAAAAATCATCAAACAACTTAAATGTTTTTACTTTAACTAGATTTGAAAGCTAAAGTAGCAAATCATTTCTACAATACTTTTTTTCAAAAAAATCTGATTATTCAATATGCTAAAGAATTCAGGTCTGTCACTGAAAATTCCCCCTCTCTAAAGAGCCTATTTTATTATATAAGAACATAAATGAGAAATTTTGTCTAACTCAGTGGAATAATTTACTACCTGAGCTAATTTTTCATCTCTATTCTCCACACTCAGATTTTTACTTTGTTGTGTGTATTGCTTCCATATTATGTTTTCAAGTCTAACAAGCCACCTTTATCATAAAAATATTTATTTTGGTTTCCCTTAAGTCATCAGAATTCAGCTATTTGAAAATGATAAGGGTTAGTACAGATAGAAGAGTGTGTTTACCTTGTTATTTGCAGTTATATTTCATAAATATTGTCCCAAATAGATAAATCATCTTTAAATATCACTCAGGAGGCCAGAGCAATAGTGTAGCGGGTAGGGCAACTACCTTGCATGTGGCAGACCCGGGTTCTATCCTTGGCATCCCATATGGTCCCCTGGGCACCTCCATGAGTTATTCCTTGAGTGCAGAGCCAAGAGTAACTCCTGAGCATTGCCAGCTGTGGCCCCAAAACAAAACAAAACAAAACAGAACAAAAAAAGTCACCCACTGTATGATGCGTATGTTCCTAAAAATGATTTTGATATTCTAGCCCATTTACGAGAAAATGATCTTCAGTCCCTCCCTATCTGTCTGCCTATCAGGCTACTTATTTCTTCTATAAACACATAATACCAACCTTCTTAACCCATCACCAATTATGGATAGGACAAGTGTCTGTAAATTAAAAACTTGTATGGAGAAAAAGCTACATCTGGTGATATTGCTATACCTGGTTAACTATTATGATTTCTTGAGTTAATGATCTCTGGGGTCTTAAAGTAGGTTAAAAGCACTCTACCAAAATGTTTTTCTTCCCCTTATGTCATAGGAAAAAAAGTCTCAAGTGTGCCTAGGTTAATTTTATTTTCCATGTTTCTAAAGTGTACCATTACATTATGAAAATGGAGATGGGGGACAACATAAATAGAATCCTCTTCTTACACAAGAAATTTTAGTTGATTATTTTTTTAAAGACTGTGGTGTTTTGGTTTATTTTATATTGTTTGATGTCTCTTTACAAATATAATAAATAATAAATAAGTTTGAACTTAAAAGAAATTTCATATTTAAACACAAGTACATATTTACCCTGCATAAATTATGCTAGTTTCTATAGCTTATCATGTGTGTTATGAGCATATAATGAGCATAGTTACAGTATATGTTTATTATCTTAAAATTAATAAGCTAAATTTTTATTTGGCTCTTTGATGTTCATTAGAGTGTTAGATATAGAGACTTTTCCGAGTCAATACTTCATCTTGGTGATTAAGTTATTTTCTATTAATATAATTACTATAGAGTTTTTACTCATTCAGAAATGCAATACTTCATTGGTTATCCATGATCTATCTGACACTGTAAATACTGTAGAGTTTTTACTAAGAAAAGTAAAATATGGTGCTTACGACAGATCAGACAATAACCTGGATTATCTGGATATCTGGAATTTTATGAACAAAATTCTTTTCTGAATAGGAATAAGTTTCTATTCAGAAAATAATAAACTTCTTAATAGTACTATTTATTCAAAGAAAACACATAACAAGTTATTTTTCTCACATAATAGGACTCTGAAAATGAAAAACCAGAACAGTGTGGATAAAGTGAAAGAAATTCGGAGGAAAGTGGTTGAGAGAGGGACAGGGAGATGTGGAATGATTTCCAAAGAGAATTGGTAAGCCCCTTACTATGCTTCATGTGTTGCTTTAAGATGGAACCCAGTTGAAGTTCATGGCAGATGAAGGCTGAGGGTCTTCAGGGATTACTTTATTGTTTAGGTTCTATAACAAACAGTAAACAAAGTGATGAGCATACAAGAAAAACTAGGCAGAGGTGGGTTTTGAGAAATTGAGAAAATGAGGGATTCTGTTTGTGATGTGTATGCATCAAGTATTTAAGAGGTAATGCCAGATAAGAAGTAAGGAACGATGGGGGGATAGGGATGGGAAGGATACTGGGATCCATGGTGGTAGGAAATGGGCACTGGTGGAGGGATGGGTATTTGATCATTGTATAATTGTAATCCAAGCACAAAATTTGTAAGTCTACAACTGTACCTCATGGTGTCTCACTAATAAAAATTTTTTAAAAATTTTCAGAGGTAGAGCAGGGCTACTCTTACAAATACATATATTACGAGTACATGAATGTTGCTTAAAGTTTGGGACAGGGACAGAGCTCCATAGAGAGTTTTCCTTGAAGGGATGGGGCCTCGTGTTGGGTCTCCAGCACTGCTCCATGCACCGAAGACTATCCACTCAGCGCTGCCATTTGTAATCCCTGGAGCAGCAAAGCGTATGATCTTTGTTGCCTACGAGCACTTCGAAAGCACTGCAACCAAGCTGATGCCCTTGCACATCACAGCATTAAAAAGGAAGAGGAAATTTTTTAAATAAGATACAACACTTACTGGAGAAATGAAGTCATGAAATGGGATGAAATCACCTTTGGATGGTATAGACAGTAGAACATAATCCCTGTCTGTTGAGAAAAGGTGGTTCCAGACTCTGGGGCATACTCACATTAAAGGATCAAAGTGGAAGCAGAGGTGGAAGCAAAATCTTCATATTTGTGTACACCAATCAGAGAACCATCTTTTAGAGCTCCATTGGTTATAGAGAAATTGACCCCCCCCCTTAGACTATCAGAGAACTATTCTTTAAAACTTTAAAATCGAAGAGAATTCTAAGCAATTCTCCCTTAACAGAAATAAATGCTCTTGCACTATTTGTGTGGTTCCCAGCAAGTGTTCCAAGTATGAATTTTAATTGAAATATAAAAAATATCCAAATATCAAAAATATCCAAAACTATGTGTCTTATAATTAAGCCCCTAAGCATTTTGCTTATTTATTATAATAACTGTGTGGGTGGTCGTGCAAGAGCGCCAGCTATCCTGAGGGAAACATCGAAGGGAACCAGCTACTAGATGGTTCCATTAGTCTTTCACCCCTATACTCAGGTCAGACGACTGATTTGCACATCAGGACCGCTATGGACCTACACCAGAGTTTCCTCTGGCTTCACCCTGTCCAGGCATAGTTCACCATCTTTTGGGTCACCATCTTATTCGGCAGGAGCAATAGCACAGCAGGTAGGACGTTTGCGTTACACACTGCCGATGGGCCGACCTGGGTTCGATTCCACTGCTTCTCTCGGAGAGCACAGCAAGCTACCAAGAGTATCTTGCCCACACGGCAAAGCCTGGCAAGTTCCCAGTGACGTATTCGGTATGCCAAAGACAGTAACAAGTTTCACAATGGAGACGTTACTGGTGCCCGCTCAAGCAAATCGATGAACAATGGGAGGACAGTGCTAAATAAATTATAATAACACTTGGTTTAACTACATCACAGTTAGAGGAAAACCTTTCCTGGGTTGAATGGCTTAAGTGTCCAAAAAGCCCACCACACCTCACCTTTGTTACATTTCAAGAAAAGAGATTTAGTGATGGGGAACCATTAAGAGGTATTCCACATTCTTCCATATTATGTCTAGTATATTATTTGTTTCAAAAAATTAATGTATATTGTTTTTATGTTTTGCTATCCTCTGTATATTCCTGAGAGTTGAATCTTCTGCTTCTGCATTATGAACTTTTTTCTCAGAAGGTGAGGACTAATTTGCCACTTCTGTTTCTAACACAGCATGCATGAATATTTTTATAATGCATCTTCTACTTACCTTCTTGGAGCTTCATGAAGAAGCATCTTGAATATTTAAATATAATTCCATTTCTTCTGTATTTGGTTGTTTTACAAATACTTGAATAGCTCTAATTAGAAAAATCAACAAATAAAAATGGGACTAGTCTATTATAGATGTACAGAGAGTGGTCTCCCAGAGAAAAGCTTAAATCACTAGATTTAAAGAAAAGAACATTGTATCTTTTTATTATGCTGTCTTATTGAGTAGGAATTCATCAGAAGCATGAAAAAAGTACAAATATTGGAAAGCCTCAATGCACAAAAATAAGAGAAAACTGGAACCATCATTTGTGAAGTGGTCTCTTGTCTATCTCTTATGGGCAAGTGAATTTTATTTATTTATTTATGTTTTTATTTTTAGTGAAACACCATGAGGTACAGTTGTAGATTTACAATTTTTTGTGCTTGGGTTTCAATTATATAATGATCAAATACCCATCCCTCCACCAGTGCCCATTTTCCACCACCATGGATAATATCCCATCCCTCCCATCTCACCCTGCCTCTGTGGCAGGGCAATCCCTTGTTTTCTCTCTCTCCTTTTGAGTGTTGTGGTCTGCAAAAGAGGCTTTGAGTGGCAAACATGTTCAGTCCATAGTCTACTTTCAACATGCATCTTCCCTCCTGGGAGGATCCTCCAAACATCCTTTATTTGGTGCTCCCTTCTCTATCTGAGCTGCCCTTTCCCCTAGAATGCCTGGCTGGCCTCTAGGCTATGGAGTAATCCTCCTGGTGTTGATCTCAGCTATTCTTGGGTATTAATCTCATATTTTGTTTCTCTATATTCCCCAGATGAATGCAATCTTTCTATGTCTATCCCTCTCTTTCTGACTCATTTCACTTAGCATGATACTTTCCATGTTGTACCACTTGTATATAAATTTCATGACTTCATCTTTTCTAACAGCTACTTAGTACTCCATTGTGTAGATGTACCAAAGTTTCTTTAACCAGTCATCTGTTCTTGGGCATTCAGGTTTCTTCCAGGTTCTGGCTATTGTAAAGAGTGCTGCAATGAACAGACAAGTGCAGATATCACTTCGACTATACATTTTTGCCTCTCTGGGATATATTCCCAGGAGTGGTATTACTGGGTCAAATGGGAGCTCAATTTCTAATTTTTTGAGAATTGTCCATACTGTTTTCCAGAAAGGCTGAACCAGTTGACATTCCCACCAACAGTGAAGGAGTGTCCCTTTCTCGCCACATCCGCGCCAGCATCGGTTGCTTTTGTTCTTTTGGATGTGGGCCAGTCTCGGAGGTGTGAGATGGTATCTCATTGTGGTTTTGATCTGCATCTCCCTGATAATTAATGATGTAGAACATTTTCTCATGTGCTTTTTTGCCATTCGGATTTCTTCTTTGAGAAAGTTTCTGTTCATTTCATTGCCCCATTTTTTGATGGGGTTGGATGTTTTCTTCTTGTGGAGTTCAACCAATATTTTGTATATCTTTGATATCAACCCCTTGTCAGATGTGTATTCGGCGAATAGCCTTTCCCGTTCTGTAGACTGTCTTTGTATTTTGGTCACTGTTTCTTTGAGGTGCAGAAGCTTCTTAGTTTAAGATAGTCCCATATATCTATCTCTGTTTTCACTAGCTCGGCCAGTGGCGTGGCATCTTTGAAGATACCATTAGCTTCAATGTCATGGAGGGTTTTGCCAACTTTGTCTTCAATGTACCTTATGGTTTCTGGTCTGATGTTGAGGTCTTTAATCCATTTTGATCTTACTTTTGTACATAGTGTTAGGCAGAGTTCTGAGCCCATTTTTTTGCATGTAGCCGTCCAGTGATGCCAGCACAATTTGTTAAAGAGGCTTTCCTTACTCCACTTCACATTACTTGCACCTTTATCAAAGATTAAATGATCATATGATTGAGGGGAGATGTCGGTGTATTCAACCCTGTTGCATTGGTCTGCAGTTCTGCCTTTGTTTCAGTACCATGCTGTTTTAATTATTACTGCTTTGTAGTAGAGTTTGAAGTTAGGGAGGTTGATTCCTCCCATTTTCTTTTTCCCAAGAGTTGCTTTAGCTATTCGTGGGGGCTTATTGTTCCATATAAATTTCAGGAGTGTTTGCTCCATTTCTTTGAAGAATGTCATGGGTATCCTTATAGGGATTGCATTGAATTTATACAATGCTTTCGGTAGTGTTGCCATTTTGACAATGTTAAGTCTCCCGACCCATGAGCAGGGGATATCTTTCCATTTCCTCATGTCCTCTTTTATTTCCTGAAGTAGCGTTTTGTAGTTTTCTTTGTACAGGTCCTTTACTTCCTTAGTTAAGCTGATTCCTAGGTACTTGATTTTCTGGGGAACAATTGTGAACGGGATCATTTTTTTCATGTAGCTTTTCTCTCTCTCACTGTTTGCGTATAGGAAAGCCATGGACTTTCGGGTATTGATTTTATAGCCTGCAACTTTACTATACAAGTCTATTGTTTCTAGGAGTTTTTTGGTGGAGGTTATTGGGTTCTCTAAGTATAGTATCATATCATCTGCGAATAGTGAGAGCTTGATTTCTTCCTTTCCTACCTGAATGCCCTTAATATCTTTTTCTTGCCTAATTGCTATTGCAAGTACTCCCAGTACTATATTGAACAGCAGTGGAGATAGTGGGCATCCTTGTCTCGTTCCTGATCTTAGAGGGGAGGCTCTCAGGTTTTTCCCCATTGAGGATGATGCTTGCTGTAGGCTTGTGATAGATGGCTTTAACTATGTTGAGGAAAGTCCCCTCTATACCCATTTTGGCTAGGGTTTTCATCATAAAGGGGTGCTGGATCTTGTCAAATGCTTTCTCTGCATCTATTGATATGATCATATGCTTTTTATCTTTTCTTTTGTTGATATGATGGAATATGTTGATTGATTTCCGAATGTTAAACCATCCTTGCATCCCTGGGATGAATCCTACTTGGTCATGGTGTATGATCTTTTTGATGAGTAGTTGGATTCTATTTACTAGTAGTTTGTTGAGGATCTTTGCATCTGTGTTCATCAGGGATATCGGCCTGTAATTCTCTTTCTTTGTGGTATCTCTGTCTGCTTTTGGTATCAGTGTGATATTTGCTTCGTAGAAACTGTTCGGAAGTGTTTTTGATATTTCAATTTCGTGGAAAAGCTTAAAGAGCATTGGGAGTAAGTCCTTTTGAAAGATTTTGAAGAATTCACTAGTGAATCCATCTGGGCCAGGGCTTTTGTGCTTGGGGAGACTTTTTATTACCATTTCAATTTCCTTGATGGTGATAGGTCTGCTCAGGTATTCCAGGTCTTCTTGGTTCAGCCTTGGGAGTCTGTAGGAGTCTAGGAATTTATCCATTTCCTCGAGATTTTGATGTTCCGTGGCATAAAGCTTCTCAAAGTACTCCCTGAGGATCCTTTGAATTTCTGTAGTTTCTGTTGTAATGACCCCCTTTTCATTTCTGATTCGGTTTATTAGGGTTTTCTCTCTCCCTTTCTTTGTGAGTTTTGCTAAAGGCTTATCAATCTTGTTAATTTTCTCGAAGAACCAGCTCTTGGGTTCATTGATCTTTTGGATTGTTTTTTGGGTTTCCATCTCGTTAATCTCTGCTCTGAGTTTTATTATTTCCTTTCTCCTGTTCGAGTTGTGCTCCTTTTTTTGGTCCTTCTCCAAGCTCTTAAGCTGTGAGGTTAGGTTACTTATGTGTGCTCGCTCCTCCTTCCTGAGGAATGCTGTAGAGCTATAAACTTTCCTCTTAACACAGCTTTTGCTGTGTCCCATAAGTTTTGGTAACTCGTGTTCTCATTTTCATTCGTTTCTAGGAATCTTTTGATTTCCTCTTTGATTTCCTGTCTAAGCCACTCGTTGTTCAATAGCGCACTGTTTAATTTCCAGGTGTTTGATTTAGTTTTCTGTTTTTGTGTGTGATTTACTTCTAATTTCAGCGCATTATGGTCTGAGAAGATTGTTGATACAATCTCTATCTTCTTAATTTTATGGAGGTATGTTTTGTGGCTCAGCATGTGGTCTATCTTGGAGAATGTTCCATGTACGCTTGAGAAGAATGTGTATTCAGCTTTTTGAGGATGAAGTGTCCTGTATACATCTACTATGTCCCTTTCTTGCATTGTTTCCCTCAGATGAAGTATGTCCTTGCTAAGCTTGAGTCTGGTTGATCTATCAAGAGGTGACAAAGCGGTGTTGAAGTCTCCCACTAGTATTGTGTTGCTATTGATGTCTTTTTCCAAATCTATGAGTAGTTGTTTTAAGTACTTTGCTGGTCTCTCATTAGGAGCATATACATTTATTATTGTAAGTTCTTCCTGTTGTACAGATCCTTTGATCAATAAGAAATGGCCTTCACTGTCTCTTATGACATTCTTCACTCTGAAATCGATGTGGTCTGATATTAGGATGGCTACCCCAGCTTTTTTATGGGAGCTGTTTGCCTGTTGGATTGTTTTCCAGCCTTTGACTCTGAGTCTGTGTTTGCTTTGACTATTGAGATGTGTTTCTTGCAGGCAGCAGAATGTTGGGCTCAATTTTCTAATCCATCCTGCCACACTATGTCTTTTAATTGGTGCATTTAGCCCATTGACATTGAGAGAGATTATTGTTATGGGATTTTGCCCCATTGTTCTGTTGAAATTTGGTGTATTTGAGGGGCCTGTCTTGCCTTAAAGTAGCCCATTTAGTTGTTCTTGTAACCATGGTTTTGAGTCTATGAAGTTCCTGAGCTGTATTTTGTCTGTGAAACTGTGTGTTGTTCCTTCTATTATGAATGAGAGTCTCGCTGGGTAAAGTATTTTTGGAGAGGCATTTATTTCACTGAGTTTTTTCACTATGTCCCACCACTGTTTTCGGGCCATGAGGGTTTCAGCAGAAAAATCAGCTGTGAATTTTAAGGATGCTCCTTTGTAAGAGATTTCTTTCTTCGATCTTGCTGCTTTCAGAATTTTGTCTCTGTCTAAGGTTTTGGTCATTTTGATCAGAATGTGTCTTGGGGTATTTTTATTCGGATTTCTTCTAGCTGGTACCCTTCGGGCCTCCTGAATGTGGTCACAAGTTTTCTTCAGCTCTGGAAATGTTGTAGCAATGATGTCTTTGACAGTTTCTTCTTCATCAAGGTTTTCTTCCTGTCCCTCTGGAACTCCAATAATTCTTATGTTACCCCTCTTGGCTTCGTCACGATCTTCTCTTGCCACCTGTTCCCGAATTGTGAGTCTCTTTTCCATTTTCTGCTCTTTCCTGGAGAGTCTCTGAACTTGCTCTTCGAGCTCACTGATTCTGTTCTCAGCAGCTGTTACTCTGCTGCTGAAGCCTTCCACTGAGTTTTTCAATTCGCCTACCAGGTTTTTTAGGTCTGACATTTCCGATTGCATTTTCCTCATTTCTGCCTTCAAATCCTCTTGTCTTTTATTGGCATTGCTTTCCATTGTTTCTTTTAGTTCCCAAAGCATCCTAAGTAGCTCCCTTCTGAATTCCTTGTCAGAGAGGTTGTCTAACACTACAGTACTGTTGATGTCTTCTGGGTTAGCCTCTTCAATAATAAAGTTTGTTGGGCTTTTACGTTGCTTTACCATTGTGACAAGTGTGGTTTAGTCCTTCACGTTTACTCTTACTATTCTGCTTGATATGTAGTGTGAGTTGAGATAGGCTTATAAGTTATTGGCTACTGTGTTTCTAGTGGCTGAGCTAAAATAGAGAAGATTACATCTAAGAAGGTAGCTTATGGTTCCTAGGGAATATGTAGTGAGAGAATATTTCGCGGCCGCCTTAGCGGCCGTGGCTCCGGAAAGTGTCCCTGCGCTGGTACCTGATTGGAAGGAGGAGAGGGGTCCCCTTCAGCTTTGTTGCCGAACCGTGGGGCTCAGTTCCCATCCTGCGCAGATCAGGGGAAAAGACCAGCTGTGCTATCGGTCAAGTGAATTTTAATGGTCCCTCTCATAGTAAATGAAGTAAATCCTGAGTTCCAAGAGGGGTTATAGTAAAGTCAGAACCTTCTATACACGTTAGTGGGGATGGACAAGGGAAAATGCCTGCCTACAGTGAGAGGGGACAGAGAAAGGTCTTGATTCAACCTCAGCTGTGTGTAATAAAGAATTAAAGAAAGGAGTGTGCTAAGGCCTGGAAAGATATCACAGAGGGTAAGTACTTTCCTTACGTTCAGTCAACTTGGGTTCAACCCCTGGCACCACATGCCTCTCACTTCTGCCAGGGGTGATCCCTGAGCACAGAGCCAGAAGAAGCCCCCCAAAAAACATAAGATGTGGCCCCCAAACAAATCAAACCAGACTAAAATAAGACACTTAATAATGCAAAATTCAAAATAGTGAAAGACATAAAAGAGAGGTTAAAACATATAACCAGTAGTGTAAGGAGGTCCAAGGTGAGTTTAATTGGATAGACAGGAGGTCACATGAAGACCAAGAAAGAGCCACTATTTGAAAAGATAATGGATGAGAATATTCCATATTTGTCTTTAAAAAGGCATTAATATCTGGTGTCAGGAAGTTCACAATTCTCAAGAAAGGTGAAGAAAAATAATAACAAGAGCAAAAATATCTCAACATAAATATGTAAAGATAAGATGATTGTTTAAATTTAATAACTGTACAGAAGATTCAGATCAAGCAGTAGTTAATAGATTGGTATACAACAGTTAACCAATTTTAAAAAATATATACCTTGTTAATGGGTAATATATTCATATGGTGACCAGTTCTAATTATAATTGCACCAAATACATCTGGGAAGTATGCTTCAGAGTCACATCTTGCTTCTTGAATCAACCAAAAACACAGTCGTTAAAACTCTTGATCTAAATTGAATAGCTATAATATTTTCCTGTGTGAGGTAGAGGGAAATATCAGTGCTAATTTGTTCAATTTTTGCTGAAGGTGTTTTCAACTCAGTTCTATTTGCATATTATCAGTTGAGCGAAAGGTTGAAAAAGGGGGAAACTATTTAGAGAACAATATGCAAATGGGAATTAAAAAATAGAATTCTAGGAGATCATTGTTTTATATGCAAAGTGTGCATATGTTATCATTGGAAGGGTGTCTCTATGGGATTCAACTAGCATTCAGGTTCTTGAATGACATTGTAGCCTTGTCGATATTTTTAAAGATATTTCTATAGTCATTTCTTGAATGCTCAAGAAAATAATGTATCTGCTTTTTAAAAAAATCACTCCTTCTGTTAGCATACCTAGTGAAAGCAATCAAAGAGAACATTGTGCCATTAACAAGGATGTTAGGGAACCAGAGAGACAGTATAGCAGGTAGCGTATTTGCTCTGCATGCGGCTGACCTGGGTGTGATTCCTGCCATCCCATATAGTCCCGTGAGCCTTGTCAGGAGTGATTCCTGAGTGCAGAGCCAGGAGTAATCCCTGAGTATTGCTGGCTGTGAGCCAAAACCAAAATAAATAACTGTCACTGTCACTGTCCTCCCATTGTTCATCGATTTGCTCTAGCAGGCCCAGTAACATCTTCATTGTGACAATTGTTACTGTGTTTGACATATCGAATACATCACGGGGAACTTGCCAGGCTTTGCTGTGTGGGCAAGATAATAAATAAATAAATAAATAAAACGTAAAGAATAGAAACAAACTAAACCCACGGGTATTAGAACTTTTTAAAATGCAATCCAAATTACTAAGGCTAATATCAAGATTACCTCTTCTCTGATTATTTGTCTAAGCAGTTAGACATTCTAAAATCTGTCCACATAATTATGTAATTCTCTTTTTTATGAGTGAGTGGACAAAAACAATGACAAATTTTGTTTGTAAGATCTTCATTGAGAGAAATGGCTTAAGAATTACATTTGTATTTACTCATTCATTTATACGTTTAAAACTATGCAAGTGAACTGCATGTGCTTAATATTGTCTTCCCTGATGGTTTCTTTACTCTTTCTTTGTGTCCTCAGACCATTTCAGTATTTCTCCAGACCCGAGCCTTAATTGTGAATCAGAAAAATAAAGGAGAATCACTATATCACTATATCACTGTCACCCCCTTGTTCGTTGATTTACTCGAGCGGCCACCAGTAATGTCTCTATTCTTCCCAGCCCTGAGATTTTAGCATCCTCTCCTTAGTCATCTTTCCCAATGATTGGAGGTTCTTTCAGGGTCAGGGGAATGAGACTTGTTATCGTTACTGTTTTTGGCATATTGAATATGCCACTGGGAACTTGAAAAGAGAATACAGTTTATATATTTTAATTTTACTTTATCATTAATAATTAGCTAGACACCCTATATCATGACTTTTATTTTTTAGGCACATGTTTTAGAAAGCCCTATTTCAGGTTTGGTGATCTTACCATGCCAGGTACTAAGTAAATGATTGAGTTCAGCCTGGTGCGGACTTACGCAAGATGAAGTGTATGTTTACACTGGGTAGAACATTTAACTAAATGCCATAGATTACCAAGTGACAATAAACATGGGCTGTGACTGCTGCAGTGACCCTGGAAAGGCATTATTTCCCATCATTGTCAGAAAGTCTGAGAAAAATCAGATGTGGTGGAAGAAATCGACAAGTATGACACAGAGAGAAAGAAAAAGCAGAGGTGAGACATATATATTCAGATACTGACAAAAATGATAAAATATTATTTTGCTTCTCATTTCACCATTAGTTATCTCAACACACAGAATCCATTATTAGAAAGCAATTCCTCCATAAAACATTTTATGAACATAATTAAAAAACAAAAAGGGAATTTTGGGTGTTTTAATATGAAATTGTTATGGATTAGCACTATATTCCAGAGTGCTTTTAAAATCACTTGTTTAGAGGTTGGAGAGACAGTACAATAGATTAGGCGCTTACCTTCCATACAACAAACCTGGGTTCAATCCCTGGCACCCCAATTGTGGTTCCCCAAGCCTGCCAGGAATGATACCAAAGTATAGAACCAGGAGTAAGCCCTGAGCACAGCCAAGTGTGGCCCCCAAAACAAAAAAAATTTTAAATTATGTATTTAAGACACACATCAAAAGTGTCAGATTGTTAGTTAATCAGGGAAGGAGAAGTAAATTTTGTTCTTTCTTAAATGTAGAAGATAAAATATGAATAATAACATGGTAATTTTCATACAACTGTTTAGATGTTTGTCATCTAACTGTTCACTTGACAAGGTAACATCTTTGTAGGATCCATTATGGGGAAATCTTGTGCTACTGATAAGGGTGGTCATATAGGATGACAGGTCACTGGGCCTTTGCAAAGATCGTGGTGGATGAGACATGGGCACCACAGCCCACATGGTGCTGAAGGGGGAGTGACACCCTCAGATCTGTGCTCTCACAGTGTGTTTGCATGAAGGCAAATGTGGGGCAGAAGCCCATACATCGGAAGCAGCAGGATTGATGTCCTCATCCAACATTGGGATAAAGCCAGTTTGGTCTAGGCCAACCAACCACGTGTTCAGTGAGCTCTTTGTGGAACCTATAATAGGAGGAGGCCTGCAGCTCTGGAGAGGCAGGTAAAGGTAAAGGTAAAGGCCCTCCCGTTGGTCGTCGATTTGCTCGAGCGGGCCCAGTAACATCTCCATTGGAGACTTTGTTGTTACTGTGTCTGGCATATCGAATACTCTCGGTAGCTTGCCGGGCTCTCCGAGAGGGGCGGAGGAATCGAACTCGGGTCGGCCATGTTGGCCGCTTGTAAGGCGAATGTCCTACCCGCTGTGCTATCGCTCCAGCCCTGCTATCGCTAGAAAATCATGAGCATATTGAGCTTGAGGTATCTGAGGAACATCCAAATAGAAAGCCAGGAGCCAACTGTCTGGGCAACCCAAGGGAGCTGAAAGATTCTGTGATATATACCTTGAGCAGCCTTATGAAGGGGAAAAGGGTCTGAAAAACTGGGAGGAATCAGGGATGAATATAACACAATGCAACAATGCAAATGGGGTTGCAGAAAGTTTGGGCTCAGGATAGAACTGGAGACAAATGAAGACAGGGAGCATTGGGTGGTTTGAAACAATATTCAAGACACCAAAAGAATAACCCAAGTGCCTCAACTAACAAAAAGACCTCCTCAAGAGTTTCCTGCCATTGGACCTGGGGCTGGGGGGGTAGAGGTGGTAGAGCAGCATTTTCGTGTTGGCTGAGATGCAGAATTACAAGGGTTCCCCTGCTTCTTCCCACTCTCAGCTTCTGGGATATACTGTGGGCTTTAATAGAAAGACACAGAGCAAAATTTCAGAATAACTGGAAATATGAGGACTTTTCCTCGAAGGAGGAGTTTGAAGTTGTGTTTTTTAAGTAGATTCCCAGATGCCTTTGCTATGCAGACATTTATACTTTCTCTCCTTTACCTCTCTTGCCCTGTTTCTCTCCGAGTCCTCTCTTCCTAAGGCGCCTTAAGGACATGTCAGAAACAAGCTCCATTTTTGTCACATCAAAAAATGTCAAAGGAGCAAAATCAAAAAGAGAAGAGCAAGGACAGGCAGATCATCTGACAGCTTTTTGAAGTCCAATGTCTTCCTTTATCTTCTGTCTGTTCTTAATATCTAAAGTTCTCTTGTCATCTCCAGCCTCTGACAGAGGAGCTCCCTGCACTTTCTTGGCTATCTCTGAGTTGTCTCTCCTGTGAACCCAAGGAAGTGTCCTAATCACACACTCACACCCTCTCAAACACATATACTCACTCACACTCATAATCTTTCACACATGCTTATTCCATCTTTTACCCTCTTTCACACACATATTTACACAGACTCACAGACTCTCACACAAACACCCCACACTCTTCTCACACCACACACACACACACACACACACACACTCACATGCATCATTTCTTCATATGCTCAGATGCCTTACTCCCTGACTAAAGCAGTTGGATTAAACACAAACCATCTTGGAAGACATATTCCAAACTGTGTTGCTTTTTTTAAAAACCTCTTGTGAATGAATTTTTACACCACTTTAAGATCCAGTTTTAGATGGGAGATAATATAAGAATGTTGAAAACTACAGATAGTGGAAGGGATACAGACAGTGCCTCAGATCTTGAGGCACCTGAAGCCATCAGGGACCCAAACCTGAAACTCTGTGGTCCTTTCCATATGATCTTCAGAGGATGCCAGGTAGAAGGTGGGCCTCCAAAAAAAGATTTGTGGCCAAGTTGGGGTTTTGTTTGTTTGGGCGTCACACCTGGCTGTGCTCAGGGCTGACTTCTGGCTTTGCATTCAGGTATCACTCCTGGTGGGACTTGAGCAAACATATGGGATCCACAAAAAAGACATGTGGCCAAGTTGGGGTTTTGTTTGTCTGTTTTGGGGTCACACGTGGCTGTGCTCAGGGCTGACTTCTCCTGGCTTTGCATTCAGGTATCACTCCTGGTAGGGCTCGAATGAACATATGGGATAGACAAAAAGAAACATGTGGCCAAGCTGGGTTTCTTTTGTTTATTTTGAGATCACACTTGGCTGTCCTCAGGGCCGATTCCTCCAGGATTTGCATTCAGGGATCATTCCTGATGGGGCTCGAGGGAACATATAGGATGCTGGAGATTCAACCAGGGTTGGCTGCATTCGAGGCAAGCACCCTGTTGACTTTATCATCTCTCTGGCTCTTTGACCAAGTTTTTGGATTGACTTCGAATTTGTCATTTTTAGTTTCTTCCTTTCTTTGTTCCAGCAGGAGTCATTTCAGTCCGTGACAAATTATTGATGTTTATCAAGCACAGTGGCTCCTCAATCTGATTCTTTCATGCTCATGCTGTTGTCTCTTTCATAGTTTTCCCAGTTATCTGGCAATGTTGGTTCTGTCCCCACATACATCTATCTCTTCTTCTTGTGCTTATTAACAGATCCTAATTGTTCTTTGAATTCTGAGAGCTAATAATTGAAGATGGCTCTTGCCTCTAGGAGGATCTTGGGAATTTGTTTTCCCAGGCAACAAGGGACATTTTTCTGTGGTAAACTACTTCTGAGAATCTGGGCCTTGTAGTGCATGGCCAGATCCAGGGACTGGGACCTCCTCCGTGAGCTGATTTCATTACACAGGATGTAGACACTAGAAGTTTATGCTCTCCTTCTATCACTCTCAAGCTAACATGACCAGCCCATGATTCTTCCTGTGACACTGAAAGTTCATACCATGTTTAGTACTGACACCCAGCATCTATGCCATGAGAAGTACTAACAGAGCAGAGTGATGATAGGATAGTGACAGACATGTTTTCATTGTGACCATAGGGGCTAGAGTGATAGTACAGCAGGTACAGCAGGTAGGACATTTGCCTTGCACGTGGCCGGCTCAGGTTCGATTCCCAGCATCCCATATGGTCCCCTGAGCACTGTCAGAAGCAATTCCTGAGATCAAAGCCAGGAGTAACTCCTGTTAATTGCCCGATGTGACCCAAAAAGTGAAAAAAATTCATTGTGACCATAAAGAAAAGGCACGACAAACCCTTAGGGACTGTTGACTGTATCACCAGAACCTAGACTTTTCTAGATGTATCTGGAACCTAAGACACAAGAGCCTTAGAATAATGGTGAAGGTATCTTTCTTTTTTTACTCTCTTAAGGCAATACTCTGCCTGTGGTGATTCTTGCAAACACATTTGCTTGCACTCTATGGAGTAGCTCTTTCAATCTCCACTGTAACCCCAAGCCTGTTCATATAAACAGGAATCTAGAACCTAGGAACGTTATGTCTTATCTAGGGTCTCAAAATTGAGAAATTTACATCCCAGACAAAGGTTTCATGTCTCCAAGATCCACTTCCTCCCTAGCCCAAATCAGAAACATCAACATAAATGCCAGAAATAACTCTTTTCTATGCTAAAAAGACTTAAAGGAGATGCACAGAAAGTATGCCATTGTACTCTCATATATAATAAACTTAAAACTGTTAATAACTAGTATCACTTGTATCACTTGTCATCCTGTTGCTCATTGATTTGATCAAGCGGGTGCCAGTAACATCTCTATTTGTCCCTGTCACATGCAGTTAATAACTAGTAGTGAACATTTTATTTAAAGTAGATTCAGTTGAAGGGGTAAGAGGGTTAAGGAAAGAAATGTTATTTAGGGCAAAATTGGACTCCATGATTTGATCTAGGTTGTGAGAATTGGGGACAAGCCACTATAACAGGGATGGCAGATTGATCCTAAGAGGACTAAGTACCTGGATGTGGAATGATCATCAAGAAAGAAGTTGGCCTAACTCTACTAAAATATTTCTGGAATCCTAAAACTCCCCAAAGAGTGTAAGATATTTTGAGGAAGCAGAAGATGGGAAGTATTATGTTTCCTAACTGTAAATTGGGCTGGAGCGATAGCACAGCGGGTAGGGCGTTCGCCTTACAAGCGGCCAACATGGCCGACCCGAGTTCGATTCCTCCTCCCCTCTCGGAGAGCCCGGCAAGCTACCGAGAGTATTCCATATGCCAGACACAGTAACAACAAAGTTTCCAATGGAGACGTTACTGGGCCTGCTCGAGCAAATCGACGATCAACGGGAGGGCCTTTACCTTTACCTTTAACTGTAAATTATATTGTAAAGTCGTTTTAATCAAAACTATGTGGTACTTCAATAAAGATAGACTCTCAGACCAAAGAATTGGGAATCCACAGATGAATCCTTATATTTATGTATAATTAATCTATGATGAAAGAGAACTGGGTGCAAAAGTCTTCAAGATATGGACCTCAGGGGTGTCTTTAGTGATTTCACTTCATTGGAAAAGATGACAAAACAAAATAAATGAATAAACAGGGACTACAATAAATTAATTAAAAGCTTTTACATGGCAAAAGAAATCTGGGCTAAAACAAAATGACTCTGTAATGAAAGGGAAAAAATATTTGCACACCATACATCAGATAAATGGCTAATGTTCAAGATATATAAGGCACTCACAAAGCTCATCTATAAAAATAATCAATAACCCCATCAAAAAATGAGAGGAGAATACAGACACTTCCCAATACAGATAGTCAGTAGGTATATGAAAAATTACAATGAGACATAATTTTATACCAGCAAGAATGGCATATATCAAAAAAAAAAACTAGAAACAAACAGTGTTGGCAGGGATGTAGTAAAGAAAGAATCCTCTTTAAAAGTTGGTGGTAATGTTATCTAGTTCAGTTTCTATGGAAAATAGTAAAAAGACTGCTCCAAAAAAGTAAGAATAGAGCTCCTCTATGAGTCAGCAATTCCATTACTGGAAATCTACCCCCCATACACACACACACAACAAAAAGCACTGACTCAAAATTACAACAACAAATATATACATGCATATATTATGTGTGTGCATATTTGTATGTTTGCTTATATGTACGTATATATGCACACCTATGTCATTGTAGTGTATTATTTAAAAGCCAGGATGTGGAAACAACCCAAATGCCCAATAAGAGATGAAGGATAGACAAGTTGTGTCATATATTCATAATGGAATACTATATAGTTATAAGGGAAAATGGAATTTTATAGTACTGCAACATGTATGGAACTGGAGGGTATCATGTTAAGTGAAATAAGTCAGAGAGAGAAGGAAAAATACTTGTTAATACTTGATAATCTCAGTTGTTTATGGTATAGAGAGAAGCAAAAGACGGAAATAGACTGTACTGAATGACAAATCTTTGGCCTTGAGTTACAAAACTGACTTAGCATGAAGAACTGGGGGTGGGTTGGGGAAAATGAAGATCAGACTAGAAGTGACATGGGGGAAGGTGGTGGAAGGTCTCAGCTACTTTGGGGGGGATGCAATAACACTGTAAGTCAAAATCATAAACATTAACAGTATTAAAACCATGCTATCTAAACCTACAATAACAATTTTAAAAGAAAAAAATAAGAGAGAGGGAGAAGTTGTTCTAACCCCACAGCTCAACTTTTACTGGCTATTTCCTAAAACTTCTTGGCCAAGGCCAAATATATTTGCTGCTGGCTACACTATTTTTCTCTCCAGGGCAAAGGATCCTGCTTCCCTGTTCCCCAGCAATGCTGATAGCTGGGCAAGAGCCTGGTTTCTCAATCTGCTGTTTCCCGCAGCTCTGAGACTGCTCATCTCTGTAATCCAGAAAATGCAGAGTTGTAGTAGTCTATTGGCTTTCTTCTACAGTTCTCATTCTATGAGGAAAGTTTGACTCTTTGGAGCTTTGGATTTCCCTTCCAGAAGAATACACTGGGCAATGATATTAGTCCTTTCAATCCTCACTACTGAAGATTATAAAACATTTGTCAACTGCCCATGATGTGCTGGGATTATGGGGAAAATGTCTGAAGAAAGACAACTACCCTGAAATGTAGGCAAGAGAAGCTTATTCTTTGATCAAAACCCAGTTTACGGGACAGTGGCTGTTCACAGACAGTGAGAGACAGGGCCCACCTCACACCCCATCCCCCAGTAGGAGGTCACGTGAAGCTCTTGGATGTTCCTAAGACATCTCTGAACACCAACTGGGTCTGGGCACTTTCTTAAGCTCTCTCACTACACTGTTTATCAGATATTCACCTCTTACTGTTTTCCATGCCAATAAGCAGGATAACCATCCCACTTTCATTTCTAAAATAAAGGAAATATGTCCATCTACCCCTTTGGGTATGTTGCCATTGAAAGCTTGAATGTAAGGAAGGTGTCTGATTTTTCTCCTTCATTTGAGACAGTAAAACATGCTTCCTGCAAAAATCTATGGGCTGGGCTCTTGGATAAAAAAATTACCTATTACATGAGTTAACTTTTTAATCAAGGAAGTACCACCTACTGATCATAATCACATATAACTTTGGGGACAGTGGTTCAATTACATCTACCTCTGAATTGGCTGGATATAAATCCCCTGTAGCCCTATGTGCACCTCTGAAGCCAGGCTGTAGGTGATACAATATTCAAATGAAAGACTAATCTAAGCAGTTTCTTCTGAAAGAATCTAGAATTGGATCTGAGAAATGATAGGATGCTTCTGTTGGTAAAAAAATATACTGACAGGTCTAACTGTGACCTGGTGGATAGAGGCATAGATAAAGGTAATTTGGAGGTAGCAAAACACCAACGAGGTACGCAGAGTTAAATGAGAGCAGGGACTGTTGAGTAAACTGTGAGGTGAGGGCTTTCCATGCTTCTGTGTGTCCCCTCTGAATATACTCATGGCCTAATTGTCTACCACAGAGGCAGGGAGAGGGATGATATGGTGGGGAGGAATATTGGGAACATTGGTGGTGAAAATGTACTGGTGGAGGGATGGGTGTTCGATCATTGTATGACTGAAACTCAAACATGAAAGCTTTGTAACTGTATGTCACTTGATCACTTGACATCCCATTACTCATCAATTTGCTCTAGTGTGTGCCAGTAGTGTCTCTATTTGTCCCTGTCGCGTGCTAGTGTAGCCCAATGGCATCTGCTCATTCTAGGAACACGAACAGCCTCCAACCGATAGTTCAGTGTCTTGACAAAGAAGTCTGACCATTTCATAGGTGGGTGGCCACACGATCTTTTGACATACCATGGAATCCAGTTGGTAATGGCTCTAGTCTAACTGTTAAATCCAAATCTCATTACGTGTCCAGCCCATCTGATTTTCGATGCCTTAGTAAACAAGACAGTGTCCCTGATTCTTGATCGTTGACGCAGTCTAACTCCAGATTCTTTCTCTCATTTGATGAAGTGTGATACTCCAAGCATAGCTCTTTTGATTCCTCTTTGGCAGACCCAAATAGCATTCTCATCCTGTTTTCGTAGGGCCCAGGTCTCTGAGGCATATGTTAATGCAAGAAGAACAGTGGAATCAAAGAGATGTGCCTGGAGCTGGAGGTTCTTTGTCTTCTTAGCTATTTCTTTGACACTCTTGAAGGTATTCCAAGTCGCTTTCTTTCTCCTGTGCAACTCAGGTGTTAGGTCATTCATCATGTTGACTTCTCAGCCTAGGTATACATACTGTTGCATTAGGAGATGTTCATCCCATTGACAGTGAATGGAATGTCAGGAACGAGACCGTTTCTCATAAACATTGTCTTTGTGAGATTTAGCTGTAGTCCAACCTTTCCACACTCATGCTCAAAGTTGTACAGCATTTGTGCTCCTTGGCTGATGTTTGGTGTTAGTAGAATGATATCATCAGCGAAACGGAGGTGGTGTAGTTGCCGACCGTCTATCTTCACTCCCATTCCTTTCCATTCTAGTCGTAGCATGACATTCTCGAGGGTGGCACTGAAGATTTTCGGTGAAATGATATCACCCTGCTGAACCCCTCTCTTGACGTCAGTGACCACCTCCCTGTAGAATGGTGAGATCCTGGTAGTGAATCCACAGTACAACTCATGGAGGATCCTGATGTATTGAGTTTGAACACCCTATTTGGCTAGGGCTTTGATGACTGCTTCAGTCTCAACAGAATCAAAGGCCTTCTTTAAATCAATGAACGTTAGTCAGAGCGGCATCTTGAACTCCCGAGAAACCTCAGTGAGCTTGGTTATGTGTGGATATGGTCAATCATGCTGAATCCTTTTCGGAAACCAGCTTGCTCGCATGGTTGTCCTTCATCTAGTGTTCTGCCAAGCCTATTCAGGATGACTCGAGTGAAGAACTTGTAGATGACAGACAACAGCCAGATTGGATGATAGTTGCCAATGCCGTGGATGTCTTCCTTCTTGTACAGTAGTACAGTCCTGCTGGTTTTCCACTGGGACGGAACCTTGCATTCAGACAGGTAGCGTGTGAAGATCCGAGCCAGTGTATTGATGAGTACTGACTGCAGGTTCTTCAGGTGTTCAGGTCTGACCTTGTCTGGGCCGGGTGCTGTTTGTTTCTTTACCAATGAAATGGCGTGTCAGATTCGGAAGGGAGAACTTTGGGAACGACACATCCATCCTGCAGAATTTGGTATGAGGGCAGGTGGACATGGCTATCGAAGAGATCCAAGTAGAAGTCATGGATAATCTTCTCCATTGCCCTTCTGGAAGATGTGAAGATCCATCAGGATGTCGGAGGGCAGTCGTCTTGGTCTTGTAGTTGGCAAAGGACAGGCGGGTGTTGTGAATGCTTTTCCCAGATTCTGCCGCATCTGCCAACACTGCTGCTCTTCTCTCTTTAAGGTCTTCCTTTATCGCTTCTCTGCACTGCCTTGCGAACTCTGACGTTCGCATGCGGTTGCCTAAGGCTTGCGCAAGTCACACTGCGGTTGCCTAAGTCACACTGGCGAATGAGTCCGAGAGTTTTTGAAGATCCTCTGTCTGCTCCCAGCAGCTCAGCAAACCTCCACTACCTACACTACCTTTTTGGAAACCAGCCACCGCTACGCTCCACAACGCTTTTGGGACACTCAGGCCAAGACTCACGCACAAGTGAAGCCCCACAGAACCAGGGAAGCGGAACTCTGTGATCCTGGGCTCCAGAGTCAACTGTATGTCATGGTGATTAAATAAAACACACACACACACACACACACACACACACACACACACATCCTCATGTCCTTTCAACCCTTTCATTTGCTTAATTGTTTTTAAGTGCATGAGGGGAAGTTTCTGTTCCCTACAACCCAAGGATCCCTAATGCAAAGCCCTTTTCTTTTGTGTTTTTGCTTAAGGCTTCTTGTGTGCATATCAGTTTCTGGGGAAACTAGCAGAATGGGAGATGAAAATAGGTTTATCCCATTGATAATGGCTTCCAGCTGAGCAGATGCTTTCAAACTCAGAGGCTACTGCACAGCTGCCTGGTTGTTTATCAACGCTCCTGGGTCAGTGTTTGTCCTTGATTGTATTTCAGTGGATGGAGGAGGAAGAGGGGACACTCTGTCCTTGGCATGACCACCACTGCTCAGTACCACATCTGTTTTCTTAAGTCATTAAGGACTCCTTCCGGAAGCAGCCAATCTTTTTTCAAGCACCAGGTCAGCAATCCTGATTAGAATCAGCATCAACCGCCCATGAAACTAGAAGCTTCTCCTGTGATTTATTATTATAATAAAACCCTCACCAATTAACCATAATTAGGAGGAAAGAATGTCTCAATTTTAAGATTCCAAAAGAAGAAATATTTTCATTTTTTTCCAACTTTGCAGAGGGATTTAAATTAGGTTAACCAAGAATATTTGACTTAATGTATAAATAATAATTATTTCTAGTTAGCACATCAACTTAATATATGCATTGTTCGGCCTTTAAGGGACAGTTTGTTATTTTAGCTTTCTGCATAGACTCTCACTCATCTAAGAGTTAAGCAAGTGCTTTTTTCCCAGTGAAAACACAGTGATGAATTTAACACTCGTCAAAATTACTTTTAAACAAGGAGGGTCCGAATTGCAGAGATTATAATATTTTGAGAGCAATATGAAAATGATTAGGAGAACAAATGGTATAAGTTAAGATGTCATGAAAACCTATTTTAAAGCATTCTTTATCTTTCAAAGGGACTGACATTGCAGTTGAAAATGAAGTGCATTTATTTATGAGTCTAGTGGAATGATTGTGTCGTGAATGAGCTGAAAATCATTTCTCCTGAATGTTTGATAATGCTGTGATCTTTATACCACGCTGCCAAATGGACAGAGAGACAAGGGTCCATGCATATTAGCCTGTGCTAGGATGTTAGGTGACCCATATCATTTCTCCTGATTGTTTATTTGCCATTTTTGAAATTGAAAGAAAATGAGCTGCCAAGGCAAAAACTGACGTTATGAATAGAGCTGTCTTAAACAGCCACCCTCATTTCAAGCTTGTAGGGATGTCTCTTTAGGGTACCTGGAGTAAGCTGCATTGGGCTGGCAAGGCACCTAGAGTTTTTATTTGCTTTCTGGAGGGAACAGATGAAAGCTGGGATGAGAGACAAGGCACAGCATCTGGCTACTGTTCTAGCTGTCCCTCTTCCCTCCACTAAACTTCCCACCAGCCCCCTGGATGTATTTACCTTCCTGCCTTACTTTAAATCAGAGCCCCTGAAATGATCCGAACCTCCAGGTATCATAGACCATGCCTAAAAACAAAGGCAGATTAGTAACTGTTAGAAGGTGCCTACATTCTGGGGTGCCTGGCAGAGAAATGTCATGGAACTGGAGAATTAGTGTAGTGAGCAGGTCACTTGCCTTGCACACAGCCATCTTGAGATAAATCCTGACGCCCAATATGGTTCATAGAGCCTCTCTAGGAGCGATTCTTGAGTGCCAACCCAAGAAAAAACCCTGAGCACAGCTGGGTATGTTCCCCTAAACAAAAGAAAGAACTAGAAGCTGCAGGTTGGGCACAAAAAGAAGTGCCTCTTTGCTTCAGAAGATCATATCTGCTGGAGAAAATCTCCTGGTTGGTTTAGATGACACTATCAGGAAGATGAAAAAAACTATCCAGTGATGGAGGCCACAGTCACTGGAGTCCAGCCTCTAGACCAGAGTGAACAGCAGGCGACCAGCTATTTTCCTTCTGAGAAATCCCTTGTGCTTACCCAGGACACTAGCCTGGGCTCCATTTATTTGGTGCATCCGTATTTTTTAGTATGTTACTTGATTTGAATATTTACCACTTTATACAATTTTTCGTGTTCCTAGAATGAACAGACTCCATTGGGCTACACTAGCACATGACAGGGAGGCTCCTAGACGTTACTGGTGCCCACTCAAGCAAATCGATGATTAATGGGAAGTCAAGTGATCAAGTGATCAAGTGATACAATTTTTCTATAAAAATAAAATGTGTGAGAGATACCAGTCAAGTTTTCCTTAAGAGGAGGAAAGGAGGGGCTGGAGCGATAGCACAGCGGGTAAGGCATTTGCCTTGCACGTGGCCGACCCGGGTTCGATCCCCGGCATCCCATATGGTCCCCCAAGCATCGCCAGGAGTAATTCCTGAGTGCAAAGCCAGGAGGAACCCCTGAGCATTGCTGGGTATGACCCAAAAAAATAAATAAATAAAATAAAATAAATTGGCTTCTTAAAAAAAAGGAAAAAAGAGGAGGGAAGGAAATAGCAGTCTTGGTCCCAGACTGGCTATGCTAATGCTTTCTCTGAGCTGCTTCTGTCCAGCATGTCTCTCCCCATCCTCCCTGGTCTCCTGGGCATGGGTGCATGGCTCGGGGAACCAGCAGGAGCAGATTGTACGGGCACCACCCTGCCTAAATCCTAACCATAACCCCACCATTACTCTTCTAATCTGACGCAATTATCTGCATGTCTTCAGGGTTTGCTTTTATTTAAAACAAAACAGTGCAGTGAAATAAGACAAGAAGAAGTGCTCACTGTCACCAAATAGCTTTGTGATCTAAAGTTTAGGTTGATATATGGGCAGTAGGTTTAGGTGGGTACATGGGAAGGAGTCCCAGGTCTCTAGCTTCTTGGCAATCAAGAAATAGCACTTGACATTTCCAAGTACCTTGACACACATCTGCAAATGTTTTGTCCATTAGATGTTAATTAAATTTTGCTTGCTAAAGAGATAGGTGATCAAATAAATTTAAAATGCAACGGAAATCTAAACTTGCTACATGGAGACATTGCAGCTAGTTAGGTACTGAGAAGGGGGACAGGAGGACAGACATGTATTTCTACTTCTTGCGGCAAGTTGGTCATAGTACTGCTCCCCCAGACAGGGGTCTTGAGGGAGGGGCTCATCATGCAGGTAATAACTTATTCAAGAACCTGTTGCATTTTTCATGTCTTGGAGCTTCTAAAGGACATGTCTAATTTGGACATCAAGAGAAAAGCTTAGGCACTAACAAGTGTCCCAACAAGTGTCCAAGTCAACAGCAGTAGAGATGTTTTCACTTGGTAGAGATGTTTTCCCTCTCCATTCTGGACTTTTCTTTCTGCACATCGATGCAGTTCACTTCTCGTCTGCTTCAGGTCTGCTCAAAATGTCATCTTTGCAGAAAAACTATGCTTACCACTCAAGTTTAAGTGCAAAGAGAAGGGACTTAAAAAAAGAGAGAGAGAATAATAGGAATGATCACTCTGTATAAGAACTGAGTGTTAAAAATAGGTAAAGAGATATACATGATAATCTTTCAGTGTTTGTATTGCAAACTATAATGCTGAGAGAGAGAAGAAGAAGGAGAAGGAGAAGGAGAAGGAGAAGGAGAAGGAGAAGGAGAAGAAGAAGAAGAAGAAGAAGAAGAAGAAGAAGAAGAAGAAGAAGAAGAAGAAGAAGAAGAAGAAGAAGAAGAAGAGAATAAAAAGTGCTTGTCAGAGGCAGGCAGGGTTGGGGGGCAGGAGGCAGGAGGAAACTGGGGATATTGGTGGTGGAAAATGTACACTGGTGAAGGGACAGATGTTGGAATATTATGTGACTGAAAGCCAATCATGAACAACTTCGTAACTGTGTATCTCACTGAAATTCAATTTAAAAATTAAAAAAATAAATATTTTAAGCAGCAAACACCATTTCCCAAGGAACTCCATGTCCACCTTTACTCCATTATATTTTTTCCCATAATACATTTCATTGTCTAACCCTCTCTTTTTCAATTGACTTTTTCTTAGGTAAAGTGCTTGCTTTGAATTTTCTACCTAGTAGACAGTAAGTCCCCCGTGGGCAGGGATTTTTTTTATCATCTGATTATTTCTGTATCCCAAAAACTAGAATGGGGCCTGGTACGTAGACACTCTCAGTCATTGCTGAGTGAGAGAATGGGGCATTCCTGTATGCCTCCAGGTGAGAGACATCTACAGAGGAGATGCGACTGTGTGGTAGTAACGACAACCCTGACCGTAAGTGGGCATGGAGAGTGTTTGATGAAATTGAGGGGAGGATATAGAATAGAAAAACAGCAGATAGCTTCCTTTTAGTGAAAGGTACATGGGGAAGTGGACTTCACATAAGAAACCAGGAAAATTCATTTTGTGAGTTGGGGAAACTAAACTGTTAGGCTGTGATGTCCAACTGAGGAATCATGTCAAGGGGAAGAATTGTCAGATCTGATCACAGAACATGATTGCTGGGGGGCGCGGGGGATGAGTGAAAGGGGGTTTGGGGGTCGGGGCAGCAGGTGTTAATTGTAGGGTGGGGGTGGAAAACAGACTTTCTGCAGTGATTCAGGATGCCAGTATAAACACCTGTATACCAGCCCCACAACATAGCAGGCACTGGGCAGGTGAGAGTCTGTGTGGCAGGATGTTGGTGATAATGTTTGTGGATAGCTGTTGATGGAGTCGGCCTTGAGAATGAGGAGATCATGAAACAGAGGGGAATTCCTTCTTCTTCAAGGAAGAAGCCTCAGCAAAGGAACTCTCGCCAAGGGTCAGCACTGTTGTCCACAGTTGAGTCAATCAAGAACTCCTTTGGCTTTGGCCGGTACTCCAGACTTAGCAGAGTCTTCCTGTCATTTGTTTTTTGAAGAGGACAGAACTTATTGACATTAGCCAGAATATTTTAGTGTCAACAAAGACAAGTCCACAGTTGTTAGTGTAATTAATTCTGAACCCCTCTTTGGAACTTCCACAAAATTTTACTTGATGAAGACACCCAAACTGATTGTTGTTTTATTCTTGTAGGAATCATGCATTTGTCTGGGAATGCCACCAAGTGAATTTGAAATAAAGCTTTTGTTTTCTGTATTCTGGTTAATGTTCCCAATGTCCTAACTGTGCTGTGTCATCAGGAGTGTGATTCTTATGTAATAGATAGACCAAGCATTAGTGAAGGGAAGAGGGCAGAGGAGGGTTGAGAAATAATGCCACCTCATACTTCTCAGCAGCAACATTAGCAATGAAAAATCAACATTTTGGAGGCTTATTTTTTGGCTCTGCACTGAGAACTTGGAGGCACCATATTGTGGTACCAGGAATTGAACCTGGGTTTACCACATGCAAGGCAAGCATTTTGCTCATTGTACTATCACTCTAACCTTTAAAAATAGAGCTTTCTCATTCCCAGGAATGCAAGACATGCCCATGGGTCACCCAGCAGTTCAGCTGCCTAATGCCCATGATTCTTCCATTTTCCAAAGTCACTTGTATAATCTAGGTCTGTGTTAGCTCAGGCTGCTGGAACACAGTGGATAGTTTCTAACGAACAAGATGAATTTGTCATGTTTCTGGACACTGAAAATATAAGGTCAGAGTGCCTGAGTGGTGGAGGGGAGGTGGGGAGCTAGACCAGGTTGCTCTGCAGGGTTATATCCCCCTCCCTTCTCAAGATAAGAAGTGAGAGATCAGTCATGACCAATAATGCTACCATAACCTTAGGATTGCAATCGAGAAATTTAGGAGGACACTAGCATTCAGTCCAGAGCAGCCACCAAGGAAGAAAGCACATCAGTGCCCCAGGATTAACTCCAGCACCACAAAGACATCTTGCTCAGGGGGTGGAGTTAGGAAGTGAGTGCAGATCCCAGCTGCACAGGAGTGGGAAGAGTATGCAGTGCGTAATTTGCTTTTTCTATCAGATCAGAGCTGTATCCCAGCTTCCCGTGATGGGTGTAAATGGAGGAGGCATATGCTGGTTTCTCCAGACAAGTAAGTGGACCATCTGCTATTGACAAGGAAGACAAAACTTCCTTCCTTCCCCTGGACTCACCACCAGTCCCCACTTACCCACATCTCTCAGTCTTACAACTGTGCTTGCACAAGATAAAATTCCAAAGATTAAACATAAAATGATTTTCCCTGAGAAAAGGGGGCGCTTACAGCTCTGGAAGGTCAGACATACCTGTGGACACTAGTTTGCTCTAGTTAATTCCAATGAGTCATTTCCCAGATCCCATGTTCTCCAAGTCTCTATTTTAACAAATTTTGGCCATGTCCGGTTAGCCTTCTTCTCTTCTCCCCACAACCCCCACCTAACCCTGCTGAGTCTCTCAGGTTTAGTAGAGAGATTGCTTTCTTAGACAAATCCTCTCTATACTTTCCAAACATAGCTAATCTTCTCTTTCCTGTGTACCATGTGACACAAAACACATTGGACTCTAGTTTTTTGTTTTGTTTTGTTTTGTTTTCTTTCAAAGAGCACATGCAAGAAGTATCTGCGAGTAGCTGTGTCCATCTCTTGCTCATACTAAATCCCTAGCCCTCAACTTTGCTTTGTAAAAGACTGTGCATGAGGCAAAAATTAAGCAGCAACTTAATAATCATAGAACCTCTCTCGAACATGAGCCTTCGCTTAATGATGCTAAGTATTCTGGAAGGAATTTCTCAAAAGCACAAGCAGGTTTATTTATAGTATGGCAGCTCTGCAATAGATGACATTGTAGCTGATCAAATCAAAACAATAACCAAAAGTCATTAAAAATACGAGTCACCTGTGGAGATTATTTCTGGATTCACAGCCCCAGACACCATCTGCAGAACTCTACCCTGATTATATTAGACTTATGACTGTCTCTGAGCCTTTTCCAAAAATAAGAAATTAGGTTTTCCTGATTTTAAATCCCTTGCTTTTTCAGGTACATTAAGATGAGATTACTGCAGCAAGCTCTTTTGTATAGAGCTATTCCATAAAAAATTATTGGTTCCTGTGAGTTTTGAAGGTATTAAATCTGATCTATAACAACTGACACCTGACTGTGCTATTATCAGTTCTGGCCCCCCAATTGCTCTGCTCCATATCTGAATGAGCATTTATGAAATCTGAATGAGTGTCGATTAAAATCTTTCCTTCTTCACCAACATCCCCTGTGAATTGTATCATCCTTTTAGCTAATACAGAGGCTGTTTTTGCAGATTGTCTCATTGTTGTTACTACTCTTTTCATTCTATCAGTAGAAATAGATGGAGGGGAAAACTACAACCTATTTTACTCATTAATAAACAGAGCGATAGCACAGCGGTAGGGCATTCGCCTTACAAGCGGCCAACATGGCCGACCCGAGTTCGATTCCTCCGCCCCTCTCGGAGAGCCCGGCAAGCTATCGAGAGTATTCGATATGCCAAACACAGTAACAACAAAGTCTCCAATGGAGACGTTACTGGGCCCGCTCGAGCAAATCGAGGATCAACGGGAGGGCCTTTACCTTTACCTTTACCTAATAAACAGAGGAAAAGTCAATAGTGTTTGTAATTGATCAGGAGTCAATGTCAGGGACTCTAACAAGGAAACCTGTTGCGGTTATCAGAAAAGCTGATTGACCTGCAAACTGCACAAAATTCAGGGAATTTTCTTGACTGTCCAGCCCCGGAATCCTACACCTACCTCAGTCCTGAAACCTGTAGACTATTTCGTGATCAGTGATGTTGACCAAACAACCTTGACTATTTGAAGAGGGTTTTTTTTTATTATTTGATAAAAAATGAAGCAAAATACTCCTCTGGGCATAATGAGGATCATGAACTTGGACTTCTGTCTCTTTTCCTTCCCACCTACTCCATCACTCCTGATCAAGCAAAGGTGACTCCTCTGTAAACTTCGTCCTTAGAGAACATATGAGTACATAGGCAGCAAGCTTAGGGTCCAGGGATTATTCAGATGGGGAGTTAGAAGGGCTAAACTTGTCTGCTTCCAGACCCCAAGGTTACCTTAAAGTCAGACTAGCACTTTGAAAGGCTCTGCTGTCCTATCCCCCTCAGATGATGGAGTGGGCACCTCCTTCTAATCAAAACCAGCCCCTCCCAGTCTCAGAAACCCTCCTCCTCCTTCAGTCTTCACCCTTAATTCTCTTATCTTCAGCCTCTCCCTGTCTGCATTCTCTTCTTCACCATCATTCAACAGGTTCAATGTCTTTTTTATGTCTTTTCTAAGCCCTCCCTCTCCAGCCAGCAACCCTGTTTTACTGTCCCCATGTCAGCCAAAATTTTGGCAAAACTTTGATTTCATTTTCTCTAACCATGTCTTCATTACCCTACTTTATTTTGTTTTGGGACCACACTCAGTGTTCCTCAGGAATCACTCCTGGCAGGCTTGAACCTTATGGGGTGCTGGATCGAACTCACTGTCCATGTGGGGCAGCTGTTCTACCACATTTCTGGGTCCTCCCTTTTGGCTTCTGGATTCTTACCATCCCTCTTTTGACCTTACCACAAAATGGTTTAGAAATGAATGACGATAAAGTGACATACCGCCTCACCATCCAACCTAGCAACTACACTCTCGACAAGAAATTGCAACTTATGTTGAGACAAAACCACCTGCAAATGCTTAGAAATGCTCTATTCATAACCCACAAACCCTGACCTTAGCCAAACGTTCTCTGATGAGCAAATTGAATGAAGGAGCAAATTGTGATACATGGCGCCATGGAAGATGACTCAGCAATCAGAAGTTATTGATTCCTGAGTGGGTCAATAATCACACAGGTGATTCTAAAATATACTTTGTCAAATGAGAGAAGGCAAACCCCATAGACTGCAGACTGTATGATTTCATGTATAGCACTTAGGAAAGCACAGAACTGTAAAAATGAAAAACAAACCAGTGGCTTTCAGCATTGGGGAAGAAAAGCAAATTTACATAGGGACAGCACGAGAGATTTGTGGGTGATATAACTATTCTGGTTCCTAACCTCTGTAGAGGGATACGTGACTATGACTTTGTCAAAACCTATGGAATCTATAGCACAGAATGAATTTCTTGGAATATACCATGTTTAAAGTAGCAACTAGACTACAGGGGAACCCCCAAATGTAAGTCAAAGTAACAAAAGAATAAAAGAAACTGCAGTAATGGCCTTTATAGTTCCATGGATAATTAACAGTCCTGAGCCTACTGTTCATAACATCCCCAACCCATTCCCTACCCCAGTGTACTTTGTTCCCTGGGATTTCTGAGTTCTACACTCTCCTGTCATCCCACTAGTGGCTTCCCTTTCTCAGACTCCATGAGATCTTCTCAGCTCAGCCTTTCCGTGTTCCTTGAGCCTTAGGTCCAGTCACTTTCTACTCGCTTTGTTACAAGCTCTCCCCTGACAAACTCATACACTCCCATGGCACCACTCACCAACCATCAACAACTGTTATAACAATGATCCTCCAATTTGTCTCACAGTAAATTCACACACACACACACACACACACACACACACACACACACACACACGTCATACTGATGCTTACTGCTAGCTGCTAGGGAGATCTATTTGAAATTCATCATCCCAAACTAAATTTGGCATGTGGGTCTTCTCCGTACCCACAGCTTCTGGATTCCCCAATTCATTAAGGACTGAGAACATGCACATCTTCTACTTCCTTTTCCTTTTCTCCTCTCACTGCTCACAACTAACTCTTAGTCTCTCTTGAATCCAGGTATTTTCTCCTTTTCTACTGACTTACCTGGCCCCACACAAGTCCAGGCTACCACTACCTGCCCATCTATATTATTAAACTCCTATTGGGTCACCCAACAATCGCTTCTCCACATTCTTATTATTTTATTAATTAATTTATTGGTTTGGAGGCCACACCATGCTCTGGGTTTACTCCTGGCTCTGAGCTCAGGAGTCACTCTTTGCAGGGCTAGGGGGACTATATGGGATGTCAGAGATCAAACCTGGGTGGGCTGCTTGCAAGGCAAGTGTCCTACTGTGCAATCACTTTGGCACTCCAAATCATTTTTAAAACGTTTTCCATTGCTTTTATAAGAAATCCCAAACTCTTCAACACAAGAGGAAATTTTGGCCTATGGTAACCTCTGACCTTTATCCTCAACTGCTTCTATACCATACCAACCTCCTTTCTTTCTATAGATAAATCCACATCTTCCCATTTTGGACACTTTGCAGATGCTGTCCTCCTTCACCCGCATTCTACTAGTTTCATTCTCTTACCTTTCAGGTCTCTGCTTATACATTACTTCTGGGAATTCCTCCCCTGAACCCAGAGCTTATTACATGCTTTCATGGTTTGTCTTTCTGAACATTTACATTTAATCACCAACCCCTTCTCTAAAAGGCAAGCAGGAAGTAGGTCTGGTTTATACATCTCAGTGTCTCTAGAGCTAAGGCTGTTGGCAAACACACAGAGAGACTCAGGAACTATCATCTGGAAACAGAAATTGAGATAACACCCCAGGGAATGTACCACGGGCCACATTAGCTAGAGGTACTGGCAAGACAGTGAAGGCATCTATGTATGCAAAGATGAGTAGGCAGTGTGTTTAATGGAATCAACCTCGCATTCAGGTATGGCAGAGCTTAGGAAACCTGGAACACGAAGTTGCTAATGCTCACAGACCAGGTGTTGTCTATTAAGGGTCTGCATCAGAATGGGGATATTAGGTATAAGAAGGGGGAAAATAAGGTTTGTTGACTAATTGTGTCCTTTATCCAGAAGGGAGAAAGTAGATTCCAAAATTAGGTTCAGTGCTTTGTAAGTATATATACATGATTTAAAAAAAAAAAAACTGGGTTTCAGAAAAAGCTAAGAATGACAGGCCCATACATTGTCTTGGGGACAGTAAGGCTCTCCAATGATTCCCAGTGGGTTAGAAATCAAATTGTATTTCAGAGATGTCTGCATGCCTCTTCTGCAGGGCCATCTGCAAAGAAGGTCCAAGTATAAAATTTTTTATTATCAGAGCTTTTCCTCTGCAGGTGATATCTTCTCTCTCTCTCTCTCTCTCTCTCTCTCTCTCTCTCTCTCTCTCTCTCTCTCTCTCTCGATGAAACTCGGTAGTACCAAGTACCAGAACAATGCTACCTATGTCTCAGGGGATGACCCTTTCTTTGGTGGTGGGGGTGGGGATTGGGATTGTATGAGGTCAGATTACACTTGATTCGAGGTCACAGCCAAATCACTGCAGAAAAGACCTACCTTTTGGGGAATCTGCTGGAACTTTAGTTGCTGGTCTCCACATGCTGGGGACATCAGACCATCCTTTCAGTCTGCCTTTCCTTAGGCAGTCCTTGGTCTTCAGCTGAGAAGATCAGAAAGAAAGGCCCAGAGCTGCCTCCAGTGGGAATAGTATTATGTGAGTTTGTGGGTTATGGACCTGGGAAACTGATTTTCCCTGGCTGGGGCAGAGAAGTGGGATGGAAGACACGTAGAATTCTCTAGAAGCAGGGACTCTGAGAAAGTGCTAGAGGTTGGGGCTGGATGAGAGATTCCTAAGACCTTATCACTACTGAGAAGTTAAAATCTGACTTGAGTATGCAGAGCATAGAGATGTTTGGCTTCACTTACACTAATGAACAATAAAGAGTGGCTTTAGTACATAAGGAAGAGAAAATGTCTTAAGTGTAGAGGTGAAGTTTGCAAACATCCAGACAGGAAGGAAAGCAGGGCCCTAATAAAGTCAGCTGAGGTGCTGCTGGACTGCCTCTGTGCAGGGAGGGATGCTGCCAGTTACAGAAACCAGAGCCCAAGATATAGGCACAAAGCCCTAGAGAGGAACAAGAGCCACTCTTAAAGAAGGGGAGCTTCTGAGCTCTGGGGGTGAGGGGTTTGAGGTGGGGTCCCTAGGATATCTCTTTATTTAGACTCTAGGCTATTTGCCTAATAGATACTTGTTATTTTCATCTGTGTGTGCACATGTGCATGCATGCATGTGAGAGAGAGAGAGAGAAAAGAGAAAGAGAGAGGAACAGAGACAGAGATGTCAGCTTGAATTTGCTAATGATCATCTTGACAGGGGGGTCAAGACCAAATTGCACCCACCAGTCCCCTAGTTTAAATAGTTGAACCAACAACAGCAAGAAAAACTTTAAAGCTCCTTCTTTGTTCCTGTGACTGCATCTTATTCATGGTTAGACAAACCCATTTTCCAGCTTGCAGGAGAAAGAAGAAGAGGTCTTTGGGCATAAGCCAAGGAGGTTCTGTTTTGTGTAAGATGAGCCTCCGACCCCCCAAAAAACCTGCTTGCTTGACCTGTCTTCAAAGGCAGACGTGATCAGATGGACTTCTGGGATATTTCTCTGTCAATCCTGCCAACTGACAAGGAGACTGCAGCTGATCCTTCTCTTGTAGATATCACAATTAACACAAACCTTCTTTGTCCTTTTCTCTCCAGTCTTCGCTCCAGCAATCAACCTGCAAGTTCTTGGTATCTTTTCTCTTTGGAAATCCATATTTATCAGGGTAGCTTCCATCTCTCTGCCAGAATACAGAGCTATAAGGCTACTCTCTGAGAGCTCTGTTGGTTCCAAGCCCAAGTGGGACTCTCTCTGGCCAATAACTTCTGAGGACAGCAGGCACACATCTGTTCCACGAGCTCAGAATGAAAGTGTCCTCGGCAGAGGCAGCCATTGAGTGTATGTTCCGAAGTTCCCTTTGTCTGCCTGCCCCTGAAGGTTCTGCATCTCTCAGTGCTAAGTTGGGGAGACAGTCATCATCTTGTATGAAGAAGATGCACTTCCCCCCAGATTATTCCGTTCTTTAGCCCTGAAAGTAATCCCAAAAAATGACAACAAAATAAGCATGATGAAAGTTGCCAAGTTATAAAATAATTTTTTTGTCTTGTCTATATACCAATGTGCAGCTTCCACTGTAAAGGGGACACATTTCCATGAGTATCTTACATAAGGCTGGCACTTAATGCACAAAGAAAATATTGCTTCTAGCAAGACTGTCATTTATTTGTGTCCTGGCCCATTTTAGAAAGCTGCCTGAAAGGCAAGAAATATTATTAACTCTTCTCTTCCCAAACTATTTAGAAGAATATCAATTCTCATCTTTATTATAAATATGTCTAGCACGATATAATTTGTGTGGGACTTTTAAGTTTGCTTTGTTTTTTGAACTACACCTGGCATAGTGCTCAGGAATTACTCCTAACACTGCACTCAGGGTTCACTGCTAGCCAGACAGTAATTCTATGAACTAGTCTACAGTCACTATAGGGGTCTTAACAAGACTTAGTAAGTTGGATTGTATGTGAGAAGCTGGAGGGAATGGGCGGGGGCGGGGGAGGAGGGTGAGGAAACTTGGTACTTTTAGATTTAAAACACATTAGGAAAACACCTCTTATAATTATTACTTAGGAAGTCAATCTTAAATCTGCTATGAAATCACTGGATGCATATTAAGAGAAAAGCAACCTTTAAGCTAACTAAGGGTTAGAACAATGTGGAACAGAAATAATGTTTTTGCTAACTCAGTTGATTTCTCATGGCATGACAGAATTAATGGACAGAAGAATGGAATCAATATAATAACAAATCTGAACTTTCAAGTAACCATTATTGCCTTCTCACCAAATTTTACTTGATTGGTCAATTCAAATTTGCCGAGATTTCAGTAAGTCCCCTAGATTAAAGTTTAGATGGGGACCCAGACCCCATCTAATGATGAATTAATGGGATAACTTGCAAGTGAGCAGAGAGCTCTCAAAAATAGTTGTAATCTGAATTTAACTTTGTCAATATTCTTTTTAATACTGATCTTAGAAATTAGGATCAGCTCATCAAAACTGAAATAATCAAAAGCTCTTAGGAAAGTTTAAATGATTGCATGCCACAAATGGAAAGAAATTTACTGATTCTTGTCATTCTTCTCAGTAGTCTTTCTTTCATTGTGATGACAATCTAGTTTCATGTAGAGTTTATTAACATCTCAGTGAAACTATAGTCTTCTTGAAACATAATTAAGTTTACTGGATGTATTACTGAGTATTTACACTGAGACATAACTTCATGGTCTCTGTCTGTCTCCCATCTTCTGTCAGCAATTCCATAGTGTGGATTAATGTAATGTGCTATAAAAAAAAAACCTCTAGAAGGGGAATAGATGATGCAGAGAGTGAAGGGTAGGGTGGGACAGAGTGAGCCAAGGGCTTCCAAAATCAACAGAAATTCGAATGGACATTCAGAGGGAAACAAAAAATACTGGAAAGAAGAGATAAAGGCTTAGAAGTTAAAGGAAGAATGATTAAAGGAAAGATTGATCCAGAAATAAATACAAAAAAACAAACAAGGATTAAAAAGTATTCAAGTGGTATTAAAGATAAAGTAAGAGTGACAAGCTGACAGTGATCCATGGAGTTCCTTTTAGTGCAATTTGGAACTTGGTGATGACGGAATTAAAAATTTCATTTCATGATTGCTGGGCATCAGTATTCTCTTTTGTTGCTAATATTCAGCATATCTATTGAGTACACCACAGCTCTGATATGGCTGTGGAGAAAGACTAGAATTTGGGAACATCTTGAGTTTGCATAGGAGAATTATGGGTGCTGGGGATGTAACTCAGTGGTGGGGCACTTGCCTTGCATAAGTGAGACCCTGGATCCATACCTAGCACTATATGATTCTCTGAACATCAATGGGAGCAATCCCTGAGCATTGATCCAGAAATAGCCCCAAAGCACTGCTAGGTGAAACCCAGAAACAAAAAGAAATTAGAATTGTGGTTTATAAGTCAACATTTTTATATTGATGAATCAATTAATCTGTCTTTATATAAAGACAATTATAGATAGACATATGTATAATGTGCATTTCTAGCAGTCATAGGAAAGTGAAGTCAGCACAGATCTCCAGAATTCTCCTTTATCCCCATGAGAGAATACATAAATAGGATATTTTGTGTTTTTATTCAGTGCCTTGGGGAGCAGGAAAAAAGAATAAGAACATGATTCATTTTCTAAAAGAGTTTGTATGTACTGTTAATGATTGCTCTGATTAGACAGCAAAAACTTACAAAATTAAGATGTTTGGCATCCCTTTTATGGTGAAATGAAAGTATATAATTATGTGTCTGGAGAAGAAAAATAGATGTAGATCATGGCATTTTTATGCACAAGCCTAGCCAATAGCTTTAAAATTTTTCTGTGTTTCTATAATTGTGCTTACTCCTGTGGGCCTGATAATCAGGTCCAGCAGGCTGGGAGCATGTCTGGTGGCTAAAGGCCTGCCTGGGGAGCATGAGTCCCTGAGTTTGATCCCAGGAGCTGTGCCCTGTGCTGAATGTGATTCAGGCAACTCTGAACTTGTGCTCATAGCTCTGCTGTCTGCGATCCCTGGCACTATAGTTTCTGAATGCACCCCAACCAAGTGTGGGTGAGCACCCCAGCTAAAGAGATTGCAGTGAAAAAACAGATGTGTGAACCTTCAGTCCAGAGTGCAAGTCTCAGGAGCACTGTCTGAGCACCATCCTGACTCCCTGTCATCGCGATAGCCAGAATGTTGAGAGCACATGAGCAACATCAGGAACTAGGGGGCAAATACCACTAGCAAACATGCAGGTGGGCCTCAGTCATTGCACCCACAGCAACCAGCAGGGGAAGGGAGGAGGAGGGAAGCAAATTCAAGCGGGCTTTGTCTTAACTTTCTCCACTTAATGCAAATGAATTATAAGCCTTTGTTGAAAAGTAATGAGAAATAACTTGTTATTAAATGTGAAATGTTGCCAAATGACCTATCATGACAGAAATGTTTTTGTGCTGTAAATTTGGATTTAAAATTATATGGTGACAAATGCTTTTGTTAGAACAAGGCAAGTTTTCATCTTTTTCCAAGTGCATCTCTAAAAATTCAATAGCTAACTACCAAAATCTGTTTTCAAATTATTTTTTTTCCAAACATGACATTATTGTAGTCATTTTTCTCTATGCAGTCTCACAACTTAAATATTCAGATATATGTAGCAGCAACAGGCATTGTACTAATATTTTCGGTGACACATTAATGGATGCCAAGAATGATTGTGTTATGTGGTTTGTTTATACCAGTAGTTATTTTTGATGTTAGCTATTTGGTGCAAAATACAATTCTTACACGTTATAGGAACATAAACTTTATTGCTGTCTCATAGCCATGCAGAAGCCAAATATGGGCAAAAGAATAGCATCCTCCATTAATCTTCCATAGATTGGTTATAGGTAACCCGTGTGATTGTATTATAGTTTAATTAATAGAATAAGGAAAGAATAAATAGTTTTCGTGTTGCCTGATAAATGTGAATCTTTTGTGGCAAGATATGTACAGTGAAAACGGATAAGAATTATGATGGAATAGCTTTCTCTCTCTTTTTTTTTTTTTTTGGTCTGGCTCAGTTATGCCGTTATCACTTCTGTGCCTATTTAAAAAAAAAAGTATCTCCATTCTGAGGCTATATTTTGTGGTGTCTTTTTTTCAGTTATTCATTCAGGGGAGGGGAAAAGCAGCACTTGCTTCTTTAAATTTAAGGAATTCTTTCCTATTAAACTAGGGGGGAAGTATCTAAAATATCATATCACAGATTGTTTTTGGATTTTTGAAATGTACAAGTCATCATTGTGGGTTTCAAGGACTCTGCCTGACCCTTTTCTCCTCTGCACATACACACTTCAGTTTTTGCTGATGGTGCTTTGGAAATTTCCCAAAGCAGGGCAAAAAAGCAGAAGGGTGCAGCATGGAGAAAATATTTGAGATATAGGAGTTGTTATTATTTGACGGTTTATTTGGGGTAAATTATGGATATTTCTTTGAACTGTAAGGTTTTCTGACCATGAATATATTGGAAGAAAGCAAGCAAGATGGTACCATAAAGAGTATTAGGAATGACAGACAGGGTAAAACCAAGTGAAACCAACTGCAACTTCCCAGTGGCCTGGCTCCATCTAAATCTTCATCCATCTTCTAGCTGGTCAGCTCAGATCACCAAGAATGAGGTCAAGATGTTTGTCTTCTGTGTATACCAGTTGACTTTATTTTGGTTCATAGGCTCAAATGTATGTTCTTGTGAATTGGGTTGACTAATTTGCCCCCAACCCAGCCACCAAATTCACATCCAGTCAGAATCTCAGAATGTGGCCTTATTTGTGCACAAAGTCAATCTAGAAAATTGGCTTCTGGATCGGGCTCCCCCAAAGTTTCCTTGGGATAATATTCCTGGGCATAGAGAATTAATTCCTTCACTTTTTGCCATAACCAGGAAGATTAAGGCTTTCGTTGGCCACATTGGGCCATGTGAGCCATATCCAGAAAGTAGCATTCTGGGGCTGGAGCAATAGCACAGCAGGTAGGGCATTTGCCTTGCACATGGCTGACCCAAGTTCGATTCCCAGCATCCCATATGGTTTCCTGAGCACTGCCAGGACTAATTCCTGAGT
This sequence comes from Sorex fumeus, assembly GCF_029834395.1. Lineage (NCBI taxonomy): Eukaryota > Metazoa > Chordata > Mammalia > Eulipotyphla > Soricidae > Sorex > Sorex fumeus. The sequence continues at coordinate 63,522,577 of NW_026606064.1, read as the reverse complement.
TCATGAGCCAGGAGTAACCCCTGTGTATTGCCGAGTGTGACTCAAAAAGAAAAAAAAAACAGAAAGTAGCATGCTACTTCATCTGGTCTTCACTCCTCCAGAGGCAGGAAAACTCACTCCAGAACCAATGACAATTAGAAAAAGAGTTTTCCCTTAGTGTGGACTGCTGCAAAATGAAAATGCAGATCCCCTCTTCCAAGTTAGGAAGAATTAAGTCAAGGATCTCACAGCATTCAACCAAAGGCAGGCAGGACCCTTTCTGGGGCCCTGTGTAGCTGCTGAGGTCACAGCCCACGTTAGGTCCCCAGCCACTGACTACAGATCCTGGCTGGCCTGCAAAATGATACATCCTGAGTTGTTACTCCTCCATGATGTACCTCAGAGGAGAATAGGAAGGCTGGCAACACCCTGAGTGTTCTCCTCTTCTCCACTGTGGGGGCTCTGCCATGCGGGAATACTCTAGAGAGATACTAAGCCAGACAGTCTACTCTGTCACACGTCCGCCAGTACCTTCACATCCAGAAGCAAAGATCAGTTTTTGCCAGGCTCTGAGGTCTCATCTCATGATGGTTGAGAGGCCCAGCCTGCTCACACATTTTCTTTCCTTTTATACCTCACCTGCTTCTCTGTGGGCTGGCTGGTGTCATGGTGATTCAGCTGCCCTGAACCAGAATTGCTCTCTGTGGGTGGAAATGGAAACCCAGAACAGGTAAATTAAATGAGATATTTTAGATTATAATTTCTGGGGACTGAGTTGCTGAGTCCAAATTCATTTCAACGCCATTCTCTCCCCTCTCGGGAAAAGTTATAAAGCAGATAACTTTATCCCAGTCTACAGCCAGCCTCAACTGGCTGCCTTCTCCCTCTGATCTGTCTCAACTGCAGGGCTCAGAGAAATCCTTCTGAAAAGCAGAAACCAGATCACAGACGGCTCCCCCTTAAATCCTCCTGGATGCTTTGTCTTGCCCTTGGGATTAATGCAGACATCAGCACTGTTTCCACAAGCCCACACACATGCAGGCTCACGCGCTGCACAAACACACACACACACACACACACACACACACACACACACACACACACACACACACACACACCCTTGGGATCCCTGCCTGTCTCTTATCCCCACCACCACTTGTCCACTGTGCCACATCCATAGTTCCCCCGCTGGGTATATATGCTCTGTCCCTCCAATCTCTGACTTGAAACTCACAGTTCCCAAAGCTCATTGTCTGTTCAGACTATTCCTTCATAGCATCCAACATTCAGCCAAAAGGCCACCTCAGAAAGGTCCTCTCTGACCCACCCACTCAGACAGAAACCCTTTCCCCACCAACACCCGCCCTCCATTCCACAGTCATGTGACGTTATTTCACACTTGCTTATTTCTCTTCAAGAACTTATTGCTCTCCAAAAGCATCCCACTTTTCCTTTCTGGGTCTGCCCTTTTACTCTCTGAGTCCAGAGACCTTGCATTCCAATTCCAAGGTCCCCCTGGGTCCAACATGGTGGCAGGCAGATAGAAGGAGCTAAAGAAGACTGTGTTGATGGGAATGAAAGAATGAAAAACAGCTTCCTTCTCAGGGCCCAGAAAACTGGATCAGTTTTCATTATTTCGGGAAAAGGAACTCTCCTTTCAAAACCTAAGCTGCCTTATTAGGAAGGGCCATGGGGTTTGGGGCCGTGATAGCAGAGGTTCTATGTGACAGGTAGTATTTGAAGTACTCAGGCCAGCTCTTCTGGAAAAGACTAAAAAACCAAATGGAGGTTGGCAGTGGGGTGAAAAGGCCAGAGCTGAAAAAGTCCTGTCGAACAGATGAGCTCACACTTGTTTCCGGGTTATGGGGAGGTTCTCTTCCTGTTCACAGGCACACTGAGCTCTTGCAGTGAGAACACAGGCCCAGACTTTATCTGGGAGTGTTGCAATGGGCCCCAGTGGGCCCCTCTTCTTTACCTCAGCTCTCTGAGGACTGAGGCACTGCACTGGGAAAGTACAGCTCCTGTCCTCTAGGTTCTCCTCAGAGACAACTCCCATGGCTTGCAGCAGCACCAGGAGGCAGGGCGGCCAGCTGGTCCCATTTCTTGGGATGAAGGCAGTTCCCGGATGCACCAACTTCAGTTTTAAAACTGGGGAAATCCAGATTAGTTGAAATCACTTACTCACCCTTCCATCTGCCTGCCACAAAATGTCCAACATCCTTATTTGGGGCTCAAGGTCCTTATTCTAATAGCATGGTCCAGCCACTTCTCTCTCCATATCCTGACTGCCAAATAATCTACATGAAATTTTTTTCTCCATTTATAATCTGGTTGAGCTTTCCATTTCTCACTCTCAAACCAGTGCTTCTGCATCCCTCCTTGGTAGGTCTAGATTCTATATCTGGCTCAACCTCTAGGGTCCAAGCTATTGTGTCAAAACTGGGAGCTGGTGTTTCCAACCCAAACCCCCAAGAACCTTCCTGTAAGTTCTAGTTTGAGAGTAGTAGGAGGACATTTGAGTGATCAGTATATTCTTTAAAATAATTTTAATTAAACCAAGAGAGATAGTGCAGGGCATAAGGTTCTTGGCTTGCATGTAACTAAGCCCAATTTGGTACATGGCAGTGCATATGGTCCCCTTGAGTGTCACCAGGAGTGAACCCTGAACACCATGTCAGAGTAAGCCCTGAGCACTTCCAGTTGTGACTCAAAAAACAAAATAATAATAATATTAATATGTATAATGATACCTTTTACGACACAACTCTGATAAAGAGTATACATAAATATATCTGATAAAATATACATGTATATGTATGTGTGTATATATAGATATAGATATATAAACTTGGGCTGAAAGCTTTTTCTGTAAAGGGCTACAAAGCAAATACAACCTTAAGTTTTGAGCACCAGACAGTCTCTGTCATTACTATTCAGGTCTGCCACCAAAGTATTGAAGCAGCTCTAGATAATACATGAGCAAAGAGAGTGACTGTGTTTCGATAAAACTTTACTTACAAATTCTGTCAGTGGCCTGATTATAAGATTGTAGTTTGTGGACCTCAGATAGAAAAAACCCTCCAGATTATCCTGTAAATTTTATTATTAATCCCATGAAGGTTTTATTTGTTTCTACCACACATGGTGCATACCTCTCCTGCATGCCTGTCTTTATCTCTTTTAATGATCCACCCTGTTATTGAGCTGAACTTAGGGAAACATCTGCTCAACCAAAAAGAGAAGTCTTGCACACAGTATCATGGAAATAAAGATAATGCAGAAATCCTAAAGGCATGCTTACACCAATTTATAATATATAATATAATATAAAAACTGGTTTATTACATGGGAATAAATTATCAGCATAATTGGGATGAATACTTGCCTAATGGTTTGCTAGATTAATAAGAAAAAAACTCAGATAGGTAACACTGCCATCACTTAGTGTTGGGGGGAAGCAAATAACCTTAAATAGTGCTTTGATTGATTAATACCAGTTAATTGAAGAGGGGCTACCTCCAGCAGTGCTCAGGAGCCACCAAGACCACACTTGGGTCTCAGGGGACCATGCAGTGCCAGGAATTGAACTCAGGGCTTTACAGATACTAGACATGTACTCAACCACTAGGGTTACTTGTCCGGTTCCTATGCAGTGCTTTTATTTTTAGCACTGTGATATATACTATCGTTAATGATAGGGTTGTGCAATGTTCCAACACCACACTCTCCACCAGTGTCTCCCTCCCAACCCACACCCTTGTACCACCTCCCCTGTACCACCGTGGTAAACTTGGTTCTGTCATCCAGTTCTCAGGTTCTGTTGCCTTTGGGCACTGTTATTCCCTTACCATGGTATCCCACATATGAGAGAGATCACTCTGTATCTGTCCCTTTCCTTCTAACTTACTTTACTCAGCATGATACTCCGAAGATGCATCTTGTAATGGCAGGCAACATGATATCTTCTTTCCACATAGTCATGTAGTCTCTGGAGTACTTTTAAGGGAAATTTGTGCATATCAGCTCTCTCTTTAATTTCCAAACTAAAGCTGTTTCATCAGCATGATCAGATGCATGATCCACATGAGCTGTAGCTGTGAAGGGTTAAGTAAAATGTGGGTGTCTTCATATTGCAATTTAATATTCCTCAATCTGTGTCTGTGATGTATGTTTGTGTATGTTATGTGGTGTGTGTGTGTTTGTGTGTGTGTGTGTGTGAGAGAGAGGTGCTGAAGAACAAACCCAGGACCTCACATGACAAGAGATGTGCTTTTCCACTGTGCCACATCCCCAAGCCCTTTATAATGTATCACAAATGTCCTGTCCTTAGATATGTCCTTCCAAATGAGGATGATACAGAAGGGTATCTTTCGACAGCCTTGGTGCCATTTTAAATGAATATTTGGAAATGCACTCACAAAAGTGCAGGAACCCGGAAACTTTTTACATCAGATAGGAAACGAAGAGGCAAGCAGGGAGAGATAAGAGGGTGACGGGGTTGCAGATAAGAAAAGAAGCCTGTAGTTTACCTGGTCCCGGAGGTCAGGTGGGCTTGTAACACTAAGCAGGACAAAGCAAACTGGAGTATTTTGCTGTCCCTGCTTTCTGGCTGCAGACACTTCCTTTCTGCTGGTGGCGTGACTGTAGAATTCCAGAGATCTCTCTGGCAGCAGCCTGTGGGGCTTGTTGCTGAGATAGTGCTGAGTCTAGAAAACAGAGGCTTGACAACTCAGTTCCACACCCCCTCGAATGTGCGCCGGGGGAAGGAGTCCGCAGCAGGAAATCCTCCATATGTTTTCCTTTACAACAAGGAACTTCAGAGAGGGAGTTCATTTCTCTACCCACATCCTCACGTTGCTGGAATCCAGCACCGGCCTGGATGAAGGACTGTCACCCAGAGTGGGAGCACACACTCTCCAGCAGAAATAGGGGGCCGCATCACAGATGAATCTGATGACTTGGGAAAGTTGGTTGTTGTTTTTTTTTTTTCATGTGTTACTTGTGTGCTGGACTTGGTGTGTTTTTGTTTGTAAGGACGGGTTTTTGTTTTTGACTACCTCCTAGTACAGTTTGTTTTCTTGGTGAAATCACTATCAAAAGAAGATTTTTCAAGGCCTTGTCTTAACCTGAGGACCAAAGGATTCTAGTTCAGATCTGAGTCTTTGCTCTGACACCAAACAACCTTGTTTGAAATTTGGGATCACTTTAAAATATTACTGCAAGTAAGTACTTTGTCTTTGTTGCTCTCTTTTATTCCTTAATCTCTTACTAAGCATCATTTTCATTGCCTTGTATAGTCACGATAAAGTTATAAGTTGGGCTATGAATATAAGTAAAACAGTTTGCCAGTTCATAGATTTATTACAAGAGGAGTTCAGAGGGTTCTACTCTTAACACTGTTTAGCAGGTAGCAGGGAATATTCATAGTCATGTTTATGTTTTTATGTCGAGAATCATTTGATTTCATTAATGTTTCAAGTGAATATCTTTTGCCTCATTTGCTTCGGTAATATGAACGATAATTTAGATTGGAAAATAAGCAAGTGAAATATTCTTCTGAAAAGAGAGCATTGTTGCCCCAGCAAACAAATCAACTTCTGGTGACTTCTGTGGAATAGTTAAGCAGATTTTCCTGGAGAACCTGTTTATCTAGAGAACAAAATTAGCTAAGATGTTACACTTATGAACCTCTTCTGAATGAAATGATGTTGCAAAGGTGCAGGAGAAAAAAACTGACTCTGTGGACAAGGGCATGGAAACATTCAAGGGTTCCAGCTGCTATCACTACTCCCTGGCTGCACTAAAGAACACAGCCCCTAGTGTACATCCCGGTGCAGACTCCAGGGTTCTTGGAATCCCAGCTTTCAAACCCATCTCACTGGATAGAGATACACAGTTCATTCGTAATCATAGAGGCAACCCTATAGTGGCCACTATGCCCACCCTTGCCCTGACCTCTCCTCTCCACCACCCACTTCTTCAGGGTGCATAGTCTCTGTAAATCATGTCCTTGTTCAGGTCAGTTCCCCTTTCCCAGCGACACGCTGGAGGAAGAGTTGGTTGCCGTTGAGTGTTGTCTGGTTTGTCTTTCGGTAAGAATGAGCAGAGCAGAGAGCACCCACTTCAACCAGTCAAGCCTTGACCCATGTCATGGCTTTGTCCAGACCAACATGTATGAAATGAGCTAATGAAAAGAAAAACAATGAGAAAAAGCCTTTCTGTGAATGTAGAGTACTACCTTCTTCCCTCCAACTTCACATAGACTTGGGGCTGGAGCAATAGCACAGCGAGTAGGGCAACCTAGGTTCGATTTCCAGCATCCCACATGGTCCCCTGAGCACCGCCAGGAGTAATTCCTGAGTTTAGAGCCAGGAGTAACCCCTGTGCATTGCCGGGTGTGACCCAAAAAGAAAAAAAAAAAAACTTCTCACAGACTTTAGGTTATTCTCAGCCTTGCCTGCGAAGAATCACAATTCCTGTTCTTCACTGCTTGCTAAAGCCAAGTACTCCAAGTGTTGGCCTTGGTACAAGTTCAAGATCATTTTCCAGGGTCAGGGAGATGGCACATTGCATAGAGCACTTTTCTTGCACGTGGCCAACCCAGAGTCAATTCCTAGCATCCTCTATGTCTCCTGGGCCCTGCCAGATGTGATCCCTGAGTGCAGAACCAGCAGTAATCACTGAACACTGCTGGGTGTGGCCCAAAAACTAAAAATCAAAACAAAAACAAAGCCAAACATCATTATCCACCAGATACTTTGTTCTTTTCTCCCAAGGGAATTGATAGTATTCAAGATCTATAGATGTCCTTCAAATTATCCCCTACATGTTGCAGGATAATTCAATGTAGCCATTGTAGCCATTGGATAAAATCCCAGGATAATAGGAACATGTCCACTTTCAAAAGTGCTCAACAGAAAGATGTCATCTCGGTGTCCCCAAAAGTGATCTGGACACTGGTGAATAATGAAGTCAAATGATAATCTAGACTTTATCTTCTAGACTGGTTTGTTACTTTGCTTTCTGGTTTAGTTGTGTTTGAGGATTGGGCTTCTCTGGAACTGTGTTGGTCCAGCAAGTCTTTGGGTGTTGACTACCAGCAGCTATGGTAAGTCAAGGAGAGCCGTGAGAATATGGACTTTCCTATCTATCATCCTCTCTCTTGGCCAGTTAAGAAAACATACAAGGGGTAGGAATGTGGCCCAGTAAGAGAATGAATGTCTCAGATGAGTGAGGCTTGGGTTTAAACTCAAACACTAGTTAAAAATATTATAGACTTTTCCCTTTTTTTAAGGGATAATTGACTACCTGCTAAATAAAAGTGATTCTGTGAATTCCATTTCCTCCAGTGGAAATGACTTTGTTGTATTTTAAAACGTCATCTCTGAACCTCTCGGTAACTTTACCTTGTGAGGGACCTGGTTACATTGGCTCTTTCATACCTCTGTCCTGGACAGACCTCAGTGCCATGTCCTGTGGCAGGGTGATGATGACAGCATGTAACAAATATTATGCTCTTTGGTCAGGTGTGGTACTAATTATTCAGTAGTTCTTATATAAAACCATCTTCCTTGCCATTTCTGTCATGCAGGTGATGTGAGCATTTCATTCACATCATGCAATGGTAGAGACCCCTTTATTTAAGAATGTTTAATGATTATTTAAGAATGTTCCCCTCAACTTGCATCCTTTTGTTTGTTCTCATCATTATTTCCTCGATTCAACTGACTGAATAATGAGATTGTGGATTATTCAGGCTTCCTTTTATATTACTTAAATTAGTGCATAGCATTTCTGGCAGGAAATGGGTAATTTAGATAAGGAACAGGATGGGATAGTTGAAAGGAAAATTGGAAATGAGCAACAAATTTTGGGTGCACAAACTAGAAATGAATTTCATTTCACTGTGTTCTACATTAATCTCTAGGTAAAGTTTTGACTTCAGCGATGGCAGGCTTCTCTGTATCTCTTATTGGTATATTTTAACCTTGGTGGCTAAAATCATGGAATCTTGGGGAGAAAACATCAAATTAGTAAGCAAATATGTTTTACTTATTTGTGTTGGATCAGATAATTTCTGGAGCAAATATGACACTTAAATAAAGATAAAGTCTATCAAATTACCAGATGTTGGCAGGGCTTGGTGTAAGTAGATTCCGTATTTGTGTAATCATTAGACAGGTGTATAGTTTATTATAAAATTTACTGTTTTAAGAAAAACATTATTGGCATATCACTATTCTGATAAACTGTAAGTGATCATTCAAGACAAAAGGCAGAAAACAATGAACAGATGAATAAAGAAATAATAGAATTATAGCTTTAGAAATGGGAGTCATTAGATATTTAATAATACTTTTGTTCTTTTATTTGTAAAGTGGATTTTGGTAATACTAACTTAAGGTAGTTTTCCACATTTAATACAACTTTGATTCAGTGATGTTTACTGAAAATCTCTTTATCTCAGGAATAGTCCATATGATAATCTTTGGGAGCAAATGTCATCTTAAAGAATGAATATTTTTTTGACGAGAGTGTCAAAGGAAGGTAGCACTGTAGCACTGTCGTCCCATTGTTCATCCATTTGCTCGAGCAGGCACCAGTAACGTCTTCATTGTGAGACCTGTTGTTACTGTTTTTAGCATATCAAATATGTCACAGGTAGCTTGCCAGGCATTGCCCTGTGGGCAGGATATTCTTGGTAGCTTGCCAGGCTCTCCAAGAGGGGGTCAAAGGAAAGTGAAAATTTATATATAGAAATACAAATCTCCTCACAACTTCAAATTCATAGAAATTTAAAATTAGAATTAATTTTGGATCATCTTATCAAGATTTTCTACTATATTAAAAAACTGTGTTAAAAAGATGTACACAATGTAATTTGTCAAAGCTAGTATGAGAATTTTATCTTCCAGATTTCAAATCCAATGTTAATTTAATTGGTTTAATATTTATACATTTATTCATTTGTTCATTGATTTGCTGGTAGGGGCATACTCTAGAGTGCTCAGACTTACTCTAAACTCATGGATCACTCCTGGAGGTGCTTGGAGGACCATATGTGGTGCCAGGGATTCAACCCAGGTTGGCCAAATGCAAGGCAAGCACCTTACCCTTGTAATATATCTCTGGTGCCGTGGTTTACTTTTTCATTTAACACTTTTTAAATAGTGTTGTTTTTGTTCGTTTGTTTGTTTGTTTTGCTTGTTTGCTTTTTGGATCACCAGTAATTAATTCTCAGGACTTACTCCTAGCTCTCTACTAGGGGATCCTCCTGGAAGGTCTTGGGGGCTATATGAAGTGCCAGGGGATCAAACCTGAGTCAGCTACATGCAAGGCATATTCTCTACCTACTGTGCTATTTGGCTCTTAATAGTATTAATTTTTAACAATTACAAAATTAATAAATGTATGCCACCATGATGATATCAACAGCATTTTCTTTTGCCTTTTAAATATTTTAACATAAAATATGTCAAACATACAAATATCTAGGTAACTAAAACTAAAAACCCACCACTAAGGTTAAGTATGTTATTTTGTCTTCTTTAGGTCAGTTAACTTACCTAATAAAATAAAACATAATATTAATACAGTCAAAGCATTACTCCCTTTCTGATGCCCTTCAAGACAGACTATAACCCTAAAAATATGATATATCGCTATAAAGTATACTTGAATATTTTTTCTATGTATGTGTATGTGCTTAGGTGGTGGATCTTGACCCAGACATAGATATACCTATAAGTGGCTTATCTATTTGTGTTTACTTTTTCTCCGTGTATAAATTTTTAAATATGTAAAGCTTTGTTCGTATGTATTCTTGTTTAGTTTGTTTTGGTTTTGGTTTTTGAACCACACCCATTGATGCTCATGGTAACTCCTGGCTCTGAACTCAGGTATTACTCCTCATTGTATTCTGGGGGCCATAGGAGATGCTGGGGAACCAAGGTTGACCACGTGCAAGGAAAGTGCAGCAACCTCTCTCCAACACCAGGAAGGTTACAGGGGGTATTTCCCCCCTCCCTTATTTTGGGGGGCCACACCCAGTGATACTCAGGGGTTACTCCTGGCTTTGTGCTCGGGATCACCCCTCGAGATTTTCAGGAAATCATACAGGATGTTGAGGATCAAACCCAGGTCAGCCACGTGCAAGGCAAGTGTCTTATCCACTCTACTATTTCTCCAGCCCCATCTTTATAACTTTCTCAAAATTCAACATTAATTGATAGATGCAACCACACTGCTACATACAAAAGTATCTAGTCTGTTTATTTTAACTGCAATGTAATATCACAATACATGAATAATCCAATTGAACTGTTCATATTTCTACCTAGGAAAATCTGGGTTTTCTCTGTAGTTTGCTATTACAAAATGCTACAGTGATCCGTGTATACATATTCTTAGACTGATGCTATAATTTCTCTAAGGGGGTTCTTAAAAGTTAAATTGCTGAGCCATTGGGTATACATATCTATACTGGATACTGCCAAAAGCTGTTCTTCAAATGATTCTAGTTTATCCACCCCTCAGTGATGTGGAGCAGTAGCACCAAACTGACTAAAGAAAGAATCATCTAGGGAACTTTTTACAAGTACCAATGTCCAAGTTATTTTTTTCTTTTTGGGTCACACCCAGCGATACTCAGAGGTTATTCCTGGCTCATGCACTCAGGAATTACTCCTGACGGTGCTCGAGGAACCATATGGGATCCTGGGAATCGAACCCAGGTCAAATGCGTGCAAAGCAAACGCCCTACCTCCTGTACTATCGCTCCAGACACAATGTCCAAGTCTTATGCCAGACCAATTAAATAAAAATTTCTGAAGCTAAAATCCAAGACTTGTATTTTTTCTAAGTTCCTGGGTGATAATTTTATATAATTAGGTTTAAGAGCTGCTGGATTCACATTTCTGTTTCTCCAAATTTTTTCTCAATATTTGATATTATTAGATATTCTATTTTGATAATCTCTCAGGTATTCAGACTTTCTAATTACTGGTGATGCTGAGTATATCTGAATAATGTTATTGCACATTCCAGTTGAGAATCATATGTGATATATGTTACCCATTTTATCTCTTTAATTGCCTTTTACTGTTTATTAGTAGGCACTTTATATTCTGGGCAGTAATTATGAAGGAGGCATATGATTTGAAAGTATCTACCCCAGACAATAACTTATCATTTTGCTTATTTGTGATATCATCATATAAAAGCTTACGGGGGTTAATTTGGTTACAACTGTCAATATTTTTCTTTGCGACTTGCGTGTTGGGGAATCTTAAGAAATATTTTCCCATGCAATTTAATAAAACTGTTCTTTAGTTTTATTCCACAGCATTTTACAGTTATATTTTCCACAATGGAACTTCAATCTGTCTAGAATTATATTTCTCTATGGTGTAATATATTATCTCTTTTGCATAATAAGCAATTGTTCTATAGAAAATTTTAATTAGTTCATCTTTTCCCTGTAGTAGTAATGCTATTGAGTGCCCATATGTCTTTTACCCAATCTATTCTTGTATCTGTACTGCAGTTTTAACTATTATAGTCTTTTGATAAAGAAACACATTTTTATAACTTTTCCACAAATGTCTCTTCCCTATTCTTGAATACTATATGCCATATGAATGTAAGCATCACTATTTCTATTACATTTAAAAAATTATATTGGTATTTGCATTAGAATAGGTGAAGATAGATTTTAATACATTATAGATTTGTTCCTGATATTCTCTTTTTAAAAGTCTCTATCTGATATATAGTTAGCCTCCTTTTAGGACTCATACAGTTACTTGTGTCTGCACTTTCTCTTTTTATTTGTTTTTTTGTTTGTTCATTGAGTTCTGTTTTGTTTTGGAGCCATACCTGGCTGTGCTAAGGACTTACTCCTAGCTCAGGGATCACTCATGGCAGTGTTCAGGGGACAATCAGCAATGCCAAGGATAGAACCAGGGTCTGCTGTATGCAAAGTGCCCTTTCCACTGTTTCTATGTCTTTTTTTTATTTAACACACTTCCCAAGCAGTGTTCACAAGTCTGAGTCACTCCTATGTATACTCTTCCTGGCTGCTCTGGCCTGATGGTTCAATTCTTGGGCTAGCAGACTACCAAGGCCATATCTAGCAATGTTGGGAGTTGTGCCACGTCAAGAATTTTTCCAGCATGGGGGGCTGGAGCAATAGCACAGTGGGTAGGGCATTTGCCTTGCACACGGCCGACCTGGATTCGATTCCCAGCATCCCATATGGGTCCCTGAACACTCCCAGGAGTAATTCCTGAGTGCATGAGCCAGGAGTAACCCATATGCAATGCCAGGTGTGACCCAAAAAGAAAAAAAAAAGAATTTTACCAGCATGCTAAGTAAAATGAGTCCAAGAGAGAGGGACAGACGTAGAATGACTGCACTCATTTGTGGAATATAAAGTAACAGAATGGGAGAATATCACCCAAGGATAATAGAGACAAGGGTCAGGTGAATCACTCCACAGCTTGGAAGCTGGCCTCACATGCTGGGGGGAAAAGGCAGCTGGGATAGAGATGGGACTACTAAGTGAATAATGATTGGGGGGCTCACCCAGGATGGGAGATGCATGCTGAAAGTAGACTATGGACCAAATATGATGGCCACTTACTACCTGTATTGCAAACCATAACACCCAAAAGGAGAGAGAGACAGAGAGAGAGAGAGAGAGAGAGAGAGAGAGAGAGAGAGAGAATGTGCCTGCCACAGAGGTGGGGGTGGAGGGTTGGTGGGTGGGGGGTGGGGGAGTGGCAGGAGGGATACTGGAAACATTGTTGGTGGAGAATGGGCACTGGTGGAGGGATGGGTACTCGATCATTGTATGACTGATATGTAATCACAAGTTTGTAAGTCTATAACTGTTGTCTCACAGTGATTCATTAAATTTTTTTTTTAATTTTCTGGGGCACTTTCATGAATGCTCTGCTCCTACATAGGAATTTAAACTCCAAGATTTAGGTTACTGTAAATACCCTAAGTGTACATCAATAACTTTTTGTGCTTTGGTCATATTACTTTTTAAATCATGTGTCCTTGTGTTATTCTGTACCTGATTCATTCTCTCTCTCTCTCTCTCTCTCTCTCTCTCTCTCTCTCTCTCTCTCTGCTTCTCTGTCTTTCTCTGTCTCTGTCTTTCTCTCTCTGCTTCTATCTCTGTCTTTCTCAGTCTGTCTTTCTCTCTCTCTCTTTCTCTCTCTCCCCAAGTTCAGTAATACATTTGAAATAATGATATATTTTATCTGTTATTTGAAAGGCTTGCAGTTAAAGTGTTTATGTTTCTTAAGGAAGAGTCACCACAAGAAGTCTGACTTTCACCTTTTTCACATTAAAAGAGGTCTCAAAATTCACAAATAATATTCTCCACTCACAGATTTCTGCTTCTATAGAGTAGCAGTCTGCAAAAAATCATCTTGAGAATTATTAAACTAATGTAACCTTGAGTGTTTTGATATATAACTGCTGAGGAATTACATTCCTTTGAACTTCTAACATAAACTAAGTTACAGTCTGGAGTCTTGAGAATACAAAGGTGGAGTTGAGAAGGGGTTCTATCCTACTTCGAAAAAAATTTCAGGGTGTGTACTGTAGAGTAACAAATAATGTTCTTTTTAAATAGAATTAATGTCTTTTGCTTTTCTTATTAGAGACCAGGAAAACACAGTTCTGAAAGTTCTAATTTAAAAACTCAACCCCTTTCTAGTTTTAGACTACTGTAATGTTTCTACAACCTTGAGACATTTTTGTAAAACATCATATGACTTGCAGTTCTGCGAACAAATCTTCGGGATCAGAGTTGTTTGATGTTCAGAAGATACTCTCTACTTATCTTAACCATTTACTACCATAACATCTTACCACCTCCCTAGATAAAAAACCAACTGTTCTCAGCATTTGTTTCTTCCTGTTGCTAACATTTCTTCATCAGATTTCCCAGCATATAGTTTTATGACATGCCAAAAGTACATTGCTGGACAAAATAATTAGTTTCATTGAAAGGAGTATTAATTATTGAAGACCATATAAATAGGACATATTTCAAAATATACACTGTTGAAAGTTTGTAATAGCTTCCTCAGGGATATTTTGTCGCAAAATTTTTGGAAGTAACAAGTTAGTAATAATAAGTCTGTTAGAAAACATAATTAAATAAAATAAAAGTTTTATTTATGTATACGCATGTGGCAATTATTCTTTCAACACTTGATATCCAGAATTATTTCTGAAGCCTCACCATGTTATTTTAGATTAGATATCTAAACAAATTATTGCAAAAATAAATACATATCCTGTAGGAATTTTATCCTGTGTTTGGAATGAGGTGGAGCCCCTTGTTAGCTGCATGAACAGAGAGCATAGACTCTGAGTCTATTTTCTTAATTAAGAATCACCCTTTCAAATCCTTCTCACTGGTTTTTCCATGGCAACAGTCCCTACCCAAACAGATGTTCTTCTACATTTTAAGTGGTGTGCCAAAACATTAGCCTAGACTTGACCCCCTTCTTGGAACATGAGAGGTAGACAAAGGTCAATAATCATTTCTAGAAAACTATCCGGCATGGTCTATACCTCAGGTTATGTAACTTGCCCTTAAACATAATGATGTTTGTCATTTAAAATGACTAGGCTCAGCAGGACTCATGAAAAGGTTTAAATCCTTATCAGTCGGAATGCAAAAGTCTGGCTCCAGAAAAATGCTGACCTCAACATTTGTGTGCTGTTTTGTTGATCCTGTCTGCTTCTGCACATGATCTACTGATGTGTGGCTTGGCATGCCATAGAGATTTATTCATCCGTGCTATCGTGAAAGGGGCTTCCGGGCCTCTGTATGTGCTACAGCACATTCCTCTAGTTCTCAGGGGAAAAAATAGCTTTTAATTGGCATCTGTGACTAATGAGCATGAAGTCCCAGAGGAAAGGGGCAATGTTCCACCACCCATGAAGATGAGTGGTAAACTCCAGACTCCTCAAGCTTGAACCAGAGGGCCAGAGGTTTGAGATAAAACACTAATGGTTTCATGAACTACATGAATAATTCTTAGCCATATTAAACTGCATATTTAGTGTTGTTACCTTAACTGTCATAACCCAGGCTATTACAGGCAATATCTCTCTTTGCTAGAGAATCGGAATTAACCCACTTTAGCTAAAGTTTAGTCTGAGTATCTTTCCTCCACATAATTTTTTCCCTCTTTGGAGGAAGTATATCTCCTCCTGCCTTGGGTCATGTGGGCTGAAATCAGTGCTGGCTGAAGATGAGCCTTCTAAAGTTGGTGAGAAAGGATCAGAAAAATCCTAGAGCAGAACTTTCTGCCGGTGGGCATCTGTAATTTCTGGCTTTTCATTTCAGCATTCCATGGTATGCCTTGCTGCAGGGTAATTGCGAAGATGTGGCTTAGAGGAAAAGCAAGATGAAGAACTCATAATCATTACTTGTTATTAATTGGATTTGATCAAGGAGGTCACAAGAAGTAAGGCTATTAAAACTCAGTGCGTGGCTGAGATCAGGGGATGGTCTTTCCTAAGACCTTAGAATTGATGTGTCAGAGGGATACCTAAAAGACTCATTTGGCCTTTGCTGTGGTGGTAGACTTTGTGTCTCTAAATAGGAAACAAAGGTGATTATGAAGACATAGTAAATAAAACTATTTTAAATATCTTTAAAATATGTCATCAAAACTATAATTAAATGACTACTATTTCTAGTTCCACTGATCTTGACTTTAGAGTCTACGTGGTACTCTACCTACCTTGTCCTGTGTATCTGTATCCTATATTTCTACATATTGATGTTGTTTCCTTTATTATTTTCTTTTACCTATCGTTGGAAACTTGGGTTAAACTTCCTGTCATCCTCTGAAGATTGGCCAACCAATTACTTTGTCATTAAACTCTTCTTTTTTCCCTTTTTCAACCCATTCTGTTGGCTTTTTCTTACTCTAAATTTGCTTCAGATTCATGTTCTCCTGGTTCATGGTCCAGAGGTTCTGTATCACATTACCTGTTCAGTTCCCTGTGTCCTTTCTCATAAGATCTGCTTCCTTAGAATCTGCATTCTAAGCAGTAGAAAGCTGCTGATCATTTTCTCTCACCAACTCTCACACAAAAATATGTCTTTTTACATCCTTCTCACTCTTATTGTGTGAGTTGTAACTTAATATTCCCTTTTAATGGAAACTGCCTTGATTGGAACTGTTGAGTGATTTAAGCTACCACTAGCTTCAAAAACATGCTGTGATTTGAGCCGTACCCATCTTCTCTATGAAAGCGTGTGTAATTGGCAGTCATTGGGACCTGTTCATTTTACTAGACATCATAGTAGAGGCTATTTTAAGGCCTTTATCAGTAGTATTCTGTGAGAATCCTTGAATCCTTAATCTGCATAATCAGTAGCACAGAAATTACAGATGGTGAATGTGAAATGAACTTCTAGTTAATGTATATGTAGAACATAGGGTTTGCAGAGCACCATGGAGTTACTGTATTATAATTTATGAAATGAAAGTCATAAAGAAATAAGCATTCAAGAATCACCCAAAACATGTAAATCATAAAACTCAGAATGATACTCATAAGAATTACCTTTTCGTGTACCTTGTGGTTGACATATAGTGAATTGTTTATAAATATTAATTTTACTATCATTTAAATATGTTTTAGTACAATGTGATTAATTACTATCATCAACTCTTCCAGCATTTTTTTCTATGAGATCACTACCTATGTTAGGTTTTCTGCAATAATTGGTGATCAGAGCTCCTAAAACTGAATCTTTTAGTGTACAGTGCAAACTCCCATTCCCTTGACATAGTTAACAGACAAAACAATTGAAGCTTTTTTAAATGGTTAAAAATAGTGATAAATAGTGAGATGATAATACAGGTCTTTGGATTGCTACATGAATTATTTAGTTAAAGCATAATTATTATAATTCATTGTTAATGCTTATTCAAACAGATGATAGTGAAAGATAGGCAGTCACTTTCTGATGTTTTATTAAAAGTAGGATAATGCATTAATACCTGGGGTGGATTTAGAGAATCCATCAGGCTTTATGGACCTAGGCTTTTGCACTTTTTTGGCACATTCCCTTGTGCTTTGATTACATGGTTTTTCTTTTAAGATGTTTTTATTTTTAGAATACCAAAAGCCAAGAGATTCAAATTTGACCTTGGAGTTTAAAACATCATCCCTTTTTACCAGAGTTTACTGATCCTCTGTTATTTAAAGGCCAAATGGAAGTATTATTGTGAAAATCTGAAAAGAATGTCAGCACTAACATCGTATGGAGATCACATTTTCACAGAAATAATGATTCCAAGTCTTGTAATTTAATTTACATGGTTGAATGAGCTTGTCTTTCTCCTACTCCAGAAGCACAGCCTACCACATCCTGAACTGTAGGCCTTCAGAAAAAAGACCAAGTCCCTGAGTTAGTATTCCATAATTATACTCACTCCACATCTTCCTACCCAGGAACAATTTTTTTAATTAAAAATGAATTCTAAGACTACAAGCTCGTTCTTCTTCAGAAAATGATGGGAGAGGTAAAAATTACTCTGCAGTTCTTTTTAACTAAAAATTAAATCTCCTGACCTAAAAGAGAAATAAGACTTGTATTTCAAGTGGGGGCATGTGAACCTTCAGAGAAAGAAATAGATTGTGTTCCATAGAATCCAAGGAAATATTGAATTTTGGCACTATATCAGGGGAGCTGTGGGAAAAAACGCTTAGAGGAGAATTTCCCTAGTTCGCTTTTAGTAGTATATTATTAGACTCTAGCCATCTGTGTTAGTGGCATGGTTCTGTAAGAAACAATCTCCTCATGTCAGTGGCTTTTCACTAAAATGTGTATGTTACTTATCGTAGAATCCAATGAGGCCAAGATGGGAGTTCTGCTCTAAGAAGTCAATCAGGGACTCCCAGACTTCTATTTCTGAAGCCCTATCTCTGCCATCCAATTAGAGCAAATCACAGAAGACTTTCCATAAGGTTTTCTGGAGCTAGACCTAAATGGGCTTAAGTCTGCCCTCATCCATTGGCCAGAACTTAGTCACATGACCTGGGAACTGAAAGGGAGTCTGGGAAATGCAATCTACATAACTGCCAAGAGGAAAGGAAATAGTATTTAAAGACTTCTGATACATGCTCAATGGTTTTAGATTAGGAATTACCTTCAAGGTATGTGAAAATAGCTCTCTGTTTGGTCTTGAGCACTAGTAGTATTATGTCAGTAGCAGTAGGAAAATCTTAGACGATAGCTACCAATTTCGGAAGTTGCAACTCTATTACCTTTGGGAGAGTGCTCAGTTTTAGGTTCTTGGAGGATATTAGAAGACACAGATGTTGTGTCTGCCCTTGGGCATTATATAGTCTCCTAAACCAATAGATTGTCTAGAATACATAGCTGTGTTTAGGCTTATACAACAGGATATGATATAAAATCTTTCTACTGAGATTCCAGTTCCAAAATATTGAATATTTAAAATTCCAAAGTAGGCTACCAGATCAAGGTGCAGATTTTCAAAAGAGGATCCAGAAAGGGTCCTATGATATAAATATATCCCAGCTACAAAGAGTTCTTGCTAAAGGTTTAGCTAAAAGCTAAAAGGTTCTTGAGAGTGAACTTTGAGAGATTTCATTAGTTCTATTTTTTAACATATTTAAATCATACCGTCTTTTCTTTCCACATCTCTTAGACCATGTTTTCCCATTTGCAGTAAATGTAGAATTTTTTTACAATTAAATGACAGGAAAAGTTGGAAGCATAGAATGAATGTCTTAAGTGGGAATGAGCAGAATCACCCTAGTTTTCCTGGCATTTTCCTCAAGCTAGAGGAAGAACAAATCCTTTTGATTAGGCATAAAGTGACAATGACAGGCAAAAATAATGCTCCTTTGTGACTCTGCAGCCTGAGTTGATTTGTTCAATGTGCCATTTGAGTTTGAACTCTGGGAAAGTACCCCAGAAGGAGTACAAATAAATTGCTCTGAGAACAAATAAAAGTACTTGCCACTGACTGGAGTGAGTGCTAAGGAAGGACTGTGTGGAGAAGGTAGAGCTTCCAGACACTGAAGATGAGCAGGAGTTCATGCCAAAGGTTTAGGTGGGGTCCGGGGTACGAGAGGAAGATAGGCAACCAATGCGGCTTTGTTCATGGCACTTCTAGTGCAGCAAACAACGTTAAATAGCCATGAATGTGTCTGTGTAGGTTTATACCATTTGGATGAATGAGATGATAATGGGGAGTTTATGAATGGGAAATGTCTGTGCCATCTTTCAATTTTGTTATAAGACCAAAAGTTCTCCAAAAGAAATAAGTTGTCCCCGATTCAAAAAAAAAATCCCAAGTGGACAGGAACACCTAACAGACGAATGAAGAGTAACCGTGAGTTTGGTTTCAATCATGGGGCATCAGTGAGAACCAGCAGTGCCGACTTCCAGTTTGGGTTTAAGACATACATGAAACCTCAGCAGGGAATCTGCAGAAAAGGCAAGGGGTTCAAGGAGCAGACCATTGACCAGCGCAAAAGGACAACTCTTGTGACTGGGCTGGCCTTGTCCATAGGTCACTGAATGTCTCATCTGAAGTCTATCACAAGGTAGAGAACGCACATTCTTTTCTGTCTAGGGCAGGTTGATATTCAGGGATCAGGACACTGATGTGATACATGAGGTGTGAGTTCAAGCAACTGTAGGCGGTGGGGACAGGAAATATAATAAGTTGTACTTGAAGGTATTTGTCTTCTCTTGGAGTACATTTGGGAATCAACACACAGATGACCCCGTGTAGTGCCTGACACAGAACTTCAGATCAGAGAAAGCCAAGTCGCTCCCTGGTCCTACCAGGGAAAAAGGGGATGGAGATTTCTAATAAATAGGCTGGTCATGTGATTGTGTTCCTATCTGAGTGGGAGGAAGAGAAACTCCATTCCATGCACCAGTGGAATGGAGAAGAGTCAAGAGGTCAGTGAGTTTTGGGAGCTCCTCAACACTAAGTTAAGAGTCAGGTAAACTCACCAGACAGCAATCCCAAGCCTGCTGGTCTGAGGTAATGTTGGTGCCGGGGCTGAGTTTGCAGGTCATGGGTACAAAGGGTCTGAGGTGGTATTCAAGGCAAGTGAGGCTGGAGTGATAGCACAGTGGGTAGGGCATTTGCCTTGCACGTGGCCAACCTGGGTTCGATTCCCAACATGCCATATGGTCCCCTGAGCACCACCAGGAGTAATTCCTGAATGCAAAGCCAGGAGTAACCCCTGTGCATTGCCGGGTATGACCCAAAAAGCAAAACAAACAAACAAATAACAAACAAGGCAAGAGAAAAATGGAGGGTGCTGAGGAAGTGTACTAGTTGAGGTGCTGGGAGGGTATTCCCGTGTGACCACCAACTTTTAAGGAGGGAAGAGCTAAAAGAGAAAAAAATTTTATCTCTCTTCAGTCATGGAAATAGCAGGAGAGATGTCCCAGAGTGAAATATGCATGGAGCAAGAGCTGAAGGCAGAAAGGAATGGTAAAAGTCAGGAGACTCACAGCTCTGGTGCTCAGCTCTCTGGGCCTTAGCTGATCCATCTATCAGAGGGGCTAAGAGAGGCACTTCACTTGCCCACAGGCAGTGATCTGAAACAATATCATCTCTCCTCTATTCAGCCCCAACAGTAAAATCAACAAAATTAGTCATTGGGGCAATCGCTGTAGATATTATGACAATCTTGGTGCTAAAAAATTTTTAAAAAAAGAGATAGACAGTACTTTGCTCAAGCTTATTCAGCAAATACATCCAAATGTAGTTTGGATACATTTTTAATACGCTTGACATTCCAGTTCTCTTCCCAGAGAAATGAACATGCAAATAAAAGAGGAGGATAATAGAATATATGATGTGCATTGGATCAAGCAAGGGTGGAGAACTCACTAAGAAAGAGAATAAAGAAAGCGCAGGAATTATTTTAAAATAGCAATACGGATTTGTTCAATGTTGGGAGAAAGAATATGAACTCCATATGCTCCGGGGTCTATTCGTGCTGGTGCTATAGTTTCTGAAGTCGGCAAACATCATAAGTAATTGATGTTTGCAAAGATAATTCTGAGTCATCAAGAAATGGATAAATTACATCCAGAAGCCTCTGTGGTATACAAGGCACAGGAGGGAATTGGGATGCATCTTTTAAGCTCTTTTTAAAGTTACAGAATTTTAAAATATAAACCTATGTAAGGGTTATCCTTCATTGGATGACCATTCATTTGTCCAGTATTTGTCTCAGTCACAGTATTCTTAGACAGATCCCCTGTAACTATCAAAAATGTAAACTATGATTTGGAGCTAGTGAGGCTCTCCTCATGACTCAGGAAGCCCCAGGGTCACTTCTGGTCATACCCAGTCAACCAGGACAGTGGTTCAATGCTAGGGTCTGAGAATGTGGCACAGCTCTGACCCTGTAGTGCCACTGTCTACCAGGGCTTCCCTGGCAGCGCTCGGAGGCCTGTACAGCTATAATCTGTCAATGTTTGGGAAACCATGGGGGCCCAGAAATCAGACCTGGGTTTGTATTAACCCCCAGCTCCGGGGCTACTACATGGTCCCAAGAAGAAGACACGGATTAATCCTTTGAAATTATTACTATTATTCTTTCCCTGGTTCCTAGATTACTATTCTTTAAAAATAAAAGGGCGGGGGGGGGGGGGAATATAAGCACATCAGAATTATGTTTAATAAAAGCCTGAAAACTTTACACTGGTGAGTCTTCCATTGCTAATATTTTTGTGATTTCTATCTGTCATCTATATAACTATTTTAATGAGCTGTATGATAATACAAGGCATGAGGGACAAAGAGATAATATAATGGTTGAGTCACTTACTTTGAATGAGGGCAACATCAGTTCAATCCCAGGCACCACACATGATCCCTCATGCACCACCAGGAGTAAACCTTGAGCACTACTGTGTGTGTGTCCCACCCCTCCCCCAAGTAATAATAGTAATAGAAGGAAACAGTCTCCCTACTTTGTAAACAAGTAAGACACACCACCAATGGCACCATATTTTGAAATTGATTTTTCTATAAAATGTTGACTGAGGTTTTAAATTTATGCCCCCAAAAGAAGGCATTGACTAACCCTTTGAAATTAACTTAAATAAGAAACTGGATAATCCAGGTTACCCACGTTGACTGCCTGCAAAAACACTGAGTTTAGCCTAAATGTCAAAATATTGTCACTATTTAAAAGTTTGTTTAAGGGTGAGAGAGAGCTCTCATGCTTTTCATGAAGGTGGCCTGGATCTGATCCGCACCCCCACAGAGTTCTGTAAACACTACTGGGAACAATTCCCATATCACAAACCAGGAGTAGCCCCTGAGCACTTCCAGGTGTGACACTCCCTTCCCAAGAAATAAAATCAATTAAAAGATGGTTTAAAAATGCATAGGTTTCCATGACATCACAGTTCAATGTGTAGTATCAAAGGTGCCTTGAATGATGACAGTGCCTCTGAAGGGGTTGGCATTCCCTGAGCTAGGACATCGTAGCATATTTGTTTTCTAGCTTATTTGTGTGGAGTTAGTTGGAAAGAGTACCAACAGCTCTTAATCCCGTTACAAGAGTGACTGTGGGTGTCCTCATCATCACTTTGGAGTCTGCCTTAAAGTCAGGAGAGTACAGAGAGCTCAAGCTCACACTCCTAGCTGCTATTAGGATCAGAGCTTCTGTCTGCCCAGGGCGCCTAGGCGGCTTGATGACGGAATCCTGATGAGCCCCATTGACTCCAGGTGCCCGGGCTTGTAGCAGAGTGTCCCGAGGCCCAGGAGAGCACACTCCCCGGTGAGTCAGAACAGAGAGCTTTCACCCATAGCATCATCCGCTGCCCTCCATCGTCGTTGAAAGGCTACATGTCACAAAGAACTGCATTAAGGTAGGCAGAGAGCCAAAACATGTTTCCAGACTTTGTTTTGAATTGTTATGAGCTGAGTTCATTTCTTGAGCATGTCGCTTTAAAATATAGAGCCCAATCAGATGATTACATAAATTATTATAAGCCACTTATAATTCTACCAGGATGTGTCAAGCCTGAACTTGAAGACAGTGAGGACAGTCTTGATTTTGAAAGTTTTGGCATCAAAAGTATCCTGTTCATCCTAATAACTATGAAACATTAATGCTCTGTTTATTCCCTTATGAAACTGATGTCATGACATCATGTAAAACCCTTTTTTGTGTGTGCTCAGGCTCTTTAAAGACAAGGGTTTAAGTAGACATGTCAGTTCACATTCGGCATTTTTTTCCAAGGCACAAATGAAGTTAATAGGGATGTTTTAATCACAAAGGAGTTTTGTCTCACTTTAAATCATATAATTTAAAATATAAAATTAATATGCTCTTTATAGCCTATATATCATTCAACTCTATATTACAACTCTCTATATTACATTATAAACTTAAAAATGGAGATAAATAGAGAAAATAAGTTTAAATCTAAAGATAAATGCTATTAAAAAGTTGACTTAATCAAAAATTAAAAACTTTGCTTTCAGAAAGAGAAATAAAAGAAATCCAGATTGGAAAAGAAGTAAAGCAACCCAGCTGCAAATGGACAGAGGACTGTAGGCAAGATAATGCTTGACAGAGTTGGAAAAGTTAAAAAAGGAAAAAAAAAGGAACCAGTCCTAGAAAATAGGAGAAAAGTTTCCTGGGTCTAAGAATAGTTCATTTAAGGACAAATCTCCCCAGTTTGGAATAAAATAGTAAAATAGCATCGAATGAAAAATTTTTGGAGGGAAAATGTATCAGCTCTTGATAATGAAATGCAAAATTGTAGAATCTGAAATATTTTCTCCCCTCCCTTACCCTTGTCCCCTGGCATTTAGTAGGAGAGTAAGTTGGGAAGTGTGTTCCAGCTGGATGACTCGGTGGGTGGGGGGGTCATCTGGCTTTCTTTGAGTTGTGGTCTGGCACGGGGAACTCAGCACTCATACTTCTCCATCTGCATTCACAGAAAGTGTGACTTCCTGAGAAATGAGAACTGGCTGATTTCTGTGAGCAGATTTTGAACATTTGTGTATAGAGTTTTGGCAACTTTTTTAAACCACAACTATGTCAATGAAAAACAAAGTTTGCATTATAATGGAAAATTTCATTATAAAAATGAAAAAGCTTCTTAAACAAGAAAAGAGGGAGTCAGTGTTCAGCATCTCGGTGTCTGCATTGGTTGGGTGAAGAGGTTAGTAGCATTACTCTTTAGCCCCAGATGGTTATTAGCATTGTAAGTGAACCTTATCCTTAACCCTCAGATGGTTGCAGTTGCAGAGACTCAGACCATGACTCCAGAGCATTTGCTCTGAATTCTGTGTCCATTCCCTGGATCAAACAGCTGTGGTCTAATTATACTCATTTCTTTAACAAATTCATTTCTGGAGCTCATTGACCTTGCAATGCCAGAAAGATATAAAAGTTAAAAGCGACTTGCATGTGATCCTGAAGTTTTTGATCTTCTAGGTTCTAGAAGGAGTGAAGATCAACTTATAATATAGTACAAGCTAATAGACCTGTTATCTTTATTTTTTAAGTGTTTAAATCAACATATTGAAAATTTAAAACAAGTCACCCATAACAAGAATAGTCACGGTCACGGTCACAGTCCTCCCGTTGTTCATCGATTTGCTCGAGCGGGCCCAGTAACATCTCCATTGTGAAACTTGTTACTGTGTTTGGCATATCGAATACGTCACGGGGAGCTTGCCAGGCTCTGCCATGCGGGCGAGATACTCTCGGTAGCTTGCCAGGCTCTCCGAGAGGGGCAGAGGAATTGAACTCAGGTCGGCCATATTGGCTGTGTGCCAGGCAAATGCCCTACCGCTGTGCTATCGCTCCAGCCCCATAACAAGAACATTAATATACAAATGGTTAGATTCTTAGATTTAAATTGGCATTCTTAGACTTAAGTGGGCATTCTTCCAGTGCCATCTTTCAGGCCCTTCTCACCAGGGATCTCACACAGGAGATTTGTCAGGTTTGTCTCAGTACTTTGCAAGAGTACTGACTTTGAGAAAGAGAGGGATAGACATAGAAAGATAGCATTCATCTGGGGGATATAAAATAATAAAATATGAGATTAATACCCACAACACCAGGAGAATTACTCCATAACTTAGAGGCCAGCTGGGCATTCTAGGGGAAAGGACAATTCAGATGGAGAGGGGAACGCCAAGTGGAGGGTGTTTGGAGGATCCTCCCAGGAGGGGAGATGCAGGTTGAAAGTAGACTGGACTGAACATGTTCGCCACTCAATGCCTCTTTGGCTGATCACAGCGCCCAGGAGGAGAGAGAGAACAGGGGGGAATGCCCTGCCACAGTGGCAGGGGGGGATGGGGGGATGGGAGGATGGGGGGGAGGGATATTATCCTGGTGGTGGAAAATGGGCACTGGTGGAGGGATGGGTATTTGATCGTGGTATGACCGAGATCCAAGCACAAAATTTGTAAATCTATAACTGTACCTCATGTTGTTTCACTAATAAAAAAAAAAAAAAAAAAAAAAAAGAGTACTGACTTTGAATTCTTGTTTTTGACTTTAACCACTGAACCACATTCTAGGTTCTCCGAGGTCTCTTTTACAAAGGTATTTACAGGGACATTTGCGTGAAGGCTCTGCTATTATGACTCATTCCCTTTCAAAGGTCCCACTTTCTAGTTACATCACTTTGGGGATTAGACTTTCAATTTGTAAATCTGTGTTTGGTGAGTGTCATAAGTGTTCAGATTGCAGTAAAGATGCCCACATTTCTGTTTATGCCCCGAGGAAACACATCATCAGCCCACTGGATATTCCAAGGAAAAAGGAAGGAGCCTCTCTCTGTCTGGATGGAGAAATGCGTGTCTTCTATTTTATGCCTTAAATTAGAATTCACTGTCCATGAGAAATAAGGTTGTGTTTTATGATAAGTTTCTCAAGTGCAGCTATAAAATGGATTACATAGGCCTGGAAAGCTACCCATGACGTATTTGATACGTCAAAAACAGTAACAACAAGTCTCACAATGGAAATGTTACTGGTGCCCATTCGAGTAAATCGATGAACAATGGGAGGACAGTGCTACAGTGCTCTTATTAAAAGAAGACCAGGAGATGGCTCTGTGGCTAGTACCCCTGCCTTGCAAGTGTGAAACCGTGAATTCAACCCCTAATGGTGCTCACATGTGTATGTGTCTGGCAGTTCTTCTACCTGTAGTTCCCAGCACCCTAGTGAATTCATAGAGGAACACAGCTACTGTGAGCACTGCAGCCCCTGGGAAGCATGTGTCTGAGCACCATAAAAAAGAATGCAGTACCTGGTGAATACCTCGTCTGAGTGTGCAGTTACCACAACCTGCTATGCAGCTCTTGTGAGCACTGCAACCTAATGTGCAAGTCCCCCAAGCACACATGTGTGGAACCTCCAGTTGCCACATGTAGTATTATCAACAGAGGAAGGGGAAGGGTGAAATAAATAAGAAATAGAAAGAATTATTATTATAATGCAATGGGTGGGAGAATATATTGGGAGGTGATGGGTATGTTTATTATATTGATGGTGGTGACAGCTATATAGGTAGGCCCATTGAGTTGTGCATATTAAATTTATATACATACATACATACATACATACAGCTTATTGCATGTTGGTTTTAACTCAATAAGTTATTTTTCAATCCCTTGAGGCCCAGAGAGATAATATAGGACTTAATGCATTTGCCTTGCACTTGAGTGACACCAGTTTGATCCTGGGCACCACAGATGATCCCCTGAACGTTGCCAGGAGTGATCCATGAACACTGAGTCAGGTATGAGGCCTGAACACAGCCAAATGTCACCCTCCCCCCCCAAAAAAAGACATAAAGTTAGAAGTTGATCTAATCAATCAATTGATTTAGATATTAAAAGTCACTTTATTGGGGCTGGAGCGATAGCACAGCAGGTAGGATGTTTGCCTTGCACGATTCCCAGCATCCCATATGGTCCCCCAAGCACTACCAGGAGTAATTCCTGAGTTCATGAGCCAGGAGTAACCCCTGTGCATGGCCAGGTGTGACTCAAAAAGTATTTTAAAAAGTCACTTTATTGCAAAGTGACTTTATAACTAAAAATTGTACATCCATGACCCTGAGGATCTTCCTCGGAGACATCAGGTGGGGTCAGAATTCCCATTCACTCACGGCCTCATGCCTTGCAAGGTAGACACTGCCACTAAGCCACATTCCCAGGCCCTGAAGTATCACATTTCACATTCAGACTAGGAACTTCTTGCCCCAATGGTCATTGACTCTGTTTGTTGCTCAATCAAGATTCCGAAGCCTGGGCTTCATCTGGGTAAGAAGTATCAGCTATTCACTGAAAAAAGACAAGATGGCCATGCTGCATTCAGAAAGATGAGAACAAAGATCTCAGGACCCACAGAAGAGCTGGACTCAGGAGTGGGGGGTGTGGAGGAGGGAAGACTCTTCAGGAAGCTAGGACTCCTGCAAGTGAAAGAAGAATGCTACTGAAGGCAGGAGCTAAAATCGCGGGATTGTTTGGTCTGAAGTATGTGCCCTACCTAAAAGACTGCTGGACTCATTGGAATGGAGAGGGAACTAGAAGAGAGGAAACTATGTGGGAACTGCTGAGGAATGGATTCTGCGGGGGTGGGGGAGGGGTGTAGAAGGGAGGAGCATTTTCAAATGTCTTTGCGAGTCTTGTATCTGCTCTACCCTCCCGCTTTCACGTTTCGTTGCAAAGGTGAGAGGAACAACTGTTACCGCCTCAATAGTGTGATTCATGAAAAGTCACCCAAAGAAAGCACCGGAAGGAGGGACGAACTTAGGCAAGTAAGAAGTTTCAGAATGCTGCCCTTAGCATCAGCCATGCAGAACCGGATGTGTACTCAGTGTCTTTACCGAGTGGATATAGGAAGGAGGTGAAGCATTTTTAAAGATGCCTTTTTATAGATCTGGACTCGTAAGGGCGGATTTAGAGCACAATGGCCGCTCAAATATCTTTAGGCCCACTTCCCATAGCTCTGCTATTTTTAGATGTTTTGTGCTTTCTCTTCCTGAGGTCCTCAGAGGGTCCTCCAAGTTACTCTGGGCCTCTTCGGAGCTCTTGGCCCCTCCTCTCTCCTTCCCCTCTGATTCCTCATAATTTATATATCCTGCTTCTCCTTGAGTTTTCCCAACCTAGACAGAGAGTTATTTACAGCTGCCAAATGGGCACAATGGTTTCATAAACAGGAGACTTCTCTGCGTTAATGATTATCATCTTATTTGGGTTTCCACTACACATCAAAGAGCACTGTGGAATTTGATTTAGTGGACGACTGAACATTTTGGAGCCCCTATTTTGGGGTTTCACATAGAGAGGAATGCAAGCTATCTCTCCCCACGTGAACTGGCTCATGTTCCATGAACTTACCTCTGCAGTTCATATTTATTTTCTCTCTCACCCATCTCCAGCAGCTACACAAACAGGTCCTAGATTGTTCAAATCTCAGGATAACAATTGGGAACACTTTGGTGGAACCTCACTGTGATATTCTTCCTTGAACCCCTCCCCATGTCTTTTAGACCTTGCGCACAAATACTCCAAGTGTTGATTACCCGAGATCTGTCAGGGCTGCCATTATTATTAAATGTTGGACACACCTTTCATGTCAACCTCCTATAAGAGCTGTTTTGGCAATTAATTGATGTAAAAGAATTGTATCAACAAGAGTTCAAAATAGGCAAAGCCAAAAAATAAGAGATTTACTGAGTGGCCAGCTTGTCTATTGCCTTTTGTGTTTTTAAATCACAGTGAAAAATTTAGAATTTTTCTGATAGAAAGAGACAAGTCCCTTCTGGTCATAAGTGTCAACCACCAGGTGTTGTATTTGTGGTCAAGAAAGGTAAAATAAGGGTAATCACATAAATCCCCCCCTTGCTCATACAGTTTTTAAAAGCATTAACAGGAGCCAGAGAGATGGTACAGCAAGTAAGGCAGTTGCCTTGCAAACAACAGGCCCGGGTTTTATCTCCAGCATCCTATATAGTGCCCTGAGCCCTGCCAGGAGTGACCCGTGAATGTAGAGTCAGGAGTGAGTTCTGAGCACCTGCATGTGGCCCAAAAACCAAAAAGAAAAACAGTATTCAAAGTATTGGTAGCTTGAAGAAAATTTCCTTTGTGGTTTAAGTTTCTCTTTTATGATGTACATAGAGAAATACTCTGCCTTTAGAATTTGTTATCTGGATAATAATCTTTTAGAAATTTTTATAGAGGAACTAAGTCAACTTATTCTCTTGTGGAATTGAGCCCTCAATTGGACATAATATGATCATCCTAAGAATTGGTTCATTTCAAACACAAATGACAAACCTGATCTTTGCTGAATCTCATGGGAATAACAGCCTAGATGAGCCTCTCAGTGTCCACCCACCCAATTCCCCAATATGGAGGGAGAAAGAAATTGCATAAAACCAATATGAATAAAAGAGAGTGGACTGGAAAATACTTGGCAAAACCAGGAATTGGAGGAGATACCTCATCTCTTCTCCAACATCATGCCCTGCAGTTCATAAATTTCAGTGAACCTGCAAATCATTTGGGGAACTTGTTAAAAAAAAAGAGAGAGATAACCAACTGGACCACATGCTTTGCCTGTGGGGAAGTTCAGACTCCAGCACTGCATCATTCCCTAAGTACTGCTGAGTCGAGATCTGAGCATCATTAGTGTGTAACCTCCCCACTACCACCAAATTAAAAAAAAAAATTAGATTCCAGCGCTTAAGATTTGATAGACCCAGCATCTGCATTTGTGCTTTCCCTGTCTCTGTAATTCAGAAAGGAAGTAAAATAAATGGCTTTGGGTTGATAAATGCGGAGCTTTCTGTTCTTTTCTACCAGGAATTTCCTTGTAGCACTCAAGCAAGCACCCTTTCCTTATGATACTTTGCAAATATACTATGTTTATTTCTGTCATTCCGTGGAGATAAGAGAAGATTGGTGAGAAGTGAATTGTTTTGTTTTAAGTACTTTGGTTTTGTAGGAAAACAAAAATTTTGTGTTGTGAGTTCTTAGAGAGCCTCTCCTAACCTTGAAAGTAGCACTTGGGACTTCCGGGGAAGGATTCAGTTCATGTAGTTAGTTGAGTTTTAGAGAGGATTTTGCCCAACAACTGTCGTGTTTAAACAGCAAGAACACGCATTATATCAAAGATGTGTACTAAGCTAAAGCAGTCACTTACCAAATGAACTTTCTACTCTGTGCCTACCTTAACTTTTCATTTGCATACTTTACACACCAAAAAAGTGAATCAATTTAGTATACATGTAACCGAAGCATCTTTTTTAAAAATACCATTGGTTAAAATTTAATTTTAAATATAATCTCTTTTGAGAATTTAAGACCAAAAGAACCAAAAGAGTTTTTCTACAGCTTCCTAAAAATAAATTGCCTTTGAATTAAAGCCATATATGGAATATTTATTCCTAAACAAAACTTTTTTCTTTCTTACTTTTAAATTACTAAAACTATTTTGCGTTCTTAACTACAGCATTCATTACTCTGAATAGATTTTAAATTTTTCTTGCACACATTTGAACCAAATTTTATAGAACATTTACATAGTATTATGGGCAGGGATTGCTACTTCTGATGTTTATCTTTCACATGTAAATAGAAAGCATTATTTTGAAACTAAAAAAAGGAAAAACTGAAATCAAACTTAGTGTTTTTTCCCATTTCCTTATATTTAATTGTTCTCAGAAAATATTTAAGTTAGTTTTTATCTGAATCTATGTATTTGGCTCTATGAAATGTTTATTCCTGACCCTCAGACCTTAATCTGTTTTATGTGTCTTCTATATGTGGGAACTGTGGTACATTTTTATTTTTGTTGACAACAAATGACCTCTTTCTATGCTGCATTGAGAATATTTGGATTTTGGATACACCCTGCTTTCTATCTGGTATTGGGTTTCCCCCAAGAATTGGAGTCAAAGCTGACTGGATTTTACAGTTCCCTGGCATGAATGATTTGATAGAACTGACAGTTTATGAAAGGGCAAAACATCAGCGACAGTTTTCTTCTCAGGAACAGTATTTTTTTCAAGGCAGAAAAAAAAAGGCTTTATTTATAAATCGGTAGAGAATTTGTATGCTTGAGTTTTAATGTCTGGGAGTAAGAAGAAAAAGATTAGAACTATATTTTCTCTTTTAATGGAAGTTAAAAGACTTTATAATTTTTGAAATGTTCTTAAGCATTAGTTTGGAAGTTAGTGAGATCTTTTGCATATGTGTGACACTAGTTCAAGAAGAGAACAAGCATAGAGAATTTATTTAAGAGAACAGTTGGATTTTACATCCTTGTCTCCAGATACACATATGATTTCATTCCCTGGGGAATGTCAGGAGACTTAGAGGAGGTCACAGGTTTGTTTGGAAAAAAATCCTTGATGTTCCACTCATTTCCAAGTCTAACATTCCCACTCTCCCTTCCTCTTTCATGCCATCATTTCCATTGTCTGGTGGATTTCTGACTTCAGTATTTCCACTTGCTAGGAGCAGAAATCAATATGAATTGGACTGTGGGTGGAGTGGTAGAACCATTCATTGGCTATATAATATAATGATGAGAGATGGATAAGGATCATGTACGGCTGCTTCCAAGGTAGGGATCCCGGCCCCTCCCTTCATCTCTGGGCCCTTCTGGTAGCTTCCTTCTTAATAACTGAATGAGCTAATAGAGTTGATTGCTTTAAAGAGACACAATTTTAAATAAATAAATAAATAAATAAATAGACACAATTTTCCTGTGACCTTGGCCATAATTTGAAGTGTTATCTATCCTGGAAGACCCAGAGGCAAGACTAGCCTATAATTGGCAGTCCTGATAATTGTGGGGTCCAGCTCACACCTAAAAAGGAAGAACATATTTCCAGAGTGCCCACAAGTGAGTAAGATGAAGCTGAAAGAGAGGTAGAGGAAACTGGAGCAGCAGAGATCATTCCACTGATTCCAAAAGTCAATGCCAGAGTCAGGGACCAGAAGTGTCTCAACAATGGCTGGGGCCTAGCTATTGAGATGCCTTAGTCCTTATTGTCTGTTTTATTGTTTGGACAGAAATATTTACCAGGGCTTGACATCATGGATTTTATAATTTCAAACTGCTCCGACTGATTGCCACTCATTTCAGCTCATGGACTAAAATCCTTAGCCTCAGGACTATGATCCTCCTAGTTAAGGCTAAGAGAACTGGAGCTTCGAGAGAAAAAGAAGATGGTCTAAAATGGCATGCCCCAGATGGGATCAGAGGAGGGATTTTCCAGGAGAATTGAGAATCTAGCATGTTCCAAGATGTAAGAAGGCTGTCTCTGTAACATGGTACCATAGATCCAGTTACATCATGTTATTGGGCTGGAGCGATAGCACAGTGGTATGGCGTTTGCCTTGCAAGCAGCCAACATGGCCGACCTGAGTTCGATTCCTCTGCCCCTCTCGGAGAGCCCGGCAAGCTACCGAGAGTATCTCGCCCGCATGGCAGAGCCTGGCAAGCTCCCCGTGACGGATTCGATATGCCAAACACAGTAACAACAACGTCTCCAATGGAGACGTTACTGGGCCCGCTGGAGCAAATCGATGATCAACGGGAGGGCCTTACATTGAAGTCATATGAGTGCAAAGGTTTCAGGAGAACCATAAAATTCTCTGGAGCGAGAATATCCTCTTACCTCAGGAAAGAGTATGTCTGTCTTCCTCTCTAAAGTCCTGCCTCAGTTTTCCTGGGCACAACACCAAGGACCTGTGCTATTTGCCTATTATGGTACTATTTGCCTATTATGGCTTCCCAGTGAACCCTAGTCTTTTAAAGCTCCAGAGAACCAGGAAGGACTTGACACAATTTTCCCTTTTTATCCCATTTCATAGGTTAAGCACCCGGATGTCTAGTGGGTGGTCTCACAGAGATGTTAGTGGCAGCACTAAAACTTCAGTTGAATACAACCCTAAATCTGTGTTCTCTCCCTATCAGCCCCAACCATTCAAGTTTCATGTATAAATATCAAAATAGAAATCCTTGGCTATTGACCAAATTTTAGAATCATACATCCATCAAGGGCTGGAGAGATAGCACAGTGGGTAAGGCGTTAGCCTTGCAAGCAGCCAACATGGCCGACCCGAGTTCGATTCCTCCGCCCCTCTCGGAGAGCCCAGCAAGCTACCGAGAGTATCTCGCCCGCACGGCAGAGCCTGGCAAGCTACCCGTGATGTGCTCGATATGCCAAACACAGTAACAACAAAGTCTCATGATGGAGACGTTACTGGGCCCGCTCGAGCAAATCGATGAACAACGGGAGGACAGTGACAGTGACATCCATCAAGCCTACATTTTAAGTTAGAATAGTTTCTCTTCCTTTTTTTCTTCTTCCATCCTTCCCTCCAATCTCCAGTCTCAAAAATGCTCTCTCTGTTTCTCAGCCAGTCTTTCTCTCCTTCTCTTCCTTTCTCCCAGCATTTAGCCCATCAAGCAATGAGTGCACGATTTTCTTCCAATCTGGCTTTATGTATTGTTTTAAAACTCTGGGTTTGACTGGTCTACGTTGGCTGTAAATGTCCAGATTGCAAATGGTATTGAGGATGCTTATAAAAAGAAAATGTGTTATTGTAGCAGATATCCACAGATAGGGATGCTGCCTGTTTCCTATGTCTTTTTCCCTTTCCTCTCATTTTCTAAAGCTAAAGCTGTACTTGGACTTTTAAAAACCTTTCCATGTGAATCAGTATGTAAAATATTTGTTGTATGGGTCCCCACCGAAAGTTAATGAATGACAAAATATTCTTATTTCGTGAAAGAGCATTTTCTCTCTCTTTATGCATGAAGTACATATAATGAGGGCATGGTTTTGAGTGTAATAATGCTCTTTACAAAGCGGAGATTATTTCCTTCCCTGGGACTCCCAAATCCCCCTCAATGCCCAGTAAATCTCCATTTGGACTAAATAAGGCAGAACAGATAGTGCTTTTTTTCATCTGTTGTTTAACACTTAAATAAACTTTATGATCTTGTACATTCTATTCTCTTTAAAAAAAAAAAACCAAAGTACTCTTTGTAAAGAGAGATTGCAGTCATTTATTTTCAGTGCAATGCCAAACCTTTCAGCAAGAAGGGACAACTCAAAGATTGGAATTTCTTTTTGCTTCTCATTAAAAACAAATCTGTTCCTAGAAATTTTCGGATGCTTGTAAGATACTTTAACAATAAATAATCATGTTTCCAAAGTGCAATATATATAAGGAAACAAATTCACTCATTCTGGAACTCAGAATAAAAAAAAACCTAAAAGCTAGTTTTATTTGGAAACTAAATCCTTGAACTTGTACAAGGCAAGCCTAGTCAGAACAGTGTATTCTGGATGCAAGTGGATGGCTGCTCGCTTTAGGGACTTCTGTGGCATTCTTACAAGCTTTGAGCTCATCCCAGCCCTGGGCCCTCTCCACCAGGAAGCCTGGCTCAGGGGCTGTCTAGCTCCTTCTGAGGTTGATTGACAACAGATGGTTCTGGAAGCAAATGCCCCTTCATAGAACATTAAAAATTGCAAATTCTTATTCCCTACCAATAAGAGCTAAAACAAGCAGCCACAAAAGGGTTAGGTTATGCTCTGAGGGTAAGAATACCATTTGTGGTTATGTCTGTCTTGAATCTTGTTCTGTTTTTAGAGCTCTTAATTCTGATCATTGAAGTCACAAAACATCTACTGGGGTTCCAAGGGACTTCACTTATTTCAGAAGGAGCTTGGAGCTTTGCACATTTTATCAAACTTATTTCTAGGGCATCTGGGTTTTTAAATGCATACACAATTTATAGAGATGGAGGACCAAGCCAGAAAGTTTTTTTTTAAAGTTTTTATTAATGAATCACCATGAGGTACAGTTACAGACTTACAGACTTTCATGCTTGCGTTTCAGTCATACCATGGTTGAGTACCCATCCCTCCACCAGTGCCCATTTTCCACCACCAATGGTCGTAGCATCCTTCCCACCACCCCCATGCCATCCCCTCTACCCCACCCCATCTCTGTGGCAGGGCATTGCCTTATGCTCTGTCTCTCTCTCCTTTTGGGTGTTGTGGTTTGCAGTAGAGGTATTAAGAGGCCATCGTGTTCTGTCTATAGTCTACTTTCAGCCTGCATCTCCCATACCAAGCGGGCCCTTCTAGCACCCTTTACTTGGTGGTCCCTTCTCTATCTGAGCTGCCTTTTCCCCCAGCATGCGAGGCCAGCTTCTAAGCTGTGGAGTAATCTTCCTGGTACTTATCTCTACTGGTCTTGGGTGTTAGTCTCCCATCAAACCAGAAAGGTTTTAAGCAAATTTTTATAGCCTAATCAGTACCAGGAGCTGAATGAATGTCACTGGGCTATATATTGTTCTCAGATTTGTCCCCTCTTTCTGCCTTTCCTTGAATGTTGAATGCACTGTTATATGATTCCAGCAATGGGAGCTGCTAGGGGGTAGAGGGGCACTGGTGATGGGCGTGGATAGAACTTTGGTGATGTCTTATTACATGGTGCAGAACTCCCAACTTGAAGTCTTAGTTTAACTGAAAAATAGTAAGACTCATTCCTGCTTCTCCAGCTTATTGGGAAAATTAAATGAGACATTAGAGGAGCACTTGGTGCTGAGGATGCCAGAATGAGGTGGCCAGAGCAGTCAGATTCATGGAGAGGGGAGAATGGTGAGTATCAGGAGTCGGGAAGGGTCTTCAGTAGGTACCTTTAAAATGGATGGTAACATACTACACAGCTGTGAAACACTTCATGAAAGAGTAATGACTTAATGGGTTTATACTTTATGTTTTGCAAGATGAAGTTGTTCCATGTATGACGAGTGATGACAGTTGTACAATAATGTGAGTGTACTCAATGCTTCCAAACTGTACATTTTAAATCATTAAGGTGGCCTCTTTCATGTTATGTGTATTTTACCACAATAATATAAATAGAAGCTCAGCCTGCACAACCAGGCAATGTTTTGTTAGCCGGCTGGTCTGTTGCTACCTAGTCAGTCTTGTGTTTCAGTAATCCTGGCAAAGAGCGGATGGTCACTGAAGATGTGATCAGGAGTTCTGGAATTTTCCTAAGGTGCACCTTGGGCAGATCCAGGGTAGGGTATGTAGTGAGACTGGGTCTGCTTTCAGAAAGAAACACAACAGGACTATTGATCAGATATGAGTGTACCCATCTAAAGACACAAGAAAATTTAGGGATGAAGAAATTGAGGCTTTTGCCTTGCAGTGACACAGCAAACCAGTGACAGAAGCGAACCCTACACCCCAGAATACTAACCGCTAGTTCAGGTGGTTCTTCGTGAAGTGTTAGATCCATGGAGATCTCTGGGTGCACTCTCTAACCTCATATTGGTCTAATGGGTTTCAATAATCTGATTCAATCACTTTAGAGATGGGAATATAAACCATTCTGGTGGCAGGCAGTTGTTTGAAATAGTTTTATTGTAGTATAAATGACCTCTGGTAACTGCATACATTTAAGTTGTACTGTTTTAGGACATCTGGAACATGCCACTCTTTATAGTCAAACCATCAATCTTTCCCTTGACGATCTGTTCATTCACTTTGAAGTTCAGAAAGTCCTTTTCCACCAGAGATTATTGAATTCTTATTTCATCTTCCCCAAGAGAGTACAGTTTGATAAACTTTGAGACCCACATATATATATATATATATATATATATATATATATAAGCATGATCGAGATAGTATCTTCCCTTCATCCCTCAAGCTTCCTTGTGCCCGTTAAAATATATATATATATATATATATTTAGTCTACTTTTTTATGTGTCTTTATGCATTCTCCTTCCCTTCTGTTATGCTATTGTGGGATAAGCAGGTCTTGCACACAATGTCTGCAGGGCTTGTACATGTGCCCACCAGCAGTCACACCCTCTCATTGTGGTGTTCATGCATAAGTTTAAGTTGTGCCATCCAGGGGTCACACACTTAGTTGCTCACACACATGGTGGAGGTGCAGCAGACATGACACACTTTGCTATGGATCTGGGAGTATCTGAGAGCAGAGCCACTGGGCTGTTGGGGTGGCACTCCCGCATGCAAGTCACTGCTGGGCTTGAACTCATAGCTCTAGCAGCCCTGAGCTTCTGAAACAGGTACTTCTTTTTTTCCACGGAACTATCTGTGGACACTTTGTAAGAATGAAAAGGTCAGGGCTGGAGCAGTAGCACAACGGGTAGGCCGTTTGCCTTGCACATGACCAACCAGGTTTGATTCCCAGCATCCTATATGGTCCCTTGAGCACCGCCAGGAGTAATTCCTGAGTGCAGAACCAGAAGTAACCCCTGTACATCGCCGAGTGTAACCCAAAAGGCAAAAAAAAAAAAAATGAAAAGGTCACTTTTCATTCTGATCTCTGATCTCCTGACAACCATTGATTTCTGTTCTGTCTCGATAAATTAATTAGTATTTTCTAAAACAAATGCCATTAAATATAATCTTTTGGCTCCTTTCACAACGTGCAGTTCTTCAGAAGTTCATCTCTATAGCTGTGCAGATCAACATTTCCCTCCCCTTTAGTTTCTCTAGCGTTCTATTGTTTGTATATACCACAATCTGCTTATCCATTTAGCCTGTGACAGACATTTTCAGCTTGGGCATTCACAAATGAAGTTGTGAAGTGGCTCACACTTCTGGTGTCCCCAATCCAGAGCCCAGAACCATCCATGTCCTATTCTCTGGGACCCATACTCTGAGCCACTATTCACCTTCCCAGGGCCAGAGCAGTTAGAAATAGGCCCTGTACCTAGAGCCAAGCCAACCAAACTAGCAAACCCTCCAACCTCAATCATGCTTAGCCTGCAGGGCTCACTGACTCTCTCTGTCTCTCTCTGTTTCTCTCTGCTTCTGTGTGTGTGTGTGTGTGTGTGTGTGTGTGTGTGTGTGCGCGCGTGCGCGTGCACGCCTCAGTGATCCCCGTATATGATGTGCCTTGCCTCCTGTTTCTAAGGAAATGTGTGAAAAATGTCTTCATCCCAGTGCTTTGGGTGTCTTGGACTAGAGCGTTAGCACAGTGGGTAGGGCATTTGCCTTGCACACGGCCGACCCGGGTTGGATTCCTCATCCCTCTCAGTGAGCCTGGCAAGCTACTGAGAGTATCTGGCCCACATGGCAGAGCCTGGCAAGCTCCGCATGGCATATTTGATATGCCAAACACAGTAACAACAAGTTTCACAATGGAGATGTTACTGGTGCCCACTCGAGCAAATGGATGAACAACAGGAGGGCAGTGCTACAGCGCTAATATAACATATTAGAGACATCTCAGGTACAGTTTTTTAGATGCTTCATTTTTCTTGAGTAGTTGTGCAATGACTGAGTCACATGGGAGGTAGCTATCTGCATTTTATGACACTTCTAAACTGTTTTGTATTATATTAAATTCTCCACACAGTGTTAAAATGTTTCAGTAGCTCTGCTTCCTTATAATTCTTGGTATGATGATCAGTTTTTAAAATGTTCAGCCCTATGAAGAGCTCTGTAGTTCACTGTAGTTTTTAACTTATATCCCCTTAATAAACACTCATGATGAATTTGGGTGGGGTACTAATTTGCTGTCTTTGCATCATTTTTGGAGATATATCTGTTCACATTCTTTGTTTACTTTTTTGTTGAGTTATTCAATTTATTCTTATAGATTTTTGAGAGCACTTTATAAAAATGCTAGGTCCAAATGCTTTATTAGATAAATGGTTTACAAATATTTTCTTCCCTCCTTTATTTTGTCTTTTTGTTCTCTTAACAGTGTCTTGTGAAGAGCAGAACTTTTTCTAGATGGAAGTTCATTTGCCCACTTGTTCTTTTACAGGTTTTGTTTCTGGTGTTAAATCTAATCTTTGCAAAATCTAAGGTGGTAATGGTTTTTCTTCTGTTTTCTTCTAGAGGGTTTTAAAATTTAAGTTCCACATATATATCATTTGATGTATACAGTGCTTTATTTTATCTAGACAAGATACAATTGAATATTATTTATCTGTTTGTTTTGAATGTAAATATTCATTTGTTGAAAGATTGTTCTTCCCCATAAAATTGCCTTTTCACCTTTGTCAAAATTTATTGTGTGGGTCCATATATGTGTAGATTTTTGTTTCAGATTTTTCTATTCTTTTTGTTGACTCTTCTGCTAATTCTACATTGCCTGATTACTATAGCTTTGCCATAACTCAAAAATCAGTTAGCATAAGTTTTCTCACTTTGTCCTCTCTTTTCAATATTCTGGTCATTCTCTTTTCAATGCATTGATGTGCATTTTAGAGTTATTTTGTCAGTTTGTACCAAAATAGATCTTCTGAGACAATGATCAGACTATATCAAATACATTGGGTGGAACTGACATTTTAACAGTATGAAATCTTCATACCTATTTCTCATCATTTATATAGGCCTTTGACTTTACTAAGCAATATTTTGTAGTTTTTAGTCTACATGTACCATATGTGTGCAATCTATTCTTAACTACTTGAACTTTTTGATTCTATGAAAATAGTATTCTTTTTTATTTTAGTTTTGAATCTTTTTAAAAGTCTATATTGAATACCATTTCATAGAGGACAATAGAATAATTGTTTCCTTATTTTGTTTTGACCCCTGTATCTTTCATGGAACTGTGCAAGTGGATTTTCCTCTTGGACTTCAAACAAAATGTCAAGGGTTCTACCATGAGAGAGAAAATACAACCATATTTTCCAGAAGAAGCTAACTATGTTGTCCTTTTTTACAAAAGCAGCTTGGAAACTTGAGTATGTTATAGACACAAATTCTGAGGGCTTTCAAAGATTCTTCCTGAGTGTGTAATGGAGATGAATTATTTTTGCCATGAGAACTTCAACTTTAACTCTTCCTGATCTTACGGCAGCTTCAATTGAACTGCTGAAGTGGTAGTCCCCAAAATGTTTGGATTTAATTGCATTAATTGCCAGCACCTCACAGTTCATAAATTCTTATTTAGAAACCCAATTATCCTGTTTGCAACTCCTAGGAGTGCTTAACTTTTAAAGCCACACCTGTGAACTTTTCACAAGGAAAAGAGCTTCTGGCATCAAGTTCTTAGAGAATCTGCAGCTCTATCTCCCACAAGGAAACCACTGTCATTAGGAGATTCCTCATGGCATGAGTTTAGATGGGTCTTATTTCATTCTTTCCCATAAAACCCTTATTTTCTGAATTCTAAGAAAAGGAATTCTGGTAAACTCCTTCAGCATGAAATATTAAGCACTGAGAGCTGGTGACTACTACTAAGAACATTTGTGTTTCTAAAGACCATAACTCTACATTTGTTATTATAATGGTAGATTCATGCATTGTGGGAGGGAAAGACAGTGGAAAGCAGCAAGATTTTATGTTTGTCTTGGCTTTGGGTTCTTAAGATCCAACTTTGTCTCTGATTATGTGTCCCAAAAGACATTATCAATGCTCATAAGGCTTTTTGGTCCCTATATCCCAACCATGTAATAGTAGATTATAGATTTTATGTTTTTCTTTCTTTTCTTTCTTTTATTTTTTTTATTTGGGACCATACCCAGCATTGATCATGATTTACTCTTGACTCTGTGCTCAGCGATTAGTCTTAGCATGCTTGGGGGACCATATGGAGTACTGGGGATTAACCCAAGTCAGCCAAGTACTGGGGATTAATCCAAGTCACCCAAGTCAGGCAAGTGCCTACCTGCTGTACTAACTTTCTGGCCCCATTTTTTCCTTATTTTTCTTTTATGATACTTAATGCACAGAAAAGTTGAAAGCATAGAATATGATATACAAAGTCCTAGTCAAGAAAGTTCATGTCCAAACTGAGTTGATGATGTTATCATTATCAAACTCCTTCATTACCAGGTCAATCTCTCAGGCATTGGCATTATTTAGTGACATTTGTTAAGTTGGCTCAAAGTCTTAAATATGCTACAATTCAGAAAATCAATGTGAGGAGCCATAAAAGACCTCCAAATGGGTAAGGGAGAAAATAAATCTACATTCATAAAATTCAAGTACTATACATGTATTATTTATTTATCTATTGCTGCACCAAAAATTACCCTTGCCTAAATAGAGGCCTAACTATTAAATATTTAGTATCTCACAATTGTTTGTGCTGGGATCTAGAAACATTTTAGCTGGTGGCTTAAGCTCAGGAGTTCTATGAAGTTGAAGTTGAGTCATCAGCTGCTGTCATAGTCATATCAGGCTATATGGTCTCCTTGAAGTCTCACTCAGGTGCTTGTTGGTGGGACTCAATTTCGTGTGAGCTGTTGATGATCTCATTTCTTCACTGTGTGGTCTTTCCTCATAGTAATTTTTGGTGTAGCAATAGACAAGTAAATAACACATGCATAGTACTTGAATAGCTTTCACCAGAGCAAGTGACCCAAAGAATACTAAAATGGCAACCAAAATCTTTTATCACCTATTTTTGGAAGCTGTTGCCATGTTTTATTGATTATTTCAGTGGCCATGATACAAGGCAGGAAGAGACTAACCAAAGGTGTGAATATAAGAAGGGCATGGAAGACACTATGGGGGCTGCCTATCCAACGCTATCTAACTGTGCTGTCAAGAATTGACCCTGATTTGTGACATAATGTGCACCATGAATCAGGTTACATGTCTTAACTTATAGATTCTGAAATATAATGGCAAGACTAGAGGTCTGGAGGTAAAAATATTTCATTTAAAGTTTCAGCTTTACATGGTAACAGCTATGTGATTTTGGAATACCTCTTAGTCTTCTGGATATGTTACCACAACTATAAAATTATCTCAAAGATATCTTTCAGACCTAAAATTCTGTACTACTAGGAAATATGCCATTTGGGGCAGGAATGTTGTGAAAGCAATTTTGTTTAACAAAAATGGGCAGTTCCAAGGAGATCTCTGTGATTTCAAAGTAATAAACCAACTAGAGAAATGGTACCCTAGTGCTTTCCTAAAACTTATTTCTTTCCTGTTCATTATCCATGTTTCATTCTGTTAAGTAAGCCTCACAATAACATAATTTCAGTTGTATACCACATTATGATGTAAGAAATAAATTTTAATATTTAAACAAATGTATTCAGAAGCCCCATTAGGAAGGTATTGAGAAAGGAAAGCTCTATTATTCCATTTCCTTATGCCTAATGTTTGTTTGGGGATTGATTTGGCTAGAGCCAAATAGTCTTCCAATGAGAAGTCTCTGGCACATGAGCCAAATGAGTAAATAATAATGCTGTGTAATGTACAAAATCTTTCGGTCTGAAGAAATAGCAGGAGTAGTCAAGCATATAGAGGATAGATTAGCAGAGGAATAAAAAGTGCAGTTCTTTATCTCATGTACTAACCTGGAGCTAACTAACACTCAGCTCCTGGGAGAGAACAAGACAGAGTCTCCTACCCTATGCCTGACTGTCTCCACCAGGGCCCAACAGCTGAAGACCACCGAGGCCCAGCCAAGGCCTTGCTGGGAGCACTCTCCACACACTTGGATGAGCCTCACGCATAAAAGAACTGACAGAGGAACCCAGGTGTGTGGGACCCGGGGCTGAGATCTCCAAGCCTGCACAGTTTGGGACTGGACCTGCCAGTAACTAGACAGTTACACCCACCAACTGCCGTGTAACTCCAACAACGGCCAGGATCCAGAGATTATCACACTCATCTTATCATCTCATTCCTAATTTGGTCAAACTGGCAGGCTACCAAATGTAACATGCCCACACGGCAGAGTCTGGCAAACTCCCCGTGGTATACCCAATATGCCAAATACCAGTAACAATGATGGGTCTCATTCTCCTAACCCTGAAAAAGCCTTGAATATGGCACTTTAAAAAAAAAAATCTCAGGGCTAGGACGAAGAAGACGTTACTGGCACCTGCTCGAGGCAATCGACGAACAACAGGGTGGTCGTGATCGTGATCGTGACTAACCTGGAGCAAGCCAGGGCAGGGAAAAGTATCTTGTGAGGTTTAGCTGGAAGATGAGAATGAGAAAAACACCCACCAGCTTATCTTTGAACTTCTTGAACATGTCAAACAGGCCTGCACTTCAGGTCCCTTGCATGTGCCCTTCCTGGGATCCACCCCCCAATCTTAAATGGCATCTTTCTGCCTGCAGCCATTCTGTGCTGCATTTTGCTATCTCAGAGCTCTCATCACAGTCTAAATTCATCTTGCTAAGCAAGCCTAACTAAAATTACTGTCTCCAGTAGAATGTAAGCCAGAGAGGGGTCATTCCTCTGTCCTCTTTGCTGCCATTTTCCTAGTTAAAAATAGAGTGAGCACTCAAGAAAAAAATGTGAAATAGATGAATGAATTGGTCAGTCTAGAAATTTTTCAAATTTGATGGAGGTGAGTTGTGAGAGATGTCTGGGTCATGGTATAAAATAACATTAACCAATATTTTCTCCTGTTCCCTTGGAATAGACAATCAGGGACTCAGATGTATCCCTGAACAAGAGATGACTCCTTCATAGTGGGAGCAAATGTCACTCTCTGGGAAAGAGCCTATTTAGTGGAAGACAGACTGTAATCAGGCTCAGACCAGCCTACTCAGAAGCAATGAGAGGGTTATAGAGGAAAAAATATTGGGGGGAAGAAAGGAAAGTTGAATGAGCTTAACAGTAAGTATAGAGCTTTAGGTTTTTGTCATCTATTTTTAAGAGGAACATGTATTTCTTGAATGGTAAAAGACAAAAGGCACTTAAAATTTTAACAGTTAAAATTTTTTTTATTCAAGTGTTGGTATTTACAATATTGTTACATGTACTTTTTCTGGATATATCATCCTGTGTTCCTCCTGTGCTGGTTGGCGTAGCATTGAAATGATGGAGATTAGATAAAATGCTGCCAGGGCTTACCCGAAAGGGAGAAGAACCTGTCCCCAATTCCAAAATGGCCTCAAAATTGTGAGCCAGGAGATCAATCTACCTCGTAAGGTATGGAAACAAGCAAGAACATGGAGCTGGGCCAGTTAAAGTGACCAGAAAACACACTTATAATGGGTAAAACAAAATATCCTAGATGACAGTAAACTGGTCACTTTGCTTGGACCACTCTAATTTTTGTTTCATGGAGTTTCTGCTCCCAGCACTCCCTTCAACTTTCTGATAAAAAGCACTGATTAACAGAATCATATCAAGTCTTTGAGTGTGTGTGTGTGTGTGTGTGTGTGTGTGTTATATTTAACAATAATGTAAAACAAAACAATGCCTTCTATGTGTCCTTTTCAGAATTTTCTGGAATTCAAAAGCTATCTTGGCATTCATGGGCACATTTCTTTGGTTAATCTCATGGTATCTTCCTTCTCCTGACAGTCCTATATAACCTACACAAAGTCTCGCCTGGAAGACAAGGCCTCCAGGCCTTCTCTGGAATCAGTGGGGGTCATGTTTAAAGGATGACTCATTTTACTACCAAAAACCCAAGATTTTTTTTCACCTGAGCCCAACACTGATCTTTCATTGTAAAATTTCACACTAACACACTTCTGTCCACACATAACTTTTTCTCCCTCACAATAGCACAGTGGTAAGACATTTGCCTTGCATGTGACTGACTTGACTGACCCCGGTTCGAATCCTCTTCCCCTCTCAGAGAGTCTGGCAAGCTACCAAGAGTATCTCGCCCACATGGCAAAGCCATGACGTATTCTATATGCCAAACAC
Organism: Sorex fumeus; assembly: GCF_029834395.1. NCBI lineage: Eukaryota > Metazoa > Chordata > Mammalia > Eulipotyphla > Soricidae > Sorex > Sorex fumeus. The sequence goes on along the minus strand of NW_026606064.1, from coordinate 63,477,870 downwards.
AGTAACAACAAGTCTCACAATGGAGACGTTACTGGGCCCGCTCTAGCAAATCGATGAACAACAGGAGGACAGTGCTATAGTGCTACTCAACATCAGCATTCCCTGGCTGTTGGGTAGACCACGTACAGGAGATGGTTTTCAGCTCCTTTGACGGTTGTGATCAGAGATCAGGGGGGCAAAGAAGAGTGCCTAGCGCTCTAAGGCTTCCAAGTAGGGTTGTGGTCAAGATTGAGAGATGAAGAGGATGTAATGGTCAGCAAAGCCTGAAGCAGAGTGAGAGATGTTTACAGAGCTACTATCTTCCCGAGGCTGTGTACCTTGTCTTCCCTTAAAGTACAACAGTGGTTGGTCAGCTAATTCTGGCAGGTTCTTTACTCTCAGATTTATGTTGATGTTGAATCTTCTGCATCTCTAGGAGGTCATGACACCAGAATCTAAAAATGATGATTCTGGATGGAGAGATAATACAGTGGGTAAGATGTTTGTCTTGCACACAGCCAACCTAAGTTCCATTCCCAGCATCACAAATGGTCTCCTGAGTACCACCAGGAATGATTTCTGAATGCAGAGCCAGGAGTCACCCCTGAGTATCACCAGGTATGGCTCAAAAACCAAAAATAAATTAATTAAAACAATGATTCAAATTATTGATAAAGGTTGTGAAAGAATGACCATCAATATTAAAATTTCTAATGACTAGGTAAGATATAGATATTGATATAGATACAGGTAGGTCAATTCCAATCTGTGATGTCAATCTGACCTGTAAGAGGGAATTGTCATCTGTTCAGATGAGGTAACTAAGACTTAGAGAAAGTATGAAACTCGCCTGAGAATACATGCTAGAGTGTAGAAGAGAGACTGAGATGCCATCTGGAATTTGTCTAACTAGAGCTTCACCTCCTTCCAAAGAAAGCTTTTAAGCAGAAGCTGAAGTCTTACAGGCCATTTGCTCTGTGCCCTTGAGCCCTTTTGTGGAGGTGGGGTGTGGAAAGTTCTCTTCCTGTGTTGGATCCCTGTATTTTCCGTTTTAAAAGGAACAGGACACACTGAAAAAGCTGATTAGGAAAGAATAGGGTTCTTTCTGTAGGATAAAGTGAGGCCCGAAGAGACAGTGGTCTCGCCAGGTCTCTCTAAGAATTTCCTGGCATCTGGCTGCAGTATCAGAGTGGCCCCCTGCCCAGTGAATTTACTGACAGGAATCATTGGCCACAACCATCTGACATTGTCCAAGTTGAGGTGTGTGAGCCTCACCTGAATTCCAGAACACTCTACCTTTTAGTTCCTGGAGAAATTGTGTTTCTTCTTTTAAGTAAAAGAAAACTCCACAAGCTAAAGTGGATCACCACACAGGAGCTCTAAAGGGTATTAAGGCCACTCTCAGGAAAGCTTGTTAAGCATGAGGGAGCTTCATTTAGGGGTGTAACTTGGGATATTCCAGCTGCTTACAGGGTCTGGCGAAACAGGCAGGAAGGTGGACTGCTCAAAGGAGCTTAATTAACTCTTCAGAAGCGTTTCCAAAAGTTTTCCACACATTGAATTTTTTTCTTTTGCCCACTGTTCTTTTTATTTATTTGGCTTTTAATAACCAAGGACATCAGAACTCATGGAGAAAAAAATGAGCTGAAAAGAAATATTATCGCTTCTCATCACACTTGGCACAATGTTTCCAAGCCCCTGATGAATGGTTTGGCCCATGAAGACCCTCACTGACCCATGCCCTACAAAGCTCCTCTTTGTCCTTCTGATCTAGTCTCTTCTAGAAACTTCCTAGTTACTGTGTATTTTTCAAGCAAGCTTCTGCTCCAGATGTTTGCATTTGTTCGCTATTTCTCCTATTTCCTGGAACATTTTTACATTTGGGCACTACTCTGCTCCTACTTTATTTAGGTACCCTGAGCATTCCTATAATTTCATTAGAAATAAATTCTCTGATCAACATCCACAGTTCTTAGTTAACATTACCATGATTCTCCTTCCCCTGCTTTTTGTTTCTTTACTGAATTAATAAGTCTTTGTTTACTCTTGTCTCTATCACTAGAAGGCTGAGTCCACAAGTAAAGGAAATTAATTTTGTTCCTTTTTACAGCCCAACAGTCAAGTCAATAAATCCCAAAAGAACACAATGAATGAATGAAATATCAATGTGGAGAAGATGGAGGGAATTAATTAATCAGCAAGTCATCAGATTCTATTGTGTATCTAACCTGGTCTGAGTTTTCTGTGCTAAAGCCAGACTTGCAAAGTTACAGACACAAAGTTCCAAGTGGAAGCTGTTCTTAGAAGGGATAAGTTTCTCTTCTAGTGTAGGTGCCATTTTGTTTTGTTGACAGCCCTTACCTCACACTTCTGACCCCGAGGAATTCATGAGAAAAAAATTATGTATATCCATGAAACACTGAACATCTCAGCCCTCTGCCTAGTTATTTTGAAAGGAAATTTTCTAATATTTAAAAAGATTTTAGGGATTGTTCCCTTCCAGAAACAAGCTACAATAGCAATGGTTGGCTTTATTATATAAGCCCATCTCTCTGCTTGTTTTGGAAAATGTACAGGATTTGTTACAGCATAGGGATTATTGTGTTTGATTTTCTACACATATCCTTGCTTTATTCAAAAACCCAAATTAGATTGAGAAGAACTGTTCCAACGCTAGTAGGTTTCTGTCCCCAATCCAGCAGACTTGAAAAAGATTGTTTCATGTTCACTGTTATGCAGTATTTGCTGCTGTTTGCCAGGGGTAGGTTGAAAGAGTCTTCAGAACAGGGTAAATAGAGTTACTCCTGAAAGAAGGAGATGAAGGTGGAAAACTCAGGGGAAATTGGCCTTTGTGTTTGATGAATGAGTCTTTTTCAGGTATCTCTGTTCTGGTTTTTTTTTTTTTTTTTAAAGAAAATAGAGACACTGTCTTATCTGTCCCCATGGCCATTGTGTGAGATTTGCCTCCTTTGGGGACTCCATTATTTTCCAGGCAGTGAAGTGGAGAGTCAGTGGGGACTTGCAGGAATGCTATGCTTGGAGGCTGTCCCATGGGGGATCCTGCCCAGACAGGCTTCCTATGTGCCCCCTGGGGAGTAGCGCTGAGTCAATAGACCCAATGCCATGAAAAAGAGGAAGGACAAAGGTAGTGCTGAATGGATATGATGATAAAAAGACCCTCGCCCTCTCTGACTTTTTGTTCCTGTCCCCACCACCTCTGCTGCTTCTGGAACATAAGATTTAAGTTGGCAACAACGTTTCTGTTTTGAATTGACCCTAGTTGTGTCAGTCTAAAAGATGATTCTCTATAAACTTGAATTCAAGTCTGCATAGATTTTCTAGTTGGAAGCAAAACAAGAGGAAAGAAAGCATGGTTTGTACCTGCAAGGTACTCTTCTTTGAATTTGGGGGCTATATAGATGCTTTGTGTCTTTCGGAACTTTCTACCTCAAATTGTCTCTTGAAAGGGAACCCAGATTTATGTACCTTTTTTTAGGGTAGGTTTTTCCCAGTTATGACAAATCAAAAAGCAAGATTATTTAATGTAACTTTCTGAACACACTCTTTTCTCTCAGCTGTATCCACAAAATTGACTGAACCTCTTTACCAGTTTGAAACTTAGATTATCAGGATTAGTCTGTCAAGCATAAGTAGAACCTAAAGCATTCTATTCACCCAGAGCTCTCAGAATTGAATTACCTTAGCCAGATGAGACACTATTCAAAACTTTTTCATTTTCCTCGTCATCATCCTGACCTTCTTCACCATTTTATAGGGTCTAACATCAAAACATACATCTCGAGAAGAAGATGTCCCAGAAACCTTTTCACTGAAAGAATCTCATAATAGAGAGTAGCATGATGGGGATGAGTGTTATGATGCTAGATATTGACAAGGATCTCATATGATATTTTTGAATGAATGATCTTATGAAAAAATGTTCATAAAACAGATCTAAATTCTTTGAAACAAAACATTGTTTGACATTCCATCACTTGATCACTTGATCACTTGACTTCCTGTTAATCGTCGATTTGCTTGAGCGGGCACCAGTAACGTCTCCATTTGTCCCTGTCGCGTGCTAGTGTAGCCCAGTGGCATCTGTTCGCTCTAGGAACACAAAGAGCCTCAAACCGATCGTTCATGATCTTGATGAAGAAGTCTGACCATCTGGTAGGTGGGTGGCCATGCGGTCTTTTGACATCCCATGGAATCCATTCGGTAACAGCTCTAGTCCAGCGGTCGTCTTTAAATCTCATTACATGACCAGCCCATCTGATTTTTGACACCTTGGTAAATGAGACAGCGTCCCTGATTCTTGATCGTCGATGGAGGTCGGAACTCCGAATTCTTTCTTTCATTTGAGTGAAACGTGATATTCCAAGCATAGCTCTTTCAATTCCTCTTTGGGAGACCCGAATAGCGTTCTCATCCTGTTTGCGTAGGGCCCAGGTCTCTGAGGCATATGTTAATGCAGGAAGAACAGTGGAATCAAAGAGATGTGCCCAGAGCTGGAGGTTCTTCGTCCTCTTAGCTATTTCTTCGATGCTCTTGAAGGCGTTCCAAGACGCTCTCTTCCTCCTGCGCAGCTCGGATGCCAGGTCATTTGTCATGTTGACTTCTCGACCTAGGTACACAGAGCTGTTGCATTCAGAGATGGTCGTTCCATTGAGAGCGAATGGGGTGTCAGGAACGAGGCTGTTTCTCATAAACATTGTCTTCGTAAGATTTAGCTGTAGTCCAACCTTTCCACACTCACGGTTGAAGTCGGCCAGCATTTGTGCCGCTTGGCTAATGTTTGGTGTTATTAAAACAATGTCATCAGCAAAGCGGAGGTGGCGTAGTTGCTGACCATCTATCTTCACTCCCATTCCTTGACATTCCATAATAATGACAATCAGCATCATTATCACAGTCATTGCAAAATGCTTTGAGTTCATGAAAGCATCTTGAAAATTCATGGGGGACAGCTTTTATACATTATTTTAACTTTAATCTGCATGGCATTCTCTGATGTTATTGTACCCCATACCCCCCACTTTGCCAATAGTGGAAACCAGCTGAGGGAGGAACCATGACTTGTTAAAGGTCATATGGCTGGTATGTGGTGGAACCAGAGTTGAAGCCTCAAACTATTGCTACTGCACCTGATGAAGTTCACATGAAGTGGTACAGGAAAGAAGTACTTCCATTAAAATTCTCAACTTCTAGTTGAGTATGAGTGAAAGGTTTGTTTTGTCTTTTACCCTGAAATGGTAAAAAGGAAAAAAATTTCAAAGAAAAATCATATGTCAGTCTCAAGGAGCCATTTTACCACTGTGCCTAGAAGGTATTCTTTCACATCCAAATCCAGGGAGACAGGTGAAAGAGCAGATTCCAGGATTCTCCAAGAAGCTTGGTCGCAAAGCCTAGAGGCAGTTCCATAGAGTTGAAGAGCACAATGTCTGAAGACGGGTTCTAGCACCCACACATATTAACTGTGTGACTTTAGGAAAGTTTGTCTGCCTCTCTGTAACTTTTTCCTATCCTTAGAATTGAGTGGTTATCACACCTGTTTCATTGAGCTGCTATGGATGAGGGTAAATGAGTCAACATTTGTGAAGTGGTTCAAGCTTATTTGGTGTCAGTGAGTAGTTGTGTTTACTATTTCCAATTACCATCTGGGACTAGCCCTTATTTAAGATCTGACATTCAGAGAATTCAGTGTTGTTGGTCATTCCCTGCCCTTCTATGAAATCAAATTTAGACCTTCCAGGCAGATGTTTAGGGCCTATTTGTTATCTTCTTTCCTTCCTTTGACACAATGCTTAAGATCTACTCTCATCTTTTATTCTGAAATGAGCCATTGACTTTTCTTTGTTCTGTACCCAAAATAGTAAGTTTTGGTGAATTTAACTAGCAAGATAATTCACAGAAGCATAATATTCACCAGTTACTAGGGCTATTTAAATGATATCATGATGGTTGCAGAATGTAAGAAGTCAGGACATTAATAGAGCAGGCTCCATTCTCTTTTGAAAGGATGGCCCAGCATTGTCACATTAAAGTATTCAATTGAAATTCAAAGTGGATATTGATTCTAAAAAGGGATTCCCAGGGGTATGGTGCCACCAGCAGGTCAATCTGTACCTGTGAGGTGAGTGTATCAGCAGCCTGATGGTGCCATCAGACTTTCAGATATCCCAAAATTGCTGCTGTGCCTTTGGCCAGACCCAAAAAACTTGGGGCAAAGTTTACCAAGAAAGCAAATGGCCAAAAGTTAGGTATGTGGGAGACACACCCACAAACCACCTGCGGCTCAGCTATATAATTGGAGGCATGGCCTCTCTGGTTCCTGATCGAACTGCTTAACCGCCATGATCCCAGAGTCTCAGAAACAAATCTCGGAACCCAAAGGCTTTTGGCAGAAATGTGTCCTGTTCCTGCAGTAGGTTACTGGGGCTGGGCCACTCCAGGTGGGAATAGGTTTCGTGCCTTGGCCTGTTCCCCTGGCGGCCTGGTGACCACCATCCTCCAGAGGCCACTGGAGAGTCAGGTTTGGGCCTGCAGTGACGAGACACATGGGGCCTCACCACATGGGGGTGGACCCGACTCTCCCTATCCCAACAAGACCCCAAGTCGCCACCTACAAACAGCCGCTCTGGCTCCTGATCAAGATGATTAATAGCCATGATACCGGAGACTCAGAAACAAATCTTGAAACCCAGCGGCTTTTCGCAGAAATGCATCTGGACTGCATACAAGGTGGCCACCTTATTGGAAAGCCAGGTATGAGCCGGCGGAGACAGGGCAACTGCAGTCTCATGGGAAGGGGGACAGTACCGGCTCGTCCTTCACGCCCTACCGAGGTCATGAGTTGCCCCCCACAAGCGGCTCTCTGGCATGGCCATGGCTCCAGTGGCAAAAGGACTTAATCCAGAGCCCAGAAGCTTGCAGCAGAAAAGTGAATGGACCATGCGTTAAACTACAGCGTCATGCCTCCCCAGGAGGGAAAGGGTGTTGCTCCCTTCCGCCATTTCCCCCCCCACCCCCGGCAGCAAGGTGGCCGCCACCTCAGAGCGTATTGGAAAGCCAGGTATGAGCCGGCGGTGATGGGGCAACTGCAGTCTCATGGGAAGGAAGGCGGTACTGGCTTGTCCTTCATGCCCTACCGAGGTCACAAATTACCCCCCACAAGTGGCTCTCTGGCATGGGCATGGCTCCAGAGGCAAAAGGACTTAATCCAGAACCCGGCAGCTTGCAGCAGAAAAGTGAATGGACCATATGTTAAACTACGGCGCCATGCCTCCCCAGGAGGGAAAGGGTGTTGCTCCCTTCCGCCTTTTTCCCCCCTGGCAGCAGGGTGGCCTCCGCCTCAGAGCTTATAGGAAAGCTAGGTATGAGCCGGCAGTGACGGGGGCAACTGCAGTCTCATGGGAAGGGGAGGCGGTACTGGCACGTCCTTCACGCCCTACTGAGGTCACGAGTTGCCCCCCACGAGCGGCTCTCTGGCATGGCCATAACACCAGACACACAGAAATCAATCTCGTAATTATCTGACTCTTTGCAGAAATCCAAAATTGTGGCCACTTGACATTATATGATTCTCATAACCAGCTATAGAAAACAAAGTATTTCACAATGCCTTTTCAGCAATTCTGATTGTTTGGGGGAAAATTCTAAACAATAATGGTGCATCTTTTGTTGAAATAATGAATGTAATCAATGTAGAGAAGAGTTAAGTAGAAATCATCTGCCTCACAGGCATTTGGAGGGGTGGGAGGGGGGATATACTGGGGTTCTTGGTGGTGAAAAATGAGTACTGGTGAAGGGAAAGGTGTTTGATCATTGTATGACTGAGACTTAAACCTGAAAGCTTAGTAACTTTTCCCACAGTGATTCAATAAATAAATATAAAAAGAAAAATAAATAAATAAAAATTAAGGTGGAGTTCATGCCCAATTCAATCAGCTAATCAGTGGCTGAATAAATAGCAGTACTCCTCCAAAAAAAAAAGGGATTCCCTTCCCCCCCATCCCCCCAGTAAATTCTAGAGTTAAAAAAAAAAAGCTTAAAATACTGTCTGGTTCATAGGAAGTGATTAATAAATAAATACTGAGGACATTGTTAATATTATTTTGAGTAATTCAAATGTTCTGTCTCCCAAGTCTCTGACAGATCCAAAAACCACATTGCTTTTTATTTATTGATTTATTTTGTTGTTGAGTTTCCAGGGACCACATCTGGCATTGTCATAGAGCTGGGAGTAAACCCAGAGACTCACCCACTAGGGCCATATTCCCAGCCCCACAGAGTCTTTTACATTTTTAAACTACAAAGCCTGAGGGTCGGAGATGAATACAGCAGCTAGGGTGCTTATCTTGTGCACATCAGACCTGGGTTTGATCCCCAGCATTATAAATAATATCCCAAGCACTACCAGGAGTGATTTCTGAGCATGAAGCCAGGAGTAAGCCCCAAGCACAGTTAGCTATCACCACAAAATCAAAATAATTAATTAATCAATAATAATAAGCCATCATCTGCCCCAAGGCTAAATTCAAATCTCCATTTTCAAAAAGATATAAACTGCTTACAACTTTATTGGATTAAATTTCTTTAACTGCAATAAAGCTTGGGGTCCCATTTCAAGGAATCCCTTAAGGACAGACTAATGTGTACCCACCCAAAGGCACATTGACACACAGAGCATGAGTGACTTCAGAAGAGAATTTTGATGATTGGACCTGATATTTCTGGAAAACAGTAATGGTCACTTAAAACAATTGTATGAGGAGAAAAGTCCCACGGAATCATCTCATAGACTCTAATGTGCACTGTTGAAATTGTTAGGGGTGTTTTGTGTAAGAAAAGTGACTTGAGAGACAGAATAGGGGTTAAAGTGCGTGCCTTATATGGTCTCTGCCACCATATGGTTCCCAAGCTCCAGAGTACCACAACCTGTGACCCACCTCCACCCTCCTTAAGGCTCCCCTTTCCCCAAAATAAGCTCAAGTTCCAAGTCCTATCCACCCCCAGCAGTGTAAGCCTGTTTGGAACTAGGGTCCCTGTCCTGAGATGAGGTCAGACTGGAGCATATGGGCCCTGATCCAATATGGTGGGTGTTTTCAGAGAAGGGGAGAAATATGGAGCAGGACAAACATGAGAGGAGCTGGCCACCTGAGGGAGAGGCCGAGCGTGGAACTGTGAGTGCTAGGCCAGACTCCGGGCTGCAGAAGCTGGATCCTCCCTCAGACACTCTGGGGAAAGCATGAGTCAGTCAACAGCTTAATTTCAGTCTTCCAGCCTCCAGAACTGTGAGGGAAAAAAATAATTTATCTTAATTTCAGCCACCCCGTGTGTTGTTGAGACGGTCCTAAGGAGCCAGGAGTGCAGATATTTTTGACCTGTGACTTGCAAATCAGTATAATTAAGGTATTCTACTCCTCTTAAAAAAAATACTAAGAAGGATGCCATTTTTTAAATTCTCAACTCAGAAAAAGAAAAAGAAAAAGAAAGCACAAAATCCAAATCAAATCCTCTATTTTTTTTCCCCTAAGAAGTAATTAAACAAATTTAAGGTGGTGGCGGGGGCTAGCTTCACTTGATTTCCAGTGAATAGTGTTGATGAGGCGGGACCATTGCTTCCTTCAGAAAATGCCCTGTAAAAAGCAAAATCTGAATGCTGTGTTTACTAAAGTGTTACCATATGTTGGTTGATTAACAAGTTGTCAGAATATTAGGAGTTCTTGGCTGATTGCGGGAAGGAGCATCTGTTTGCTGAATCTTTTATCTAATGTGTGTACAGACACCACCAGGTTTGGCACTCTGCCTAAATATCAGATATAAATTCCTGTAGTATTTTGCCCTTAGAGAGTAGCAATGATATCAGGCTTTAAGACGTTTATTCTCAGAAAAGCAGATGAAAGAAAAGCCAATGAGATGACGTGCATACATAAGAGCATTATGTATCATTCAGAATTTATTTACTTTTATACCTTCTATCATCCCCCACAAGTGAGTCCTGGTGTGTTGCTTGCAGAGTTATTTAAGAAGATAAATTTCTTTTAGAGACATTTGTTGCTTTACCAGTTGATAGAGCTTAATAATGCCTGATATTCATAAAGTGGCATCAAGTTTATAAATGCTTTTACATAGGATTCTCAAAACCCTGTCAAGATGGCAAGATTATAAAGTCATAATACATTTCCCAGATGAAGAATCTGAAATTGCAATGAGAGAAATCTATCGTGATGATTGTTGGTGGAACCAAGACAGAGTCTGGTCTTGTGAATTCCGTCTTTACACCCCACAATGCTTCCCATAGTGGGTGTTACTGTGGGAGGAAGGGGACTCCAGACCTATCCAGGGTGGATGGTCATAGCTTCAACTTTGACTGTAATTGGAGGATCCTTTCTGTTTGTTCACTTCAGGACACGGATTTCAGGGTTGGAGAGTGAGGCATCCAGTTGCTAAGAGATTTTTTTTCCCCCTACTAATCTGTAGACCAAATTTGCTTGGTCACTAGGCCAAATAAGTTTGGGGACCTCTGACACCACCTACTAAATTTGATATAGAAAAGTTCTGTACCTTGTAGGGAGTGGTTAAGTCGGGGGGAAATCAAAGCTTTTCTTTGGATTTTCACCACCTCCTTTGGATTGTCAGCCACCATAAATGGGGCTGTGTTCTTTTTCAATCACAGACTTGAAGAAAGAAAACCTTTCTTTACCCTTTCGGATTCACCAGGGGTAATCTGCTTATTTAATTGGCAAAAAAAAAAAATCAGATTGATGGGATAAAAGAATAAACACTTTATTCATTTTGTGTCTGTATGAGAGCAACTTCCAATGGGGTGCTTGGGCATGGTTGCTGGTGGGGGCCTTGGCTCTCCTGTGCAAAGCCTGAGGACAAACCTTTTGAGTCTCTCCCCCAATCCCATCATCTTTTTAATATTGTGTGTGCATGACAGTTCTGAGAAAAGGAGGGAAACTCCAAGAGGTGGTTAGACTCCAACTTCTAGGCTATTTTCACAAAGGCTTGCTTTTGTTTGGGCTTCCAGGGATGATAAATTATGGGAAAGTGCCTCGAAAGTAAATGGGGAAGCTCCAGGAAGATAAGGGTTATTTTTGTTCGGTTTGTTTATGCCATCTCATCCCAGTGCCAGCTCTGCCTCCAGTGATAAGCATTGCTCTCCTCTCCCTGGTATGAGCACAGGGGACCCCTGCACTCAGGGAATGTTTCTCCTGTGTCAGCTGTTTCTTAATTGCTTTTACCTCAGAACCATTCCTCTGCCCAGGTGGGATACTGGGGAATGGAGTGTTTTTGCCTCCACTAATCAGAACACACAGGAAACAGCAAGTTGGGAGAAAGGGACTCTCCATGCTGGGTGAGAAGTTAAATGTATATTTTGATAGTTCTATTTCCTTTGACCTTTCTCCACATGCCTGATATTAGAACTAAGTACTTTCATGAGGTGGCATACACCCCCTTTTTCTTTGGCCTTGATTATCCTCTATCTTTACAATATCCTTGAAGATGCTGCTCTTATATATAGTGTTTTAGGGAAGTGGGGGCATATTATGGAAAGGAATGTATTTCTGCCTCTACATCCCCAAATATTAGACCCTCTTTCAAATTGCAAGTCAGATATGACTCTGGGGAGTTACTTCCTGTTGTTCCTTTCTTAAATGTGGGAGTGGGGAACAACACCTTCACCTCTGTCCTCTATGTTCAGTGACTGGGCCCTGTGAATCCAGAGACAAAACAGTAGGAGAGAAAGTTTCTCTCATATGCAGAAAATGAACATCACACAATAGGATTTTTAAAAATTCTTAGAATTCAGGCCTGGGATGACCCAAAGATTTGATCTCCAGCACCTGCATGGCGTCCAGCATGGATGGCAGTAGTCCTGGGCATCACTGGATGTGACTTAACCCTTCCCCCATCCTAGATTCAAGTGTTAACTCAGTTTTCATTAAAGATAATAAGATGTGTTGGGGCTGGAGTGATAGCACAACAAGTAAGGCATTTGCCTTGCACACAGCCAACCCGGGTTCGATTCCCAGCATCCCATATGGTCCCCTGAGCACTGCCAGGAGTAATTCCTGAGTGCAGAGCCAGGAGTAACCCCTGAGCATTGCCGGGTGTGACCCAAAAAGAAAAAAAAAAGATAATAAGATATGGAGAAATGATGGGGGAGGGGAGGAGGTGTGGGCTCCCTGGGGGAGTTAAGGATGGGAAGGTAAGTTAATGGGGAGGACTCAGAAGAGGAGGAGTTAGTCCGGCTTCTGAGGTGACTCTCACACAGCCGTCTTCTCAGCGCCTTCACCCCTTCCTGATGCAGGAGAGGGGAGAGGGCCCCTCACAAAGGGAAATCAAGGCAGCAGATACAAAGACCGGGGATTCCTCTTGAATTGACTTTTTTCTCGGTTGTCTTCAAGTCTAATCCTTAGGCTAGTGTGGTATATTTGGAGGTGATAGGTTCTGTTCCCCTGCCATAGAGACAAAGGATCGAGAGCAGTCCCTTCCCTGTATTTCCAGTCCAAACCCTTCTTTTGGGGAACTGAGTTTCAGCAAACTGGTGCACTTCTCCCCTCAACCTTTGTTCCTCTCAAATCCTGCCCTGATGTGTCCATTTACGGTTTATTTCCCCAACTTCTTCCCTCACACATTATACCTCTTTTCTCACAATCCCAAATTGATGTCTCTAATTGTCATACCTACTACTCTCACCCAATCCGATGACTTTGTTTTCTGGGCCTTTTGGACAATCTTTGTCAGAGGAATGGATTTGACCATCTGTCATCTCTTTCTTGTGTCCAGCGGATATACAATGATGTGCATTTTTCTGCTCTTTCTATCTCACCTCTTGCTCCCTTTTGGTCTCTTTTATCATTTTATCTTTTATTTTTTTCATCTCTGCTCCTCCCCGCTTGCTCTCTTCATCTTGGAGTGTAATTTTCCAAAGGGAAAAACTAAGGATAATCCATAGCAAAATTCTCTAGGGTTGGTGTTGGAAGATCAGTTCCTAAAATGAATCTGTTTGGTGGCCCTGGCTTTGCAGAGATTGTTCTGCAGAGTAGAGTTTATGGATCCCCAATCCAGAGCCAAGATCCTTGGTAATTGTATCCATTCGACAATTACGTGAGCACAAGCAAGGTGTCAGATAGCTAGGGTATACCACTGATCCAGGCAGATGCCCACTGTCTTGCACTTTGTGACCCAGTTTGAGAAAATGACAATGAACAAGGCTTCCAGGTCTGGGGTCTCCTCTGACAGAGGAGATATAAAGTGCTCTGGGGATAGGAGACAGGGGGACCTGAACTGGCCTCAGCAAGTATCAGAGAATGCTTCCTTCAGGAGCTGAGTCCTGAAGAAGGAGTAGGCCTTATCTAAGCAAAGGGAGGGAGGAAGGCGATGCTGAAAGCTTGAAAGTGGAAATGAGTGTAGCATCTTGGCTGGGTCAGTGAGCAAAGTAAGCATGAGCAATTCTTCAGACATGGGAGGAAGAGGATCTGGAGAGGGAGCAAGTGACCTGTCCAGAATAGGCAGGACCTTGAAGCCACTCTCAGAAATGTGAGAAGTCATGGAAAGGGGATGGCAGGATCTGTTTTTATCTTCCAGAGATTTCAGCTTTAGAATGGAGGAAGAGATAGGACCACACAGAGAGAGTACAGCAGTAGGGTGCTTGCCCTGCACACAGCTGACCTGCCTTCCTTCCAGCCCTGCTATCTCATATGATCCCCTGGGTCCTGCCAGAATGTTCCATGAGTGAAGAGCCAGGAGTAATCCCTGAGCACTACTACTGCTTGTGGCCCCCAAAATATAGCACTGCACTGCATTATCCTCCCGTTGTTCATCAATTTGCTCGAACAGGCATGAGTAACATCTTACAATAATTGTGAGACTCGTTGTTACTGTTTTTGGCATGTTGACTATGTCATGGTACTTTCCAGGCTTTGCCGTGTGGGCAAGATACTCTCGGTAGTTTGCCGGGCTCTCCAAGAGGGGCACAGGAATCCAACACAGGTCAGCCTTGTGCAAGGCAAACGCCCTACCCACTGTGCTGTCGCTCCAGCCCAGCCCCAAAAATAAAAAGGAAAAAATAAAGAGAATGGAGGAAGAGAATACTAGAGAATGCTTAACTGGGAAGCTCTGGGAAAAATCCTGAAAAGAGAAATGGATGGTTCTCAGAGTAGTGGGAGGATTGTTTCAAATGGTTCTTTAAGATAGAATAGGTGGGAATGAGTCCTTTACTGTACATAGAGATGAGAGCAAGGGAAAGGCCAAGGGCATTGCTCCTTTGGTTTGATAACAGTTGCTGGAACTCTAGAACATGGAAGGAGAGCTGGAGTGTGGCTGGGTTCCTGGATCCTGAGGGAACAGTTATAAGTTAATTTCCAGGTACACTGGTTTCGAAGTATCTAGAAAAATGCTCAGAGAAATTAGCCTGTATTTTCTATTTCTCATGGAAGGGATGGAATCTAAGAGGGAATTATAAAATGTAGGTGAGCACTAGCAGGAATCCGGTAAGACCACACATACTTCTCCATCTAAGGAGTTCCTTTTTTTTCTTTTTTTTTTTATCTCAGTATCACCATGGAATCATCATGTAAAACAATCCATCTTCAAAAGTGACTCTTCTCTCTAAAGAGAGGATGATGGCTTTACTTGAATTTCTTTGAAGTTTGTTTGGGTTGGGATGTGGGTTGGACTCTCCACCTGTTTTCCTGTTTGATCATGTGGTGGGTTCAGGTTCTCTGGAGGTGTGTGTGTGTGTGTGGGTGTGTGTGTGTGTGTGTGTGTGTGTTCTTTGGAGTTAATCTGTAAAAACAACCTTGTGTTACTCTGTGTAGCATATTAACCAGTGCAAGATGAACCTGATAGACTGGAAAATAAGAGAGCACATAACTTGTTCCAAAAAGAGACCAACAACAGTAAAAAACAAACAGAAATCCCCCCCCCGCCCCCCAAAAAATAAATAAATAAAGCAGAACAATGTTATTTTGTACTGGCATTGAAAATCCTTCTAGTGAAAATTCATATCCAGTGAGAAGTTTGAGGAGATTCTTTACAAAGGAAAGCTTGTCCTTGATGAGGATGTCCTCCAGTTATAGACTGGTTTACATTTGAAAATGACTATTCAGTTATAGCCACATTTCCATAAAATAAGATATTAGAAAGTCACAAATTCTCCTTCCTGTCTCCTCTCATTTTTCTTCCCCCCTTTTTATTCATCAGTGGTTTCACAGTCATCTTCACAGAGAAGGAGGCTAAATTACTCACTGTCTTCTCAAAGTCATTACCGTGAATCTTTACTAAGTTTCAAACATGATACAAAAGTCACTCTAACTAAGCAGAATGAGGGGAGGGGACATTCATCTGGTTACTTCAGTGCTCGTTCCCTTCATTTCAGAGGAATAGTCTTTCCTTGGTTATTCTTAGCAGCAGGAGCCCCTGCCTTCTGTTTTAGGAGTCATGAATGAACCCAGGTAGGCTGATGATTTCTCCTAGAATAAGTCGGAATGAGCCCACCTGCAGACACAGAACACAACCAGAACCACAGCTCAGGACAGTCTCTTACATCACTGAAGACACAGGCCCTGCCACCCTTCCCCATTGCAAAGGAAATAACACCACTTCCTCTCAAGCACATGCATCCCTCACAGAATAGAGTTGGTGGGTTTATCAAAGCCTATCTCCTTGGGGGTCTGTGCAATGGCACTCATCTCTGTCTGAGTGACACCCAAACACCCAGGGACAGCAGCCTTGGTTGTTATGGGTCTCATTTGTACAGACAGCCATTTCCAGGGCACAGAGAGGACAGGGTAGGGAGAACCCAGGGTAGGATGTGGAGCTGTGTATTGTGTGTAAAAGCTCTGAGGTGTTCTAAGGTGGGTGCAGGATTTCTGTTCAGCCCGGGATGGCGTGCTTTCTTATTTGCAATACTTGAAATGTGCTGAGTCCCACAGGAGTTGCTGGGTAACGAATGGGGATGAGAGATAATTCTGTTTGAGTAAGAATGGGAAGATCTTTCCCTTTTTCCTACTTTCCATGTGGCAGTTGTACCTTAATCTGCTTTCTGGAACATCTGCCCTCAGCAGATGTTTCTTTTAGATGGTGCATGTTGTTTTTTAATTTTAATATACCTAGTAAAATCCTTTTCATGAAGAGATTTTTGTGAAAAGCCAGATCTTTTCTCTAATGCAAATAAACTGCCATTTAGATAGCATCTTCTTGCAGCTACTCCCTCTGACTCAGCACTTTCCAAGAGCGCTATCCTCAACCCCGCTGTTCAGAGGACCCAGATGCAGCCCTCAGCCCTTCCTCTCCTCTGGACGGTCTTGGGGTGCCCACTGCTGCCTGAGGAAGGATCCAGAGACAGGGGAGGCAGCTGGTCACAGAGCAGGTGTAGGGAGTGGAGAATGGTCCCACAGTGGATACAACTAGAGGGAGAAGCAGGATTGGAGTTTGGTCTTCCGGATTTCTTCAAAAGCTCTATTTCCCATGCAGTCTTTAAGTTAAAATCCTTTGACTGGTCCCGGGTTGGAAGTCTGCCTCAAATGCTGGGGCAGGAAACAGTTGGGACAGAAGGGACCACCATGACAGAGATCATTGAAAATGATCGTTCTGGATAAGAACTGTGTGCTGAAAACAGGTAAAGGAACAAACATGCTAACGTCTCAGTATCTGTAATGCAAACCATAATGTCCCAAAGAGGGGAGAGAGAGAGATGGAGAGAGAGAGAGAGACAGAGAGAGAAAGAAGGAAAGTGCTTGCCATAGAGACTGACTGGGAATGGGTGTCAGGAAGGAAACTGGGGACATTGGTGGTGGGAAATGTACACTGGTAGAGGGATGAATTTTGGAACACTGTATGATTGAAACCACGGTCAACTTTGTAACTCTATCTCATGATGACACAAAAGTAATAAACAAATAACTAAATAAACAGAATAAAAACACACTGTCACTGTCCTCCCATTGTCCTCGCATTGCCCAGTAACATCTCCATTGTGAGACTTGTTGTTACTGTGTTTGGCATATAGAATATGCCACGGGTAGTTTGACAGGCTTTGCTGTGAGGGCGAGATACTCTTGGTACCTTGCCAGGCTCTCCGAGAGAGGCAGAGGAGTTGAACCTGGCCAGGCCAGGCAGGCTGTGCGCAAGGCAAACACCCTACTGCTGAGCACCAAGAAAAAAGTAAAACAGACAGCAAACTACTGAAGGCAGAGAAAAAACCTTATAACTTCAATTCCAATCAATTCCATAATTACCTAGTGCCAAACAGAAGCTGAACGGTGCCAGAGGGCAGAGTGAGTGATGCAAATGAGAGACCCTTTGGAACTGGGGTATTGTCATGACAGTACTTGAAAGCTTATTGTTTTTGCAGCTCATCTCTTTGAGGCTTACATTTTACTTAAAGGTGGTCAGGGAGGTTAGGGAATGAAATAATTTAATAGCTAAGTAATTTGAAACTCTTCAAACAAACATTGCAAACAAACACAGATATTACAGAGCTGACTAAAAATGTTGCCTTATTTTTAAAGATAAAGTGCTGAACTTCAAAGACACCACCACGTGCATGCAGCTTTGAGGTTACACCTTTAAATCACCAAGGTGCTTGCTTGCTCTCCATTCTTTGCTGAGAGGGGCTACTTCCTAACCAGGCAGAAACAGTTAAAGAGCACAGAAGCAACTAATTAGTGAAGGGAGATGGAGAAATAGAGGCAGGGCCCTTTTCTAGAACTGGACTCTCCAGATTGAGAAAGGAAACCCATGTCCTGGCAGCAGAGAAGAGGAAGAAATTGGGAAAAGCTTCATCATGGTGGGTTCACTCAGCTCCTAAACTTACATGAGCAAAAGCAAAAGAGAAAAAGAATGAGAGAAAGGAGCCCAGGGAAGTCAAAATGTGACAAGGGAGGAAGGAGGAGGTTCACGTGAGGAAATTTTGAGCTAAATGTTGAATCTGACATTGGGTTTTTAATCCTCAAGGCTCTGGTTGAGGGGGTGGATCAGGACTGTGAAGAAAGGTTCAAAGACACAGTGGATGAAGTTTGTTTAGAAGTGAATCAAATGGAAGAAAGAGGATGAGAGATTATACTGGAAGTATCATCTGACCCATAGAATGTAGAGTTGAGGAAATGAAGAAAATGAATTGGGGAACAGAGAGTGAAAGTGATGATGATGATGATGATGATAAAATAAACCCGAGCAATAAAGAAAACAAAGATACAACTTCTAAATAATAGGTATCTCCGCAAAGAAGAAAAGGTATACAGTCATCTGTCATTTATGGACAAGTTATGCTCTGATAAATGCAGCATGTGGCAATTTCATCATTGTGAATGCCAGAGTGTCCAGACACAATCCCAGATGGTAGACCCTACCTTGCTTCTTGGCTTTGTAGAGGAATCACTGTAGAAGACAGTCTCTCATCAACTGAAATGTTATGTGGGTGGATGACAGTAACTATAGCCGAGGATAAATCAAGAAACTTTTCTGAAATAAAATACGTAGATCTACATATTAAAAATACAGAATCAGAGAAAAAGGATCTGGACCAAATCCTGAGAGGAAAATCAACTCTGAAAGGCAGGAGTAATAGGTGTAAAATTTTGGGAGATGTCATGACTGAAGAATTTTATGATTAACATTGTCATTCAAGCATAAAGGTAAAGGGTTTCATTTATTTTATTTTTTCTTTTGATTTTTTTATCTGGTTGGGCTGGAGCGATATCACAGCTATAGGGCGTTTGCCTTGCACTCAGCCAGTCCGGCCAAGCCGGGTTCGATTCCTCTGCCTCTCTTGGAGAGCCCGGAAGGCTACCAAGAGTATCCCACCTGCACAGCGAAGCCTGGCAAACTACCCATGACATATTCAATATGCCAAACACAGTAATAACAAGTCTCACAATGGAGACATTACTGGGCCTGCTCGGGCAAATCGATGAACAATGAGAGGACAGTGCTACAGTGCAGTGCTACAGTTTTAATGAAAAGGCAGTGGGTATTTGTACTCAAGAGGTTGCTTGAAGAACTAACTAGAATATGTGTTTCTACTTTGATGGCCGAGTCAGCCATTGAAGTGGGTATCATCGGTCCATTCCACCTCAAGGAGAAGAACCCCCGCCCCCCTCTCACACACACACAAACACTTCCACCACCACTTTCAGGAGGAGCAGAGCAGACCCTGTGGGAGCACAGGATGGTATCTGAAAAGGTCCTGTTCACGGGGCTAGAGAGGTCGAGTCCTCATCGAGAAAGGATAGGGAACAAGCAACAAAGAATAGGAAATGAGTGTATGAAACTACATAGCCAGGGTTGGAAGACGAGATGCACTCGAGCTCAAAAATAACTATTATGTGGCCCCAAGAGGTCATTTCCAGAGGAAGCCAAGCAAATCTATTTTTAGAAGGGCTGATTTTGCAGACTGGTGGGCACCAAGGTGGTCTTTAACTCCCCTTCGCTGGTAAAGCCTCCTGAGGCCCACTCCATTGTATTAGCCAACTAAGCGCCAGGTTTCTGCTTAAGGGAACCAGCCAGGTCATTATCTTACACTCTGGAGGAAGAACAAGATAAGGGAAACATTCTTCACATTTTCTCCACTGTTCCTGCCCAGAAGAGTTTGCTGACCTTTATTTGCTTTCTTATCTTGTTTTGATGGTTTAGGTAACATGGTTTCAATAGTGGTCAAGTTTATGGTATCATGCACAAAGTTAACACATCCCACCACCACGAAGCACCCCTATCCCTCTGTCACCTCTGGTAAATGCTTGGCCTTGGATTATGAAACTGATTTAGCATGTGTAAAAGTGTGAGCAGGGGAATTAAGACCGAGCCAGTGGTTTTTCATTTTGAATCATTCTTATAAATGATTGACTCGTGGGTACAGACCAATGTACCGCAATCATTTTGCTTAAAACCTCTTTGAGGACCAGAGGTATATTTCAGAGGGCCAAAACACATGCTTTGATGCAGTAGCCCCAGCATCAAAGAGACTCGGCACCTTATTTTGTGTCCACCCCTCTCCCCTGTCACCTCTGCATGCATGCAAGACATGCAGAAACCCTGGGTTTGAGACTCAATACTGCATTGTCTCCCTATCACCTCTGAAAGTGACACTAAAGTCGCTTTAAGGTCGCTGTTTGGGGACAAACCAGCACTTGTCCCCAACACTGGGCCCCAAAACCAAATAAATAAAAATAAAGACACGTGTGACCCAAGTCAGATAAATACTATAGTGGGTAGGGTGCTTGCCTTGCACAACCCAGTTTGATCTCCAGCACTACATCTGGTCCCCTGAGTCCCACCAGGAGTGATCCCTGGGTGCAGAGCTAGAAGTAAGCCCCGACCCCCACTAGATACTGCTCAAAAAACAAAAACCAAAAATGTAAGTATGACTCAGAGATAAGGAAGCAGCTCCACGTGATAACTGCCTCCCTATAAAACTTCCGAATTCCCATCAGAAACAGGAATTCTTTCCTACCCTGATTCTCCAGACACACATGCACATGCTTTAGTACCCAGAGCAATGCGTAGTCAGGGGTAGAGAGAGAACTCAATGGGCATGAGCACATGCTTTGTACACTAAATCCCCAAGTTCAATTTCCGGCATTGCCTGTTCTCCAGAGCTCTTGTGGGGACGGCAGGGTAGGCTCCCAAACACCATTGGCTCCCCCACAAAATAGCCAGGACAGTAGCCCCAAGCCCCAGACTACAGCCTGTCTCGGTCCTCACCTGGACTCCCTCTACCTCCTCTGTAGAATGAGGCAGCAGCTCCACTCACCTGCCACATTTTGGAGCAAGTGTGAGACAAGGCCTCCCCCCCCACAGCAGGAGCACCCCATCTGATAAGCGCAAGGAGCCAGGTAGAGCCTCCCCCCATATGCGCTCCTATCTCTAAGAACCCCAGAATTAGAACGAGCCGTGCCAAGGTCAGCAGGCTGCTGACTGGCTGTTTTCTTAGCAACTCCCCTCCTTTGGCATTTACTCCCAGAAGTGCCAGTCAGAGCTCTCCACTGCTCAGAGCCAAAGGAGACAGAACACATTTGACAGCAGTTCAGTTCTCTGAGGAGATGCAGCCCGGCCCTGTACACAGATGTCGTGATGGTGCCCGCGAGTCATACGCACACTTGGGTACGGGGATCCCACATTGGGTTGGGATATGTGACCCCTCAGGTTACAGGGTGCACTTGTGACCCCCCCATCCTCTCTAGGCTCACACACTGCAAGGTGCTGAGCCCCCAGACACACATCTGGCTGTGGTGCCGGGATCACACTTGGAGCAGGCAGGCAGCACCAGAGATCAAACTCAAAGCCTCTTGCTTTAAGGTATGAGTGTAGCCAGGGGCCTTTTCTCAGCTGCCCTGAGTAGATGGCTCCATGGAAGCGCAAGTGTAGAAGTCTGTCCTGCTGTCCTTCTAAAGCATTGTCAGCACTGTGTGAAGATACTCTGCGCTGTGCCTTGAGAATTAGGCTTGAGGCCACGGACATGTAAGGCTCATTCTCCCATCTCAGCCACTTCTGGCCCCAGTGCTGTTTTATTCCTGTGTCACCATTTGTGTATACACAAGCTGATTTTTTTTGGGGGGGGGGAGGGCAGTGCATGGTGGGAGGCCACAACAGGTGGTGCTAAGAGCTTACTCCTGGCTCCATGTTCAGAGATCATTCCTGCACCCAAGGACCCATATGGGTGCCAGGAACTTTTCCCCTGAACTCTCTGGCCCCCACATGTTGATTTTTGATGAGGCACATCTGAAACCCATATGAAGTCCTATATAGCACAGTTATATATAACATTAAATTCCATGACAGTTCTGTGAGGGGGAAAATGTTAGCAGGCAATCTTACCCCACATACTGTTGTTTTTTTCACAACACAGTTCAATTATTTGAGCTGATTTCAAGACCGATGTGCTCCCCAGACAGATTGTACCAGGTAAAAGAGACAAGTGGCGGGGGGGGGGGGGGGGGGGGGGAGAGGGAGGAGGGTGGCTGGAGCGATAGTACAGCAGGTAGGACACTTGCCTTGCATGTGACCAACCTGAATTCAATTCCCATACATCCATCTGGTTCCCTGAGCCCACCAGGAGTGATCCCTGAGCGTAGAGCCACGAGTAACCCCTGAGCATCATTGGGTATGACCAACCCCCCAACTCCTCAAAAAGAAACACACAGTGGGCAGAGGAGGCCCATTCTCCCTTGAGGAGCACTAGTAAGCGTTTTCAAATGTCTGCAGGAGAAACCCCAGCCAGGTTCGTGAGCCTGTTGCTGTGACCTAATTTTCCAGGACATCCCTGGAGACCAATGGTTTCAAGTCCCCCAGCTTGTGGCCCAGGCTTCCAAGAAAAGCATATTTGGGACAGTGACACAGGTTCAGAACTGCAGCCCCCATCCTGATGAGGACTCCTGACATCCCTCATGGACTGGTGGACCACCAGGGTCCAATGATTTCAGGTGACAGGACAGGTCCAGAGCCATAGAGGACCCTGGGACACCTTAAGAAAGGGGCCAAATACTCCAGAACACCTACGCCCACTTTGACAGATCACAGGCTTTCTAGGATTTTTCCTGGCTCACCTGGAAATAATATTCACTCTGAATCAGTCAAGCCTCACCCGAGGTTTTATGCCCCCATCCAGCAGACACAGCTGGCCAGTCCAGTCTGTGCCGAAACTGTGACCAGCCAAGGGAGGGTCCTGCCGAGTTATAAATTCAGCGTCAGAGGCTTCTTCTTCATCTTTCCCGCAGTCGGGTCAGTTATTACTTGTCTTTCTTTAGCTGTAGGGAAGAATTCTCTAAGTGGCTGCTATCTGACCTGAACAAGAACGATGGCTTAAATGGTTTCTCCTTGAGGAAATCACGGAGCTGCTCCATGTGCTAATCTGGATTGCTTCATCTTTGTCAACATCAGGGCAAAAACGCTCTGTTGGCCGCATCTTGGCTCCCGAAGCAGGCTGGGCATCAGGAAGGGCATTTGTTTTGTCTTGCTGTTTTTGTCCTCTCTGGCATTCTTGTCACAAAAAGACCCATGGGCATGTACTTTGGAATGTTAGTTCAAAGCTAATGTAAGGGACTGGAAAGATATCATGGTGGGTTGGACACTGGCTTAGTACATGGCTGACTGGGATTAGGTCCGATCCCCGGCATCCCATATGGTCCCCAACGACCACTGGTAATGATCCCTGAGTGCAGAGCCAGGGGTGAGATCTAGGATCCCCTGGTATGGCTTCAAAACCAAAAGTAAATAAATAAATTTTTAAAAATCTAATATAAAATAACTTGGGGTGGGGGGGATGAGTTGATGTGGCCCCAAGTCCATCCTCGGAGAGAACATGACTGGAAGTAATTCCTGGGCTCCATGGTCCCCTGTCAGACCAAACCCAGCTCCTCCATTTATTCAACTCAGTAGCCGTTTGACCTTTGCTCCTCATTTGCAAAAAAAAAATAATAATAAGAGGGTCACTGGAATGAACTTAGTGGTGGAGTGTCTGTTCTGCAAGCACGAGACCCCAAGTTTAATCCCCAGAATCTCCTCACAACTGTTTCGGATCCCCAGAGCCACCATAAAGTGTGGTGGAGGGTACAGCCCCATGCAGCTAAATGCGGGAGCACCACAGACACCTCTCCCCAAATGTGGTGCAGCATCACGACTAAAAGAGCATAAGCGGTGTCAGGACCACTGTGTGAGTGCTACCAGCAAGTGTGGGCAAACCCCACTCTGCTGGACAACATCCACGGGAAGGGGGTTAGGAATGATCATAGCAAAGACAGTCATGTGGCAACAATTGCAACCTTCTTCCCGGGGCAGTGGGAGGGTTATGCATGAAAGTTGGAGGATACTCGTGGTGACTGACACATCCTCTAGGGGACAGTGGTTAAAAGGCACCATGAACTGCACGAGTCACTTTGCTCACCGAGTCCTGATCATGCATAAAATCAGACAGGGACCTGAGCAGACAGAGAAGACCACAGGGTTACTGCTGGTTCAATCCCAGCACCGCGTAGGCCCTCCGAGCAACTTGACCAGGAGTGATCCCAGAGCACAGACCAGAAGGAATCTGGCCATTGCCAGGTATGGTCCCAAGTCCAGAAATAAAAACAAAAAAAATTTTTTTAATTTAAGTGATGGAGAAAGAGACCAAAATACTAGCTTGGTGACCTGCCAAGCTCACAGGACCATATAGTTCGGGTTTAGGGCTGTAGTTGGTAGCACTCCAGCATGAAGCTAGTCATCTTCCAGCACCTGCAACCCCCAGTTGGAGCATCAGTTATTGACCAGTTCCTCCTCTCTTGGCAGGAGAGAAGGATGGGCAGGAGGGCCTGGGACAAACCCTCTTTCTGGAAAGCCCAGAATGAAGCATCTTCGCCCCGTGGGCATCAGAGCTAAACAGGGTGGCCACTCTAAGCCCACACCTACACACACACCCCACCCTTAGGAATCCGGGATGCTGCAGGGGAATTAGAGGAGAGGGGGTTCTCTGCAGTGAGACTGTGAAGGGCAGAAACCACACCAAATCCTGGCCCTTGTTTTCACTCCCAGACTGGGTGGCTGCACAGTGCTCCCGCCTGTAGCCCAGGCAGACTGGCTTTGCCTGCATGGTCTGCCTATTATTGCTCTCCATCAGTTTTACCACTCATGGTGCTCGGGGTGCTGGGGAGCGGAGGGGAAGCAGGGGGGACTAGCTGCAGGAAGAGGACAAACAGACCCACTGACTGTGCTCATGGACCCCAGAGCAGCAGCCCTGGATCTTTCCAGACTCTACCTTCTCCAGCCCTCACATGCCCCTACTGCTTCCCACAAATCATTGACCTTGGTATGGAATTGAACAGACACTGAACAAAAGGTGGGGGTCAGGAAGAGCAAGATGGGCTCAATCCTAGTGCTCGCTCCCTGCAAGCGCCCATTGCTGGGTTTGGTTGGTCAGGGACACCTTCAGGCCTCGGAAAGATAGCAGTCAGCACCCCAACTGCAGTGCCGCGAGGGTATGAGCTGAGCCCTGCATGCTAAAAGTCTGGGGTCCCTCCCACACAACCCCCGCCACCACACACACACACACACACACACACAGAGGGTCTCTCCAGCTCTGCCAGGAGTAGCCCTCAAGCACCGATGGATTTGGCCCACCCCCCCACCCCCACCTGGAGATCCACTTAGACACTTTAAAAGAGTGTGTTGTTTATCTGGGGCAGCCAACACTGTGCTGCCCTTGACACATCTCCCCCATTTGGAGGTTCACAGCAGCTGACCCCTCTAAGCTCCTCCACATCTGGCCTCTGCCAGTAGACTCCAGGCCAAAACCCCAGTGAGTCCTACTGCTCAGCTAATCTTAGGACATTTTCCTTACTGTATTCCAGCTAATTTCAGGATGGTTTCCTTATTGTATTCCATTTTAATCTTTTTGATTTGGGGGGCTGGAGTGATAGCATAGCGAGTAGGGCATTTGCCTTGCACGCAGCCAACCCAATCCAGATTCGATTCCCAGTATCCCGCATGGTTCCCCGCACACCACCAGGAGTAATTCCTGAGTGCATGAGCCCTGAGTGCAGGAGTAAACCCTGTGCATCGCTGGGGACCTATAAAGCAAATAAATAAATAAATAAATAAATAAAGTTTTTAATTTTTATTAAAGAGGGAAAGAAATGCATCGCCAAAAAGTGAATGTTCCAGTTGCACATGGGGTGAAATCCTCATCCATATCCGGCACTCTGTCAAAAGAAGTATTGAGGGGCTGGAGCGATAGTACAGTGGGTAGGACATTTGCCTTGCACACGGCCAACCCGGTTCAATCCCCAGCATCCCCTATGGTCCCCCAAGCACTGCCAGGAATAATTCCTGAGTGCAGAGTAACAGTAACAATAACAGTAACAGTAACCCCTGAGCTGGGTGTGACCAAAAAAGAAAAATAAATAAATAAAAATGCAATTTGTAGTTAAAAAAAATAAAAACGCGTGTTGAGGTTACTTAATAGGAAGCCAGAGCCTTTCCACCCTCAGAACCCTGGAAGCAGGGTTTTGACTCTCTCGCCCTCTAGTGGCCAAGTGTCTGAACAGGGATTTAAGTGCCTTCTCGTTGCAGTCAATTTTCTTCCTGTTCAGGCATTTGGCCCTTACTCGACTGTGAAGGAAAAGAGTTAAGATGTAAGTAGGCACAAGCAGGTGGAGGCAGATGCTAAGCCCCAAAGGCAGCCCAGGAGATTGTGGGCTCAGGGAATGGGTGTCGTTTGAATGTTGAGGTGATCGGGATAGACACTCGAGAGCCTTTTCCTGCTTCTCTAAGATTCCTTCTTGGCCTCAATTGAGCTAAAACAGTAGATTCCTTGGGCCAGACTGCAGGCAAGAACAGCTTGGAGAGCACTGGACTATTGCAGTGGATATTAACGACCATGAGGACCAGAACCTATATGGGCCCTACGGTGTAAAAGAAAGGTTGAAATCCACTAATCTCATTAAATGCCAGCACACATGTCTATTGTTGGCTTCCTGAGCATGGTGTAAAGGAGCCATCACAGAACAAGGCAGCCTGGAACGTACATATCACTCCAGAATCAACCCTGGGCTCTGCAGCTGTGGCAGGGAGCAAGGAGGCCCTAGCAGGAGCTCCTCGGCTCTCCTGCCCCTCTCAGAGGAGAGAAGACCTGGGCTCTCTGGAAGAGCTCGGGGAAGTGGGATCCCTGCTTTCCTCAGGCACAGCTCTGGTTTGTCTGGTTACAGGCTTTGTCTTTGAGGAGAAACTGCTGGGCCCAGAGAGATTCAACAGCCACTAGGCTAAGGCCATAGCTCCCGAGAGCAAGAGCAAGAGCGGGCAGGAGGACGCTAGTGGTAACACAGTGATTAAAGCAAACAGTTATTTTATTATTAAGTAGGTTCTTGCCCCTGTTTTGTTACTTTTGCTCCATTTTTAAAAATTTTCCTCCCCCCTTCTTCTTTTCCTTACCCCTCTCTCTCTCTCTCTCACTCTCTCACACACACACACACACACACACACACACACACCCATCTGCCTGTACTCAGGGCTTACTCCTAACTCTGTGCTCAGGCCTTACATTTGGTTCTATCACTCCTTGGCAGTGCTCAGGGGATCACATGCAGTACCGAGTATGGAAGTGGAACCAACCAAAACAGGTGCATGAAAACAAGTGCTTAAACTCTTGTACTATTGTCCTGGTCCTATTTCTTCTTAGATAATAAACACAAATGTTGTTTGATTGTCAACACAACTGTATGCGATCCTGATCTAATGAGGGAGAATACTTAATCCAGGGTGGGCAGGCTGTGGGGCACTGCACTGGCGGTTAGGAGTAAATACATCAAGAAGGTGAAAAGGGACGATGGAAGAGCTTGTCTGAGACTCACTCCCATCCCCACAGCCACACGCCAGGGAACAGGGAACATTCCTCTCCGCTCTTCATGGACAGCCCGCCTCTCCTGTTCCTTCCCCGCTTTCACTCTGGCCTCTGTCCCACCTGTGGGAAATCTCAGCCATCAATTTGTTTCCTTCCTAGCTGGACTGTTTCCGGCGCCTCCTTTCCTTGGTTAACTGGTTATCATTAGATAACCAGTATGGCTGCCCCTTCCTCCATTCCCTGTTTCTGTCCCTACCAGAACAATCCTCAACTTCACCCACATTGTCTCCTCATGCCTACACTGATCCCTCCTCTGCTGGGCATCTCCGTGGCCAGGTCTGTGATGGAGCAGGACTTGGGGTTGACCAGTGCACGTCTGACTTCTTGGCTCTCTCTACAAGCCCCGGAGTTCTCCCATTGGCTATTAGGACCATCATGCAGGCTGATAAATGTTGCCAAGTATATGACTTTTCTTGTCAGTCTGGCACCATTGGCACCCACCTCTGGCAAATTAATACTCTGTCATTTTTTAAAATTTTCATAAAGTTGTTCACAGTAACGGATTTCATTCAATATTTTGACACCAGTCCCACCACCATCACACATTCCCACTACCATTATTTTGAATTTCCCACCCCCACTCAAACTTGCAGAACAGACAGATGCTAGATAATTTGTTTGTATTGCCCTCTATGAATAACATTGGATGTCTTGTGGCTACGAGAGCGGTCATGCACTCCTAGAAATCTAAAATTTTAGATAATTAGGGTCTGGAGAAATTTCTGCAGCAAGCTTCTTAGTTCCAAGATTCTTTTGTGTGTCTCTGGATCATGGCCATTAATGAGCTAAAATGGTGGCTGGAGGCAGCTCGTGGGTGTGATATCCAGGGCCGCAGGGAGGCAGGGAGATGGGAAAGGCCGACCCGTCCCCTATCCTATGAGGCTTGGAGTTTGCCATCACTAATCCCAAGTGCCTGGGCTTTTCACTGGGTTCTGGAAGATGACGGCCACCAGGTCAATCATTTCTTGAAGAAATGAATTTGTGAATGAATGCTGGACTAACGAATTGGTTGGTGACACTTAGGCTAAACTCTGTGGTTTTCCACCACTCGTTCCTGGTCCACAGTTGAAAACCACTGACTTAGATGAATACTTCAGACAACAGTGTCTGAAGAGATCCTTTTAAAAGTCACATGAACAAAACATTTATTTTCTTTTTACTTTTGAAAGCTAGCTATGTATTACTTATATTTGAAGAGAAGTTTTTAAAAATGCATCATTGTTCTTGATTAAACTCCTAATCTTAACATAAGAAAGGAGAAAAAGTTTAGTTTACTAAATGAGTGTAGATAAAGTCAGTACAACTATAAAGGGCACCAACTTGATGAGAAAAAAAAACAAATTGCTGGGTTTGGGAAACAGTGACCCAAAGTAAGTGGTTTGCCTCATTTGCCTCCTTCTCAGGAAAAGAAATTCTTTTCCTGAACCCTTTCTCCATAGAGTCTCCCTCTGAATTTTGGAACCTCTTGAAATAAATCTCCTCTGAGGAATAAAAAAAGCAATCAATAGAGCAAGCAACTTCTAATGAACTGGATGCTTTCAAAGAACCTCCCAGAGAACTCTGAGTATGGTTTGAAGTGAACCCAAAGATGTTGGTCATCTCTTTCCATTCATAGTCAGGATTTTAGAGTCAGAATCTGAATGTCCTAGATTGCACAGTCTGGGACCTGTTCAGAGGCAAGGGACTGATCTCCACTAACCTTTCAGCGTGGAAGTAGAAAGAAGGAAAGGGTGCTTCCCTGGACTGCTGGGCAACTTGGCTCGTTCCTTGGCATTTCAAGGGATGGGGTAGCAGCATCAAGATGGCAGACACTTGGGAACAATGAGAATTTCTCCCTGTGCCTCATTCAATCCCCGCCTTCTCTCTTTGTTCTCTCTCTCTCTCTCTCTTTCTCTCTTTCTCCTTTCTCTCGCTCTCACTCTTTGTGTGTATATCTCTGTATCTCTCTCTGCCTCTCTGACACACACCACACACACATACACACACATACATACCACACACACATACACACACATACACACCACACACACACACACACATACACACACATCTATGTCCACCCTATCACCCATATCAGCTATATCTGGACTGAAAACTGAATCCAGTTCTAAGAACTTGCCCAATTTCAACATCAAGAGCACCCAACCCACTGAGAAAAATCAGGAGAAATCCTGCATTCCCAGGTCTCTGGACCTCACATTCTCATTCTGGAAGGGAATGAAACAAAGACCTGAGCTGCTTCTCTCACTCCCTCTCCAGCCCGCTCCAGCTCCAGCTCTCTGCCCAAGCCCACTCAAGTTGGTCCCCACAGACAGACAACAGCCAAGTCCGGCTTGGTGGAGATGCGGTAGGGATGGTAGGGGTGGGGGTAAGGAGTGAAAGGCAGCTTTTCCAGGCTATTCCAGAAGAGGTAGGGCAGGACACCCTGGGAACAGTGTCAATTTCTTCCTGGCCTTCAGTCACTCAACCACAGGGTTTCACTTAGCAGGGCCATGGTTTCCGGTGCACCCCACTAGTGAAGCAGTATGGAACGGGGGGGGGGGGAAGGTGGAGGGAGTACAGGTCGAAAGTACTTAGCATTTCAACATTGCACTTTTAGCAATTCTATCGCATCACACAGATCAGACTCCTAAAGCAGTGCCCTGGGAACCCTGACTCCAGCTGTGGGTAGATATATTGGATTCAAGATTCTTCCAGCTCAGTGCTGAAACAGGGTGCTCCAGATGCTGGGGTTGGGGGAGTGGGAGGTGGGGGGAGGGATGGGGGACACAAACTGAAGTTCCAAGCAGCCAATCCAGGACTCCAGCATGCAAAGCATGGCACTAGCGCTCTCAGCTGACCCCACCCACCCTCAATGATAATGTTTATCTCCTTAAACCTTGTGCAGGGGACAAATTGCAGTTTGCAAAAGCAAAACTGCATAGTCTTGACTGCTAGTGATGCCAGGAGTGATCCCGGGGCACAGAGCCAGGAGTAAGCCCTGGGTGTGGCTAAATAAACTCCAGCAAAATGGTAATAATAATAATAACAACAATCATGTGCAGGCAATAGAAGCCAAATATGGCTCAGTGGTAAAGGGCACATTTTGCATGCTGGAGGCCTGGGTTCAATTCCTGATGGGGGGGAGGATATTTTTAATGTACATGAAAGGAGGGTTCTAATTAGACAAATACAAAATTCACCTGGGCTGGAAGGGAGGGAAATTGAGTCATGGGACAGATGTTTTTAAACCCACCTCCCCCAATTTTAGCACCTTCCCACCTGTCTCCGGAAATTAGGGAGTTTTTTTTGTTATGAGCACTGTATTTCCCATCTGTCAGGAAGGGAAAATCCCCCTCCCTATAAATTCTGTGAACGAACAGGGGAGGGGAGAGAAAATGAAATCACTGTGAAAACACTTAGTAGGCGGCCCAAGATGGGTTTTCAAGGATTGGCCACAACAGGAGGGGTGTGTGTGTGCGTGTGTGTGTGTGTGTGCGTGTGTGTGTCTGCCTGTGCGCTCTTCTGCCTGTGTGTGCGCGCGCTCGCGAGACACACACGCTCCCTGCACCCTTCAGAACCCACAGCTCCCGCAGCTTCCGCAGCGCCCTCCACCGGCGCCTCGCGGTGCTGCACCCGCGCTCTCCCCGCGCTCTCGGGCCCGCGCGCGCCTGGCTCCGTCCCGCGGGCCGGTGACCGGGTAATGCGTTTGCACTGACCCTTTCATCTCATTCTCTGTTGATTGTGTCCCTCTTGAAAACGAAGCTTGTGGCTCTTACCCACGACGGTTGGGAACTCACCAGAAAGTGAAGCAAAGAGCCGGATATGTTCAAGTGCCCGAGCCTTAGGGGGGCGGACCCCCCTCTCCTGTCCAAGCAGGGAGCTGCCTCGGTCTACCTCCCAACCCCGGCCGAAGGGAGGAAAGCACAGAATCGGGGTGTGAGGAAGGGAAGAAAAAAGTCCCCCTGCAAGCCCCAGAGAGGCATGCCATAGACTTGCCCTTTATTCCGGGGGCGGGGGGGAGGGGCGAGGAGGAGGAACGGGCGGGCAGTTTGGGCCACACCCCTGCTGCTCAGAGGCTATCCCAGGCTCTGTGACCAAGAGTGACCCCTGGCAGGGTAGGGGGAGGAAGAGCCCATGTGTGGTGCCAGGAATCCATGGCCCGCAAGGCAAGCACTTTCCCTCCTGTGCAATCTCCCCTGCCCTCTTACAGCTCTTTGAGCGCACCGGACTCAAGCCTACCACCCCTCCAGCCTCCCACCCCACCCCCTCCATGAGCATAGTGGACCAAAGGTGCCCTCACTCACTCTGAACCCCAGCTTTGGTCCTCGGATCCAAATGACTGGTCCTGCCCTGCCCTGCCCTAGACAAGCTGGCGGCGCTGGCACTCACCCAGCACCAGGGAGAGGACAGCGGGTACTCAGCCTGTCCAGCCAACACCTGTTGTCACACCTGTTATGTGTCTGATAGAGCAGCGCTGCCCTCCCTGCACGATACAGACCAGTCATGGCCTAGGGGAGAGAGATTGCAGAAAACCAGCGAGAATGTTCTCCCTGAAATGTTCTCCCTGGGTCAGCTGTGACTGGAGTTGAAACAAGGGCAGCCAGGGATGGCCCCATTGTTGAGTGTGAGCTGAACTTTGCCTGTGTGAGACCCCAGGGCAGAGGGAATCATTAAGGGGTTTTCTAGGGCAGCTGTGAGTCCAACCGGATCCAAAGCCCTAAGTATTCAGCACAGCACGTGTACAAAAGAGAGCAGCCAGGGAGTCGGGAGCTTGGCTGGCATTAACTCTCCACCTCTCAGTTTGCTTATCTGTAAAATGGGGAGGACTGTGGGGAGTTGGAGAATCCCCAGAGGCCCAAGTTCCTAGCTCCATCTTTGGTTCCCAATAGTTCTTGTGCTGCCTCATGGGCTCTGGAGGGAGAGTGAGGAAGTTCAGGGGCAGAAAACAGACCCCAGAAGACCCTGCCCAGAGGGGGCCTCACTTACACACCAAGTCTTTACCCAGCAGCAGAAAGAGCTTCTTGGAAACTGTGACCTGAAATAAAAAGACAAAGAAGAAACTAATTTTAGGAAGTTAACCCAAAGGGCTGGAGCTCATGCCTTGCATGTGGGGGTCCCCAGCACCCCTCTGAACTGGGTGTAGACCCTGAGCATCATGGGGTGTGGTTTACAAGATTGAAGAGAGAGGAGAGAGACAGAGAGGGGGGAGAGAGTAAAGAGAGAGGGAGAGAAGGAGAGAGAGAGAGAAAGAGGGGCGAGAGAGAGAGAGAGAGAGAGAGAGAGAGAGAGAGAGAGAGAGAGAGAGAGAGAGAGAGGAATTGTAGGGGCCCTAGAGACAGCCACATGTCTGTCTTGTAAATATATGGCTCCAAGTGACAAACTCAGTCCTGGCAACCCTGCAGTCTGGGCCCCTGGGGCTATGACTTTGTAGCAGAAGCTGTATTCTCTGTAACAATGTAGCCAGGTGTGTGCAAGCACTATAAGTAAAATATGTGACTCCTAGTGTGTGATCCTAACCAGGCTTGTGTGGGACCACCAGCCCCAATCATCACAACAATAGAAAAAGTGGTGGGAGGGGAGGATGCAAATAATTTTCATGTAAATGTAAATACAATGGTTGTAAATGAATTGTAATGGTTGTAAATGAGAGGTAAGTTCCTATGGAGTGGTATTGTTGGTCCTTTTGCTTTGTTTTGTTTTGGGGGCCACACATGGCTATGCTCTGGGATAACTCCTGGCAGTGCTGGGGGATGTTATGGGATGCCTAGGACTGAACCCACATCAGCCCCATGTAAGGCAAGCTCCCTACCCACTGCACTATCTCTCTGGCCCTCATCTATGGCATCTATGACGGGTTTGTGGTCGCAAAACATCAACAGACTTTTATTTTCTTTGATTTGTGGGCCTCATCTGGCGATGCTCAGGGGTTACTCCTGGCAGTGCTTAGGGGACCATATGGGATGCTAGGGATCTAACCCCAGTCAGCTGCATGCAAGGCAAGTGCCTGACCTGCTGTACTTTGGCTCTGGCGCCATCAGCAGCAAACTTTTAAATTCAGGTCAGCACACATCTCCAATACAGCCATGGTGTGGCCATTCCCCACCCCATTTAGTCCAGCCAATGGTCAGAGCAATCCCAGTAGCCCATTTAGACAGCTGGCCCCGACATCACAGGGTCCAGCACACCCACACTCACTGCAGGGTGTGAAAACTGGAGTGTGAAAACTGGTGCCCCTGAAGCAAAGCCACACACACTGTGGGAGAACACAGTAACTCCACCAGCCCAGCAGCTCCTGGCAGCACATGTGTTCTTCAGTGTTCAGATGAAATCACTAGAGGCCGGGGAGGTGACTCAGAAAGCTGGAGCACACACTTCGCATGTCAGGAGTACCTACTGAGCACTGCTGGGTTTGTCCCAGATTCCCCCCCACCCCAAACAAAATCTCAAACCAGGGAGATGACCTCAAGGGCTAGTTTACATACTTTTCATGCAGGAGGCCTAGGTTTGATCCCCAGACCACGTGGTCCCCAGAGTACCCTTGAGAGCAACCCCTGAGCACCAAGCTGGGACTAGTGCCTGAGCCTTGCCAGGTGTGACCACCTAAGAAGACAGGAAAAACACCAGGAAACAGAATGACATGAGGTCCTGTATGTGCTTTCTCTTTACTAAAGGGTAATGCAGCGAATTATTCCCAGGACTCGAATCTGTGGAAGGTGTTTACTTCTCAGGGGTACTGGAGGAGTCTGGAATGTGTCATACCATCCTCATTCTAGGCTCCAAGAGGTGTGCAAAGACAGTTCTTATATAAACATGGCCACCCGGAGCCCCTCTGTACAGGTGACCAGGACCCAGGGAGTGCTGGCTTCCTCAGAGCTGCAGCACATGTGGTGGACAGAGCCAGAGATTTAGGCTCGCCAGCATCTTCTGAGTTAAAAGGGATCAAAGAAACCCAGATAAAAACGAACATCAGTGACTTCCCTCAACAGGAAGACAAATAATGTTTGAAGTATGAGCACCTGGGAACTGGGTGCAGCTTCTAGGATGGAGCCACCTTGGGAATTTGAATGGGGAAGAGGGGGAAGGTTTCAAACTTTGAGAATAGAGAGAATTGAGTGGTGAGGGGTGGTTGGGCCAAGGGGTGGGGGGTGGTCAGGCACCTCACTTCTCCTTGGCCGCAGTGTCTCCTCAGAGCATGGAATCTTTAAGCAAGCCTGAGCAGGAAGACCCGAACTCCTCTGGAAGGAATGCTGGGGTGTAGATGGTTAACTAGTCCCACTGCGAGATCTTTGCCCTAAACACGGAAAACAGTCTGTTTCTATGGAGGAATCACCCAGAATGTCAGTGCAGAGTTTGCCGTTTCCGAGGGGGTATGGTTGGTGACGCTTACAAGGCAGCTCTGATGATGAGTGCTTACGTTTCTCTTATGAGTCTGTGATGAGAAATGCAAACTGCACAGCCAGGCTCAGTTCACTTTTGGAAACCTGAGCAGCACCTGGGGGCTTACCTGGGACTCCACAGAGGTGACCATCTGCCGCTTAGCCAGGGTCAGCAATGGCTCTGCCTAAGTCCCCGGGTGATAATTAATACATAGCTTTCGGCTATCATAAGTGCTCAGGTTTGTTTGAGTATAATAAGGTCAGCCTCACCAGCTGACATACTGCTGGCAAAACTAGGATTAGTGTTTCCACATTTTATCCCCCCCACCACATCACTCATCTAAGCAAATGTTCTCCCAGTCATCAAAAGACCTTTATTTCCGAGTTACTGGGTGACATATGATCCGATATCCTTAGAAAAAGCAAAGTGTGGCATCAAACATGAAGTGGACATTTGGTTTGTGTCTTTAATTTTGTTTAGCTTCCCTTTCTCAATGATAAGTGCCTCTGAAGTGCATACATATGATTTCAGCAAGCATAAACTATTTCTTTGGTGTCTTGATGTAAAGTCATGTGAAGCCATCTCATTATTAATAGGATTTAAAACAAAATCTAAAGAAACTGGAACATAGATCAGTGTAACTCCACTAATGTGTGATTTTAGCAATGCTAGCGCTCTTAAAAACCTTCCATAAAGAAAATTGACATGCTTTCCACAGCCCTGTAATTAAATAGGCCTGCTGGGAAATCATATACAGTGGTTTATGATTCTTGTGATTAATGCCTATCAAGCACAGATGCCCATTTAAGTTGTGTTATCAAAACCAATAATGGCCCAGTTTTGTAATAGGTTAACTCTGCAAAATCACCATTTGCCTTCACCACAATCTTTTATCTCATCACTAGCCTTTCCTTTTAAATGACACTCTTTTTGTGTTAGCTCATTTTGAATCATGAATTGCCAACATATGGAGCCATTAACCAAGAAATAGCCTAGTGCCTTCCCTGGTTAGCAGAAATGGAGTTGAAAATTTAGCCCCCTGGTATCATTACTGCAGTTCTCTCTCTGACAGGAAGAAAATCAAATTTCAAGTTCTTCCCGCTTTCCTTATGCCTTTCACAGTAAATTTCGAAGTGTGGCGGTAGGCAGATTGGAAAAGCAATTTTTAAACTCAGAAATTAAATTAAACCAAGAGGCATGGTATACTTCTAGTTCAAATAGTATTTCTTCCAAAAAGAGCTCCCCGGTTAGGGCAATGATAATTACAGTATTTTTCAGGAACATTCAAGTTCCTTCCTGAGCAATGGCAGATTATAGAATACATTGATTCACTTCTTTTAGAGATGCCTCGCCTGAGAGAACATGACCATCATTAAAGTCCCGTGTGTGTGTGTGTGTGTGTGTGTGTGTGTGTGTGTGTGTGTGTGAGCGCGCACTCACCTGTTCTTGGGAGAGAGATGTATAGAATCGGGCTTTAACACAGTAACTTCTCAATTCTTTTCAGTTTGAGTTTGCAAGGACAAGGAACTTAGTCAATCGTCAGCAACTAGTTCAATAGAACTTTCCCCCATAGAACAGAAAGTTTGGCCATTCAAGGGAACATGTTTTATTGCAGAGGTAGGTGTAGCTTTTTGCCACCCTTAATGATGTGTGCTAATCATCTCACTGATTAATGCCTTTTTTCTTCTCAGGTTCCACAAAGAATTTTGCTTAGAGCAATGTACAGATAAGGCTTTTCCCACAGGAGGTGAGGCACTGAACCCCTTGAGAAAAGGTCTATAGGGCTCCTGGCCTGGCCAGAAAGTTGAGCAGGGTTCAGAATTGGGGTAAGTTCCCCCCATTTTGACCCTCTGGAAATCAGCCTGGCATTGCCAGGCTGCGCTTCCCATTTCCAAACAGCCCCAAGGAAAGCATAAGCTCTATCTCAACATGAATCTTTTCTGCCCTGAGTAAGCTAGCCTGGAAGGCCCTGGTCTAGGCAGTGACTTGTCCCCGTGATAACAACAGACTGCCTTTGTGGGGGCACTTCCTACACCAAACCAAGTCGGTTTGGTATCAGGACCGAGATCCCTGCTCATGGGGCTGCAGTGTTGCACAGGTGCTGTGTCTAACACTCCCCCAGAACCCCCCCTGCCTTCTTGACTGCCCCCTGCCCACCACCTGTCCCTCCTTCTTTTATGGCACAAATGGCCTGAAAGTAGATAGATGCAGGTATGCAAAGATGAGAATCAGGACCAGCTGGACCTGAGGGCCTGAGCACCGAGCCTGCCTTACTGAGCATATTGTAGCACACTCAGATGAGAGCCTTTCGGGGTGGGCCTGCAATTCACCAGCTCAGAAACTGTAAAATTAATTCGTCCTTCAAGCCAGATTACCAAGTCATTCTGTAGCAAAATCATGTAGACCTTGAGCGCTCTGCCTTGTTCCCCTAAAGCCCTGTACTTCTTGCTGCCAAGCATCGGCTTTAACTTTCTGGAAGATTCACCACATCTTGCATTTCCAAGGAAATCAGTAGTCGCAGCCTCTCCTCTTCCCTGCTTGATAAGAATTCAGCTCACTGCCCGTAATTCTTAACTTTTCTTTCAGTCTGTTTTCTCTCTCCTTTAGGGGAATCCCTATCTTTCAGGTTTTTTTTTAGTTTTGCTTTTTGGGGGGTGGGAGGTCACACCTGGTGGTACACAGGGTCTATTCCTGGCTCTGTACATCAGAGTCAGTCCAGCTGGTGCCTCCCGCAGGCCCCCAGGTGCCAGAAATTGGACCCAGGCATCCTACATGCAAAGTGTGCTTCAAGTTGGGTTGGACAGTTGAGCTCTTTCTCCACCTGAGTCCATGTATTTTTAACCCTCGTGGTCAGAGTATGTCCACCACAGTACCAAAACACACAGGTGCCTCAAGGTCAGACCCTGGAGGATAGGGCCCACATTGTTTGGCAGGCAGGCATTCTTATCTAAATTAATCTAAACCCGCAGGAATGGCCTGCAAACCGGGTCAAGGTATGGTCTGCAAAGCTGACCATTGTCCCTGTCCCGGGGGGAGACCAAAGATGGGGCCACTCCGCAGGAAAAGGTCACTCTTCCTACTGGCGGATGTGTTGCTTGTAGATATCAGCCCTGGCAAAGCCCCATGATGATTTTCCCATCCTTCTCTGTGGACATTCTGCCTTTCTAGTTTCACTTCTGGGAAATTGGCCAGCGTTTCAAGGACTGGGTAGAGAACAAAATAAATAATTGTAGGTAGTGCAGAAGAAAAACGAATAAGGTGGAGGTTAGAACTCTGCACACCCTAAGAAACAGAATAGCCTTATAATTGTCTTTCAGAGATCTAAAAGTGATTAACTTGAGAGATCCACGAGGCTGATTTTACTAGTTGACTCCTCCCCCATGTCCCCCCCCCCCCCGTGTGCGTGTGTGCGTGCGTGTGTGTGTGTGTGTGTGTGTGTGTGTGTGTTGGGGTTGGGGGGAGGAGTCGGCCAAAGTGTAGGCAAATGAGTCCAAACTTAAAAAAAAAAATCCAGTTTGAGTAACCGAAATGGACTGTGTGAACGTCAAGTTCCTCTTTTGGTACTTGATTAAGGTCGGAACCGAATCGTGCCAGAAAAGTGTTTACTTAAAAGCAGGGGCCCTGGAGAACCTCTCTTTTCATTTATTTACTTGCGAGTGTGATTGTTTTCGGTCTTAAGAGACTCCATGGCAAGAGAGGGCAGCTCTTCATTCATCTGCTCCACACGCGGGGTAGACTGAGTCCGCGCGGGAGCCCCGGGAGAGGCGGCTGGTGTCCCGGGCGTGCGCTGCAGCCGACGGTCCTGGGGCCGATGTTCCCCTCCCGGGTCAGGAGCGGCGGGCGCGCGCCGCGAGGTTGGGAGAGCCCCATCACCTGTTGGGGCCCGGCGGCGCGCGGGCAGGGCTGGCGGGAGCTCAGGCCGGCTGTCCCCGGGGCCGGCGCCGCGGGCGCGCTCCCGAGCCCAGACGGACAGACAGACGGACGCACGGATGGACGCACGGACGCGGGGAGGCCCGGGCACTGGAATGCAGCGTCCTGGGGCCCGAGCGATCGTGCCCGGGAGCGGAGACTAAAGTTTGGGGTGGGGTTTCACACCGTCCCCTCCTCCCCCGCACCCCCCACCCCCGGGCCCCCCCTTGCAGGCGCGTTCTGGGAGCTCCCGGGACGGCGCTCAGAAGTTTAAAGGGCGGCGCGCGGAGCTGGAGCCGGGGCCGGGACAATGGAAGCCAAGGAGAGCCCGAAATGTGAGCCGCGCCCGCCCTGCCCCGCGGACGGCAGGCACCGGCACGGTGAGTTCCAGGCGCGTTCCAACGTGGAGTGACGGGGACGCGTGGCCCTGTCCCACGCCTGCCTTTTTTTTTTCTTTTAAACTGGAGACGGGGCGCGTGGCCGAGGGACCAGCCTGTTGGGTGGTGGAGGGTGGGGGATGGCGGGGGAGCGTGCTGCGTTTCTCGGGGTGGATCCCTGCGGCAGGAGTTGCGCAAGGCGCGAAAGAAGTGGCGTGGCGATGTCACTGTTGCAGCTCAGCGAGCCGTCGGCGTGTGCGGGACCCGAGGCGGTGACCGACGTCTCACTTTGCACTGCTCGCCCGACCCGCGCGCCTGGCCTGGGCTCGGGAAGGAGCTGGCTTTGCCTGCAGATCTCTCTCCCCCCGCCCCGAGAAGGCAGGGTTTCCATTCATTGGTCTGGGGTGGCGGGGTCGTTCTCCAGGCAAATGCATGGGGGGTTTGAGTTTGGGCCTTTTTTAAAAAAAAAAATCTCGCGGAGTTGCAGCGGCCCCGGCTTTGGGCTTGTTTTCTTTTGCAGAACAGCGCAGCGGGGGCGCGCGCTTCTTTGGGAGGGCCGGGATGGAACTCCCGAAGCTTCTGTCCCCTTTGAGTTGCAGCGTTGGGACTTGGTAGACAATTGTGGTCGCTGCTCCTGTCGGGGGCCGCCGTTTCCTTTGAATTGTGTTTCTAACAGACTTGTCTTTTCCGTAGGGAATTTCCAGACGTTTCTTATTGTTCCAACCGAAGTTTCACAGTGGGGTTGGCTGGAGAAAGGACCCTGCCCTCCCAGTGTCTGTCTGATGTCCGGGCTGTCCCTAGTATATCCCTGAGGCAGCGTGTCATTAAAGCGGGGCTCCCCCCAGCGCCCCCTCCCAGCCTTTCCCAGTTGCGAGAGGGGCGGGTTAGGAACCCTGAGGCGGTGCTTGCGTACCGTTGGTGCGTGGGAGTGGCGAGTATGCACTTGGGAGAAGGTGTGTGTCTTTTAAAAAAAAAAAAGGCAAAAGGGAAGTAACACATGACTCATCCGCGCTGAAAATGCAAAACTAAGCCAGACAGAAGAAAATGTAATTACAACGCGATGTCAACCCCCAGCCCCTCCAGTGAATAGGAAGAAACTTAAGCTTAGTAAACCTCAAGGAATCCCGGAGATTTACAATCTTCTTTGCCGGTTCATCTGTGTTTGTGCCTCCAAAACAGACCATTCTCCTTGTCGGTGGATGCCACAGGAGATAAGACTTCTCTTCCCCCTCTCTTTTGCTCTACCCCCACCCCCCAATCCTGGCTCCCGCAGCAGGAATTCAACCCCTGGGCCTCTGCTGAAATAAATAAATGACTCAGAATCTAAAGGGACAGTTAGAACAGAACTAATTTAAGAATCAGCTTTCCAAAGACCACCACAGTTCAAAGATGTTTCAGAGACTGGAGATCCGGAGTGGGGGTCGGAGCGGGGTGGGTCACTATTCATTTATGCATTTATTCATTCATTCCGAGAATATTGAGCCTCTCTAGTAGACACTGCAGCAGCAAACACAGTTACCTAAAATGACTTGCCTTCACTGAATTCATATTCTAAAAGCCACAATTGGGGGGTGGCAGAGACAATGAACCAATAAATAAAACAATGAAGTATGTTAGGTGGCGGGTTGATTTAGTAAAGAAGGACAACAAATGGATTTTGAGTGTAAGTATATCCCATGTGATGTTTGGGATATACTTATGCTAATTTTTTTAAAAATCTGAAACTCAAATGTATGTGGGCATCTTATAATGTATTGAGCAACTAGAATAGATGGAAGTAAGGCTGTGGGGGAAATAAGGCAGGGAAAAGGAATAGATCGTATGGGGGAGGGAGGGGAGACTTTGATAGGAGTATCAGGGAGGGCTTTTCTGAGGTGGTGTCTGGACATGCATTTGAAAGAGACCAGGGAGTGAATAGCAAAAACAAGGTTTTTTTTGTTTTGTTTTGTTTTGTTTTTGTTTAATATTTGGGCCAGAGAGAGCACACAGGTTAAGGCACCTCCCTTGCATGTCTCTCAATTCCTGGTGACACATGGCTCCTGAGCATCAGTGGGTGCAGCCCTGGAGCACTCAGATCACTGCAGGGTGTGACCCTGTAGACCCCCTAATCCCAGGCACTGCAGGGCACGGCAGGGCCAGA
The DNA here is from genome assembly GCF_029834395.1 of Sorex fumeus. NCBI lineage: Eukaryota > Metazoa > Chordata > Mammalia > Eulipotyphla > Soricidae > Sorex > Sorex fumeus. The sequence goes on along the minus strand of NW_026606064.1, from coordinate 63,436,721 downwards.
TCCTTGGGTCCTTACACTCTACTCCTAAACTGACCGGCCAAACATTGCTGGAACCTCTGGAGCACTGCTTGGGAGCCCTCCCCCAGTAAAATAAACAGCACATAAGCTTGTAGGAAAAGCCGGAAGGGAAGAGATTGGGAAATAAACACTGGCCAGACCTCCTAATACCTGTGACACTGAGACCTTGGACTTTATTTCGAGTTGGTGCCAGCTGCTGGCAGGTCTGAGTCTCTAACTGGGAAGCACTGGAACAGTCTGGAGAATAAGCCCAGTCGGTCGGGAAGGGCAGAGAGCATGGTTAGACATATTCCTCCAGTACAGCAGGCCAGAAAGAACACCAGAGTCCAGAGAAATAGTACGGGGTTAAGGCACTATTTGCCTAGCACACAGCTGACCTAGGATCGATCGCTGGCACCACATACGAGTCCTGCCACGTATATCCTGAGCCCTCCCAGGAGTAAGCCCTGAATGCAGAGCCAAGAGTAAGCCATGAGCACTGCCAGGTGTGGTCCCAAAACCAAAAAAGAAAGGAAGAAGGGAGGGGAGGAGGGAGGGAAGAAGAAAAAGAGAGAGGAAGGAAGAGAAGGAGGGAGGGAGGGAAGATGGGTGGATGATGGATGATTATTAGGGGACCTCAGGAGTAGCTTGGTGGCTAAGCATCTACCTTGCAGCTGTGAGATCATAGATTTGATTCCTGCTCCCGTCCCCCCGCCACACACACACATGGATCCTGATCCTCGCTGCTCTGCTCTCTCTCTCTCTCTGATCTCCAGTGCTGTAATAGTGCACGAGCTTCAGCACACAGCTGGGTGATTTTGAGCACCAAAACTGAGGTGTGTGACCACTGGCGAGTGCTGTAACTAGAAGCTGGTGGACACTGGCCAGGAGAGAGTGCAACTTCAAGCAAGCACTACTATCAGAAAGTAGCCGAACACTGCAAGTGCGTGATCCCCATCAGGCTCTAAGCATGCATGTGACAGTAACAATAGCACAGAGGGTAGTGGGGTGTGGGGAGATGGCGTCCTCACTTGGAACCAGCAGCAGTTGAGCATGAGGGAGTCTAGCGAATGGATAAAGGCCAAGCCAAGGGAATTTGGAGAGGGCCTCCCATGTCCAAATTCTCCAAATGTTGGACACAAAGATGTGGGATGTGGGATACTAAGAGAAATGGCAGCTCTGGCTTGGGCAGTGCGGAGAATGGAGTTGCTGTTTAGCTGCATGGGAAGGCATTTGGGAGGAGTCGACGAGAGGGTGGAAGGGCGTGGAAAGAAAGGGGGACCAGAAATCTTTAGGATGGAGCCAGCCAGGAGGGACGGCAAAGGTGAGTCTGCCCAGATTTGCTGGGATAGGGTATGTATGCAGAAGGGAAGATGAGAGATCTGTCCCCGATACCTGAGGCCAGGGAACTCAAGAGCCTGACAGGAACTGGCATGAGGGACACAGAGATCCTGCTTGGATTTCTAAGATCCCATTCACAAAGGGAATTGATGCTGGGAGGATCCTGTTCTTTAGTCTCCAGATCGAGGACCAAACTGGAGCCCCCTGATTTGCATCCTGAGACCACATGTTTGGTGTGCTCCACTCATCTCCCACCCCCAAACCCAGTGTGGCACTTCCCAGCAGAGATGGTGCCGTCTTCATCCTTCTGTCCCCAACACCTCACAGAATGCCCAGCACGCAGAAAGCAGGCACTCAGTCAAAAATGAGCTGATTCCAAGCTAACCATCTTACCCCAGGGATGATGTTGAGCTTATCCATCTCCAGTCGATAAGGACCCCCTGGCTGATCATGTAAGTTAGTGTCCCGCTGGAGAGAGTCTGGAGAGTGAAAGAGAACACTATAAATAATTTCCTTGGGGGAACAGTTGTAACCTGGAACGCCTGGCAAGCCGGGCCATATGGTTGCCTCAAAAAGAACATGAATATGTGCTTCCATGGTTAAAGGGTGGGCTACTTGTGAGCTGGAGCGTGACTGCGACTGCTGAGGGCAACTTGGTTTGGGGATTAATATTTGTTCATTTGTTTGGGGTCACACCAGGCCATGTTCAGGGGCTCCTTTCAGCCCGGTGTTCAGGGCTTGCTCCCATGGTGCTGGGGGTCCCTCCTGGGTTCTCAGGGAACTTTTCAGTGTTGTGAATCAAATCCAGGCCTCCCATGTGCAAAGCATGAACTCAGCCTGTTGAACCGTTTCTCGCATCTCCTGTTCATTGAATGTGAATCCAACGCTTTGATGTTCCCTTGGAAGATGTGGTGTCTTCAGAGTGGTCCTGGGGAGGAGGTTCCTTAGGGTGCCCGTGTCTGCCCACAGCACCCCTGAGCCTTTGCAGACAGCACCCCTGAGCCTTTGCAGACAGCACCCCCGAGCCTTTGCAGACGGAGCCTACCAGAGCCAACACTGTTTGCTGTTATTATGATGAGTGGAGGTTGAACACTGGGGTGAGATGTTTGCACGCATGTCTGCCAGGAGCCACACTCTGTAGTTGTGGTACCCACCGGGGATGGTATACTCAGTTGAAATGCTCAGGAGATCCCATATGTCTTGAGGTGGCTCTGAGATCACAGATGACATTAGCTGCTGTCTTGGAATGAATCAGAATTGTGGGGTGGTATCGAGGATCAAACTCAAAGCTTCATGCTGGCAGAAGCAGGGAGTTGAGTTTCGAGGCAGGTGAGGTGTTGCCAGCCACCTACTTGCACCTGACCCCCATTCCCTAGTGGTTTAAGATCATTTAGAATTTGCTATGGTGGTCATCATTTTGCACATACAAGTATGGCAAATAAATGCGTTGTACATCTAAAGCTGACATCACATTACGTGTCAGTTCCATTTCAAGGAACCTGAAAAAATTTAAAGGAGTTTTGTCAGTGCCCCCACCCCCACTCCCCTGTGTAAGCCTGGAAAGTGGCAGGCATTCAGGTCTTTGCACAGACAAATGTCTCCTCCATAATTGCCCCATCAGTCTCTGTCACTTATTCTGTTTTCTCCTTCAGAGCCTGGGTCATTTAGTGACATTTATGTTATAGATTATTTGTTGGCCTCTAATGATATGGATTTTCCACAAGGTAGGGAACGAAGTCTCCGAGTTGCTGCTTCACTTTGTCTCCTTCTCTCTGGGTCTGGAACTGACGATCAATAAATATCCGTGTGAGTGAATGAATCCATCAACTCCCCAGCACTTGATCTGCGCCTGTGGTGTTGAGCCCTCTGATATTAACAAGGTGGCTGTAAAACGGAGGCCTTCGGGGTCCCTAACAGAATGTGGGATTTATATTAATCAGAATGATTGCTATAGCAGTCCCCTCATCTTTAGGGTTGAGCATAATTGAGATTAATTTCTGGGACATGATGGAATGTGCAGAATCCTGGCCAGGTGGTTCTCCTGGGTGGCCCACCTCAGGGCTGACCCCGGGAGCCAGACTCCTGTCTGGTCACCTCGATTTTCCCAAGGCCGTGGTTTCCATTTAGTCGGCCAAGGAGAAAAATGAACATTGTAGAGGATTATTTAAGAGGTCCTGGTGCAGGACTGGTGGCCCGATATCCATGGAGGCCAGACTAAGGGAAAAGGCGGTCTCCCCCAGTGGGCAGTGAGGGATACTCCGCTGAGAATATACACACGGACCTGCTGTTTGCTGCCCGGTCAGTCCTACTGCCACAGCCCAACAGCCGCCCTTCCGCTGCCTTCTTAAGCAAAGAGAATATCCAGGCATAATAGCCAGCTCCCTGGAAGCCACCGTCAGGAAGTGGGGGACTCCTTCCAATGGGGCCATAGCCAGGGGTGAAATCTCTGAAACCTCAGGAAATTACCCTGGGGAACAGGCGTGGAATGCCTCTGTGAGGCGTGGAGTGATGCACAGCCCCAAGAGCCTCGTCACCACGCCCCCGCCTTCCAGCCTGGATAAGCCCAGCTGTGGCAGGAAGCAGCGCCGGGCACCGTGGCTCCTGGCTGCAGGGTCATGGGGTCCCTTTTGCATGCCCTGCCAGGCTCCCGAAATCCTCTGCCTCCTGTGAGCCACCCCAGCCCCCACTATGCGCTTCTTGTTCTTTGTGCAACTTCTACAGACCAGCCCAGGAGAAGAGTCTCTCTGAGGGGGCCCCTGGCTGGCCAGGGTTTCATCCTGGCTCCACTCACAGAGCCTTGACTGGCTGCAGTTCAGCATGAGCTCCACATGGGGTGCAGGGTGCGAGCACCCAGCCAAGTGCAGGGACCTCCATGAGCACTGAGACTGAAAAGTGCTCCAACACAGCTGCAGGGGTGAGCCGGGTGAGCACCTTAGTGAGCCCTGTAAGGGTGGGGAGCCCTGGCCTTGCAGTAGCACTGTAGTGCTGTCCTTCTGTTGTTCATCGATTTGCTCAAGGGGGCACCAGTAATGTCTCACAACAAACCGTGAGACTCTTTGTTACTGTTTTTGGCATATTGAATAGTCACGGGTAGCTTTCCAGGCTCTGCCGTGAAGGCAAAAAGAGGGAGGAGAGGGGAGGGGAGGGGAATAAAAGCACAAAAAGAGCCTCTTGATAGCCCGGCTCCAGCAGTAGGCAGTGCTGGAGGCTCAGGTGGGGCTGGAATGTTTCTTTTTTGCTGTTTTGTTTTGGGGCCACACCTGGAGGTGTTCAGAGATTCTTTCTTTCTTTCTTTCTTTCTTTCTTTCTTTCTTTCTTTCTTTCTCTCTCTCTCTCTCTCTCTCTTTCTCTCTCTTTCTTTCTTTCTTTCTTTCTTTCTTTCTAGTGGGGTTCACACCCAGTATTACTCAGGGGTTAGTCCTGACTCTGCACTCAGGAATCACTCCTGGGGGTGCTTGGAAGACCAGATGGGATGCTGGGGATTGAACCGGGGCTGGCAGCATGTAAGGCAAATGCCCTACCCGCAATACTGGCCCCAGGGAGTATTTCTGGCTCTGTCTTAGGCATCACTCTTGGCAGGGTTTGGGGGAAATATATGGGATGCTGGATATTGAACCCAGATCACCCTGTGCAAGGCACGCATCCTATCTGCTGTGCTGTCTCCCCGGCCCCAGAGCAAGGGAGCTCTGTAACAGTGCTCAGGGCTCTGTAGTGGGGGGAGGGGCAGGATGGGGACACTGGCTGCCTTGTCTCATTAGCTGCTCAACATGGCTTCCCAGAATAGCAGTATCGACACACCCGTATTTCAGTGTTAATACTAAAGTCTTTTTCAGACAAGAAATAGGATTGTGTGTTCCTGTGCTCGGGGACCCCGAGGAATCGGGAGGTCTGGGCTTGGTCCCCAGGGCTGGGGAATTGTGACCCGCCCTTGTCTGCCTGCACCCTCTCTTGTTGGTTTCTGTCCCTGGGTCCCTTCCCCTCCTGTCTGAAAGGCCTTATTGTCCTCCTTCCATTGCTGCAAGGATGGTCCTGCGGGCTGGGAGTTGGCAGCTCTGGGTGCCCCCCCCCCACACACCTGCCAGGAAAGAGCGTGCAGGAGTGTTCAGGAGGCTCCATGTGGGAAGGGGTGTAGGGTGGTTATGGGGTCATCTCAGTGGAGCAAGGACAGAAGGAGATGGAGACAGATGGAGCCCGGGGGCAGGGAGGGGACCTTGGCCAGTGGCAGGCGCAGCCTGACCAGAGACCTTGCTGCAGGCGTCTGTCTTCCTCCAACCTGGCTAAGCAATAGGAGACCCTTGGAGGAAACCAGGGGTAAAGGAGGGAAAGTCACGTGAGGTTGATATGGCCTTCAGAGAGAGGGGGTTAGAAAGCAGGTAGAGGGGGTGACCCAGTGTGCCCACCAGCTGCTGAGAAAGCCAGCACACAGCTGCACACAGCCTCCTCGCTCCAGAGAACTTCTCGCCTCCAGCCCTCTGCTCTGGCTGTCTTGACCTCTTCCAAGGAGCCTTGAATGAAACAAAATAGCTCTTGTGAGTCTGTGTAGCAAAGCGAAGCAGAACAGGACTTTCTGTGCCTTCTGGCATTTGAGATGGGTCACGGCTTCCATGTAGAACCAAAGGCTTCTATAGCCAGTTGTTTCTGGGCAAAGAAGCAGGGCTGGCATTGCCTTTGGAGGAGCTGGTTCATACAACCCCCAGCGATGTTTGATCTTCTGTTGATTTGAGATGCAAATCCAGAATTTTCAAATAGTGGGTCTCCTTTTATGTCCCTAACTCTTGTTTGTTTAGGGGTCACACCTGGCCTTGCTCAGGGGCTACTCCTGGCTCTGTGCTCAGGAATTACTCCTGGCAAGCTCGGGGAAGCATGTGGGATGCTGGGGATCGAACCTGAGTCAGTTGCATGCAGGGCAAGCACCTTACCCACTACATGTCTCTCCAGCCCCTGCTCATAACTTTTGTTTATTTGGGGGCCACATCTGGGATATTTATGGTATTTATGGGGAACTATTCCAGACTCAGTTCTCAGGGATTATTGTCCACAATGCTCAGGGACTGATCATATGGTACCAGGGATCAAACCAAAAATCCAATTCGGTCCTCCCACAGGCAAAACTTAACCTCTGGCCCTTGGAACTCTCCTCCAGTCCCTGCACAGAACTTTTAAAAATATTAATAAATTTGCTCTTGCTGGACACTTTGAAGATTTACGGTAAATGTAAAGACTTTGGAGCCAGAGACTGTATCTCTACTGTGGCTGTACCATCCTCCTCTGATGGGGATGAGGAGGCAAATGGTTTGCTCAGAGTCTAGGGCTGAAGGCAGCCCCCCTAGGAACCCAATCCAGTGTCTTCCAGGGAACTTCGTGGACAGGACCACCTTGTTTCACAGCTGTAACACCAGTTAAGAACTGCCCTCCTGCAAAGAGGATTAGTCCACAGTTGGAAGCCTGCCTCAAGTGCTGAGGGAGAAGGCAGTTGGGATGGAGAAGGGACCACTATGGCAGTGATAGTTGGGAATGATTACTCTGGATAGGAACTGCATGCTGAAAGTAAAGAAAGGAACAAACATAATATCCTCTCAGTATCTGTATTGCAGACCATAGTGCCCAGAGAGAGAGAGAGAGAGAGAGAGAGAGAGAGACAGAGACAGAGACAGAGACAGAGACAGAGAGACAAAGAAGAAGGGAGGGAGGGAGGGGGAGAGAAGGAAAGTGCCTGCCATGGGGGGGATGGGGGGGAGGGAACTGGGGGTCCTTGGTGGTGATAAATATGCATTGGTGAAGGGAGGGGTGTTGGATCATTATATGACTGAAACCTGATCATGAACAGCTTTGCAACTGTATCTCATGGTGACTCAATTAAAAAAATAAAAATTAAAAAAAAAAAGAAGAAATACTGCCCTCTTCCAGGACTCTCTCCAGAATGTCCTTTCCTTGCTCTTCCTGTTCTGGGAACAGGAGAAAGAAGAGGGAGTAGGAGACAGTTCCCAGGGTTAGTGCCCGTGCCCCACATGCACAGGGCCCCGAGTTGAACCCTCAGAACTTCATGACTCCCCAAGGACTAACAGCACTGGGGAGATCCTCCCTTGCAAACAATAAGGAAGCACCTCCCTTTTCTGAGCTGGACTATTCCCACTGGACACCTCGTCTGTCAGCCACTGTGAATAAAGGAGAGTCCCTGCTCTTACCCTCTACCCTAAGCATTGGCAGTGTCAGCCTCTGAATGGGTTCAAGTCCCTCAAGGTCTTCAAAATGTGCCTCTCTGCCCTCACTTTGTGCATTTTCCTTTAGATCTAGTCCACATGAATAGACCATCTCAGACAGACTCTGCATCTATACCATCCACTGCTCACAGTACTGTTGCTTGGTTTCTGCTTGGTGGGGGTGGGGGTCCGGGGACACACCCAACATAATATTTTAAGTGGTTCCCATGATGACTATGGTAGCTACTTTTGATCTCAAAGATGTTTCAGATCTAGAGGTTGAAACAAAGGTTTCAGAAATCACCTGCCAATGTTCACATTTTTCAAAAAAAAAATTATGTAAACGAATGAAACTGCAATTAAAAGTAAATAATCTGTCTCTGGAGGGAGCTGGCTTTTCTCTAATTACAGGAGGGTGAGTGGGAAGCCTGCAAACTCGTCAGACCAGCGGGCTTGTTTGGAAGAACCTTGGGAAAGAGTCAGAAATAGCAGCGCGCGCTGCTGTCACCTTTTTAATCCCCAAAATGCAGTTTTTTTTTTAAATACTTCTTTGGATGGTAGATAGTTTTCATTTCTTCTGGTTTCCAAAATAAAACCCACAAAGTTACATTCAGACCTTAACAGCTGCCACAAACCCTCTTGGGGTTCTCAGTAAATGAGATTTCTAGTGTGAAATCATTAATTGTGAACTGTATTATTATCAATTTTTTTTTTATCTCTCAGAACAAGGGAAAGGCAACCTGCATGTCACATCATTAGAAGATGCAGAATGTCGCAGAACCAAGGAACGCCTTTCTAATGGGAACACGCGTGCTCCTGGGCCCAGGCCTTCCCGCAACATCCCACGGAGACACACACTAGGGGGCCCCCGAAGTTCCAAAGAAATCCTGGGAATGCAAACATCTGAGATGGATCGGAAAAGGGAAGCGTTCCTGGAACACCTAAAGCAGAAGTACCCCCACCATGCCACTGCCATCATGGGCCACCAGGAGAGACTGAGAGACCAGGTAGGAGCGCGTGTTCGATCATCCTGCGGGGCTTATGCTTGAGTGATCTCAAGCCAGAGCCAGATCAGTGTGCAGTGTTGCTGGAGGCGCTTTGCCTGTACTGTTGTACCAGATCTGCCTTGGGGTCAGAGAGAAGAGCCCCAACGAGTCCCCAGGGCCAACCTAAGTGTATCTAAAACACACACAAGGGGCAGGAGAGCTAGTATAGTGGGTCAGGTACTTTCCTTGAACACAGCTGACCTATGTTCCACTTTGGAGTGCGGATGTTTCCCTAAGTGATACCAGGAGTGATCTCCGAGCACAGAGCCAGGAGTCAGCCCTGGGTGTGACTAAATAAAACTCCAGCAAAATAGTAATAATAATAATAATAATAATAATCATGTGCAGGCAATAGAGGCCAAATGTGGCTCAGTGGTAAAGGGCACGTTTTGCAGGCTAGAAACCTGGGTTCAATTCCTGATGCTGAAAAAAATATACTTGTAGTGTGCCTGTAAGGAGGGTTCTTACTGGACTGGATAAAGCTTGACACCCACTTCTGTGCTCCCTGGCATAGTGAGATCCTAGCACAGTGAATAAATGAATGGATGAAGCCTAATCACAACTTCATGGTGAAATAATGTACAGAGGTATAAAGGGATGCTAAAAAAAAGCAGAAACTAGACTTTGTTTCTCCCACTCTTCTTCTTCTTCTTCTTTTTTTTTAAATCATCAATGTTTTTCTATTTGCATGCTTGACGTTCTGCTCTCGAGTCACCTATTTACTCAGTTTATCTTGATAACCTCGCAACTGTCACCCAATGGAGGTTGAGAAAGGCTTCAGTGTCTGGGCTGTTTCCAACGACGGTTTAGCATGTTTGTGGCTCACCAGAAATGGGACACCTTTGCTGCTGATCTTGCACTCGAGTTATCAGATTGATCTTTGAGGATGAAGGACATGGGGAAGGAAGCCCAGAGAGCATTTAACTAAACCCACAGTTGGGGCTGGCCGTGATTGAGCAGCAGCCTGATTAGTTATCGAAACGATGTCTAAGTAAGTCAGCTTCTGAACATCCATAGAGATGGATATCAGCATTGACCAGTATTATCTAAATCTAGACCTTTCTCTCAATCTCACTTTCTCCCTGAGGTTCTACCTTGTCTTCTACGCAATCTTGATCAGCATGCCTAGAATGTGAGCTGCACTGTGTGCCAGTTTAGTCTCTTTACCAAAAGGCACAACCCAGAAGCAGAGAAAAGAAGCAGGAATTCTGGGTGATGCAGACAGGAGAGGATTTCTTCTTCGGAGAAAGGATCTTTGTTTCAAGTATATGTAGAAAATCGATTTTGAAAGTATTTTAAATGTGGTTCTTTTCTTTTTCTCCCCCAGTTTTATCTAGACCTGATTGGCATAGAGCCCAAACATTCGTACTCCCTGATGATTGTGGTGTACAGCTGTTAGGGCATTTGTCTTGCATGTGGCTGATCCAGGTTCAATCCCCATATCCCATATGGTCCTCCGAGCACTGCCAAGAGTAATTCCTGAGTGCAGCCAGGAGTAGCCCCTGAGCATCGTATGGGTGTGACCCAAAAAGCAAAACACAAACAAACAAACAAACAAACAAAAACAAAAAAACAAGTTGCTTTGGGGGGGTCAGGAGGGACCAGAGAAGATAGTGCAAAGGGCCAGTGCGCAGGATTTATATATGGGACCTCTCAGTGTCTTCTCCAGCATTGTCTAGTCCCTCCAGTACTGTTGTGTGTGACCTCCAAGTACCAAGCTAGGAGTTGCCTCCATACACAATCAGGCGTGGCTACCCCCCCAAATAACCCCAAAAATTATGATGGGAGGGCTACTCCAAGCAGTGCTGGGAGATGGCATGCTGTGCAGGAGGCTTGCCAAGTCTTCTGCCATTTGGGCCACATGCCTAGCCTGGCGCCGTATTTTCTCCAAAGCGGTTCAGATGGAGCAAGCTCAGACTCAGAGTACTGCAGCCCCATGGTTTGCTGGGGAAAGGTTGTCATCTTAATTCTGATAAGCTGGGCTGGAGCGATAGCACAGCGGGTAGGATGTTTGCTTTGCATGCTGCCGACCTGGGTTCGATTCCCAGCATCCCATAAGGTCCCCTGAGCACCGCTAGGAGTAATTCCTGAGCACATGAGCCAGGACTAACCCCTGTGCATAGCCGAGTGTGACCTCCCACCAAAAAAACCCCCCAAAAAACAAACAAAAAATAACAGAAATGAATAAATAAATAAAATTAAAAAAATTGAATTCTGATAAGCCTGGGCTGGGCATGCTTGTGTGTTTCACTGTCCCGTAAATGGGAGTCATTGGCTTATGGTTCACCCATGAGAAGAAAGGGAAGCTGTGAGGGGATGTGTGTAGGAACTGGGGTGGAGGTGGGGTAAAGGGGAGGAAAACCTCCACTGTGTGCTGAGGAAGAATGCTAACTTCCAAGTGGAGATCTGGAGACCACTAGCAAGATGGTATTGGCTGTCGCTTCAGGCACTATCAGGAGTTGTTACTGGTTTCTTTTGTGCTATGTCTGTGACGTGATGGTGAGGGAGGATGAAACCTTGGAATGAAATCTTGGGACCATCTCAGTGAAATTGCAAGGTTGCAGAAGGTGTGCAGGTCAGAAGAAAGGAATGAATGAGCCGAGTTTGGATTCTGGACTTGGAATGAATGAATGAGCCCCATCTGTCTCTGCCCAGATGCAGCTGGGTCATGGCTGCTTGGTGGCCCCTTGCTTGGGAATTGGGACCTGAATCATCTGTGTTTGCTGCTTGCATCCATGTTCACATGCCGAGTACCCCACACCTCTGCTCCCCACTGTGTGTCATCGGATGACAATTCGGGGGGGATGGGTTGTGACATTTCAGCTCTGCTGCTCCCCCTTCTTTTGCTCTGGGTCCCCGTTTCCTCTTTGCTCTCCTCTTCTCCCCAGTACCCTTTGTGCCTCCCTGACCCTCCCGACTCTGCATTCCTCAGGGCTTCCTTTGCTGGAAGATCACGTGAGCAGCCAGCAGGAGGAATTTAAATAAACGAGTCTGACGCACTTCTCCAGAGATTGAGTTTCTAAAAACCACACGCCCTTCTGTGGCGGCTTTCCTGGCTGCCTCGCAGAGAAGGGCACGTGTGGGTGAGATGGAAACTGAGACCTGGGCAAAGCTGGATTCAGCACCTTACTTGAAAGATCCTGGACCTTGGGGCCTCAAGTACGGCAAATGAAGACATGCTGTAGGTTTCCTAACGTGAATCCAAGCCCTGGAGGGATTCTGGTGAAAACTATAATGAGGTTCTGGGGTTATCACTCAGCGAGAGAAACATGCTTCACCTCGGTGAGGCCTGGAGTTGCACCCCGCCTACACTACAAAGATGAAAGCAAAGATTTAATTCAAGTCTTTGGAAAATAAGACAAGAATTAACTTTAGTGTGAACTCCTGGAAAGGATTTTAAATAAATGTCTAATGAGGCTTTATTTGGTCAATTTTAGTATCACCTGTTTTCACATGACTCGTGAAAAACTTCGAGAGCACAACTTTATTTATTTTTTTTAATTTTGGGGGCCACGCCTGGCCATGCTCAGAGTTGCTCCTGACTCTGAGCACAGGAATTATTCTTGGCCGCGCTTGGGGAACCAGTGGGAGGCTGGGCATCGAACCAGGATCAGACGTGTGCAAAGTAAGTACGCTACCCACTGTACTATCTCTCTGGCCCCTCCTTCCTTTTTTTTTTCATTTTCGTCACCATGTATCGCTAAGTTTTAATGAATGGATTTCAGGTATACAGTGTTCTAATACCACTCCCTTCACCAGTGTTCACTTCCCTCCACCTGTGTCCTCAGTTTCCCTCCTATTTGCCAGACTGCCTCTGTGACAGGCAGTTCATATTTGGCACTGTGGTTTCCAGTACTGAGGGTTTTATGGAGAAAACTTCACCACCTTTCAGCACCCCCCTGCCCCCTCCCCCATCCCCTGCACACAGTGTTGTAATATTCTTGACCCTGTCTGTCTGAATTACTGACATTTAGAGAGACTTTGTTAACTCCCATCTCCTATCTTTACAACACACAGCTGCCCTGCCTCGCCTGCAGAGTAGTCCCTGGAGCCTTTTTTAGGGGGAGAGTTTTTTCATCTTTACGCTCCAGCTCCCTGGCTACCCAGCCTATATAACCTATACAGCCTCACTGTATAGGAGCAGGCGCTTGGGACATCACCTTTCTTTTGTCCGTGTTCAGGGGTCACTCCGGGCAGGACTCAGGAGATCATATGTGGTGCCTGCGGTTGAGATGGACTTGGCCACATGCAAGGCATGGTTCTCGAAACCACCAGGACTTTCCCTTCCTCAGTACCTGTTCTCTCTTTTGTCAAAGGACGGGATCTCTCGCTTAGTGGCCTGAGAAAGATGATGTTGTCACCTCATCCTGTTCCCGTGACTCTTCCTATGACAGTGCATTTGTTTCTGGTGTTCACACGTCAGCTTCCGAGCTCTTATTCTAAAATTAATATAGGGGGCTGGAGAGACAGTACAGCAGGGAATGCACTTGTTTTACGCACAGCTGACCTGCCAGCTTTGATCCCCGGCCCCCCATATGGGTCCTCTGAGTCCTACCAGGAGTGATACCCAAATGCAGAGGTAGGAGTAAACCCTGAGCAGGAATAAACCCTGGACGTGGTCAATAAAATAAATATTTAAAACTTTTCATCTAGTTTTTGACTACCTGAAGAAGTTTATTTTCATTGAGATCACTTTCATGTATATAACTGTATGTGTTTTAGAGACATAATTTCATGGCTTTTCAAAGTCTGAGTTTCCACACCTACCTCCAAAGTCCCTCTGCCCCAGTCCACTAGCCCCCTCCCAGCTTTGCCGCCCAGGCCCCTCCCTTCCAGAAACCGCATTCCAAGGTCTGCGGCCCGAGCCCAGGGGCTGTTTTCGTTGGTTTTGTCTGTTCCTGGCCCTTTGTGGCTGTCTGTCCCACACAGGAGTGACATCACTCCCTATTTGTTTTTCTTGTGAAGATGTTTCTTTTTCCCACTGTCAGACCATACGTTGATTTTATTTCTGAAACTCAATTGCATGTATTTAAAAGCTTAAAAATCACAGAAAGTGGGGAGATAGTACAGAGATAAAAGCTTCTGCATGTTGCTAACCCTGCTGAGATTCCCAGAACCCCATATGGTCCCTTGAATACCACCAGGTGTCAATCCTAATTTCATAGGTAGGGGTGCAGGGGAGGGTTGGGCCACATCCATCAGTGCTCAGGGTTTACTCCTGTCTCTGTGCTCAGAGTGTTGCTCCCAGCAGTGCTCGGGGAACTGGATGCAGAGCTGAAGATTGAACTGGGTTGCCTGTGTGCAAACCAACCTTGATACTATCTGGTATTATACTAGACTCGCTATGCTGCTGTGTGTACACATTATACCACCCTATACTCTCTCTGGCCTTATGGGTGACTCCTGAGCAAGACCAGGAATAGCCTTAGAGTACTGAGGGGGGTGGCCCCAAACCCCTGCAATAAATACATCTAAAAATAAAAAAATAAATCTTAGCCAATTCTAGAGGAAATATGGTAGCACTGTAGCACTGTCCTCCTGTTGTTCATTGAGTTGCACAAGCGGGCACCAGTAACGTCTCCATTGTGAGACTTACGAAGAAAATACCATTCTTGCATTTTTTTTTTTTTGCATTGCACAAAGTTAACTTCTCTGAAATAGTTCTGAGTATCCACTGTATTTCAGCAAGGTCTCAAGGGCAGGGCTACTGAGTGGTGATACAATATGGCTGCTTCTGATTCGTATTTGCATTCATAAATAAATGAATCCTACTGGTCTTTTACCCACCAAAGCTGTTTAACACCCTGAAGCCTTCTGGGAATGATTTTTCAGTCTTTCTTCCCAACTGTTTTCTAATGCCGGGGATTGAACCAGGGTCAGCCCCGTTCAAGACAAGCACTCTACCCACTGTACAACCCCTCACCTGAGTCTTGTGATGGGCACAGATGGGGGCCAAGCACTCAAAGCCTTAGGGAAGAAGGCATGGGGGTGGCGTTCTTCATGCCTGGCTAGTGTGCCACCATGCTCCAAAGTTTGCTGTACTGTCTGCTCTCACCATCACCGTGTTGCCCACTGTGAAAATAAAGGGAAATTAGTTCCTGACTGTGTGTGCTGGACCACCAAGTGTGAGTCGATTCCACTAGTTACAAACACCCTATAGCTGCGGGGCCTGGGAATGGCTCAGCGGGAGACACCAGGCCTGCAGGTTCCATCCCCAGCGTTGCCCACTGATGTGGGTGGGTGAGGTCTCAGCTGCTCTGTTTTTTGGGATCCCCGCACCATCACAAAGCAGCACCTCAACTAAAACATGTGCAGTCCCTGGATGTCACAGCCCCAAGAAAATAGAAGGGCAAGGGGGAAAGGAATGGAGTTTTTATAAGGTTTGAAACTGTTGTAGAAGCTGGAGAGATTGTGCAGGGGTCACTGGTGCAGGAGACACCCCCACTCTGATTCTTGGCACCATGTGCCCACTCCTGAACACCAAGAGGATGTTTGTAGTGGCTCCTGGCACTTATCCCCATCCTTTGGTCCTACTGTTGAATCTTCAGGCCCCGTTCACGAGTATTTGCAAGCATGTCCCCTGAGTCTTCTGAGCAGTTGCTCCCCCCACCCCCAAATATGTAAAAACTTAACTTCAGGGGGTGGAGTAATAGTACAGCAGCAGGACACTTGCTTGCATGAAACTGACCTGGATTCAGTCCTTGGGAGGACTGAATATGGTCCCCTGAGCACAGAGCCAGGAGCAAGCTCTGAGCACCACTGGTTGGGACTCAAAAACTGATAGAAAAATAAAAAGTAATAAAAACTAAAAACGAACTTCATTGTGAAGAATTATATGGCATCTGGAACTACTGACTCTGTGTCAGACTCAGTACCACCCTTCCTGTTGATTCACAGTTCCTTCCCAGAGGGGCTATCCTTAATTTTGCCCAGAATCAGGGATAATTGCCCAAAGACAAAAAGTAAGAGGAGGATTAACTTCATTACCAGCAGAAGATGCAAATCTGGGTGCAGGTTGGCAGAATAAAGTCAGTCTTATACATTCCCTCAAAAATCATGGGAAAAAATACAAGTTATTAACATAAAAAAGAGGAGGAGATTCCATTTTGAATGAAAAAAAATACTTATTGAGACCAATGAAAAAACTTGGGGAGACATTAACAGCATGTCTCTGTGGAAGCCCAGTGCCTGAGAATGTACAATGCACCCACCCAGAAATTCGTTTGAACTTGACCTTCTGTAGGCAAACCTTTTTAGATGTGAAGTTGATCTAGTAGAGAGGATGCAGTGATTATCAGATCAAAACCTGTGCAGTCTCAGAAAGCCTGTGATTTAAAGGGCTTTGCTTTGTGCCTCACAGACGTCAGATGCATAAACTGCACAAAAAGGGAGATGCACTTTGGGGACAAGGCAAGTGATATGTTTTTGTGAAGAGGGCATTGTTGCCACAACCCAGAGATAAAGGTGCAGGCTGCCTTGGTGCCCTGCCCTTCTCTGCATGCTCGTTTTCACTGGCTGGGACACCCATTAAGTGTGAGTTGGAATCAGAACAGAGTTGAAAGGAGACGCACCCTAAAACTAATAGGAGGCAGGAAGGCCTTGATTGTACCACATAATGAATAAGCCCCATGGTTTCTCTGTGCTCGGCATCAAACATTTTCTTACATACATGCTTGTTTGGGAAACCGTAGAGCTGTCATGACAGTAAGTTAGTCATTCAGAATATTTCCATCTTGTGACCTTGTCTTCATGTTTGTTTTTTGCGGGGGAGGGGTAGTGGTTGGGTAATAGGGCAGGTATTGGGCCATGCCCGGCGATGCTCAGGGTCTACTCCTGATTCTGTGCTCAGGGATCTTCTGGGGGATGGAACTGGTTCTGCTGCTTGTAAAGCAAGTGCATGAACTCCTGTGCTGTCTGCCCCATCCCCTTGTCCATGCAGTCTTCACACACCAGGCTGCTAAGGCAAGCTAAGACAGAGAATCTTTGGGTCATGCACAGTCCGAACTACATTGGCTCAAAAGTGGCAGATCTTATTGCCCTTCATTTTAGCATCTTGATCCGATTCTAGTACCTCCAGGGATGTGTGACTTTTTCAGATTTTAGTCATGGAGACAAGTGTAAGGAGGAAACCCCCAATTTCTTCAGTCAGCACGCCCAAGTGTAAGGAATGATTTTATCCATTTTGTTGTTCATAATCCTTTATAGCAGTCTGTACAATAGCATCACTCACACTGTGTATGTAATATAAACAGGTGAGCATATTTATATCTGCCTGCAGTGGCACCTTTATGTCCTGTGTTTGGTGAATTTAATTATATCTTGGCAGAATTTTCATCACATTTGGATTTCTGTATCTCAGGGCACCTGATTATACCTTAAAGAAGAGATGTAACACCTGTCATAAGTGCAAAATTCCAATGGAATTACATTCTTGCCTTTGACTTTTATCCTAAACCTAATCAATGCATATTGGTGGCAGGGTCCAAAACTTGGAAACATGCAGCTGTATTCATGGGTGCATGAATCAGTGAAGCAGAGAGAAGAAGACTGATGGGGGCTAAAGATTCATGAAGGTGCTGGAGTTATAGGATAACTTTGCATGCGGTCAACTTTGCATGGGTTCAATCCCCAGCATTCCATATGGTCTTCCAGCACTGCCAGGAGTAATTCCTGAGTGCAGAGCCAGGAGTAATCCCTGAGCATCTCTTGGTGTGACCCAAAAACAAAATAAAGATTCATGAAGAACATCGCGCATTCACCTAGGGAAGTTCTGGGGAAGGTCTGCGGAAAGGCTACTGGAGTTTTGGTTTTGAAACAGTATGCTAGTCTTGTAAATGGTATACATGCATGAAAATATCACGAACAAAGAAGACCTAGCTAAGAATTTCCTCTTAGGGCTATTGATTTATTCTAAGCCACAGGAAAAATGCCAAAGGGGCCATATTTATAGGAAGAAAACAGTTAGCTGTGTGAACTAAGGATCAAATGATGTTTTTTCCAGTCAATTTCTATCTAAGTTTGAGGATGGGAGAGATATTGAAACTTAAGAAATCAAATACATATTGGTGCTGTGGAGATACTGCAGTGGGTAAGGTGCTTGTCTTGCATGTGCCCAAACCGGGTTCAATCCTGGCATCCCCTGTAGTCCCCTGAACACTGCCAGGAGTAGTTCCTGAGTACAGAGCCAGGAGTAACCCTTGAGCTTTGCTGAGTGTGACCCTAAACTTGAAAAAAAAAGAATGCAGCATGTAGGGCCCTTATATTGCATGCAGCCAACCCAAGTTCAGTGCTTGGCACCCCACGTGGTCCCTAGAGCCAGTTTGGAAAGATCCCAGAGTACAGAACCGGGATTAAGCCCGGAGCACTGCCAGATGCAGCCTCAAAATGAAACAAAAGAATGCAAGTGCAAGTTATACATTTTAAGAACTTGATTAAAAGAAAACAAACAATTATGAAAAGAGAGAGTAGTGGAATGCTTAGCAGATTACGATACTCATGGGACCAAACAAAGGAGCTGGCCTGGAAAAGTTTCCCAGGGGACTTGTGTTTTGAACTGTGATTTAGAAGGTGGAGAAAGTGCCTTTCGGGAGAGCAGGACTATTGCCTAGGACATCTTGTGGCAGGGATTGGTGATGGGAAAGACTAGATTCCAGGTGAGGTAGAGTTTCCCTTGAAAAATAGAAGTTGGTTTGAGTCATAGGGTGCAGCAAAAGAGAAAAGGAATCCAAAGTGGGAATCTATTTGCAACACATGGCTTGATCCACGCTTAATTGGGTGCCGCCAGCCTTTGTGCTAGCTTTCATCTTAATTAGTGTCGTGGAAGAGCAAGAGGATGCATTTGGAGAACAGAGCTATATTAAGAGCTCTGCAAAATCAAAAGGGTGATAGGATTTGACTGGGAGATTTTCTGAGCAGTGCTTGGGTGTCAGAGGGAGAAAGTATCAGGGAGAGTTAAAGCACACCTCTGACTGTGCTGGAATTTGGAGACACTAGTCAGTTGGGCTTGGAGAAAATGGCCAAGGCACAAGATGGCAATTTTGGGATCAAGGCATCCACGTGGCCAGTATGATTGATGCTGGATTCGAAACGCTAAGGCTCAAGTTCTCCCTATCCCGTGTCAGCTCACTGCTCGCCTTCAGCGTCCTGTTTCCTGCAGGTGCTTCCTCGGACTAATTCAATCAAGTGGTTATTTATCAGGGACTTGCAGAATGAGCTGTCCAGTAACATATAATTAGTAAAGCACATGCTCTCTGCCCTACTCGGCATCCATCTCTGTAGTGGAAAGAGTACCAAGTTTGGGGTCATTGTTACTACATGTGTGTGGACAGGCTGGGACACTCAGCTGTGTAATTGTGCCCCGTCCATTTTCCTGGGGTTTTCTTTCTTTCGGGTTCAGGGCCAGAATCTTGGTCCTCATACCTGGGAGGCATTTTCTCTACCACTGAACCACATACTGGCTTTACTTCCACTCTGACTAATTTTTTCCTTAGACCTAGGAATAAAACAGATTAAGGGACCAGAGAAATAGAATGGCAGAGAATTCATTTGGCTTCCACAAAGCCAACCCAATTTCCATCCCTGGCATCCATCTAGTCCCCCAAGTACCACCAGGAGTGATCCCTGAGTGCAGAGCCAGAAGTAAGTCCTGAGCATTACTAGGTGTGGCCCCAAAACTAAACAACAATTAAGGAACAGCAGCAAAAAAGAATAAGATAGACCAATATGGTGTGTGATTAGGAGAGAGATCTCATGCTTTTTGAAACTCATCTCATTGAGGAAATCCATTCAGAGCAGGTTTTCTAGCTGGCAAGTTTGATTCAGTACACATTAGAGCAGTGTGAAAGAGAATGCCCCGGTCAGCATTTTGTAAATGCGCGCCCTTCAGAATCCTACATCCCCAAGGCTTTAGCCTTTTTGGGATTGGGGGCCAAATTCCTAATTTGGGGGAAATTCTTATATTGGAAGTTAAATGAATTTCTACACTGCAGAGCGTGGATCAGATCTTTTAAGATGCTAAAAGACATTTGGGAGTTGATGGATGAGAACTGAAATATGTGGTGTGTCTCCAACATGTTGGACTACATAACAGTTGTTTAGAAATTCTTGTTTATGGGACATATGGGTATGTCCCTCAAGTACATGCTGGAGTTCAGCATGGTGGGAGATCAGAATCTGAATGGAGCCTCTTGAAATTAACAAGAGTTCTTGGAGATTTTTCCAATGAACTGATTTCTTGGTGCCCAGTATACAGTGAGTATTCCATAATGGCAATGATACTGAAAGATTTGAATAGGTCAAACAAAGGCATGGAGGCCTTTGGATAAAGGTCGAGGCCAGGAGAGACCATGTTGAGATGTGGTGAAGGTGATTCACCTGTGGGTCATGTAGAGAAGTGTGAAGTTGTGTGTTCAAGTGGCAGTTTGTGTTAGACAACTTCAGAGTTTGTTGGGAAGCTGAGATGGAATAATGAAGATGGAACCGTTGTGATCTTGAATAGAGACATGCATCACAGTAGGGTAAAAAGGTGAGCTCTTCTGATACATTGGAAGGGCTTTGTGACAAGTCCACAGATCCATAGGAGTGCATGTAGATTCCAGACCCATAGTGATGCGCCCCTGGCAGTGGCAGCAGACACTGAGCTTTGCCGGAATTGAGGATGCTGCATTTTGGTTCTTCAAATGGAAAATGAGAATGGAGTGACTTGGCCTTTGACCAGAGAGGGTTGAGGGAATGAGGATCCTGTGGGCTGTCACCTGTGAAGCAGCACAGACACCAATACCCACTGGAGTGCCTTAGGTCTAGGGTCTGGATCTCACGTGGTTCCTCCTACCTGTATTAGAACCTCAAGCAAATCACTGAACTCCCTGTCTCACTGTGATCTTTCTCGAAGGGAAAGAGAACTAGGAACCACTGTTAGTCATCCCCATGATGACTGGATAGAAAAGGACACCATGGTGCCAACTCTTGGGAACTGTTGATGAGGGTGGGATTTGGGGAACAAGATCTAGTCTCTTAGCTCAGTGCACTCTCTTCTTTCTTTCTTTTTTTTTTTAATTTTGGAGGGGTCACATTTGGTGACGCTCAGGGCTTTCCTTCTGGCTCTGTGCTCAGGGATCACTCTCGGTGGACTTTAGGGACGATACCGGGAGTCAGGAAATTGAACCCGCTTTGGCCACATTGGAGGCATGAGCCCTAGCTGCTGTACTACGGCTCTTGCCCTGCAGTGGACTTTCCCACAACCTGCTATAGTGTCTCCATTTTGAAAATTGCTCACACTTGAGCACCATACTCCTTTTGCACTCCTATATCTGTGTCTTGAGCACCTTTCTTCTTCCATTTCTATCCCCCAGGGCTTTCAAAGGATGGGCTTTGGATCATGTGCTGATGAGAACACACTTTAGGAATAACTTGGGATGTTGCGGGGCTGTCAGATTGACCTCTAGATCGAAATGTTAATTCTGACAGTGTGTGTGGGCAGTGCGCCTCAGCTGTAGGAGAGAGCGATTGGGCACCGTGGCCTGCTTGCATAGAAGGGTTTGTGTGAGTGGCATGTGTATGGACTTCCATTCCTTCCTCAGACCTACTGACATCCCAGCTGGGCAGCCAGCAGTTCTCTGCAGACAGCTGCTGAGGCACTCAGATGGACATGGGCTGCATGGAATAGAGAGCAGTTCTGTGGGAGAAATGGCCCTTTGGATGGGATGGGATTCTTGCCAACTGCTTATATCTTGGAAGTCCTTTCTTCTCCCGCCATTCCTTCCCTTTGTTCCGAATATTTTCATTTCTAATGTTTCAGCAGGACCAGAAAATTCTCTTATAGGTAAGTGTGAGGGTCTGGAGAGATGGTAGAGGGTTCAGGCTGTTGCCCGGTGATGCTTGATCCTGGTTTAAGCTCTGCATGATGCCCCAAGCACAGAGGGAGGAGCACCACCAGCTGTGACCCAGAACCCCTCCCCACAAAACCAAAGTGTGAATATATTGCCTTCTCACGTCTGGTCCCCACACTCTGACCCCCATCACTCCCACCAGGTCAGTTCCATTGCTGGTTTAGTGTCAACTATCTTTCCCCATCAGCATCTGGAAAGCAAACATTATTGCAGTCTCTCAGGGCTACCTGCTAAATTCAGTTTTGCCCAGGAACCCGTTTGCATTTAGTTTTGTTTTCCATTGTTTGAGATCTAATTGTTTGCAGCTTTTTATCTTAAGTGTATGCCTTTTCCTCATTTTTAAATGATCTTTTTGTTGCTTTTTATTATTTCTTAAAGTGAGTATTAAGTTCATTTATTTTTAGTATTGTTTAGGATAGATATTTCCTGACCTAGCTTGGGCTGTGGCCTGCAGTTTTGTGTGCAATATTTCCTGTTTCATTACTTTAAAGAAAATTGAAACTTTCAATTTAGATTTTTCTTTTTGATTTAAAGGTTTCCCGGATATATTTCTTATCCAAGTAGTTGCAATTGTTGTTTATTTATACTCCAGATATGATCTGAGAATGCAGTCTGTAAATTTCCTACTTCAAATTTGTATTTCAATAGTTTATTCTAATACATTATTGTTATTATTATTATTTCTGTTTTGTGTTTTGGGTAATACCTGGTGGTGGTATTTAGGGCTACTCCCATCTCAGTGCTTTGGGGCCACTCCCAGAAATGATTAGATACCAAGCAGTGTTGGGGAGATAACTCAGCCTGTTGATCTATCTCTCTGGCACCCTCAAATACACCATTAATGCTTGTGAGTATTCCATAAAAGGTCACAAAAATACAGTATATTTGGCCGAACCGGGTTCGATTCCTCCGCCCCTCTTGGAGAGCCCAGCAAGCTACTGAGAGTATCTCGCCTGCACGGCAAAGCCTGGCAAGCTACCCATGACATATTCAATATGCCAAACACAGCAACAACAAGTCTCAAAATGGAAACATGGAGACATTACTGGGCCCGCTCGAGCAAATAGATGAACAACAGGGGGACTGTGTTTTGTTTTGTTCTCCCATATACACATGCATGTACGTAGTTTTACACATACACATCAAATCTGTTGTTTTATCCTTCCTTTCTTCTTAATCCTCATTTTATTCACATATTTTTACACATACACATCAAATCTGTTGTTTTATCCTTCATTTCTTCTTAATCCTCCTTTCATTTTTCTACTGCTATTCAGATCCAGAGTGTAACTTTTCCACTGTCACTGTATTTTTAATCCTCTTTTTCTGGATTCTTATGAAACCTTTGTTTACAAAGCTTTCTAGTTGCCGTTTTATTTGTTGTGAACATTAAGCCTTCTTCCATTGCCAGATGATCCCTTTTTTTCTGTGTAAGGTTATTTTCCAGCGATCACTCTTGCTTTATATTTGTGTGCTTCTATTGCTTATCCATTTGTCTTCAACTTGATGAAGATAAATCAATCACGAGTGTGTCAATTATAAGGTACATACAACATGTATCTTTAGATGCTAACTCTGTTGATAGAATAGTACTTTTTAGAGTAGTACTTTTGAAAGCATACTTTTGATACCTATACTATTTGTCCATTTTTGGCCGTTAATGGGAAATGCAATCTGCTGATATCTATCATAATAACCAGTTTATTCCTTTATCTTAATTTGACAGCCAGCATGCTTATTCTTTATTAAGTACAGTGCATACTCAGGAAGTAAAATACAATGACTCCAGTTCCAGTCTTGACAAGCTGCATTTAAAATAACTTAGGTGCTCCAAGGGAAGGCAACTGTGAGCATTGGAGGGGGGTTGAGGGCAGGCAGGGGAGCGTTGGAACTTAGGCCAGCAAACGTGGCTGGATGGTTTCATATTGGCATGATCCCCTCTATTCATCAGAGTTCTTTGGTAAAACAGAAGTAGTCGATGAGAGAGAAAGGGAAGGCGTGTGATAGATGTTGTTTAAGAAACTGCACACACAATTGTAGGAACTGGCAAGCCTCACGTCTGTGAAGCCAGCCAGCTCCCTGGAAATTCCGGTAAGAGTTAATGTTGTAGCCTTTTGGCCATATTATGGAGGGTGATCTGCCAGACTCAAAGTCCGAGGACTTACAAACTAGTCATGTCTTCAAAAATCCCTTTGTAGCTACATTCAAATTGTGATCCATCAACTGGCCACCCTGACCTAGCCAAATTGATAGATAAATTAACCAGCCTGGCAAATGCAGAACAAAGGCGAATGGGCAGGCTTTGTTGTTGTTGTTTGTGTTTTGTTTTGGGGTAATCCTGAGGGAAGGGGCCTATTCCTGTAGGTGTTTGCGGGACCATGAGGTGTTGGGGAATCAAACCTCCTATATGCAAAACATGCACTTCAGCCTGTTGCACTGTATCTCCAGCCTCTGAATGGATTATTTCTAGAAATTAGTATTACTATTATTGTAATTATCATGGTTAGAATTGGGGCCACACCTGACTGTGCTCACAGCTTGCTCCTCGCTGTGCTCAGGCATTACTCCCAAAGATATTTGGGGGACTATGTGTGGTGCTGGGGATCAAACCTGGGTCGGCTGCATGCAAAGCAAATGCTGTAGCCACTTTCCTGTCTCTCTGGCCTCAAGTATGATTGCTAAAGCAAATACGGACAACAGAAACAGTCAGAGTTAACTGACTTAGCATCAGGCAGTCCTCACAGCTGTGTGCCATAGTTTTGTTTTTAACTGTAGGTGCCGTTTTTGGGGGGCAACTTTGTTCTTTCCAGCCTACTGCCCATTAAGGTCCCTTCCCTTTCTTCATCATCATCATCATCATCATCATCATCATCATCATCATCATCATCACTGTTAAGATATCTGGGGAGTCCGCCCTTAAAGGCAGTGCTGCCGATCCTGCTTAACCCATGGGGATTGATCTTGCCTCAGGCCTGCAAGGCGAGAGCCTGACCCCTGGGTCCACATAGTGTGTTGTTGTTCTACTTTCAGTAGCGCTTGGGTTACCACGCAGGGCTGTGGATGGAACATGGGGCTCCTGTGTGCAGAGTGTATTCCAGCCCTTGGGACGATCCCTCTGCCCACTTCGTGTGCGCTTGGCTTAACCCTATTCCGATTTGGTTTTCCCTTGTAATGTTTCAGAGTTTTTTTTTTTCCTTTTTCTTTTCCTTTTGCGTCACACCCAGTGATGCACAGGGGTTACTCCTGGATCATGAACTCAGGAATTACTCCTGGAGGTGCTCCGGGGACCATATGGGATGCTGGAAATCAAACCCGGGTCAGCCAAGTGCAGGGAAAACACCCTACCTGCTATACTATCACTCTAGCCCCCTGTTTCAGTTTTTCTTTAGAACTTGAGCTGACACACATTTTTCTGCTGTCACGGAGCTTTAGCTGCAGAGGGTAATATTGGGGTTGAGGAGTGGTGAAGGGAGAAGCTTACTCCGTCTTGTCCTCACTGGCCTTCCTTTGATCGGAGCAAAGTCTCCCCCCGTGTTGGTCCTTGTGACTGCTGTGCTGATGGAACAGGTATCTGGGGACATGGCGTAGCTGTGAGGCTCTGCTGAAGTCTGTGCTTAGTCTTTGTGATTCAGTAGTTACCTTTCCATGAGAGGAGGAAAGAAATGCCTCCCGCTTGAGATAGTGAGTTAGGATTTTCATATTCGCACTGGGGACCAGGTGTATCAAACTAGGATTAAGCACTCTAGTGCTTTTTGATTTGGATTCAAATCTTGCCTTTTCTGGCTTCACACTGAAGTTCTAGTGCAGTGTTTCCCAGAGTGGATGATACCACTCTCTGGGACAGGTTGAGGTTGAGGTGAGAGTTGTGTAAAGGTGGTAGTAGCCTGGGGTGCATTTAGGAGGTGCTTTCTGTTGGCTTAAAGAATGTAGATTTTTGGAAGAGGTACTGAATGATTTTTTTTTCTCTGAATAGGACCTGGCAGTGGGGTAGTTAAGTTTTGGCATCTCTATTTTAGCGCTCAGTAGGTCTACAAATGCATGCAAATTACCTGATATCATAGAGGTTCTCTTGTCTATAACACAGGAATATTTATTATTTTTTCCCTATACAATTGTCAAGAAGCCTGTAGGATAGAAGGGCAGGCTATTTTAATTATAAAAGTTTTGAAGTGGTTTTTCCCTACTAAAGGAAGCATTTCCTTTCTGGATAACCCCTGCTAACCTGTGTTTTATTTTTTGGTAATTGTTTGTTTCATTGTCGGAAATTGAACCCAGATTCTCCCCCTCCCAGGTTCTAGCACTGAGCCACATGCCTGGTAGTCCCCTCACTGGTGTTTTTCAGGAAACAAAAATTCAGTGCAGAAATGGTTACATCCAACTTTTTATGCCAGCTGTGTGTGTTCTTATGCGTTCCTGGGCTTCTCCAGCGAGCTATTTATTAGAAAGTAGGTTCGGTTGAGACAAACTCAGGAGAAGGAATCTCATTTGCTCTTCAAGTCAATCATTGACACTTTTGCTGTTGCTTAATCTTGAAATCGAGCAGCTTGTCTACATGCATTTATTCAGCTCAGCCTTGGTGAGTGTGAGGTATGTTGCTATCTGGTTATTAAAGCTCCATCCCAGCTGATCACTTTTCTCCTTTGGGGGTCAGAAAGATCGTGAATGAACTCATCACCTCCAGGCAGGCGGCAGCACTTCTGCCATCTCTCATGTGTGTTGTAGGTTGTTCTGGTCCCCAACTTTCCCTGCGATCTACATCTCAAGACGTGGATTTTGCAGTTCTACAGATTCCATTGTTGGTACACATGCTCTGTTTGTCTCTGCTTGCCTGTCCATGAAAAGGTTAATCAGGATTAACTTCTGGAACTATCCCCGTTTGCCTGGCTTTCAGATGCCCACTTCTTGCCAAAGTTTGAATTCACTTAGGAAGAGTGGAGCCGCACAGTTTCCTAGATAACACAGAGGGGCGACTTGGTGTCACTGAGAAGCCCTCTGACGCGTTATCTCTAGGGAACTCCTAGACAGAGCCATTCTTGACCAACAGCTCCGCCCCTTTCCACTTCATCGGGGTCTCTTGCTTTCGTCAATCTTGTGTTTGTGAGGGTGTCCCATTGGAAAAGGCACAAGCCGGGCATCCTCTGACCATCTTTTCTTCTTACAGTGAGCACCTTTTGCCTCAGAGGCAGGTTCCAAAGCAGGCCTCTTGCCTAAGCTAGAAAGTCTATGGTCCCCTTCAGTGGTCTTTTTCCAGTTGTGGAAGGCCCAGAACTCTTAGAGAGTCCAAGGAGGGGGCCCACTGCTGCAAAGCTGCCTCCTCTGGAAAGGGCTCTTCAGGGTCTGTGAAGTGAGGGCTTTTCCTCAGTCCTCTCCCTGCCAGCAACCCAGGAGGAGCTCTGCAAATGGCAATGGTGGTGTGGAGGATGGTGCTACCATTTGCTCTCTGCTCTGAGGACAGATGACCATGGTAATCTGGAACAACTGCTGCTTCCCCGTTCCAGTCTAAGGGGCTTCTGTTTGAAGTTGCTGTGTGCTCCCAGATGCTTTAGCCCCACTGAAGAATTTTCTGCCATTACCTTTTGTAGTCAGCCACTTCAGAACACAATTGTAAAAAACCTTCCCTGGGCTTTGCAGCAAGTCCTATTGAAACTGCTCGGATACCTCAAGGGCCAGTCTTGGAGCATGAGATGTGTCTGCAGCCCATTGAGAGGTGAAAAGGAGGGGTTGGAGTGATAGCACAGCGGGTAGGTTGTTTGCTTTGCACGCGGCCGACCAAGGTTTGATTCCCAGCATCCCATATGGTCCCCTGAGCACTGCCAGGAGTAACTCCTGAGTGCAGAGCAGGAGTAACCCCTGTGCAGCGCCAGGTGTGACCTCCCCCCAAATAAATAAACAAATAAATAAATAAATAAAATTGTGTTCTTTAAAAGAAAAGAGGTGAAAAGGAAGTGTGCAGGTTGGGGGAAATTTGTCACTGGCTTCATGTGAAGATGAGGGATTCAAACAAAACCAAACAAAACTTGGATGAGTGCAAGAATATGAATAAGAGGAGGACTACTCTGCTGATTCAAAGTAAAACCAGGACATACATCTCAACTTTTTTTTTTGGTCACTTAGGTAAACTAGGGCTCATATGAAAGATATGTGTTAGGAAAGAGTTAAAAGATTTCTCAATGTGTTCTCCTAGCACCTCTGCAATTACAGAAGCCAAGAGAAAATGCACATGTGCCTTCAAGCACATACAGAGACACACACACACTCACACACACTCACATTCCTGCAAGGAACCTGTTTTGCAAGTTTTGCTGGTGAAAAGCAGGAGAAAAGGGGGTTGATGGAGCAAAGAGAGGAGAAGCTTTAGAAGTATCAATGGAAGGGTTTTCTAAACTGAAGTTTTCAAGGTAACTTTATCCAGCAGAGAGGGGCACATGTGCCACTGTAGGTTTTTCTTTAACCGATTAAGTGCATTGTTAGACAGGGAGGGGCAGATTAGCGAATGCCTATAATTTTGATCATTGTTTTCTGCAAAACAGCTCCAGCTTTGAAAATGAAGCCATCGCTCTCCGCTGAGTTTCTGCCAACAGCACAAATTATACTGTGCTGAGATCCCAAGCCCCTCCAAAGGTTTCATTAATGAACAATTTCGGACGATTGTTTAAGACTTTGCCTGACAGGTAATGTTGGCATGTAGGCAGGTGGGGTTAGGGTTTCCATGGAGATTTATGATGTCATGCTTGAAAGAGCGTGTCAAGACAGCCAATTTAACAAGTAGCTACTCAAAAAGTCCTATAGGCTAGAAGTAGGGTTTATGCAAATGACAAGAGTTTCACAGGGAAAAACTGCAAAAGAAAACAGTAGGGGCATGGAGGGGGGTTCACCTGACAGCTCAGGAGGATGACCCTGCAAAAACTCACCAAAGAAGCTTTCGATTTGCCACTTTAACCACCTTGGCAGCCCCTCCGACACAGGTAAATATCTCGAATTTGTTTCTTTTTTTCCTTCTTCCAAGTTTGTGCCAAAAAAAAATGATTTGGAAACATTGAGTTCTGTTTCTCGGCATTGTTCTCTCGGCAGGAAGAAGGGGGATCAATAAGCACAGCTTTCCCACACGAGTGTTCATGCTTCGGGGCTGTTTTTTCAGGGGTTTCTTATTGAATGAATCGAGATTTTTTTGAATAGGGCTGCAAAACAAGTGATGCATTATGCATTATGCTGATTACAGCTTGTGAATAATGCTATAAAACGGTGGCCGCAGATAAGGGTTAAAGGACAAACTGAGAATTGAGATATTAGAGAGACTTGTGGATTCGTCCCAGATGTGGACATTTTTTTAACGGTCACAGCAGACCTGAAATTGGGACTACGTATATTTCTGTATTTTCAAGTAGTAAAATGTTAGCTTATAAAACTCATGGAATATTACAGAAAGTTGGTTTTATGAAGATTGCAAACCGCCCCCCACCCTTGCTTTTTTTTTTTCTGTAAAGTGCACCTATACACTTTCCTTCCCGGGGGTATTTTATGGGACTCAAACAATATTCTGTTTAAGATAGAAGAGTTTCTGAACTTAGGGAAGGAGGACTTTTGCATTCTGAGGTGACAGATAAAAGCTCTGGGAGTGTGAAGGAATGGTTGATAAAGAGAGTTTTTCAAGCAAGTTTTAAAAATAAGCTTCTTTGGGGCATGGGGCTGTTTGTTCAGTTGCTGGCAGGGCTAAGTCAATGGCGATATGATGTGATAACCTTCAGGGAAAGTGACTGAAGTTCTGCAAAGCTGACTTAAAGGGGTGAGTGGGGGGCCATTAGGGCTCCCCGTGAGGATTTAGGTCTGTAAGCTTAACAAGCTGTTTGAAACCTGTGCCGATGCACGCCCCATGTGAAGCGAATGCTAGGATTTCCAGACAACGGGGGAAATGACCTGTGAGAGGAGAAATCGGGTTTGGGAATCCATAGGATTTCGGAGCCAGGGGCTAGGCATTTTGGTGACTTTGAAATCTCCCTAATGTGTGAGAATGAGAAGCACTAGGAGATTTTGCAATTTAATAACGTGGATTGGCATCTGCCCTGATGGTCCCAACAAGGCCACCTAACCAGGGGCATTACAGAGCAGTTGACGGACAAAGTGCCATGCCAATCATATTCCAAGTCCTGGGCTCTGTGTCCCTCAGCACCACTCCTAAGTGGGAAAGCACACAGGGCTTTAAACCTCGGATTTCTCCTCCTTAAAGTGGCAGCGATGGTAACGGTGGCATCGTGAGGGTTAAATGACAACTCGGTCCCTTTAGCAGATTCAGAAACCACCCACCAGGCTATAGCCATTGCTTTGATTTGCTACTGATGTGGCCCTTGGACTTTGGTAAAAGCATTTTCATATCCTTTGTTTTATTAAATCATTGCAACAATCCTGTGAAATTAGCATTATTTTTCTTTCTTCTTTTATTTATTTTCATTGAATCACCGTGAGATACACAGTTACAAAGCTGTTCATGGTTGGGTTTCGCTAAAAGAAATCCCAGTGCTTACTTTTTCTAGAAACAAGAGCCACACCTGGCAGCACTGGGGGAGAGAGTGGCCTGGGAATGAAACCTCAAGCTTGGCCTGATCTGAATGTGTGCTGGAAGGCTCGGCCTGACCAGGCAGCAGTTTGCAGCAAGCCCACTTGTCCTCCTACACTTCTGCTTTTAGTTCTCATTTTTGAGGGTCTCGAATGAAAAATAAATTCCTTGATGAAATTCTGCCCCCTCCACCACAGCAACATTTTTAAATTTTTTTGTTGTTATTTATTTATTTATTTATTTATTGTTGTTTTTTTGTTTTGCTTTTTGGGTCACACCTGGCGATGCAAGGGGTTACTCCTGGCTCATGCACTCAGGAATTACTCCTGGCGGTGCTCGGGGGACCCTATGGGATGCTGGGAGTCAAACCCGGGTCTGCTGCGTGCAGACTATCGCTCCGGCTCCTAGTTAAAATTTTTTAATGAAAGAACTGTGACTTACAAAGTTATGGATAGTTGAGTTTTAGGCATATAATATTTCTTTTTTTTTTATTTTTTTTTATTTTTTTTTTTGTGTTTATTCAGGGCATTCAGCATTTTTATTGGTAGGTAAAGCTGGAGTAGCTTTATTTTTTTTTTTTGACTTTTTTTTTTTTTATTGAATCACTGTGGGAAAGGTTACAAAGCTTTCAGGTTTATGTCTCAGTCATGCAAATATCAAACACATTTCCCTTTACCAATACTTATTTTTTACCATGAAGAACCCCAATAAAACCCCACCCCCCACCCCTCCCCGTCCCTGTGAGGCAGATGAATTCTAGTTAACACTCTATCCGCTTTGATTAGATTGTTTCAATAAAAGATTCACCACTATTATTTAGAGTTTACCCCCCCCCAAATCAGACATGCTGAAAAAGCATTGTGAAGTGATTTGCTTTCTACAGCTGGGTTCAAGAATTAAATGTTGGTTTTGGATTTCTGCTATTTTACCTATTGACCCTGGAAGTATTTCTACTGAAAGTCAGATAGTTAAGAAATTGGTTTCTGTGTTCTGGAGTCGTGGCCGTGCTGGACAGCCGCTCGTGGGGGGCAACTGGTGGCCTCGGTAGGGCGTGAAGGGCGGAGCGAAACGCCCCCCTTCCCATGAGGTTTTAGTCGCCCCCACACTCCCGGCTCATACCTGCTGTCCACAAGGCTCCCATGTGGCCGCCATCTTTCTTTCCAGAGAGGAGAGGGCGAATGGGGCAACACCCTTTCCCCTCTGGCAGACTTGATGGGCTGGATCAACGCATAGTCCGTTCACTTTTCTGCTCCAAGCTGCTGGGTTCTGCATTAAGTCCTTGTGCTTCTGGGGCCATGGCCGTGCTGGAGAGCCGCTCGCGGGGGGCGACATGTGACCTCGGTAGGGCGTGAAGGACGGACCGGAACGCCCCCCGACCCATGAGGTTTTAGTCGCCCCCACTCCCCCGGCTCATACCTGCTGTCCACAAGGCTCCCATGTGGCCGCCATCTTTCTTTCCAGAGAGGAGAGGGCGAATGGGGCAACACCCTTTCCCCTCCGGCAGACTTGATGGCCTGGGTCAATGCATAGTCCGTTCACTTTTCTGCTCCAAGCTGCTGGGTTCTGCATTAAGTCCTTGTGCTTCTGGGGCCGTGGCTGTGCTGGAGAGCCGCTCGTGGGGGGCAACTGGTGACCTCGGTAGGGCGTGAAGGACGGACCGGAACGCCCCCCTTCCCATGAGGTTTTAGTCGCCCCCACACCCCCGGCTCATACCTGCTGTCCACAAGGCTCCCATGTGGCCGCCATCTTTCTTTCCAGAGGGAGGAGGGCGGAAGGGAGCAACACCCTTTCCCCTCTGGGCAGAAATGATGGCCTGGATTAACGCATAGTCCTTTCACTTTTCTGCTCCAAGCTGCTGGGTTCTGCATTAAGCCCTTGTGCTTCTGGGGCTGTGGCCGTGCTGGAGAGCCGCTCGTGGGGGGCAACTGGTGACCTCGGTAGGGCGTGAAGGACGGACCGGAACGCCCCCCTTCCCATGAGGTTTTAGTCGCCCCCACACCCCCGGCTCATACCTGCTGTCCACAAGGCTCCCATGTGGCCGCCATCCTTCTTTCCAGAGAAGAGAGGGCGAATGGGGCAACACCCTTTCCCCTCCGGCAGACTTGATGGCCTGGATTAACGCATAGTCCTTTCACTTTTCTGCTCTAAGCTGCTGGGTTCTGCATTAAGTCCTTGTGTTTCTGGGGCTGTGGCCGTGCTCCAAACTTAACTCTGACTTTCAGGGAGAAAGATTGGGTGGTTTACTTCTCATTGATCACTTTGTATATAGAGAGATGTCGCGCGGCCGCATAAGCGGCCGCGCGGTTTTGAGAAAAAGTCCTCGTTCCCGCATACTCGAGCTTTGTTTGTAGAGGCTTCTGGTCACCGGGGTTCCATCTGGGGGAGGCGGGATGCGGCACCTACTCCATCTGGAACTTGCGGGTGAACTCGGCTCTTTTTGGAACCTGTTTTTTCTTTTTTTTTTTCCTCCGGGATCCCGCACCCTCCATGTGTTCTTTCTCTTATGCTTAAGGCTTCAAAGATGGCGCTGGGGGGCGGGCTGTGGGCGTGACTTCCGGAATCAGAGGTTACCTGGGAGGTGTAGTCCGGCAGATTTGAGAAAAAGTCCTCGTTCCCGCATACTCGAGCTGTGTTTGTAGAGGCTTCTGGTCACCGGGGTTCCATCTGGGGGAGGCGGGATGCGGCACCTACTCCATCTGGAACTTGCGGGTGAACTCGGCTCTTTTTGGAACCTGTTTTTTCTTTTTTTTTTTCCTCCGGGATCCCGCACCCTCCATGTGTTCTTTCTCTTATGCTTAAGGCTTCCGGCATATAATATTTCAACACCAGTTCCACCACCCATGTCAAGGGTGGTGGAATTTCCTCCACTAGTGCTTCCAGAGTCCACCCCCACCCCATCCCCCGCCTGTCAAATTGACAGGCACATTACAGAGTGCCGGTGGCTTCAGCTTAGATCTCAGCAACATTTACTTCTATAAATTAATCAAGTTGTATCATGTTAAATGTGTCAGCAAGCCAAGATATCCATATTTTTATACTCATCTTTGTGTATGACACTTTTGTTTTTGGTGGGGGCGGGGATGGGGACTGGTATTAGGACACAGCTGGCCAGCAGTGCTCAGGATTTGTTCCTGGCTGTGTGCTCAGGAATCTCTCCCAGTGGTCTCAGAGGATCCTATATGGTGCTGGGAATGGGACCTGTGTTTATTACAAAACGAGCGCCTTAATCCTGTACTATCTCTCCTGTCCCTGTGTGTGATACCTTTTGAAGATTGACTCCAGAATCACTAGTTCATGCCACTAGACAGATTTAACATTTTATTTTGGTCTTCCCAGCAGCATTGTCTCTTGGCTTTGCACGAGTCTGGCTTTGCTGTTGGAGGTATTCTGATGGGAAATCAAGTCACCGGGTGGGCCTGTGAGAAGGGTCTCTCTTCCCTGTGCTGTTTCTGTATTCTAAATCTTGGCAACTCCTTCCCCGTCTGTATCCCAGACGAAACAGCCCGTAATTATCCTCCGTGTCCATACGGAGCCAGTGAGTGTTTCTCATTGTGTTAATTTTAGCAGCAGTGCTACTAGTCGGGGGATGTGGGGAGTGGCGGTGCTCTGCTGGGCCCAGGATTTTCCTAATGACTTACCCAAGTGTTCCAAGTTCCCTGTGGGAGACTTCAGGAAGGTAAAGGCTCTGCTCCATGAAGGCTATTTGCAGGAATCTTGGGATGCTCCAGGTGCTTTGATCTCTGAGTGGCGGAGACCCAACTTCCATCGAAAGTGAAGGAGAAACGAATAAAATGCCATGGACTTGACATCAAGCGACCTTTTGTGGGTTCTGCCTCTCACCCTGCTCCGGGATGGGGGTAAGGGTGGGCAGTAAATGCTGCTTCTCTCCAGGGCAGATCTCCAAGTCTGGAAACAAATATTTCATTTGCAATGATTTCATTCAAAGTTTTGATTCCAAATATGAACCATAAAGTGTCAGGGATTAGACCATCAAGTCTAAGGTAGAAATGAGTCATGAAATTGGACAGCTTTTGGCTGCCAAAATTCCAAATAGGTTTGGACATACTGAAAAATATCCATATCCATTTCATTTTACACATAGACTTTGTTTTAGAAATCCATGAAGAGTTTCTTTTTGTGTTTGCTTTTGTTCACAGTGAGCTTTTTCACAAAGGTTTTTTTGTTGTTGTTGTTTGGAGGTCATCTGTCAATTGATAAGTAGCTGATTTGGCACCTAGCACAGAGAGGTTAGTTCTGTTGAGTCAGAGGGGCTGAGTGCCCAGATCGCAGGATTTTGAATCCTGCCTATTAGTGTTCTTGCTTGTAACACATCTTTTCTTCACTGCAGAAATCTGTAGGTCTCTTCGTATTCCAAATAAAATATAGCATCTGGCCAGAGAGAGAGGACAGGGTTTAAGGTACTTGCCTGGCACGTGTCAGACCCTGGTTTATTGCCCAGCACTCCATATGGCCCTCTGAGCATCCCAAGAATGATCCCTAAGCACAGAGCCAAGAGTAGGCTCTGACACAGCCAAGTATGGTCTAAACCTTACTCTATCCCCTGCAAAAATCTCTCAAAACATAGCACCTTAGTTTTCAATGTGCTTTTCCCCCCCTTTTTTATAGTTTTATTTATTGAATCACTGTGAGAGCAGTTACAAAGGTTTTGGGTTTAAGTCTTGGTCATACAATGAAACACCCGTTCCTTCACCAGTGCCCATTCTCTACCACCAAAAAACCCAGTATACCCCATCCCTGTGGGGCAAATGATTTCCATATTACTCTCTCTCTACTTTGATTACATTCAATATTTTGACACCAGACCCACCATTATTATTTGGAATTTTACCCCAACACTCAGATTTGCTGAAAAGTCAACAATAGACAATTTGTTTTCTATTGCTGGTTAAGTATAACATATGATGTCATGTGGCTGCAGTGGTGGACACGCGATTTTGAAATTCCGAAATTTTAGCACTTAAATCTGGAGCGATTTCTGCCAAAACCTGCTGAGTTCTGAGATTTGTTCCTGAGTCTCTGGGATCATGGCCGTTAAGCAGCTTAATCAGGAGCCACAGAGGCCGTTCGTGGTTGGTGACTTGGAGTCTTGTTGGGGTGGGGAGGAAAGGGCCGGCTCCACCCCCATTCCGTGAGGCCCCATGGGTCTCATCACTGAGGGCCCAAACCTGAATGTCCAGTGGCCTCTGGAGGATGGCAGCCACTGGGCTGCCAGGGGTAACAGGCCAAGGCACAAAACCTATTCCCACCTGGGTTGGCCCAGCGCTGGTAACCTACTTCAGGGACCGGACACATTTTTGCCAAAAGCTGCTGGGTTTTGATATTTGTTTTTTAGTCCCTGGGATCATAGCCATTAAACGGCTTGATCAGGAGTCAGAAAGGCTGTTCGTGTGGGGCGAATCGGGGTCTTGTTAGGATGGGGAGGAAAGGGCAAGCTCCAACCCCATCTAGTGAGGCCCTGCATGTCTCATCACTGCGGGCCCAAACCTGACTGTCCAGTGGCCCCTGGAAGATGGCGGCCACCAAGCCGCCTAGGGGGAGCAGGCCAAGGCACAAAACCTATTCCCACCTGGGGTGGCCCGGCGCTGGTAACCTACTGCAGGGACCGAACGCATTTCTGCCAAAAGCCGCTGGGTTTCGAGATTTGTTTCTGAGTCTCTGGGATCATGGCCATTAAGCAGTTCAATCAGGAACCAGAGAGGCCATACCTCCAATGATATAGCTGAGCCAGAGGTGGTTTGTGGGTGTGTCTCCCACATACCTAACTTTTGGCCATTTACTTTTTGGGTAAACTTTGCCCCAAAGTTTTGGGGTCTTGCCAAAGGCACAGCAGCAATTTTGGAGTATCTGGAAGTCTGAAGGCGCCATCAGGCTGCTGATGCATTCGCCTCACAGGTACATTTGCCTTGCATGCGACTTACCTGAGTTCGATCCCCAGCATCCCAAGCGGTTGCCTGAGCACCTGTAGGAGTGATTCATGAGCATAGAGCCAGGAGTGACCCCTGAGCATAGCCAGCTATGCCCCCTCCCCACTTCCGCAAAAAGACATAACAAGATACTGAAATACCTGGACTTGGTACTGGAGTGGGCATTGCCTGGAGCAGCTGCTGGTCCTCATGCTGTTTGCCACTCAGGCCCTTGTCACTTCTATAGGCCAATTTTATTTCACTGAAAACACTCCAGGGTTGAAGGTGATGAGTTGTTTTTTCATAGGATTGGAGAGGGGCTTCCCCTGGCCCGACCCCAGCTATGCTTCAGGCTTCGATGCCTCTATAAGCAGGTGGAAATGGAATTGCCCGGGATCTCAACTGCCTCCAGATAGACCGAGGTTTGGGGACTGCTTTTATTCTGACTTGTAAGGGGGTGTTGCATATAGCCTTTGGCCGTTGCAGATATGGGGTGAAATTTCCTCATCAACCTTTCTAGAGAAATGGCCTTCTGGTAACCCCCAGCTCTCGCATTCACCTTGGAGCTGTTGGTGAGAGAATAGTTGGGGAGAAGGATCTTTGCCTTCCTCTCTTCCGGAGGAGAAACATCTACATCAGTGGCAGCTGAAGTATTCAGCTCCATATGCAACTCTCTGAGAGGCCAATGGAGCATTCTCCTGTGAGGGTGGGTGACACCGGCATGGCCTCTAGACCGTGGGAGCTGCGTTGCCCTTGAGCAGGAGTGGACACTGTGGCTTTGAGGCCACCATAGGCAGGAGGAGGCAGGCATGGAAGAAGCGTGGAGAATGGAACGAGCTTTGCCCCAGCTTTTGCGAGTTCACCTGCTTTGACTTCCGGAGCACAACCTTGCAGGCAGTGGAGCAGTGTCTGGCTTCTCAGCAGGAACCACAAAAGAAAGGACGGTTTGACTTGGGGGCCACACAGCAGTGCTCAGGGCTTCCATCTGTCCATCTGGCTCCGTGCCGGGGGTCACTCCTGGTGGAAGAGGTTTATATGGAGTTGGAACTTGAACCTGCTTGCCCCGAAGAGCTGATTCCATGTGATGCTGTGGATGCGTCAGTCCCAAGTAAATGCAGCTTTTTTTTTTATTGAATCACCGTGAGATACAGTTACAAAGCTTTCATGTTTGAATTTCAGTTATATAATGATCGGACATCCATCCCTCCACCAGTGTACATTCTCCACCACAAATGTCCCCAGTATACCCTCCCTTCCCCCCGCCCCGCCTCTATGGCAGACAATTTCCCCCATACTCTCTCTCTACATTTGGGCAATATGGTTTGCATTACAGATACTGAGAGGTTATCGCGTTTGGTCCTTTATTTACTTTCAGCACACATCTCCCATCTTGAGCGATCCCTCCAACCATCATTGTCTTAGTGGTCCCTTCTGTATTCCAGTAAAAGGCAGCTTCTTACACTCTCTGCTATACCGCGTCTCATGCTGTATCAAGGCGAGGGTCCAGTTTCCACTCCTGCCTCCCCATTAGGCCACACACCTGAAAGCTGTGTTTCCTGAAGCAATTTTACCAGGCACACAAATGCAGATGTTCACACTGGCACCCGTAAACCCAAGCGAGGGGGGTGGGAGTCTGTCTTCAGCCCCTTCACCCTGTCCTGTGCTCAGCTCCAATCTTTGGAGATGAGAGGGCAGAGCCCTGCCCACTGTGCTTGGTGTCCACGCTCACTTATGCCCCAGGAGCAAAGCAGGCTGCAGGGGAACACTGTGTTTGGGTGCTCGGTGGGCAGCTCGGGCATGGGCACCAAGGAAGTTCCTAAGTGCCCACAGGCATGAGAGAACTGCGGCTATCCTGAGGTGGGCAGCTCTGGAGGGACTGTTCTTTCTCACCCCAGAGTGCTCGCACTCCCTCTGTCCTTCACTGAGACTCAGAATCCTTTCTCTCAGGGAGTAGCTGGAGCCAGTGGCCTTGTAAGGGACAATTTTCAGTTTCTTCTTTGTGCCGTGGTGTGTGTGTGTGTGTGTGTGTGTGTGTGTGTGTGTGTGTGTGTGTGTGGTGAGTGGGTGGGTTAGCACAAGCTGATGTATAATGTTTCTCTTCTTAAGCACCAAGGGTGAGGCTCAGTGGTGAAGCACTTGCCCTGGTGTTGGGTCCCAGCACCCCCTGGCTCCCTGAGCCCCCAGTCCCACCAGAAGCCACCTCAGAGCACCACCAGCTGTGACTGACATTCAATAACGGAACCAAAACCCTTTCTCTCTTGCAAACAGAGAGTGGCCCCATCTATGTGAATTCATCCTTCCCAGCAGCTCTTTCAGTGGTTTCATTTTTTCTCTCCCTGGATGAAACCAGGCTGGAGGCCCTTCTGTTGAGCTATGGCCTTGCCTGCAGGTCTGAAGCACAAATTCCTCCCTTTCTCTGAATTGCTTCCTTGTGTGCTTGCATGGAGGTTGAGCAGAGGGGCGCACTCAGGTCCCCACTGCCCAGCCGTGGAGCTGAGCATCGCTTCACCCTGTGCTCAGACTCCCTTCTCTGAGGGCCTCTATTTCCTTCCTGTAACCCCGTCCTACCTATTGGCCCCCGGGTCTCTTGCCGTGACCACCCATTGACATGATTTTAACCTCTAGCCCCTTGGACTATCCTGGGGGTACACAGGGGGGCATGGAGCCCTGGAGAAGAAATACTGGAAAAGATTCTGAGTGCCAGTGTGCACAGTGCTCAGCATCAGCAGCAGTGCAGACTAGTGCTAGTCCAGGCTAGTGCTCGGATCAGCTGGCCGTAATGCAGACAGCGTGCTCCTGTCTAGTGCTTGGATCAGCTGGCCATAATGCTTACAGCGTGCTCCAGGCTAGTGCTCGGCATCAGCAGCAGTGCACATAGCGTGCTCCTGGCTAGTGCTCAGATCAGGTGGCAGCAGTGCAGACAGCGTGCTCCAGGCTAGTGCTCGGATCAGCTGGCTTTAATATAGACAGCGTGCTCCTGTCTAGTACTCTGATCAGTTGGCTATAATGCAAACAGCATGCTCCTGGCTAGTGCTCAGATCAATTGGCTGTAATGCAGACAGCGTGCTCTGGGTTCCTTGTTAAAGACTGCATCTTCTCATGAAAGCATATGCATCTTCTGCGAACTTATTTCTACATTAACAAGTTCTAGAATGCTTCATAATAATATATCAGAGAGAGGGGGCTAGTGTGAGGATAGAAGCTTTTATTTATTCATTTATTTTTGTTTTTGGAGGGCCACACTCGGTGGTGCTCAGGGCATACTCCAGACTCTGCTCAGCAATCATTCCTTGTGGACTCTGGAGACGATTTGAATGCCAGGGATCAAATTTGGGTTGACTGCGTGCAAGACAAATGCCTTACCTGCTGTACAATCTCTCTGGCCCTGAAGCTTTGATTTTTAAGATCAAGACTTCTCTATTGTTTATATTTATCACTTTGCATGTCCTATTTGGCTTGGTTTGGGGGCCACACCGAGCAGTGCTCAGAGGCAATTCCTGACTCTGTGCTCCAGGTCACTCCTAATACTACTTAGAGGACCACATATGAGCTGCCAGGGGTCCAACAGGGGTTGTCTGAATGCATGACAAGTGCCTTAACCCCTGCACTATATCTCTGCCCTGCATATATATTTTAAGATACAAAAACTAGTTTATAGTGAGACATTTTCACTAATTTATAGTTTGCATTCCTCTAAGGAGGCAAAGAAAGTAATTCCCCCACCCCCACACACCCCAATCTGGGACCTGTTTGGGCTCTGATGCAGTTTTGAAGAAGGAAAAGATTCCTGTTTTTCCTTCTCCCTGAGAGGAGAGGTATTCAAAGTCTCTGTGGAGATAGATCTCTCTGACTGGAGAAGTAGCTCAGTGGGCTGGAGGATGTGCTTTGCATGCAGGAGGCCAGGGTTCAATCCTTGGCACCACATGGTCCCCAGAGCACTGGCAGGAAAGTGATGCCCAAAGACTGAGCCAGGAGGAGACCTTGAGCAGCTCCAGGTATGGCCCCCAAACAAAACATAAATTTTATTCCCTATAAAATCTTCCCTAAACCAGTTTATTCCTGTCAGGATCCCACTTTAGTTAAAATACTCTTTGGGGCCACAGTGAGTTGGGTGCTTGCCTTGCATGCAGCAGATGCAGATTCAATCCCTGGCACCCCATATGGTCCCCTGGGCACGGCCAGGAACTATCCTGAGCACAGAGTCAGGAGTAAGCCCTGAGCACTGCCAGGTGTTGTCCAATAGCTAGCTAAATAAAATAATAAATACATGCTGTTTGGTGTTCTTAGCATCAGGTGTGTTTGGTTAAAATAGTTTTTAGTGACTGAACTTTTCAATGAAAGTGGTAAATTCACCTGAGCAGCCTCCACCATCTTTTGAGCCATTGTGTAAAACTTTCAAGTTCAAGTTCCTTTCAAGTTCACAATAAAATACTGCTGACCTCAGATCTCACCCATTCCCAAGCTACTGGGATTAGTTTTGGATAAAGGGCACTTAAGGCTTTCAGGTTGTCTGTAACTCTACAGCTATGATTCAGTTTCCGAAATGGAAAAAAAAAAAGAACCAAAAAACCTGTTTTAGTATGCAGGGTATTTAGACATGAAATGATTGGTCTTGTTCAGCAAGGCAAGAATGGGAAATAATCCTGAGGATGCCTTTTGAAAGAAAAGAAACAACACCTTTTGTACTCTGGAAGCGCTGAGGCATGTTTTCGATTCAAACTTTTAAAATTCAGATGCCCAGATTGCATTAAAAGCATGAAAGCAAGTGTAGATAAAGCCTGGGAGATAGTTCAATGGACTGGAGCCCATGTGGAAGATTGGATTCGAACCCAGGCACCACATAGTCCTCGAAAACTCAAGCCAGTGTACTCCTGGGGTGTGACTCCAAAACAAATCAAAAAGCACATGTGGAGCACGTCTGATGAATATGGAAGATGTGCATACAGCTTCACCATAGACTCTTCCTGCTCAAAGATTCTTAGATATTTCCTTTACTTCAGAGGGGGAAAAAAAATCTCATTTCTACAGCTAAATACACATATTTGCCAGAGGATCAAAGAAGTACCTCTTTATGCGGTATTTTGTGAATTAGCATATGCCTGACATTAGTTGGTTAACCCCCAAAAAATAATGAAGAGTAACA
Source organism: Sorex fumeus (assembly GCF_029834395.1). Taxonomy (NCBI): domain Eukaryota; kingdom Metazoa; phylum Chordata; class Mammalia; order Eulipotyphla; family Soricidae; genus Sorex; species Sorex fumeus. Next base: position 63,395,632 of record NW_026606064.1, on the reverse strand, counting down.
ATGCTTATAAGAAAAAGGGCAGAATTCTGGCTGTGAGGTGAAAAGCTATAATTTAAGCAATTCCATTAAAGAGAATATAATTACTGTAGCCTCGGGCTGGTGGCATTTTACTCTTCAGCCTAATTGAACTTTTTCAGTATCGTTAGAAAAATGAACCAAATTTCCTAGAGCATGGCATAAATACAGTGTTTTCTTTCTCCAGATATTAAATACCACTTAGGTGTATGTGTGTGTGTGTGTGTGTGTTAATTGCAATGCCAAAGAGTGAACCCAGGACCTCTTATATGCATGGCAAGTATTCTATCTTTGAGCAGTAGAGCCTTGTAAGTGTTAGGCCCTAGGTTTGATCCCTGGCACCAAGGTGGAAGAGAGGAAGGAAAGGAAGAAAGGAAGGGTGGGAGGGAGGGAAGAGGGAAGGGAGAGATGAAGGAAGGAAAGAAGGAAGGAGTATATTAACGTCCAAGTATCAAATATCTTCGAGCATATAAAACAGAAGCTTTCTGTGTCTGATTTCAAACCCCTGCAAACAATTTGAGAATGCCCAGAAGTATTACTACTTACTCCACCTTGGAAACTTTCCCACGAATTGTCTCACATTACCCTCTCAGAATCCCTAGGAAGGGATGCGTAGGAATAAGAACCCTAGACGCAGAAAGTCTGAAGACTTGGGGCCTCAGAGGGAAGCCTTTCCAGCATCCGCCCAAGTTCCCCGAGGGGTCCCTCCCAACCCCCGAGCTCTTTTTCCCTTTCCAAGGTTGGATTTCTAAATAGTACAGCCAGCCACGTGGGGATGGCTAACTTCTTTTTTCCGGTCTGTTTTTATTTTTTATTATAACACCGTGATTTACCATGTTGTTTATAATAGAGTTGTTTTAGGCCTTAAATATTCCAACACCACCACCAGTGTGCCCTTCCCTCCACCAGTGTCTCCAGTTTCTCACCCCAGCCCTTACAGGCACAAACAGGTATACTCATATTGTTTGTTACAACACAAAGGCAGATGGAAGTATCAGACCTTAGCTTGCTAGTAGTCACTTTGTGATGATGGCTCTATTTCACACTGATGTACTCAGGTCACGTAGGATCTGCTGTGCCGGCTGGTGCTGGTTGAGCATCTGTGCAATGTTCCCAATCAGCTTTGCTGTGATCCTGCTACTCTGAAATTTGGTGTCCTGCAGCAGCCGAGATGGCCATGCCATCCAGGAACTCTGTATCTGGATCAGTTTGGTGGCGTGGCAGTTTGATGACGTTCAGTTGTAGAGCTGGGTTATATCTGTGTCATAGGTAGTCTGGTGTGGCTGCAGGCTGCTGTCTCTTCAGGCAGGAAAGGGAATCTGCCTGCCGCCATTCTGAGAAGGCCCCAGAGTTCTCAGCCCAGACCAGTCTACCTGGGAAGATTTAGAGGTATCATATTCTTTTGGGATGTGGTGTGGGGCCATTTCAATGCTGGCAGATGGTGGGTGTGGCTGGGGTGGAGGGCTGCTGGGTTTTCTGTGGCAGAGACTTGTCTGTGTGACACCTCATGTCCTAGTTTGCAGCTCCTGCCTCTTGGCCGTTGGGCCAAAAGGTGGCTCACAGGAGCTTGGAGAATGGGAATGTTCCATGGGGATGAGAGCCCAGAGTGTATTGCTGAAGTGACTTCTTCCAAGCCTTCCTGGACCGAATGCTTCCCTCTGAAAGCTCCCTCCAAGAGCCGACCCTGAGAACTCACTGCAGACAGTGACCATCTGACCCGAGCTTGCTTCCCAGTGACAATTGTGCACCCATCTTTGTGCCAGAAATGCCAGACATGTGTCTTTTGCCAAGACGTGTATGGGTGGCTGGACACTTCCTTGCTGGCCTCTCAGGGACACAGTGAGCAAGTCTGTTGGGTGAGTGTTTTCTGGAGGGCAGGTCAGGATTGTCTCCATAATAGCCTGCACCTTGGGTTCTGGCCTCGCGGTTGAACAGACAACCAAAACTTTGTCTGGTTGGGGAGTTTTCTCATAAAAAAAAACCTTAATGTTGGAGGGACTGGAGTGATAGTACAGTGGTGGAGCATTTGCCTTGCACAAGGCTAAGTGGGTTTTGATCCACAGCACCCCATATAGTTCCTGGAGCCTCACCAGGAGTGAGCCCTGAGAGCAGAGCCAGGAGTAAGCCCTGAGTACCACCAGGGGTGGCCCCAAAACCAAAGGAGAAAAACCATCTCATATTGGAGGTTGTGAGGACAGAAATCAGATTATTCAGAAACAGTGGACTCAGACTTCTTTGGTTGAAACTCCCATGAGGGCCCAGGAGCAACTGTCCCTGTTAAGATGATGATACAGGTTCTAAGGTTCACCAGAGTCCCCCACTCTCCTCCCACACCTGCCATGTTTTCAGCCTGCTCCTAGAGGCCTGGGGGGGTGGGGAGAGGAATCTTGTTTTTGTTGTTGGACAGACTCAGACTAACGAACCGGTTCTACTTCCTGTTGGTTAGGTCGCACTAAGGTCACTTAATCTCAGTCATCCTTCATTTTTAGACAGGTGACTTGCAGGAGGCAGTGTGAGAAGTACTTAACCCACTTTCTGGTAAAGACACATTTTTGGTGGAGGTGGGGGTGGGAGGGGGGTGCTCTGAGCAGTGCTCAGAGGGCCCAGGGACCTGGCCAGGGGTATTTGCGCCCATCAGTCTGGAGGACACAATGCTCAGGTCCAGCCAGGCAGAGCTGCTCTGGCCTTGTGGTTTGAGGGGACAAGGGAGTCTCCATGGCTACACCCAGTGGTGCTTGGGGTACCGCACAGTGCTGGGGGTCGAATTTGGGGATCTAATGGTTCATTTCCCCACCCCTGGGGTGGACGCATCTTATAAAACTTTTTTTTGTGGGAAAGGATTGGTTTTACCATCCAGGGGCTTGACTATTTCCATCCAGGGGCTTGACTATTCCTGGGTTGTTCAAAGGTGGTTGTTCAAGGAAAGAGCTGCTACAGAGAATGCGCTTGCTTTCTGGAGAAGAACTCAAGCGAGGAACTGACTGGCCATGCCAGGATTGTGCAAGGTTTCTTTCAGACAAATAGGTCCTTGGAAAAGGCCCCAGAATGTGGTTTTGAAAGTTAAGAAAGCGAAAGTGTTTTTTAAATGATAAATGTGAAAATAAGTTCATTTGTTCTTTATGGGGGCGCCTGGGTTGGGAATCAAACCCAGGACCTGACCCCGGCAAGGCAAGGGAGCCTCATTTCTGACCCAAAAAATCAGTTGATTTGAATTAGCAGTAAGATGGTTCCATGATACTGGTGGCTGGATTTTTTCTAAAAAATGAACCAACCCGGTCATTCATTCATTTGTTTATGTGGCACTGATGAAGTCTCTGGTTTGGACAGGTGGGTGAAGGTCATGGTCTTCAGAGAGCTTAGCCTCAAATGTGAAAGACAGAAGAGAAAACATTTAGTGCCAGATTGCTGGCAGTCTGAAAGAAAATGAAAAGATGATGCATGAGGTTGGAGAGTGTATGCAGCAGATAAGGCTTTGGCCTTAGCCCCTAAGGTCCCTCAGCCCCGCCAGGGGTGATCCCTGGGAGCAGAATCAGAAGGGAGCCCTGAGCACTGCTGGGTGTGGCCCAAAAGCAAAAAAAAAAAAAAAAAAAAAGAAAAAGAAAAAGATTACGAAAGAAGGAGGCAGTTTGCAACAGCCAAGTGGCTAAGTAAAGCCACTTCAGGGACCCCCCCCCCCCACCTCGCCCAAGGTAGATAAGAGCTGGTTTGACTTGGACTCAAGTGGTCAGAGAGAAAAGATGGCCTGGGAATTAGTAGACGACAGTCAAGAATTGGCATTTATTCTTAGACTAGTGCCAAGGGTTTTATTTCTGTTTGTTTCTTCGTTTTGCGAGTGGGGGTGGGGAGAGTTTGCATTACATCTGACTATGCTCAGGGCTTACCCTGCCTCTGTGCTCAGGGATCACTCCTGGCTGTGCTCAGGGGACCTTAAGCAGTGCCTGAATTGAACTGGGGTTGGCCGCTGGCAAGAAAAACCCCTAAACTCCTGCATCTCCAGTGCAGACTGGAGGCTCGAATTTTCTTTCCTGGGTGGTGTGTGGGCCAAGCCCAGTGGGTCTGCAAGAAGGATGGCAGAAAGGCCCCTTCTTGCCCTGGATCTTCGGTGTCCACATCCGGATTTGCCTAAACCCCACCCAGGCGGCGTTTGCATAGCCGTGAAAAACCGGTATTTTCGACCATGAATCACTCTGCCAGTGGCAGGCCTCAGTCTGTGGGGTGCGTCGGGCCAGCCTGGAGGAAGGATGGGCATCCTGGCAGTGGAGCCGTGTGTGGAGGGAGGAGGCCCTGCACCCCGGTCACCGGGCAGCTGACGGCAGGTGTTTGGGGACTGACCATGGAGCCACCACCTGTCTCTCCCGGAGAAAGGCCGAGAAGGGAAGGAGTCGGTTTCCTGAGCTGCTGCTGCCAGGGCCCCTGCAGCAGGGTGCCCCACAGCGAGGTACAGAAGTGGCAGGATTTAGGGGTGGTCTGTCTTTTGGGGGGTCCCCTGTATTATGTGCTCTGACTTCCTGGGTGGCTCACCTCATGCTCAATCCATCCTGGCTGCTTGTGGCGGTGTGAGAACCAGAGGGCCATATGTCAGCTCAAGGTTTGTTTTAAGTTAAATGGTACTTTACTGTAGGGCTCTGGGGAATAGGGGAGAGGGGGTGGGATGCCACCAGCCGCTAAACCTGGTTGAATGATCTTTCAGCCACTGCTCCATGCTCTAAAACAGCCTTCTGCTTCCCATTCAAAGGCAGGAGGACTTTTTCTGGGATCCCACAGACGGGTCTAGGTCAGGGGCAGACCGCCCTCCCTGGCCAGACTCAGGGCTGAGGAGTCTGTGAGATCCCAGCTGGGAATGCCTCAGGCTTCCAGAAAGGGATTGGCTCAGAAATGCCAGCCAGCAGCTTTGTCCTCCTTCGTGGAGGCCTCCCACCCTCTGTGGTTCTGCCCGGACCCCTGGGGTTTAGGAGCCTTTTAAAACACGCAGGGCTGCTTCTGAACCGGTCAGGATCACTTTGCCAAGTGGGATGGGGTTTCGTCGTGCCTTGTCTTGTTCCTTCCTGATGAAATTCCTGTATATAGACATTGTTGTTCGATGCAAAAGCCTAGAGGCGGGCAGCCCGGACCTCAGCGCCTCCCCCCCACGCCCTCCATTCTTGAGATGTTCGCTGACTTTCTCTCATGACGAAAATGCTTGCAGACAGTGCTGGCAGTGAAGAGGCTTTTCGAGAAGCCCACCTCGAGGGGACAAAATAGAAACAAAAAAGCCTAAAGCAGTTCATTTGCTGAGCCTTAGTTTCTGTTAGCATCTCATGCAGCCAACTTCCCTCAACCAGAATCATGTTTGCCAGGAAATTTCAGGAAATTTGTTCCTGTTACCAAGTTTGATGTAAGAACAGAGCAGAGGAGGGGGGAAAAATGAAAAAAAGAATTTTATTTTATTTTTTGTTTTTTGGGCCACACCACGCAGTGCTCTGGGGTGAATCACAGTGATGCTCAGGAGACCAAACAGTGCTGGGAATCGAACCCAGGGTGCAATTGGCAATGTAAGATTGTGTGTGTGTGTGTGTATGAAAACACTGAGCATTTTTGTTCAGATTTCTACTTCTCAAGTCTCAGAGTCGATTCTGTGGCCCGAGTGAGCGTGTTTGGACATCTCTGAGCTGAGGTGACAACACCACAAGTCAGGAGGTACTGGGTGGAGGAGGACACTGTGCTAAACACCAAAGTCACCCCTGTGAGGAAGAAGAGCAAGGCCCAGGGACCAAAGATTGTTCATTGGAGCCAGTCAGAACCAAGTTATTTGTCTTCTTGTCAGTGAGACAGTTGGGAATATCACATGTCAAAGAGGGTAGGCGTGACTCGAGGTAAGGAAGTCCCTGATCTGTGATATGACATGATAGGGAAGAGCAGGGTACTGATATCTGTAGAGACTTTAATTCTGCTTGGGCCAGTGCAGAAATTTGTTTCTGGATGTCTTCTGTTCGTGCCTGCTTTTCTATGCCTTTTTTTTTTTAACTTGGGTCTCTGAGACAACCCAGAGGCAGCTCTCGATTGTGATGGATGTGACTAGAAGAGGCCCCTCTTTTTCCTGACAGAGCTGAAGCAGTGCAGAGCATAGGTCAGGGTAGTCAGTGACTCAGGTCCACTCTCCACAGCCCCGAGAGTCCCTCAGCACCTGTCCATGCCTTTCAGAAAGATCGGAAGCCCAGAGAGAAGACCCCTCACCTTTTTAATTTCCATCCCTTCTCTTCAAACTGTGCCTGCCCTGGGCCCCTCACAGTCTCAAGACCTTTTCTCCTTGAGTTTGCCTTTGGCTAAGTCTCTTTCAGAGCTTAAGCTGAGATCAGAGCCAACTCAGATCAGAATTTCACTCAGTGCCTTAAAGGTCATATAGACTGAGAGGTATTTCCAGGCACTTGCAGTCAGGGTCACGATTCAGACTTCCTGAGAACACCGCCTCCCCCTGAGGTTTGTAAGGATGCGGGCGGGGGAGGGGGACCAGAAGCCCCCAGGTGGCTTGGACATACACCTCAACAGCTCCCCTGGGCCCCAGGATCCTCATTTCTGATGCTCCAGGCCTTGTCCAGGCCTTGGTTCCTGGCTTCCTTTCTTGTTCTTTCTTCAGGAGTGGAGGAAGCTGAGGGGTACACTTCCCAGAGCCCCACTGAAGACTGCTGCTAGGAAGAGCTCTGTTTCTAGTTCATGTGCAAGCCAGAATCTGGGTGGGAAAGAAAAAGGGACCTAGAGATGGAGTGGGGAAGAGCATACTTGATTGTTTTGTTTCTTTGGTTTGATTTTGGGGCCACACTCAGCAGTGCTCAGCGCTTACTCCTGGCTCTGCACTCAGAGATCACTCCTGGTGGGTTCAGGGGACCATATGGGGTGCTGGGAATAGAACCTAAGTCAGCCATGTGCAAAACAAATGCCCTACCCGCTGTACTATCGCTCCCTGTGCTTGGTTGTTTACTGTGCTCTTGAACCCCAGCTGCTAGATACATAATGCATCCCTACAACTGGGTCAGGAGACCAGACTTGGGAAGCCACATTGTACCAAATGGAAGCTGGTACAAGAATGCAAATGTCTGTGCCCAATCTAGCCCGAGAACAGGGGGCTGTGGCCTGGCTATCCCTCTTTATCCTGTACTTTCCATTGTCTCGATGACTTGCAATGAATTGTGGCTTAAGTGTTATATAGAGTGAGATACAATTATTTGTGTGTGAGTGATAGAGAGAATTTGCACCATATTCATCAAACCTTTACTACAATGTATCGTTTTCATTGCTTCATTTGTTGGTTACTGCAAATCTTTTAGCCTACCTAATTATGAATATACAAACTTCATTGGAATTTTGTATCTATAGGGGAAAAGAGCATTGTCTGTGTGGGATTCAGCCCCTCTGCTATCTGGTATCCTTTTGAGTCTCGGAAGGTGGCCCCAGAGGATACGGGAGAGTGGGGCACGGATGGGGGGGAACGGTTATCCAGTCTGTTTAAAGTCTCCCATTCTGATGACTAAGGAGAGGTTCGACCAGGGCACCATTGATGCTTAGAAACAATCCGTGTCATCCTGGTTTAGGTTTTACTGCGTCTGCAGGTGTCTGCCTGCTGCAGCATCGAGGCAGGCTCTTTCCAGCCCACGCTTCCTTGCTCAAAGCCCTGGGCCAGGGTCACTCATGCCAGAGAACCCCTGGCTCATTGCAGCAGGTGTGTGGACGGGGACAAAACCTATTCAAGGGCCATGAGATTCTAGCCCAGACTAGTGACCAGACAGTCCCCTCATCAAGGGGGACTCTGGTGCTTAAAGACATGGAGTTATCTGTGTCTGCCCTTGAGTGTCTTTCTGGGAAATATCCAAGCACAGATTTTCCACAGAGTCACTCATTGGTTCTCCTCACTGGCGGCTTGTTTGCTAACTCACTTGGAATTACCCTAAGAAGGCATTTGTCAAAACACTTGGGGTTCCTTCTAGAAGGTTCTGGAGTCTGGAATCGAGTTCTTTGTTTGCCCACTCCCTTTGCCTGCGAACCTGAGCACACTTGAGGCCAGAAGCCTCCAAGCGAGGCTTGGGGATGGATTTTTGCTGAGGCCCCACCTCCACTGCCTCTGGAGGGGCCATTCTGGGTCAGAGGAGGGAGGCCGAATGGTCAGTCTCGCCACTTCCCCAGACCCTCTCCCTTTCTCTCCCCCACGAGAAAGGCCAAATGAATGCCAGTGCAAATGTCAGCAAAATTTTCACTTCTTTCCCTACCACCTTAGGCATAACTCCCAACACACGTGCACACACTCTCACATACACTCTTTTCCTGGTGAAGCTCGATTCTGAATGCCCCGGATGTTCCATTTGTATTTGGGCTTCATTGTGCAAAAAGAGCTCAGGTGTCTGAATTTAGGATTTTTTTCCTGGCTTTCACACTGGGCTCTATGTCTCTGTCCCCCAGAGGAAACCGAGGGGCCTTGCTTGGGTTTGTTTTTCTCACCCAGGGGAGAAAACAGCGAGGCCTCAACTGCACTGTGAGTGAGGAAGCTGCCCCGAGCAGCGTCCCAGGTTGCTCACTGCAGATCCCAATGTGGAGTGTGCAGCTGGAGGATGAAGTTGAGAGGGGTCTCTGGAAGGATGGGTGGGGCTGAGGGGGGGGGTAGAAAGGTGAGCTATTAGTCATAGAATTTTTTTTTTTTTTGCTTTTTGGGTCACACCCGGCGATGCTCAGGGGTTACTCCTGGCGCATGCACTCAGGAATCATTCCTGGCGGTGCTCAGGGGACCATATGGGATGCCGGGAATCGAACCAGGGTCGGCCATGTTGGCTGCGTGCAAGGCAAACACCCTATCCGCTGTGCTATTGCTCCAGCCCCAGTCCTAGAATTCTTTTTTTTTTCTTGTTTTATTGGGTTTTGGTCCTCATCTCACAGGGCTCAGTGTTTATTCCTGGTTCTCTGCTCAGGGGCTATTCCTGGTGGTGCTCAGGGGGCCATGTGGGCTACCGGGGACAAAACAGCAGTCAGCCATGTGCAAGGCAAGTGCCTTATCCTCAGTAGTCTGGTTGTATGGAATCTGGCCCAAAAGAGCCCTAGCAAAATTCACGAAATTGGCCTTTTAACTGATGCACATGGGTCTGTGTTTTTTTTTTCTGTCATAATTTCTTTTCTTTTTTTTTTTATGTAGGAGTACTGCTATTTATTCAGCCACTGATTAGGCTGATTGAATTTTGCATGAACTCCACCTTTTCCCCCCATTTTTTATAATTTTTTTTAATTGAATCACCGTGAGAGCAGTTACAAAGCTTTCGTGTCTAAGTCTCGGTCAAACAATGAAACACCCATACCTTCACCAGTGCCCATTCTCCACCACCATAAAGCCCAGTATACCCCTATCCCACAACCTCCCCCTACCCGTGGGGCAGATGATTTCCAAATCACTCTCTCTATACTTTGATCACATTCAACATTTAGACACCATACCCACCATTATTATTTGGGATTTTACCCCAACACTCAGATCTGCCGAAAAGGCAACAGTAGACAATTTGTTTTCTGTTGCTGGTCATGAATAATATATGATGTTGCATGGTGGCAGTAGTGGCTGCGCAATTTTGAAATTCCGAAATTTTAACAATTAAATCTGGAGAGATTTCCTGCCAAAACCTGCTAGTTTCTGAGATCTAATCCTTAGTCTCTGGGATCATGGCCATTAAGCAGCTTGATCAGGAGCCAGAGAGGCTGTTCGTGGGCCGCGACTTGAGGTCTTGTTGGGGTGGAGAGGAAAGAGCCGGCTCCACCCCCATCCTGTGAGGCCCCATGTGTCTCATCACTGTGTACCTATACCTGACTGTCCAGTGATCTCTGGAGGTTGACAGCCACTGGGCTGCCAGAGGGAACAGGCCAAGGCACAAAACCTATTCCCACCTGGGGTGGTCCGGCGCTGGTAGCCTACTGCAGGGACTGGACGCATTTCTGCCAAAAGCCGTTGGATTTCAAGATTTGTTTCTGAGTCTCTGGGATCATGGCTGTTAAGCAGTTTGATCAGGAACCAGAGAGACCATGCCTCCAGTTATATAGCTGAGCCAGAGGTGGTTTGTGGGTGTGTCTCCCACATACCTAACTTTTGGCATTTACTTTCTTGGTAAGGTTTGCCCCAAGGTTCTGGGGTCTGGCCAAAGGCAAAGAAGCAATTTTGGGGTATCTAGAAGTCTGAAGACGCCAACAGGCTGCTGATGCATTCACCTCACAGGTAGAGATTGACCTGCTGGCAGCACCATACCCCCCTGTCATAATTTCTATGGGAAATGGGTCCTGAGCTCGAATCCTGTCTTTTTTTGGTGTCATGTGTCACTTCCTGAATTTGCTGCTGGCGGTTGGTGCAGCTAAGGGGAACTGTATGTTTGAGGGGACCTGTTCCCTTGTCTCTTGGTACAGAGGTTCCATTGTTAAGCCTCTCCTGGCAGGTGAGCCAGACCAGATGAAGCAACATGAACGGTGAGTGGTCTCCGGGGAAGTGAAGGGCATGGGGGCACTCTGTCATCTGGAGAGGCATGGGTGGGGAGGAAAGAAGCTGAATGGAATTAGGAGGAGGCGACAGGTTCAGCAGGGTCACCAGGACCAGAACATTGGGCTAGACTTGGGGATGCTTTATGGCTGGGGGAGTGGCAAAGCCTGCTGCCATGCATGTTGACTAAGAAAGAATGTTTGCCTGAGGTATGCCATGGCAGACATGGAAATCTTGAGACCGAATGTCTTCCCAGCAACCTGGTCAAAACCATGATTGGACAGGAAGGTTTGCCTTAGACATGCAGTTTCACAGGAGGAAGAACTCTAACTCTTTTTTTTTTTTTTGGCTTTTTGGCTTTTTGGGTCACACCTGGCGATGCACAGGGGTTACTCCTGGTTCTGCACTCAGGAATCACCCCTGGCAGTGCTCAGGGGACCATATGGGATGCTGGGAATCGAACCCGGGTCGACCGCGTGCAAGGCAAATGCCCTACCAGCTATGCTATTGCTCCAGCCCCAGAACTCTAACTCTTGGGTTGTGATTGAACACCTTTTATTTACAAGGCTTCTCTCCCTGGTTGGGGCCCTATTTCAGACATCAGCCCCATTGGAGTTACCCCAGCAGATGCAGGAAGGAGAAGGCTATGCCGGGGAAAGGTGACAGGAGCTGGAGTTGTTACTGAAGAGAGGGCTAGGGGCAGTGACGGGGGGTTGGGGAGGGACAGGGAACACAATAATGGACAGAATGAGGAAGACTCAGGTACCAGTTCACATGTCTAAAGAGAGCCAGGAGAAGAAGACTTAAAGGTCAAATATTGCTTGATTATGGTATGGGAGTGGACTGAGAAAACATAGACTGAACATAGTTGGGTGGATGGGTTCTTGTCAGTTTTCCAGACTGGGTAGTGGAGTGAATGATGAGGTGATGGCTAGTATGGTGGTGGATGGGGCCTAAGTCTCCTCAATCTGAAAATGCTCCCTCTAAGAACATCCTTTTGTCCTGGCACCTCCCCACTCTCTCCCTGCAGATGTCCAATCCAATCTTCCTGCACCTCTGTCCCAGAAATGGGTAATCCGTGAGTGTGTCCAGGTGTTTGCTCGGGGAGAAGGACACTCGGTGGCACACTCAGTTCAGCCCCCTTTCCCCTTCTGGGTCCTGCCTTCTCTCTCCTCCCTCCTTCTATATCAATAAATGCACGTGAGAATTTGCAGCTGCTTATGTCTTTCCAGTTGTCTTTCCTTAAGGAGGATTCATTGACCCTCCTACGTGTTGGTGGCTGTAAAGGGAATGTCTGCATGAAGGTCAGGATTGAAGGTTACAGCATGCCAGGTCATTTGGAGGAGGAAAGGCTCAACAATATAGGTTTGGGTCATCCTGATGGACTTAGCTCTGTGGGAAGCACTTGCCATACACCAGCCTACTGTGTGTCTCCTGCCTGGGAGTATCCGCCTCTTTCAAAGAATGTGCATGGTGCTGGTGGAGTTGTTGATGGTGGTGGTGGTGGTAGTGGTGGTGGTGGGGTGTGTGTGTGTGTGTGTGTGTGTCTGAGTGTGTGTGTGTTTGTGTGTGCATGTGTGTACATGGACTGTAGATGCGTGTCTTTAATGCCTTTAAGAAGGGATTCTAGGTTCTGGAAGTTCAGAACTCACTTCCCTTTTGCCCTTGCTGCTTCATCCTGGTTCTAGGAAATCCCGTTAACCTCTTAATACCACATGACCCAGTGTAGGCCATTTGCCATTTGCCCTCTGTGTGTGATTAGGAGACCAACCATGAAGCATTTGGTTTTGGTTTCTCAGCTTTGAGTTGCTCTTTCCTTCAGGTACCTGCATTTGTTATGGTTTACCCTTACCCAGCCCAGTGGAGTTATGTTTCCATGTCAGGTTGTGTGGCGCCTCCAACATTTTTATGAGGAGAATAATTCTGCTGTCCATGCAGTAGTAGGCTTGGGAGGAGTACTTGGACTTTTGTAAGGCAATTATAGATTTAGTGTCGGCATATGTAATCCATCGTACAATCCAAATTCACAATGTGACTGTGATGTGATTTTTTTCCCCCATCTCTGCTCTGAGACAGAATGGGCTGGGTAAAATGGAGATAATGCAAGCCTGTGTCAGAGTGTTTGGAAGTGAGGCTTTCTCTACGTTTTATTATATTTGCAATACATGGTGTGGAACAACAAAAAGTTGCCTTTTAAAAGTCTCTGCTAGTAAGAATATCCCCAAATGGCAAGCGGGCAAGAAGAAACAAGAGTAGACAGGTTCAGATTTTATCAGGTTGACACAGTTGTGTAAGCAGATAAAAGGTGAAGTCTGTGATAAAGTGCTGGGCCAGTAATACCAGCTTTAGAGTTTAAAAAAAGACAGAGAAGAAAAGCCATAAACAAAGGGAGTAGCACAGCACATTCCAGGAAATCATTGAACTGTGGGTGATAACATGTTTCCTTCTTTCCCTTCAAAGATTAGTTTCACAGGATAGCGAGGATAAGAACCCGCACCATGAAAACAATATAGGGGATTTGTAGAGAACAGGGCATTTATTATCCCCAAATACATTCATTTCATCTGAATTTACTCCTGAGTGGGTCTTGGTATTTCTAAGACTGGTTGTGGCCTTTATAATGCATCTGGATTTGCAGAATTCATATCCTTGGCCATCACCAGTAAGGCTACCATGATTTCAGGTCCTCCAGCGTTCTATTCATGTCACATAGCAACCATCTTTTTTTTTTTATAATTGAATATATATTTTTAATTGAATCACAGTGAGATACATGATTGGATTCATGTATTTTTTATGATTGGGTTTCAGTCATACAATGTTCCAACCTGTCTCTTCACTAGAGCACATTTCCCACCACCAGGGTTCCCAGTTTCCCTCCTCCCAACCCTCCACCCCTGCCTGCCTTTATAGCAGGCACTCCCCCCACCTCCCTCTCCTTTGGGGCTTCTGGATTAATAGCAGTCATTCTGATAAAAGTGGTATGTGAGTGAAGATATCTTTTATAACCTACCATGCTACCACTTTTTTCCTCCAACAGCCTATGTTTATTTTTTTTTATTTTTTAAAAATTTTTTTTGCTTTTTTGGGTCACACCCGGTGATACACAGGGGTTACTCCTGGCTCTGCACTCAGGAATTATTCCTGGCGGTGCTCAGGAGACCATATGGGATGCTGGGAATCGAACCCAGGTCGGCTGCATGCAAGGCAAACGTCCTACCCCCTGTGCTATCTCTTCAGCCCCAACAGCCTATGTTTTGCCTTTTAATTTCCTAATCTCTTGTTTGTATCTAAGATAGCATCTGAACAAACTCTCTTCTCCTGAAGCAGTTCTTAGTTATTCACATGGAGGACGATGCAACACTAGCCAAAAAGCCATCACTGTCTGTTTCCCTGGTCAGGTCTTTGCTTCTGTCTCCATGTGGTAGTTTTTCTTTCTCCATCTTTCCTTTCCCACTCCACCTGCTACAAACTTTGTTTCAGTGCCATGTGCAAGCAAAGGGCAAACCACAGGGAGCAAGGTGAACAGTCTTCCTCTTAGGGGAAAATAAAACATAAACAACAAAGGTGATTAAATTTAAGAAAAGACAAGGAATGTCCAATGAGGAGTTGGGAGGGGAGGCAGAGTCAAATGGGTAGGATCACATGACAGGGGAGACTGAGTAAGTACAGATAGAGAGGAAATTTTAAAACATTAGAATTGGGGCGCTCATATGCTGCCTGAGCCCATGTGCTGCTTGCGCCCACGTGGTGGGGCACGTGTGGTGCCCGGGCACAGGTGTTACCCGCATCTCCCCTCTTGAGATGTGTAATTTCATGCTTTCGTGTCTAATGCTAGGATGTGTATAGGGGCTCTCTCTGTCCGCCCTTAGAGAAGCCTGTGTTCTCTCTAGAGTACATTACTCTTTCTCACTCTCTCCCCCTCCACCCCTTAAAAATCCTCCAAATAAAATCTGTTTAAAAAATAATTAGGATTGGGTCAGAGAGATAGTACAGAAAGTAGGGCTTTTTACTTATATGCAGCCAGTGTCAGTTCAACCCCCAGCTCCACGTTTGGTCCCCGGAGCAGTGCCAGGAGTGAGCACAGAGTCAGGAGTAATTCCTGAGTACAGCCAGGTATGACTCAAGAACAAAGAATAATAATAAAGTAATTACTTATTTCTTTTTCTTTCTTTTTTTTCTTTTGCTTTTTGGGTCACACCCAGTGATGCACAGAGATTACTCCTGCCTCGGCACTCAGGAATTACTCCTGGCAGTGCTCAGGGGACCATATGGGATGCTGGGAATTGAACCCCGGTTGGCCACGTGCAAGGCAAATGCCCTACCCGCTGTACTATCGCTCCAGCCCAGTAATTCTTAGAAAGCAATTCTAGGATTTATCACTGGAGTAAAGGAAGGAGAATGCAATACTATTCCAAAGGACAAAGAGCAAAAAGATGCTTTATTTTATACAGAATGCTGTAGGCTGTACTATATTCAGCTCCCAACCTATGTATTTGTGAAGATTGATTGATTGATTGATTTTTGCTTTTTGAGCCACACTGGCCATATTCAGAGGCTTACTCCTGACTCTGCACTCAGGAATCACTCTTGACAGGGCTTGGGGGAATAAAACCACATGCGGTGCTGGGGATTAAGTCAGCATCCACTATGTGCAAGGCATGTACTCTGACTGCTGTACTGGCTGGCTGGCTGTAGATTCATCCTTTGTTATTGGCTGTTCAAGTATTTCTCTTTTCTCTTTTTCTGTTACCGTGTGCGCACGCGCGCGCGCGCGCGCGTGTGTGTGTGTGTGTCTGTGTGTGTGTGTGTGTTTGGGGGTTCTGGGGATGGAACAGTTGAGACACATTTGAGACATGTGCTCTAACACTGATTTGCCTGTACAGCCCACATACTTTTTGACCATTGCACTACTGTCCAACAGCTCTGCTGTGACAAGGTGACAATGCAAATGAAATTTGACAGTCTACACTTGTGATCTTACTACCAGCAGTCATTGAAGGTGAAAACCTTGGGTGACAGTATGATTGAGTTATTTATAAGTTTTATTTATTTATTTTTTTATTTTTTAATAAATAGATACAGTTGTAGACTTACAAATTTTGTGCTTGGGTTTCAATTATACATGCTTTTTTTCTCTCCTCCATGATTAAATTCTCATTAAACGTCTGCTGAGATCCAGGAATTTATGGAGCTATTGGGAGGATAAAGATGAATAAAGATCACTGGACTCAGAGCAGAGACTCAGAGAAAGAGAGAGAGAGAGAAGCAAAGGGAGAAATCTTATTTTGGGAAGATGAGGAAAGGTTTCTGGGAATCCCAAGATGAGAGAACCTAGAAAGACTTTAGAACGAGAGATACATGAGTTCATTCTAATCCAGTCGGATGCTGATATCATTCATTAGGCCTTTAGAAAGAGCCAGGTTATTGTTTGCAGTTAATGCTTTCAAAATGCCTTTAAAAGGACGGGTATTGGAACATTGTATGACTGAAACCCAATCATGAGCAACTTTGGGGCAGGGGTGGAGGGAAAATGCTGGTGAGAAATGTATACTGGTAAAGGGGCAGGTGTTGGAACTTTGTATGACTGAACTATAAAGTTTTGTAACTGAGAAGAAAAAAAGATAATTCAACTTCCAAAAAAACAAAAAACGCAAAACAATACCAAATGAAGCAAACCTTTGTCATTTTATTATGTATCATTCTTGGCATTTATGTTGTTCTAGAAACAACTTGTGGTCCTGCTTGTCCTGATGCATGCATGGTTTGTTCAGCGTTATGCAATAAATAGTCTTAAATTTTGGGTGTGGGCTGGTTTTCATAAATGAAATAGCATTTCCCATTATCTAATATTTAATTAAAGAGATGGTGTGCTTTCTGATTACCCTATAATTGGCAGGGGTGACCAGCTCTTTAGCTGTTTTTTTGCCCTAAAGCTGCCTTTTCCAGCAGTTAGTTAATCATCAGTGCACTTAGACTAACAGTAAGTTACTAGGGGAGATGCTATTTAAAAAATAATTAAAAACTACAGACAAAAAAAAAAAGTTCGTTAGTGAACAGGGAAGGATTCTGGTACAAATCATTGTTCCCTAGCTCATTTGGATAGTAAGATCAGATTTCTTATATAAGATGTCATAAAAGTCATCAAACTAACAGTTCCCCATGTGTACTATGTCAGAAACCTGTTTTATTTGAAATCCCTCTTTAAAATGAGGTGTACAACTGTACTGAACTTTCTCTCTGCCAATTAATGGGGTTGCTAACCTCCTGCCAAGATTCGCCCATTAAAAAAAAAGGATTGCTTTAAATGTTCATCAAAAGGCACAGAGCAAATTATACTTTGGCAGAAATGTAAAGACTTATATTTGGACCCAAACTTCCATGCCCTTAGAGCTTACCCCACTATAGGCAAAATGAATAGGATTGGATTTCTCTCAGAGAATGTGGCTCGAGCTAAAGAACCCGGGGTGTTTGTTCTGTTAGACCCACCATGGAAAATTGGATGGTTGTCTCAAGAAGTGGTGGGTGTGATGGGTTCAAACCAGATCTATTTATCAAGGGGTGTGTTTGGAAGCAGCCATGTACAAACCACCCAGGCCCTGTAAAAGTTGAAAGAGCCCCTTATCTTCTCCCAAGTCTCAGCATCTGCTTAGACCTACACTTAATCCATGCAAGTAAACAGGGACAAAGAGATAGTATAGAACGTCAAGGGGCTGGCCTTGCAGCCTGGTTCAATCCTGATGGTGAAGAGTTCACAGGAGCAAGCACTGAATGATGGAAAGAAACAAGTCAGTTTGCTGGTACTACATCTGTTTGCATCTTGTCTGATCTGATTTCTCAACTTTAAGTGTTTTTATTTATCTTTGGGAGGAGGGGGTTGAGTGCACAGCTGGTGGTGCTCGGGGCTTATTCTTGGCTCTATGTTCAAGGATGACTTCTGGTGGTGCTTGGGGGAACATATTCAATGCCAGGGATTGAACCAGTGGCAGCCCTGTATCCTGTGCAAGGAAATAACCTTGATCCACTGTGCTATTTCTTTGTCCCTGTTTTCTTAACGTTAGAATGAAGGTGTTGGCTGTGGAAAATCCTTAGAGAAGGACAATTTTCATTATCTGTCTTAGTGCATCTTGCACATTTGCACGATCATTCTGAATCAATATCTAAATCCATGGTGTCTGGAAAGAGTTTGGCCATTGAATATCATCCTTGAGCTGAAACCCAAGCACAAAAATTTGTGAGTCTGTAACTGTACCTCATGGTGTTTCACTAATAAAAAAAAATTCTATCGTGGTGACTCATACTCAGCCTCATAGCCAATTCCTCTGCTGCTCTTCTCCCTATTAGAACTGTGTTGTTAGGTGAATTATGTAAAACCCTCTCTCCCTCATCACAAAGACAATTCATGTGCACTCCATTGAAACTGAATACATTGCCACTAAATTGCCTGAGTAATGGTATCTTGGTTATTTGCATCTTTTGGCAATTAGTAAGCCTGAAAAATAAAGGTGATAAATTAAGCTACTGTGTTGTAAAGTATAGCTTAGATTTCTTTCACTTGATGCCACTCAAGAATAATCCTGGCCTGTGCCTTCTCCTCTTGCCGTTTTAAAGCAGTATTTCTTAGAACTATGAACCACAACATATAGTGCTGTATTTATTTTGGTGAAGGGAAATTGGTAAGATTGCCAGATTTTTCTGAAAATTATAGGGGTTGCAACTCATCATGGAGAAAATTACTGAGGTCCAGTTTCACTGGGAAAAACATACTCTTAATTTACCTATAATGTTCCCTATAATTGATAGTTCATCTACACTTCCAAAAGACTTTTCCAATTTGGCATCAGTTTTTCCCCCTAAAACCATTTAGTATTAGAATTGTTTTCTATTTTGATTGACATAAAACATATCCTGAATTGAATAACATTAACACATTTTTTGATAAAGAGCTGAGTTTTCTAAATGCTTTCCCAAGAATGAATTTTGGTGGCTACAAAAATGGAGGAAACATCAAATTATACCCAATGAGCTATCTGAATTTTGATTTAGATTCTGCATCATGATTGTACACTTCAATCCAAACGATACCTTTTTACTAGTAGTCACCATTAGATTGCTGCTTATTAAAGGGAATAAAGGACAGGGATGATGAAATTGTATGTGCACGAGTCTTTCAGCAACCCATTTTTTTCCTGTGCACAATTCATTCTCTCTGTATGTCCCTTGGACCATCTCTGTCTCCACCCCAAACTCTTCACATGAAATTGGATTTATTTGAAAACATTATTGATTTCACATCAGATAAAACATTGCCAGGTTCATGAAAATCTCACCTTCCTTTTAGGCTGACGTAAGAAAGAGAGGGAGGGCTCTGGGCTGGGCTCTTGGCTTTTCTCTACCATGGTTTTGGAGAATCTGTTTGGATTCCCTGCCTTCCACTTGCTCTCCACCCCGTTTCTGCAACTGTGTCAATACAGTGAGACAATGCAACACTGCATTTCAATAAGAGAATCTACCTAGAAAATCCTTACTCCCTTTGGCTCTTATGCTCAAGACATACCAGGTCAGTGACCCAAACCCTAAGTAGGAGGCAGGAGGGCTTCATTTGATCTGATGTCCCCCCTCCCATCCTCTCCCTTTTTCCTCTTTCCTTCTTTCCTCTCCCTTCTCCTGTCTTCTTTTTTTTTTATTTTTCTGGGGTGGGTTGTTTTTTGGGCTACACCTGACTGTACTCAGGGCTTACTCCTGGCAGATTTCAGAGACCCTATGGGGGTGCCAGGGATCAAACCTGGGTTGGCAGTGTGCAAGACAGGTGCCCTGCCTGCTGTACTACCTCTGCAGCTCACATACTCCTATTTCTAATGCAGCATGTTACGTTGGTCATATGTGGTAGAGGGGAGGGGGACTCCCAAACTATGCGCAGGAAGCTCCTCCAATAATTCTTAACCAACCCAGCCCTTAATTAAGTGCAAGGATCTGAGAATATGAGGTTCTTGGGGCTCTGAGATGTTGGTAATCACCTGGGCCACCCTGGTGGTGCTGGACTTCTCCTGAGCTGTACTAGATGGGGCTGGGGGATCCAGGAATCACACCTGGGTCGACTGCGTGCTACACATGCCCGCTAACTGCTGTACTACCTCACAGAGCCTGTGTGTGTGTGTGTGTGTGTGTGTGTGTAACTGCTGTACTACCTCACAGAGCCTGTGTGTGTGTGTGTGTGTGTGTGTGTGTGTGTGTATTACCAAAGTAATCCTATTGGAATCAATGTTCAGGTTGCATAAATGACATATCTGATGAGTCTTTGCACTCAAATTCCTTGTGAGGAGTGTCTGAATTCTCAAAGCTATCAGCAGAAAACCCACTCCTCAATAAGCAACTTCGTCCTTGGTGAGAATTTATCTTGAAGTTTGTCGCCAAATTCTCGTCAAATTGAATGTACATACACAAAATCTAGCTGCATTCCAGCCAAATTGAGAGCTCTATATGAAGAGGCAGAGATTCACTTAATAATAGTCTTTGAAATGTTTTGCTTATGTCTTGCAAGGTAACCACTAACAGCCATCCTGGAATTTCAGTGGAATCTGTTTTCACACACAGTCCTCTTCCATGAGTCCTGTGAAATAAATCTTACGGAAAGAGATTTTTCCACCTGAGCAGTTACTGGCCTGGAGGAAAAGTGCTTAACACTTTCTCTTTTAAATGCACCTTAAAAATAAGACTTTTTTTCCCTGGAAAACTCTTAATAAAAAGAGCAAGCATCCACCCTAATTTTTCTGTCTGTTATCTGAGAAGGAAGTTTGACTTAAGGAATGTCAGGAACTCCCACGCCTTCGGCCTCTTAGACCATTCATCTGTTGACAATTTATGAAGAGCAGTCTTGAGAATAAAGAATATTTAAAAACCTATTTATTTTTCTGTGTGTCATTTTAGCTGCACTATATGCTAGAGTGAGAAGCCAGCACTTTCTCTGTGCCATGCACTCCACTTTACCCAACTCAGGAGAGAGAAAGAGAGTACGAATTATGTTCTAGAGACTGATAAAGCTCCCTATAGATATTATCAAGAGATAAGACTCTTATTAACTTTTGCAAAGTGTGAACAGGGAAAAACACTTGAAAAATAAACATCTAATTAAGCTTTACTTTTTTCTTCATTCCCATTTCTCCAGAGACTTTAAGAGTCCATCCTAATCATTAACCGTCTTCTTTCAAGGAAAATATACACTAAGAACTTCCATCTTCAGCTTATTTTCAAGTTCTCCCTTCTGGGGATCTTGAAGCGAAAGACTTGAAGTTAACTTTTAGCTTGTTCTCCCAACCCAGTGAAGCAACTATGAGAAGGCTTTTTGATACTTTCTCTGTCCTGTACTACCTGCTAATTTCAAGGACCTCTCTGAGAGGGCTCTGAGTCCTCCCCATTCCTATCTCAGTGCAAGAACACAGAATATTCCAGAACATAAAAATATCAGATCTGGAACACAACCAGAGCAAACATTTAGTGCACTAAATTTTCCAATCTGGGTCCAATAAATTAGAAACACCTGAAACTAAAAAACCAGTTGAAATCCCAGACGCCATAAGGTAATGGTTGGCTTTCCACTTATTACTAAAGTAATGTTAACAACATAGGTAAATCGGAACAGGTAAATCAGAATTTTTATGGAAATCACGAGGAATTTTTGAGTTAACTAAAGGCATAGTGTTTAATTTCAGATTGTGTCTGAGTTATTGGATAATCTGAGGGAATTCTTTCAGACTTGTCCATAAGAATAACCAACTTGGGGTGAGAGAAAGAGAGTTCAGAGCTTGAGGCACTTGCCTGCCTGCATCTGACCTGGTTCCATCCCCACTATCGCATCCCCACCATCCCCACCAGCACTGAGGGGTGTGGCCCCCAAACAAGAAAGAATTCCCTACTATTGTCTACATTAAAAGACTTTGTCCAAAAACAAAAAGAAAAAAATACCAATCAGAAATCAAATCAAAACAAAACAAAACAATCAAAGTGGTACCTAAATCAGATAAAAGCAATAGTTATAAAGACATGAAAACTGTTAAGTAACTTTTACTTTGTCCATGTTAATAGAATTCATGTGTATTTGTTTCAACAACCTTGATAAAATTTAGCTTTCAGAAGTTGGATAGCTAATACCCCTGAGTTAAAACAATGATGTAACAGCGGGTAGTGCGCTTACCTTATTTGTTGCTGACCTGGGTTTGATCCCAACGCCCCATTGTGGACCCCTCCAAGCCCTGCCAAGAATGATTCCTGAGAGCAGAGCTAGGAATAAGCTCTGAACACAGCTTGGTGTGGCCAAACATAAACAAAATACACACACACACACACACACACGCGCGCGCACACACACACACACACACACACACAATCTAATCATTGCTTTAAGTAGTGTTGAAATTTATCTGTGAGGACAAATTAGTCTTAGTTTACAGAATAGGTAAGATTAGATTTGAGATCTTGATGTACTCATTTTCAAAGATGCCTGTGGTGGTCAAGATATGAAACCTGTTTTTTTTTAAGGTTAAAATATGTATTATGCTTAGGAACTAATCACAGAAATTATATCTAATAAAATATCAGCTAAAGAAATTTGTTACTAGCTGGCTGTGTTCTTAAGCCTGGTGATGAGAGATTATTGCATCTTTTTTATTTGTTTGTTTGTTTGTTTTGATTTTGGGGCCACATCCGGCAGTGCTCAGGATGACTTCTGGCTCTGCACTGAGGAATGTCCTGGTGGTGCTCAGGGACCATATGGGATGCCAGGGGTCAAACTTGTATTGACCATATGCAAGGCAAGTGCATATTATAGTATCGCTACCCATTATCGTATCGCTCCTGAGTGCCACACCTTACATCTTCAGTTGTGGATGCCTTTTTCTCATAGCTTGAAAGCACCATTCCTTGTTATTTGTAGTAACGTTCTGTAAAGTGGCTGCCAAAACTGTCCTAGTGAATGCTGAATTTGTTAGTGAATGTCTAGGGGAGATACAGGCTTCAGTTCCTATGAGCCTCTGGTCACATTTTTGTTTGCCAATCACTGCCAAGCTCTGTTTTTATGTGTTTCTGTCCATATACTACCTGTGTGATGTATATTGCTGGTTCATCAGCAAAGAATTCCTGGCCCACTGCAGTGTATCTCAGTCTTAAAGCGTTGTTCATAAAGCACCTCACCTTTTCCTTTGGACAGGAGAGATCACTCAATGGGCTGAGCGTATGTGTTGCATGGCACCGTATGCCCCCCCCACCCTCCCCCCCCCCCCCCCCCCCCCCCGGCACTGCTGGCTGACTTTTGAGCACCGAGCAGGGAGACGCTCTATTGAGTGAAGATCAAGAACAAAACAAAACAAAAAAAGTGCTAGACAGCTTTCTTGCACACAGGGGACCATTTATAATGGTGATATCATCAAAAAAGCAAAAGAAAATGAAAAGGAAAGAAAAAAGTGGCACTGTGCATTCTGCCCAAGGGGCACCTTTTTTTTTTTTTTTTTTTACCATGCAGAGACCAGCGCTGTAATCCAGCGCAAGGACACATCATGAACTGCACTGCGCAGGTACGCTGTGGGAACGTTGACCTGAGTTTTATGTAAATTTGAGTGAGTAGGAGGGTGTACAAAGAAGAAATCTTTGAGAGAAAAAAGTTTTGATTTTATAACAATCCATTTGTTTCCAGTATTGTCTTCTGCCATTTAAGCTTTTGCTGAAGAAGTGAGGGAGGTGGATGTGTGGGTTTTATTGACTTGTACCATCGTGGCATCTAGTTTAGGATAGAATTTTCCAGAGCAGGAGTTACTAACCAGACTCAGCCTGCCTATGACCTTAACACTGAGGTGGTGGCTGTTGGGGCAGGACAAGCTGTGGCAGAGAAATTGAGCATAACATAAATTGAAGGCTTTGATTCAGTACTGTTGTTTTTGCTCTAATTTAGTGCAAGTGTGATTGAATTGGGCTGCAGAGTCATTAGAATTAATGCTATTTCATTTCATATTATTTTACATGTTACTGTTCTGACTATGGCACAAGTGGAGTTTCATGCACTTTGCTGATCATCTTTTGGGAGTCAGGGGGAGAGGGGTGCTTCTCTGAAGTGCTCAGAGATCCTGATCATCTCTTTTATGGGTGCAATGGAGGGAATGAGAGGGCATTCCAGATTGGGCATGCTTTAGGAAATACAAAAACACTTACAGCTCCGAAACTCTGATTGTTTTGGAAGCATCCCTTACTGACATAGTCTGGAATGAGCATCTTATGGGAATGTGGGTTTAAATCTTTCCATGCCTCTTGAACTAATATGCAAATGTTTGTTAAATCTTGAATGATTGCATCCATCTTTGAGGATTGGAAATTGTTGCTTTGCCTTCATACTAACCTGATTAGAATATGACAGCTTTTCAAACCAGACCAAGACTATGGCCGTTATCAGGCTGGGCTAGAGACTTCCTGAAAAGGTCCTTCTCTTGAACTCATGTCCAGCCATTTGGTGTTTCTAAGGTGACCCCTGCAGAGACTCCCACAGACAGGTCTGTGGTTGATCTCCTGTCCAAATGAGCAGCCACGCAATCAGAGTAGGAGAAATGCTGTTCTGGATGGCCTATGATCTGGCAGAAGTCTTCTGTTTCTCAATTTTTCCGTGTCATATCTCAGGAGATTCACCTTTACCTGAGACAGACTGAAAGCCTGACCTGGTGCTGAGGGGCCCCCTGGAAGCAGCTGGCTGTTCCCTGCAATGTGCAATGCCTGCCTGGTGCCCTGAGTTTTATGTCTTTTTTTAGAAGAGGCCTCCTAAGCGGTCCTGAGACCTGGTAGTCACAGTCACTGTTCTAGGCTGGATAGCTTAATGCTTGAACCTGGTGCCTTGGGACCTGTGGGGTCATGCTCAGTGGGGCTCGAGGGACCATGTGGGGCTGGGCGTTGAACTCTGAGCTTTGAGTATGACATGCATGTGCACCTAACCCTGGAGATATCTCCTTGGCCCCACTTATTGCCTGGATGCAGGGTCTTTGCAGCTCACGAATGCTCTCCTTAGGGAGAATCCTCCAAGTGTGGCTGCCATCTGTTAGGTTCTGTGTGAAAATGGCAAAGAGAAGCCTGATTTGGCCTGGAGCAAGAGTACAGGGTGGGGGGAGGGTATAAGAAACTTACCTTGCATGAGGGTGACCCTGGTTCTCTCCCCAGCACCACATATGGTCCCCAGAACATTTCCAGGGGTCACTCCTGAGCACTGAGCCATTAATATCCCCTGGGCACCTCTAGGTGGGGCCTAGCCTTACTCCCCCAATTCTTTTAAAGGTTGGAGAAGTGGGCCCTGATGGGAAGATCTTTGGGAAGAAGCACTCTTGCACCAAGGCAGGCTCACTCAAACCACGAGTCATACCAACCACTGGCTTTTGGGAAGTCTTGACTGTTGAAGGCCTGTCAGGTGGAAGATGGAATTAGCGTTTCCCTGGGAGGTCCAGTGCCACCCATGCTGGACACTCTGCTGGGGCTTCAGGGAAAAGCGGCTTTGAAGCAGGATAAGTAGGAAACAGGAGGTTCTAGAGGCCTGGTTTTAAGTTCCCTTATGAGCTGTGTCACTCAGAGAAAGCTGGGTCATCCCCCTGACCTCCCTTCATCAAATAACCCCGAACCTGCAGATCTGTGTGGCTAAGAGAGAAGCTATGTGGGGTGTCTGGTGTATTGCCTCTGTGCATTGGGCCATAGCAGCTTCCTTCACATGGCTTCTCCTTCATCCAGTCAGGGATGGATGTTCAGATGCTGAGTCTGGCCCCTCATTGTGTTAGTTGCTGGAGAAATCAAAAAGGTATGAGCTATGGGGTCACATGGAACTCACGGGCAATCTTAGTGAAGGGCACATAGGTGGTTCAGACAGATGATGGATATTCCGTGATGAATGGAGATGGTGACAGGGGACACAGAGCAGGAACCTCTCACCCTTCCTGGGGGGACCGGGAAGCCTTTTCACGAGGGAGCTCCAGCTACCCTGAGTCGGAAAAGATGTTAACCTGGCAGGAGATAAGACTGTGGGCAAGGGATGCTTGTACACACCCCTTGGTTTCAAGCCCCAGCACCACATATAGTCGCCCGAGCTCCACCAGAAGTGACCCTTAACACAGAGCCAGGAGTAAGCCCTGGACAGAGTTGGTGTGACCCAAAGAAATGAAAACTGAACCGAAAAAACCAAGTGGGAATGGGGAGGGCTGGCTATAGCTCACAGATGAGCGTGTGCAAAGGCTGCAGGGGAAGGAGAGCAGGAATGTTAGTGGAACTGAATAGTGATGTAGCTGGATGGGTCAGGTGGCAAGGGATGGTCGACAGCAGGTAGAGAGAGACTGGGCAGAGTTCAAAAGACTTGTCAGAGTCCAGAGTTTAAACAAAGAGCCACAGAGAGCCATTGGGTTTGAGGTTCAGATCTGATTGTTTGTAGAATCAATGCCACCATCTGTCAGGTAGAGATGAAATGGAGTCTAGGGAGCAGAGATAGATGTAAGCAGCCCGTGGGGACACTTGGTACAGGCCTTTGCAGTAGTTCAAGTGTGAGGAAAGGAAAACCTGATTCAGAATGGATGGAAAGGCAGGGAAGATGGACAAGGGGAGTCAAGGAAAGTGAAGAGCAGCCATCCACAGACTTTTTTTTTCTTTTTGGATCACATAGGGGTTACTCCTGGCTCATTCACTCAGGAATTACTCCTGGTGGTACTCAGGGGACCACATGGGATGCTGGGAATCGAACCCAGGTCAACCGCATGCAAGGCAAATGCCCTACCTGCTGTGCTATTACTCCATCCCCTATCCACACACTTGATGGATGGTAGAGAGGGCGTTAAAGATGATGCTTCAGTTTCTACATGGACATCTGATGGCTGAGGATCTGCTTTCCAAGATGAAAGAGCAGCTCAAAGGGTTGGTGTGGACAAGGACTTTGATTTCAGCTGCTGCATTTGGGGTCACATAGGACATTTTAGGTGGAAAGGTCCAGCCACTAAAACACCACTGAACAGAGGTGTGAATTCGAGGGATTGATTTGAAATCCATGTGGAGAGAGATCTTCTGAAGCTCATGGACTTGGGGTGGCCACCAAGGGGTGGGCAGAGCAAGATGAGGGTGTTCCACAGATCCCATAAACAGTGTGGACCAGAAAAGTATTGTACTTCCTTGGACCACTTTGTATTTTTATCCATTTGATTAGTTATTTGAACCAACTAATTAGGATACATTAGAAGTTTGGGGAGGTGGATTTTTTCATTGTGAGTTGCTTTTAAAAAATATTTTCATTGGTTAATAACAGCGAAGCAAAAATAATTATTTGAAAAGGAAATTTGACAAGTTTACATAAGATGGCAAGGAGGACTTTCTCAAGCAAAATATTCTAAGACAGTAAGACCTTCCTGGGAGAAATTATCTACATAACTCGAGATCCAGTGACAGCAAAACTCATGTCTAATTGCTCAAGGTCTTTGCTATTAAACATTGTTCTTGAGGGAATTATAAAATTCATATCACCAGATAGAGGATTTGTGCCCTCTTAGTCAAGCCCTGATTGCATTTCTTACTTTACAAATAAAATAGA
Source organism: Sorex fumeus (assembly GCF_029834395.1). NCBI lineage: Eukaryota > Metazoa > Chordata > Mammalia > Eulipotyphla > Soricidae > Sorex > Sorex fumeus. The sequence continues at coordinate 63,368,567 of NW_026606064.1, read as the reverse complement.
AAAAAAGAAGTGTTATTCTTGGGCAAATGCAAGTCTTTTTTTTAAAATTTCATAAGTAATATGGAGCATACTTTTATTTAACCTTCTGAAGTCTTCCCATTTTCAGAAAGGGGTCAGGGACACAAGGGTTGTAGATACTGCGGTATCTGCTCAACTATCAATCTTGTGACGATTTCTTTTGTGATCAGTAGGGAGGATACTTTGCATGGTCAAGAAAGTAGATGTCCTTCTGCACTTGTTTGTTCATTGCAGCACTCTTTACAATAGCCAGAAACTGGAAGAAACCTGAATGCCCACGAACAGATGACTGGTTAAAGAAACTTTGGTACATCTACACAATGGAGTACTATGTAGCTGTTAGAAAAGATGAAGTCATGAAATTTACATACAAGTGGTACAATATGGAAAGTATCATGCTAAGCGAAATGAGTCAGAAAGAGAGGGATAGACATAGAAAGATTGCATTCATCTGGGGGATATAAAGTAACAAAATATGAGATTAATACCCAAGAATAGCTGAGATCAGCACCAGGAGGATTACTCCATAACTTAGAGGCCAGCCGGGTATCCTAGAGGAAAGGGCAGTTCAGATAGAGAAGGGAGCACCAAATAAAGGGTGTTTGGAGGATCCTCCCAGGAGGGGAGATGCATGTCGAAAGTGACTATGGACTGAACATGTTTGCCACTCAATGCCTCTTTTGCAGACCACAACACCCAAAAGGAGAGAGAGAACACAGGGGATTGCCCTGCCACAGATGCAGGGGGGGATGGGGGGATGGGGGTAGGGGGATATTATCCATGGTGGTGGAAAATGGGCACTGGTGGAGGGATGGGTATCTGATCATTGTATGATCGAAACCCAAGCACAAAAAATTGTAAATCTACAACTGTACCTCATAGTGTTTCACTAATAAAAAAAAAAATTGAAAAAAAAAAAAAAAGAAAGTAGATGTCTTAGCACTTTCTGGTGTCCAGCTCGACATTTTGAAAAAAGCATGTGCTACATTCCTTGAGTCAGGAAGCCTCCCTTCTCCCACTCTCCCACCTTCCTGCTCCCCGCCCCCCCCCGACCCCCACGCCACTCCCACACATCCTATAAGTCCAGGAGACTTCTCAGTAGTTAAAGCTGCCTTGCAAGGTTGAGGTGACCTGTTTGATCTCTGGTACTCCCCATGTGCACTAAGCATGGTCAGTCCATGCATCTCTACTAGGATCTCTGCCCCACAAATAGTTCTTCAGCACACAAACTGGGCATGTTTGAACACCACAATGGAAGATGTGAGATCTTGGCTAACAGGTATGAAAACATATGTGTGAGCACCACAGTGCCCCCAGAAAGCAGGTGAGCGGGTGCCACAATCCAGGTGTCAGGCTCCTGTCATCACAACAGCAGCAAAGAATGGGGGAGATGGGGAGGAACAATATCCAAAACACACTGGGGAAAGTATGCACAGTCTTTGAAACACTCACTCTAATCTTATTATCTCTAAATTGCATTCCTATTTGAGACACTTTATTTAAAGTAGTTTCTGCAGAGGAAATTGGCACAGAGTTAATGATCTAGATCTCGTGGAAAGCTGCGAATATCAAATGAATGCTGCGGCCAATGCACACTGGAATTTCTCAGCAAAGGTAATTCACACTGAAGGGGTTGCTAGCACCTGGAGTCCAAATCTCCTACTGTGCCTCAGATGACAAGTCAGAGGCAACAGGACACCGGGATTTCACCTCTTGCTGGTTTCCAGCCTGCGCTTCGGTTTTATGATTAGAGATGATTAGAGAAAAAGAGGGGTTGGAGAATGAACTTGTGCCTCCTTTGTCACTGATGTTTAAGGTTCTAGGGACTCTGCAGGCTGAGGGAACTTTTCAGTCTTCATCTCCCTCACAAGAAGTCATTCACGCAGCTGCTTGCTCTGCCCTCAAAATGCTGTACCCACACAGCCATGAGAAATAGGGGTAGTTCCTGAGTTCACTGTTGGTACGGGATCCTAAAACGTTGGTGATTCCCAAGAGCCAGCACCTTCTTCAGCCAGGATCTGGCTGGCATGTGGGCTGCATTGGGCTCTCCTCACACTCTGGGTGCCTGAATGGACCTTTCAGGCCAGAAATTGAGGGCTTCCAAAATATTTCGTTCTCCTTCATCCCATCCTGTGTGCTATGCATTTCAGTGGAACTGTTCAACATTTCCCAGAGTCAGTTTTGGTGGAGTGGACATCTTTAGACACAGTCACCAAGGCTAAATTCAGAATTTTGTTCTCATGTTGAATTCAGACATTGAAAAAATGCTTTCTCATAGTCCCACTTCTAATCCCTGTTATTATTTTTCTTCCTAATTTTTAATATGTTTATCTTGGAATAAATACTTTGAGTCAAAAGTACAATATTTTTGTACATTCTAAACCTTTAAAATTCTTGGTATGTCAAATAAGGAGTATGTGTTTTAATTTTACTCACGTTCTCTAAAACCAATAATTCATTCTCCCTTAGCTCTCTCATCCCTTGGCTTCTCTTCAGGAAACCCCAATTTAGAGACTGTCTTCGAGCAGTAAATAGGAAATTACCTTGTGACAACCTCATGAATAACCCTGATTCTTCTATCTCACTTGATCCAGAGATGGCATCTGATGCCCATTACTGATTTCTTCTCATTTTCATCCTAGCTTTCTCCATCATCTTAAGAAAACACTAATTAAATAACAATTAACAAAATATACCATGATCAAGAAGAGAATACACCATATAATCTCTACTATCAAGGATTTTGGGAGGTTACCTCAGCAGTATTGCCATCTGGGAATTGAACCCAGGATTTCATACATGCAAGTCATATGCTCTGCTGCTGAGCTGCACTCCCAACTAAGCTTCAGGAGACCTTGTAGGCATGTGTGTTCCTGATCTTACACTCTCTGACATACAGCTTTGGCTATAGCCAGGACCAGCATTACTCCTGGGTCCAACATACATAAGGTGGCAGTTGCCTGATGGGAATCAGTGTTGCTGGCTTAAGCCAGGAGGTGTGTTCCAAGAAAGCAGGAACAGCAGAATGTTTGTCCCCATTCATTCTAACAACCAGATCTCCTTGCAAAATGATTTGGGTGCTAGCCACCAACATGCTAGAGAGAAAATTTGCTTCCATCCAATGGCCTTCCCTTATTTGATTTTATTGTTTTAAATAAAAAAAGTGATTAGAGATTGTTTATTGTGAGCTCATGAGTAGTGAAGAACTGAAGCAGTTGAATATGCTGGGGTTAAGCACAAATTAGTGGGGGCTAATTAGGGATAGCACAGGGTGGGAATACGGATCATACTTTCTCTGTCTAGTTTCTTATATCTGTGCTTTTAGATGTGCTTCAAGAAATTATTTTAGAGGCCTGGGAGATAGTACAGCAGATAAGGCACTTGCCATGCACACAACCCACCTCAGTTGGTATCTGGCACTGCATATGGGTTCAACCCCCAAGCCCCACCGGGAATGATCTCTAAGAACAGAGACAGGGATAACTAATGCACAAGTAACACCAGGTGTGGTCCAAACTGCCCTGCACCAACAAAAAGATTTTTAGGGCCCAACATGAGCATCATAAGAACCAGTAGCATTCTTGGTGCTCAAGAATCACTTTAAACATTGATGGCCTCTGACTTACTGAGAATTGCCTGTAATATATCAATGTAATCTCTACCATGATTCTCCAGTATAGTTATAACCATTTAACTGGAAAATATCCCTGACTCAAAAGTAAGTGGAAAGTTTTATCTGGAAGATAGAATCCTTATGGAAAGGAATGAACAGGAATGTAGAGCAAGTTATCATAAACGTAAGGGGTTTTTTTTGTTTAATGCATAGTAAGTATAAATAACTATTGAGTATTTATGTTAGTACAATTAAAGAATAATTAAATTAGATTCTATTATAAGAATCTGTAATTCATGTGAATACTTAGCCTGGCAAGCTACCCGTGAAGTATTCTATATGCCAAAAACAGTAAAAAGTCTCACAATGGAGATGTTACTGGTGCCCACTCGAGCAAATTGATGAACAACAGGACAACAGTGCTACTTATACTGAAGCATAATAAATCCAAATAGAAGAAATATCACCAATTAACACTTGTTCATAGTTATTGATTCTAGGCCAGAGAGATAGTACAAAAATTAAGGCACTTGCATTGTACAAGGTTAATCCTGATTTAGTCCCTGGCTTATATCCCCTGAGCACTGCTGGGAGTGACCCTTGAACACAGAGCCTGTAGCTACTGAGGATGGCCACGTATAACCCAAGCACCTTCCCACTACCCAATTTAATTTTTTAAAAAACAACTTATTGCTTCTTATTTTATAGTGCTAGAGGGAAAAACTTTTATGCTGAACACATTATAGTTGCACGTAATATTACAAATGGGCAGAAAAAGCAATGCAATGAGAGATTTGGCAAGTACCTAGGTTCATCTGATGGTTATAGCGTTGATGGTCTTTGCTACTTGGATTTTCAAGTTTTCTGTTTGGCTTTTTAAGAACTAATTTGAAAATGCCTGGTATGCAGGTCAAATACCTCCTGGGCCCATGATCATTTTTAATCCACTGAGTGCTCAGAGTCCTGGGAATCAGTTGGAATACCTTCCTGGGTCACAGTGTCCATTGAAGGCTTGACTGCCAAATCCATAGATAGAGGAATCTCTGCAGGTTCTGGTGGTTGCTGCTAATGAATTCTCAATGGGACTAAGACTTTGACTTGCCTGAATTGAGAAGTGATAAGAGGGTCCTTGTTTAAGGGTGAAAATACTAATCACCTGTTTGCAAAGCTGTAACAAAAAATTGAAGAAGCAATACCATTTTGCTTTGTTGGAATTTTTGGAATGTGGTACATGTAGAATGTGATAATTATGATTGTTAATGAGGGATCATCAGTTATAACAGATGTACCACCTAGGAGATTTACAATATAGTGTTAGAATGAGATATAGTTTAAAAAAAAAAAGAGGGTACTGAACTTCACCTCTAGGAAATTTGCCTAGTTTCCAGGCTGAAATGACCTTTTCCCTAAATGCGTACAAAGTGTTACAATGAAGGAATAAATTTAATTATAATTTCTAATTTGAGTAAAATTTTCTCTGTGAAGAACAAGCAGTAAATATACTAGAAGAACTTGTGTTTGTGTCTATCAAGCAGTATCATAATACAGATCAATAGTCATTCAATAAGTATGCTGATAGCTAATTTCTTTCTTTTTTTTTCTTTTTGGGTCACACAATGATGTGCAGCGGTTACTCCTGGCTCTGCATTCAGGAATTACTCTTGGCAGTGCTTGGGGGGGCCATATGGGGTGCCGGGGATTAAACCAGGGTTGACTGAGTGCAAGGTGAGCATCCTACCAGCTGTGCTATCGCTCTGGCCCTGATGATAGCTAATTTTAAACTAGCATTTTTTAATTTATTAAGAGTTGTCTGCTAGTAGATAGAAAATAATGATCAAAACCTCTGATCTTTTCACTCTGTCCATATTTGTGCCTTCTTGAGAATGACGTTGAGTTGGTGGCAAGCAGTTGAAAACCTTTTTAGATTGATTGATTGCTTCTTTTCCTTCCAGTTTAGTCACGTACATTTCAGGTTCCACCCTGTCCTTTCATGGCCTGATAGCATAATTCTTTTTAGAGCTGAGTAAGACTTCATTGTTTGGATGGAGCATGGTTTATTCAAACAGTTCACTTACTGAGGGTATCTTAGTTGCTTTCAAATTTTGGCAAGTTAGGAGTGAAGCTACAATAAACATCCCCATGCAGGTATTCATGTGGACATAAATTTTCAACCCCTTTGCATTAATACCAGGAGCACAATTACTGTTGAATATGGTAAGAATATATTGTTTGCCAACAACTGTCTACACTGCCTCCCAAGGTTGTACTACTTTTTTACTTCTATCAACCTTTTTACTTCTATCAATGAGAGTTCTTATTGCTCCATGTTCTTGTCAACATTTTGTGCTGTTAATGTTCCAGATTTTGGCCATTCTGATTAAGCTGTGTTGTGGTATCTTGTTTAAATTCACAACTCCATAAAGGACAAATGATGTGGATCAGGTTTTCATTTGCTTATTCACCATCTGGATAGGTTCTTTGATGAAATACCCATCCACATCTTTGCCATTTTTCAGTTGGGCTGTTTGTTTTCTTGTTGAATTTTCAGAGTTTTCTGTATAATCCCTCTCCACTTCCCCATATACACATTTTGGGGAAGTAGGGTGGGCCACACTCACCTGTGCCCAGAGCTTACTCCTGGCTCTGTGCTCAAGGATCACTCCTGGCAGGGCTTGGGGGACCATATGGAGTGCCAGGGGTCAGACCGGGTCAGCTGCATGTAAGGCAAGCACCTTACCTGCTGTATTCTTACTCTTTCCCACCCCCATTTCTTTTAAAACAATCAAAATATTTGGCATATTTTAAGAGATCTCAAGTGCTTACTTCTTAGAGAGTTTTCTATGAATGCAGAATAAGTCTTTCTTTTAGGTTAGAAGATTTAGTCACATCAGATGGGCCAGACAAGGACCCTATTTTTACAAGTTTATGATTCAGGGAGTAAAATTCAGTGGAAGGTATGATTATGGATTTAATTTGGTGGAAAATGAGGTAGAAAATTCCAAGGACTTTATCCCCTTAATATCCACTTCACTCTTTGCTGATTCTAGCTTTAGAGACTTTTTTTTTCAACTTCTAAAGGAGAATACAAAAGTCTTCAGGAGCGTCCCCCCCCTTTTTTTTTTGCATTCTCTGAAGGAATGTTAAAAAATCTCATTTGGGTAATTTTATGCCCTACCCTGAGAGCTAAGATTCTGTTCTGCATGTCCTTACAAAGCATTCTGTCTGCTTTAAGCAGGAAAGCGCTGATGAACAAAAATGCACGCACTTGCTTTGTGTATCTAACATTAATTGGAAGGGTCACCTGGTCAACCCATTTATTTCACATTAAATCATAAGTTGAGGGATTATAATTATATTTGAGGCAGTCAAATCATGTAAAATTCCCCAGTCCTTTCTTGAGCCTTTGCATTTAATGGCCATCTTATCCTTCACCTCTCAGAAGCCTTTATTTTTGTTCTGAACTAGGATTCAAAAAACTTTTGTGAGTCAGAAATGACCAGTTTCATATTTGAGCATGTTAAGCCGATAAATCAAGTTTTTAATTACAGGAAATAATCACCAACTACTATAGATGCAATTAAAGGCATTTTTCTTTGGGGAGAAGCTTATTTGTCTTTTTTATTTTTCCCCCTTAAGCTCATTATTAAAAAAGTACTATACTCTTTCATCTTATGACCTGAACTCTGCAACTTCCTGCTGTGAATATGGAAATGAATTTTGTGGAAATCAAAGAAATTAATAAATAGGATTTCTGATCACCCCGCTAGTGTTTGCTTTGCTCATGATTTAGTGAATGGGGCATCTGACCCCTAATATCTGTCAAATCCTCTACCTCTTTCTGAACCCAGTAAATTGCTGAAATTGACTAAATAAAGCCATAATTTGACTCTGACAGCTCTTTAAAATTCAAATGTGGCAGCCAGAGAGATACTACAGGATTAGTTAAGGAATTTACTTTTGATTCTCTCCACCCAGGTTCAAACTCTGACACTGCATATGGTTTCCCACAAGCACTGCAAGGGGTCATTCCTGAGCACAGAGCCAAGAGTAGCCCCTGAGCACTACTAAATGTGGTCTTCCACCAGGCACCTGCAAATAAAAATGATGTCGCTGTGTAGTATATCTCACTTGATCACATTAGTCTTTAGTTTTTTTGGAGGCCATACCCAGCAGCGAGCAGTCAGGTGCATACTCCTGCCTCTGTGCTTAGAGATAACCCTTGACGGCTTGAGATGCCATATTGGGTATCAGGGATCAAAGCCAGGTTGGGCACATGAAAAGCAAGTGCCTTCTCCACTGTACTTGCTCTCTGGCCCCCAGGAATCTTCCCTCCCCCACTCCTTAAATGTTCTCTGTGGCATATGGTATTCACCAGAGAAGCACACACTTTTGGAGGGGCATTGGAGGTCTATGGTAAAAGTCTAGAGAACCGAGTGGCCATACATAATGCTGCCAGTTGAATTTTTGTTTGTTTGTTTTTTAGTCACACCTGGTGGTGCTCAGGGACGATCCTGGCTCTGCACCCAGGAATCACTCCCAGTGGGTTTGGGAAACCATATAGAATGTTGGGGATCAAGCCTGGGTAGGCCATGTGCAAGGTCAGCACTTACTTTACCATCTCTCTGGCTCCTGCCAGTTGAAATTTTTTTCAGCCTTTGAAACTTATTCATCTGAAAAGTAGCACTGTACTGCACTGTTCTCCCGTTGTTTATCGATTTGCTTGAGCAGACCCCGTAATATCTCCATTTTGAGACTTGTTGTTACTGTGTTTGGCATATTGAATACCTCATGGGTGGCTTGCGAGGCTTTGCAGTGCGGGCGAGATACTCTCAGTAGCTTGCTGGGCTCAGTAGCTTGCTCTTGCTGGGGGCAGAGGAATCGAACCTCGCTCAGTCGGGCTGGCTGCGTGCAAGGAAAACGCCCTACCACTGTGCTATCACTCCAGCCCATCTGAAAAGTACTATACAATTTTTAAATAACATAACAGATCTGTACTATACAATTTTTTAAATAACATAACAGACCTAGGGCTGGAGCGATAGCACAGAGGGTAGGACGTTTGCCTTGCATGCAGCCAACATGGCCAACCCGAGTTTGATTCCTCTGCCCCTCTCAGAGCCTGGCAAGCTACCGAGAGTATCTCGCCCGCACAGCAAAACCTGGCAAGCTACCTGTGATGTATTCGATATGCCAAACACAGTAACAACAAGTCTCACAATGGAGACGTTACTGGGCCCGCTCCAGCAAATCAATGAACAATGGGAGGACAGAGATAACAGACCTGTTCCTTAAAAGTCCAGCCCCTAATATTTCTCAAATTACTTGGTTGCTTAGATGACTTCTTGATTTTAAAGATACTGGGATGGAGTTTGGACTATCTATATGATAATCACCACTTTTCTTCCAGAGTATAATCTTTCTTTGAAAGTGTCAACTATATTCTTTGATATTTTCTTGTTTCTCAGATGTGTAAACTGAGAAACATGACTTCATTGGGTTTATTATACCTAAGTAAGTGGGTTGATGGGTGTCGAGAAAGAAGGAAAGAAAAGGGAAATATTAAAGCCAGAATGGAAAAATTGCTCTGCGAAGCAATGCAGACTTATGTGTCTGAAAAACCAAGAGCCACAAGGCAAAGGGGTCTTAAAGCTCTGACCCTTCCACTTACCAACTTCCCAATAACGAGAGAACTTTGGAAAAGTAGTTCCATGCTGAGCATGATGACTCATGCTCAGCAAATATAAGTGACCTTATTTTACTTTTTTCTTAAGCAAACTCAATACATATTCGGTTACATACCTCTAACTGTGTAATTAGATGCTAATTATGCATGCAGTGTATGAACAAGCATGTAGTCCTTATACACATGGGCAACATTGGCACCACCCCAACTGTGGTACTCGTGTCCAACCCTTAGGCATATTCCTGCCCATAGTTATCTCACTTTTTAAGAAGTTCTCACCCCAAAACCCAGTGTAACTTTTTTCAGCTCCAATGCCTCAGGTGTGGACTGTCCCTTTAATCAGTCTACTATTATCTATACTGTTTTGTCCTTGAGTTCTTTCTTCAGCAAAGACCAAGAACTGAGGTACAGCAGGGCCTCAGTCCTTCCTCCCTTCATCCTGATAACACACTTACTCTTCCCAGACTAGAACTCCATTGAGCTTCACCTTACACTGCCCAGGGTTCACTGGCAGAACGAAAAATAGAAGCAAGGCTCAGAGAAAATACTCCAGGGGTAGCTGCCTTCTGTGCCTTCTGTGGACTGCACCCCTTTTCGTCCCACACAAACACACCACAGAAGGCACAGAAGGCAGCTACTCCTGGAGTATTTTCTCAGAATTGCTGCTGTCAGGATAGAAGGACTGAGCCCAGGGACAGTCAACCTTTTGTAGGCCTTGGTAAGGCACTTAACCTCAGAGCTAAACAAGAAAGGAGCATGATTTGGAACAGGAAGGGTTGCTAGAGCAAATGACCCTGATGCTGATTCCTGGGGAATGAGTCAGCATTTGCCAGGCCCCTCCCAGAAGTGGCTGGGGATGGGCCTCCCAGACTGTATGCAGGCCTACTGGGCATGGAGTGCCCCCACGGTCCCCTGGCTCACTGGACATTCAGGCCGAGAAGTCTGCTTTTCATCCAGTAGACAAAGGTGGGCAACTGAGAGGTTATAATTAGGGAAATGACATGATCAGATTTGCATTTGAGGCAAAGCCATTAAGAAAAGGGTTTAAGTTTCATTTTATAAAAAAAAAAAAATCTGCATCTGGCTGCCCTTCACACTCCTCTGAATTAATTAATCCCTGAATTGGAATTTTCACCCACAAATGAATAATTTCACGTGTTAGTCCACTTTTCTGTGCCTAGCACTGCCCATGTGCTTGCTTTTCCACTTACTCTTGACCACAGGGAGAGGGATAGTTTATGATCAAGTTTATAAACAGGACTCAGCCTGGTCTTCGCAGTATTATGGTGCTCCTAAGGCATGAAGCACAGTAGGCCAGGAAGCCAGGCCACCGTAGAGATGGCCATTTCTACTTGGGGATGATGGGAACAGTGGGCCAGGAACTGGTGCATGGGTTGGGGTGGCGAAGTCGAGAGTATATGACAGGACTTTGTCAAAGTGTGTTGTTCCCACAAGGCCCAGAGAAATTGATATTTTTGCTTTTGATGGGGAATGAGGAGGAGGAGACGGAGGGCTTTCTTTGCCACTGTGAAGGGATAAAGGCTGGGCTGTGCTTGATGGGCATAGCCTATAACTGTGTAGGATGAGGAGACAGACTTGTCACCTCCTTTTCCCAAGGAGGAGCTTCTAGGGAGAAGTGTGGTGTGAAATGAGCTAGAGGGGAGTGGGCAAGGTTTGGGGTGTGTTTGTGTGGGACAAAGAGGGGACGATGGAGAACTTGGGACCAGGATCTGGGCCAGCCTAGGTTGGAAGC